>NC_062568.1:139937699-140561699 GCF_022837055.1 Prionailurus viverrinus
GCAGAATGAAACAGTTTTCTAATTTTTGTGTCAAGGGTGAGGACAATGATCCCACAACATTCCTTCCTATTCAGAGGAAGCATAAAATATATATATTTTTTCTCCTCAAAAAGAAATACCTAATGTCTTCCAAGGGTAACACATAGTTGGGTCTCTTTGCTCAGATTCTTTTCCCTGGAATGAAAGAGGAGATCTCATAATTGGAAATACAGGCTTTTATACAGAGCACATGATAATCAGTTTCACTAACATTGTGGAGATGGTTATGTGATGCCTTAAATTTCTAAGTAGAAACACTTATAGATCTAAAGTAACAAGTGAGCTGGTCTAGTATAAGTAGGATTTTGGTGGAAGTTTGGAAAATCTCTGGAGAAAAAGCAAGTTAAGTTTCTCCATCATTTACCATATTTTTGGTCAATTCCTAATGGAGTACCATTGAGTGGGAGCACATAAGCTTTTCATTTCCTGGTCTTGTTACGACTTTCATTGTTCCATTGTAGAGATACATTAATGGATGAGTTGATATAGTCTTCTGTATTTCAATGGGATGTGAATTCATATTCATCTGGGTCATACAAAATAATATCGTTACAAATATTAAGTGGGAGATATCCTAGAGTTTTGACATTCCCATCATCGATTTTGAAACAAAGAAAAATTTGGAGTAATATTCCAGAACTGACTGAGGGATAGCCATTTATCCAAAAATGGAAAGCCATAATATTTGGTGCCTTTTTCCAGAAGGAAGGAAGGAAATGTGTGGCTCCAAAGTTACCAAAGGAAAATCCTACATGTTTATCAGATAAATTTTGCCATCCTTCTCAAGATAGTGACCAGGCCACCAATTCAAGTTTATCATGAGTAATATTTGCTCTGGCACAAATCTGACAGTATGTTTAGCAGAATCAAAGTTTTTGTAAGGTGGGGATAAAAGGATGTGTTGAAACTAAAGTGAAGAACAATGGTAAAACTAGAAAAAGAACAGTTGAAGGCCTGAATGACCTAATTTAACTAAACACAGAGTAATTAAAAAAACCAACCAAACAGGAAAGTTATATAGGCTTGGCCCAGGTATTTTGAGTAAGCTGTCTACTTCAGATGCCATGAAATTTGGCCTAGAAATTTTCAGTTTCAGGTCACCAGTTGGTATATAGGTTCACTCAGGTTTGGGGGCTTTCTTTAGATGTGATGCATGAATCTAGGAGTTTATTCCTTTAAATTTGTCTTCCCAAGGGTTAGTTAACAGCACCTAGTAAGGCCTTTCCAGTGATGTTGCAAAGAGTCACTGGAGATGTCTTTTCCATGAGAAGAAATCTCTGGGCTATAAGGTGTGATGTTTGATGCCTCTGTTTCCAGGGAGTACTCTGTATAAAGATTGTTCTGCCAGATGGTGACTATTTTCTATGGATTTGAACAGGCTTTTGCAAAATTGAAATATATCCCTCTTTATTAGTTGTGGGTCAAAAAAAAAATGGGGCTAAGTGTATCAGTCATTGTGTAATTATTTCAAAAGGTGAAAGTTTATGAATTCCGAAGGGAGTAGATCTAAGATTTAGAAGAACTGACAGTAATGTTTTTGGCCAGGGTACTTGAAGGGTTTCACCTAATTTAGCTGAGTCTTAATAATTCCATTTGTATGTTAGACAATCCCTGAAGATAATAAGCACAATAAAAGTGCCACAAAACTGGTCAGACAGCACAGACTTGTCTAAGTTTCTGACCAGTAAAGTGAGTTCCCTGTTCACTATGAACTTTAAGGTGGGGGTGGGGGTAGGGGGGAATATTTTCTAGTAGGATTTTAGCTACAGAGAAGGTAGTTCCTTATCTATACAGGAAAACTTCAGTCCAATGTGAAAACATGCATACCATTACTTAGAACATATTTATATCCATGAGATGGAGGCAATTGTATGAAATTCATCTGCCAAACCTCAAATGGTCCACCGGGTAAACTAAAATGCCTCAGGGGCAGTATGGATAGTCTTCCCTGGGTTAAATTTAGTATGGTGAAATGACCAAGGTAAGTGCTTTTCGTGGCCTTGCAGATGTTTTCCACCAATTTTGATTCATGAACATTATTATTTTATCACTTGACCAGTGATTTCATCTATGAATGGTAGTTAATAATGGAAATTTTAGATTTTCTGACAGTACCAGTTTATTATTGGGTCAGAACCAAAGTTTCATTTCTTCATGATACCAACAGCTTTTAGCTCTCAAATTGTCTTTTTCTCTTTCAGAAACCAATTGTTTGTATCTGCCTGGGTAATTTTCTTAGGTCATCACTAGGGGAAGTAGTTTTCTGGACCATGACAGAAGTGTGGTCTATGGATCCCATAAGAACAGCATTTTTTGTGGAGGCATCAGTGAGTGGTTTCCTTTGGCTTCAACAGACAGACTTAGAATGCTTAGGGACTTTAATAAGCTTTAAGAGCCGCTGATGGGAGTATAGCATCTAATAAACTTTGGACATAAGAACCATCTTAAATTCTGTTTCTGCTGCAAGTAGGAAAACCTTGTTGCTTCCATAAAATCCAAAATCATGGGTTATTTCAAAGGCATATTGACTATTAGTATGGATGTTAGTGGCTTTAGCTTTAGCAAGAATACATGCTTGAATAAGAGCATGTAATTTGGCTTATTGGGCTGAAGTAGGCAAAAGTCATCATGAGGGGTTAATATGTGATTCATCAAAGTCAAACCGTCATGGAGATTTCATCCATGGAAGAAGTGAGAAAGGGAGCAGGTTTGAGTTTGTTACAATAAATAAGAGTGATCTGAGGAGCAGTTAGCAAGAGAATTTCATAAGAAGTAAGATGGCTTCCTGAAAGGTGTTAGTTATGTTGTGAGTTCAAGAGAGCAACAATACCTTGAGTTACAAAGATGGTCAAGGAGGATCTCATAACTATTTCTTCAGTGATCTTTACCAGAAAGGCAGTAGCAGGGATAACCTTAAGGCATGGAATATGACCTCAGTCCATGGGATATAATTGTTGGCTGTCATAACCTAGAGATTGGTGGTAGACCCCATGTTTTGGGGTTAAATACTTTAAAGAAATTTCCCTCTTTTTCATATACAAAAAGGAAAAGAGTTAGCTGATAGTTTGGATGTGCAAGAGTATGTGAATTTATTAAGCTTCCCTTCAAGGTTTTAAATGTCAAGTTATCTTGGTTTTCCCAGATAATAAGATTAGATTTAGTGTTTTTTTAATAAGACATATAAGGGTTGTGCCATTAAGGAGAAAACTGGAATTCAGTTGTGACAATAACTCAGCTAGCCCAAGAAAAGCCTGTAATTGACATTTTGTTTTAGGTTTAGGAAATCTTAAGATGCCATGAAGCTTGTTGGGATCTAGGTATAACTCTTGTTTTGAGATTAAATGCACTAAATATCCAGTTTCAGTTTGAACAAATTGCATCTTTTCTTTTGAGATCTTGTATCCCTTACGGGCTAAGAGTTTAACAGGTAAATACTATTTTCTTGTGAGGAGGCTTGGGACAGTGAACAGAGAGAAAAGTCATCTCCATATTGTAGTGAGATGGAGCCTCCAGAAATTTTTATATCATCTAGGTTTTAAAATTTGTGAGAACTTTCAGTAAAACCCTGGGCCATTGCTGTCCATGTATATTGTTGTCCTTCCCAGGTAAAAGCAAAAATGTGTATCAATATTAACAACTTCAGTCTTATCAACTGAATGCACTGCATAAATCGATCACAATGAAAAATTTACTTTTTGTAAGGATAGATGCTTGTATGGGAATTAGGAACAACAGGATAGTGAGGAATAATAATGTTTTTTATTGCTTGAAGATCTTGGACAGTCTTCATCTGCAACCATTAGGGGGTTTTTTACAGGTAAAATAAGGGTGTTACAAGGATTGGTGCAGAGGATAACAACTCTATGTTGTATAGTCTTCTATGATAGGTCTCATGCCCTGTAAAGCTTCTTTGTCTATATGGTATTAATTCTGGGGAGGGGTTTTAAGGGATCTATTTGGATCTTAATGCCAGGGGGAGTGAGTGCAGAATGAATTCTGCCTATGGTCTTGGAGGTTTTTCCCATAGAGTAGGGAACATTAAATCTAATAATGAGAATGAATCTGAAGTTTGATCTTCCCTGGTTTGTAAACTACATGTGAAAGAAAAAGAGTTTGGATTTTCCTGGTGGGTAGATTCAAGGGATTTAAATTTAGGGGATTCAAACTCAAGGGTTATTCCATATTTTATTTATTTTATTACTTATTTTAGAGAAATAGAGAGCAGGAGGGAAAGAGGCAGAAGGGGAGAGGGAAAGAATACCAAGCAGGTTCCATGCTCAGCGCAGGGCCATATGCGGGGCTTGATCCCACAAACCTGGGATCATGACCTGAGGCGAATTCAAGAGTCAGGCACTCAACTGACTGAAACCACCCAGGCACCCTGAGGGTTATTCTCTTTTGGAAGAAAGAAATGACAGCGTACTTATTTTTTAAGGGAATCTTATACTAGTAAGTGAATAGGTACTGTTTCACTGAGAAATGGGTGTTTGTTTTGCAAAGGTCTCAAACAAAAGTGTATAGATTTAGAAATAGGAACCACTGTGGTTTATTTGACATGACTAATATTTGAATAAATGTATTGCTCTGAGGAGTAGCTCCTGTGTCAATTAATATTTCAAGGGATTGGCCCCCAATTTGGAGAATAGTTTCCCTCAGTCTATTTAACTGTAGAATGGGAAACAGACCTTGTGTTTCCTTAGAGCCCCATCATTAGGATGAGTCTGATCCTTAGCTCTTGGAAAACTCTAATTATCGTGATAATTAGATAAAATATTTTTTATTTCTAGCAGTCGTTTCTCCAAAGGCCAGGTTTTTTACAATTATGACAGAGTCCAGTGGGGAGAGTTTGCTTAAGAGATTCCATCTGTTGAAATTGAATCTTTTAAAATTTTAGTTGCCTTTCTTTTGGATTTATCGTCTCCGGTGCAGGCTCACTGATTAGCTAGATTGACAGATCAGGTGTGGACAGTGTTCCCCATTCTATGTAGATTCTCCTGACTAACAGATCAGGATCTGATCAGTTTAAACATCTCAGTATATCTCTGTAGATCTCTGTTTAAACCATTTATAAAGATTGACTTAAAGCCTACCTGCTGGATTCAACATTTATAGGGAGCCCAGAATTTTCTCTAAAAACACTGTGAAGTCTGCTATGGTAATCATGAACAGATTTGGCAGGCTTTTGGGTGCATGCCTGAATTTTGTTCCAGTCTACTGATTTAGGGAAAGCCCTTGGGATGGCAAGATGCAGCCTTCTGGCTATGGCACAAGCTTGGTCATATAAAAGAAGTGGTGGTTGAATTATTTGGAATTCTAAAGATTTTTCAAGTCTTTCTCAGTTAACAGATTTCATCCAATGCTGGGTTTGGCCTTCTCCAACAAGCATATAGATTAATTGATAAATAGAGAAGTTTGAATTAAAATATTGAATTCTTGAGGAAACGTGTGAGGATCCTCATTGTTACTTTGGGAAAAATCTTGTGTTATAGTCTAAGTTCAGCTTTGGTCCATGAGATGTAGGAAATTGATGATTTATCAGGATCTTCAGAAGACCTAATTTTAAAAGGGGGAGTTTTAATAGGTTCAGTTGGTAATGTTTCAGCAATAGAGAAGACGGAGAGTTCAGATAAAGGAAAGGATTAGAAGAGGACACAGGTGGAACTAGAGGAGGTGGAGCAATGGAGTTAGGGGAGATCTTGGCTGGAGTTGAGTTTTCTGCAGATGAAGCGTTTATGGGAAATCAGTCTCAATCCTTAAGTTTTGTTTTCCTGAGGGCGCATGTATGAGATTTTCCATTTTATATCCTCCAGTTCCATTTTAGATTGAATTCTTTTACAGTATGGTGTGCCTTTGATTTTAGAGAAGTTACCAAAATATGCGAGTCTAAGGCACTGATAGGGATTGAAGCATAGCTCTTCTCCATTATTTCCCTTTTTATTTTCTTTAACTTTTTTCTCCTTTCTCTGCTTTCTCTTTTTTCTTTTCTATTGCATTCTAAGTTTAGGCTTTATTACGTTCTAAGTGTAGGCTTTAGTGACCCACGTGGCATAATGAGAACTATAATGCCTGGGTCAAACTTTTGGATTTTTACAAATCCCCAATTTGCAAAGATCACCTTATCCTTGTCCCACTGGTAATGGGACACTTAGCTTTTCCATCTTCCAACACCCCTGAAGAATCTTGGGCTTATCTTTTCTGTAGAAATTGCTGCTGCTTCTAAACTCCCAATCACTTCTCTGCATGTAATCACCTGTATACACTGTTTACTTTTCATACTATATCACACTGCTGGACACTGATGTAATCTCTTTACTTTCCAAAATACCACCTACTGAAGGCTATGTATATAGTAGATTTTATTGAGGATTTGGAATCAATGGATGAGAGATGGGATAATGGAGTGATTAAAAGGTGGATAGGTCACAATGTGTACAGCAAGCTATGAAAGAAAATTAGATGACTTCTTAAAAGCCTTCCTTTTGTTTGAAGGAGGTCACACTTTAGTTTTACTTAGGCTTACAGCTTATTGGGTGAGATCCACCCACATCATCTGCTTTACTTGAAGTCTACTTATTTAAATGTTAATCTTGTCCAAAACACCTTTATAAGAACATTCAGAATAACATCTGACCAAATATCTGGGGCACTGTGGCCCATCAAATGGACACATAAAATTAATTATCTCCCTATACAAAACCTAAAGACATGGGAATGTTATATCTATTAAAGAAAGTTCTCTCCTCCGTGAGTTTCTGCAGCCAGTTCTTAAACTTATTTTCCTTCTCCTCAGTACAGAAAATTCCTTGTTTGTCACCACTTCTTGGTTGTCTCTCTCATTTGACAAATCAGGAGCATGGATGGTAAAGGGGCATGTGTATGTATATGTGTATGTGTGTGCACATGCATGAATGCACATGTGTGTATTTCTGTGCATATAGTAAAAATGTAATTCTATTTGGAAGGGTCACTTTGACATAAACTAGGAAAGCACTGATATGTCATTCTGTACAAGCAGCTTTCTAAAATTTTGAGTATACTTAACCCAATGACCACTTTTTTTTTTAATGTTTAATTTTGAGAGTGAGAGAGACAGAGCACAAGCAGGGGAAGGGCAGAGAGAGAGAGGTAGACACAGAATGTGAAGTGAGCTTCAGGCTCTGAGCTGTCAGCACAGAGCCCAACACAAGGCTGGAACCCACGAACTGTGACATCATGACCTGAGCTAAAGCTGGACTGGACGCTTAACCGACTGAGCCACCCAGGTGCCCCACCTATCAACCACTTCTCTATTTTGATGTGAAGATCTTGTAGTCAAAGAATAAAGGAACTTTGCTCCTTTCTTTATCCTTACACCTTACTTCCCCAAAGAGAATTTATATGTGGTAGGTCCAAAGGAACTGTTGGACTCTTCTATCTTATGCTAAGAAAAGGATTTTCATGGCAAATGAATATGATTGAGCACTGGTAGATTTAAGAGTTTAACAGTGTATTCTAAAGGCTAGCATAGGTCTAGGAATTTGTTTTTAAAATAACGTGCTATGTCGGGGCTCCTGGGTGGCTCAGTCGGTTGAGTGTCCGACTTTGGCCCAGGTGATGATCCCGTTCTTCTTGGGTTCAAGCCTCGCATCAGACTCTGTGCTGACAGCTCTGAGCCTGGAGCCCACTTAGGCTTCTGTGTCTCCCTCTCTGCCCCTGCCCCACTCTGTCTCTCTGTCTCCCCAAAATAAATACACATTAAAAAATAATAAAATAATGTGCTATGCTGAAGAATTCATGAAAACAAAAAAAGTGGCTAAGTCTAAGTCTGAAGTTTCACAGAATAGCTCCCACTGTGAAGTGCTGCCATCTTAGCGAGTCACTCTCTTAGTGAGTGTGAAGGATAATGTGTGCTCCACTTGTACTTGACCTCATTGTTTTCATTATATGCAAATTCTCTGACCGAAGTTGGGTTAATAATACAAAAGTGTTTGTTGGAGATTCTTCTATTCTTATTTTCAAGGCCTAAACTTTTGTTTGTATGTGCATCTGAGTGTCTGTTATACAAGTGGGCATAACTTTTAAAATATACACATACATATATACACAAAAGTCTAAATTTACAAAACATAAATTGAGAAAGCAATTTCTTTTTGTAGCACAATCATGTAAATACAATATAGCTGAAAGGAGAGCTTTTCTTGCTGAAGAGGGAGCAGGTGTTGATGGAAAAGTTGAGGCGGAAAGTAGAAACTTTCTTCGTTTACATTTGCCCATTGTGGCAACCTCCTATAAATTCAGCTTACAAATTACTTAAGTAGAAGGGGCTAGTAGATACAGTATCCAGGAAAACAGTCCTCAATGTGGTTTTTAATAGCTGAATATGGAGTTCATTTAAAATAAATTTCAGTATCTGCTCATTCTGATTTCTACTCATTCTAATAAACCATCATCCCTATGAAGCCCTTCCCAGTGTTTTCCTTGAAGGGAAGGAATCATTGCTACTCATAATGTTCCACTAGCATGTAATTCCTATATCTGTTAGTGCTACCCATGCAGCATTTTATTTAATTGTGGGCTTCTTAAGCCAGAGTCCTGTATCTTTATATCCAAGAACTTAATACAGTGCCTGGATCAGAGTTATGTGTGACCAGTGAACATATCTATCCCATAGTTTTAGAATAAATGTGTTTTGAACAAAAGCATTGGGTTGATCCATACAGCATAAAGTAGTCAACCCTGATTTTAGGTTTTCAACAGCATACTATTTCTTCCTTTCACATTCAGTTTGAGTAGCCAGATGTGTTATCAAATTAAATAAATGTTCTTCATTTACAGAATAAATTAAAATTAAGTTTTTTCTTAATGCTTAGAATTGTATGTGCTTCATTGAAATAAGTAAGATGTTTTGAGAGATTAGGATCTTAGACCTGTCAAATAATTAGTGTTAGAATCATTGAAATTTTTTTATTATTTTAATATGTTTCAAATTAGAAATTAAAGAGAAAAAGTGGATATGTAGAAGTAATGAGATTAAAACAATCCTGTAATCAAACTTGCAGCTTCTTTATTCTGGTATCTATGTAAAGTAATGGAGAAAATGTGAAGATAATTATAAGAACAAGAGGTTTAATAGATTCTAAAATCATAGGGTTGGAAATTGCTTCCCAAGATCCCTCTGCCATGAGTACTTTGAATGAAATATGGCTTTGATTTGCTTTTGGATCACAGAGGTACAAAACAATTATATTTCTGAGTGATTGGGGATCGGGGCATGGAAGATAGGATTGACCCACACTCCTCTCTCCTGGCTGCCGTCAGATAACCAGTTTTCAAATCCTCACATAATTTATTATAATTTTTTCTAATAGTATGTAGGTGTTAGCAAGAGAAGATCCATGTATAAGGGTAGGGATTCATCGCTAGGGTATTGCTAAAGGAAATGATATTCTGAGATGTATTGTTTTACTTTGCTAGATGCTTCCATTTGGGGATGAGACTATGCTTTATAGACTACAACATGCCATGCTATTCCCATTTCCCATTATTCAAAAAGAAAAACTATGGAAAAGTTATGCTTCATTCTTGGTTAATAATTAAACAGAAAAGAACTTCTTTCAGATTCTTTTGAAGTAATCACAAGCAGTTTTTGAAATCTCAGCAAAGGGAATGCCCCATGTGTTTCTTCCCCTTCTTTTTTGATTCTATGTCATGGAAAGGATGAAAGAAGCACCTTAAGAAGAAGATGACTGAAACTTTTGACATTTTTAAGCAAATAATGAAAGCTGAGTAGTCACAGGATTAGTTCCTTAAGAAGGTATAGTTACAATTTAAAAAGCTAGAGGAGCATTTGTGGGGAAGTGACCTGAAACACAAGAAGCATTCTAAAATTTTAGAAAAGGTAAAAACTAAAAATGTGAATTATTAAGAAATATCTGATCAAACTTTGTATGTAACATTAGGACTGGAATGAATAAAAAAAATAGTTAATATTTCCTGGGAAAGATACCAACCTATCTTGGGGTATCATCTCCTTTAAAAATCTTCCTTTAAAGTTATGTTCCTTACTCTTCTTTACTTTGTTTACATACTTAAATGGAAATGTAACATTTCTTAAAAAAAATAATTAGTATTTATTTTCATATCAGCTATAATGAACCCATTGCAAGCTCATGTACACACACACACACACACACACACACACACACACACACACAGAGTCTTTGACTTACAATTTTTGGCCATGATGAGCACCACTGCTAGCATACTAGCCGAATATGATCACAAGAAAATACGTAAGAGGGTAAAAGTGTTTCTTGAATGGCAGCACTGAAAACCCAATTTCTAGTGTAGTCATTCGGGTAGAAGGAACAAGCACAGCATACTGAATGCTTCTTCCTGGCATCTGCCCTGGCTCCTTTGTGCATCCTTGCTGATTGGTCCATGCCCATGTCTTTCTGATTTTTGACATTTTTTGATGTCATTTATGATAATATGTACAATTACAAAGTGATAGGCAACACTTCAGAAGTGTTCACAAATTTTACGTGTATGAGAGCTAGTAGAAGACCTGCCAGCATATTCTCAAGAACATTCACTGCAGTATTGTTTGTAATGGGAAAAAAATGGGAACAACGTAAATGCCCACTGGTAGGAGAATTAATAAAGTCCTCACTTTGGTATGCTGTACAACAATAAAAATAAATGAGGCAGATCTATTGACATTCTCATGTAAAATCTGTAAGGTTTAGTAGTCTTTATTGAAAAAACAAGTTTCCAGAAATATCCACAGAATAATATTTTTGTGTGTGTGTATAAAAAACAAAAGACCACAGAAATTAGAATGCTCATTTGTGTATGTAAATTCAGAGAAAAAGGACCTGGAGAAAGCACATCAAATCAATGACAGTGATTGTCTCTATTGATGGTACATGCTACAGGGATACAGGGCTGGATGTCACAAGTGATTTTAATCTCCTGTCTACTGTCTTCATTTTTACAACGGGAATGCATGCCAGTGTTGTTTGATTAACTTAAAATGTTTTATAAACGTTCTAGGGGTATTGAAAAGAGTCGAGGGGTGGGGGTGGGGGGGATATTTGCCAATTTGCTATGTGGCTTTTTTCCTTCATGTCCAGGTAATAAACTTCAGATATGGCCCAATCTATCAAAACACAACAAAGCAACTGACCTAATGCCAAACCCTCCACTCATTGCTGAAGCAGAGTGTGCTGGGCAAGGAACATTATGCTTCTTTCCCAAACATAAACCCATTTGAAAGTGTTTCACTCTGTGTATATAACAGCCCATTTGGGTGTATGTCTTCTTTTTTTCCCCACCCCAGCAGTTACCTGGGGTTCTTACTGACTAATGAATGTAAAACATGTATTTTTCAGAAGACATGTAGGGTTTAATAAAACAAGGGATAAAGTGATATATTATAGAGCTATTTGGGAGATTGGAACAAAGGATCTACTGAATATAAATGTCCTTATTCTAGTGAATCAGCATTCTGGATATTAGAAAGATGGATTGAATCATGGACATGGCAGAGAAGATAAGTTAGTAAAAACCCTTGGCCTTTAAAGTTCTTCTGTGAAAACCCTGGCCTGCCTGCCCCTGTCAATAGGAGATAGACTTCTTGGTTATATGCTTGTGTGCCCTCATGGAACTGCTTTTTGTTGTTGTTGTTTTGTTTTGTTTTTGTTTTGTTTTGCAGGTTACATAATAATTGTTCTTTTCTAATAGACAATAAGCTTTATGAAGTCAAGGACCATGTGTTTTCATTCACCTTTATATAGGCATAACGCCTGCTAAGCAACTGGCAAATGATTCAGTGAATGAAATCAATGAGTACAATAGCTGAATTTATACTGTGGGAGAAAGCAAAGACTTCTAAATTAAATTTTGCTTAACTCTTCTATTCTCTCAGAAAATAGGACTCCACTTTGTAAACTGCAGACCAATTTAATGTGATTATTACTGTTTTAGTGAAAATAATGAAAGTATCACTATCTGCCACTCATTAGTCTAGAAATGAAGGATATGAGGATGGTGAATAGGCTGTACCACAAAGAACTGAAATTTTACGAGAAATTTCACCTTGGACCTTCCATATATGTGACCAACTTAAAGACCTCCTTAAAGCGAAGGGGGCTGTGTGATTGTGATACTATTGTTGTGTCCCGGTTTTGATATATCATTTGGATAGCACTGGCAAAGCCACAGTAACAAGTCATACTCTGAACAAACCCTTAAGTAGAGCTTACTCTGTGCCAGGGACTCTTTTGAGGTCTTAACATGCATTAACCTAATCCTTTGTTTCCCTAATTAAACAGGTGATATCTACTTATTATGGAAAACTTGAAATTGTAAAAGACTGAATTTCTGATTATCTTTAATGACTCTTTCACTTTATCCTTATAAAGTTATTTGGTCTCTGGAGGATTATATCAAATTTTTTTTTTTTTTAGTATCAATCTGAGAAGCCTTGTTTTCTTAACAGGATGCCTAATGTATTTATTTTATATATTTTCATAACTAATAGATTTGGCCTTGCTTTTGCCATGCCTTATGAATTTTGTTTTTTTATTTGCTTTTATTTTCCCTGCTCTGCTGCTGCCTTAGTTTTCTATGTTTCACTTGGTTTTTTTTAAAATTTTTTATTAATTTTTTTAACATATATTCATTTTTAAGAGACACAAAGAGATAGAGCATGAATGGGGGAGGGTCAGAGAGAGACAGAGACAGAATCTGAAGCAGGGTCCAGGCTCTGAGCTGTCAGCACAGAGTCTGATGAGGGGCTCAAACCGACACAAGATCATGACCTGAGCCAAAGTCGGACGCTTAACTGACTGAGCCACCCAGGCACATCTCACTTAAGTTTTCTGTGTTTCACTATACCATGATCTTTTTAAACATCTGTCTTTATTTTCTTATACTTATTTAGAAGATAAAATTCTTATTTTTAATTCTAATGGTTGCCTTTTAGTTTATGACATGTAATACGATCTATATTTCTTTAATTTTCAGAGATAAGCACAAAGGGATAACATTCATTGTCCTTTTTGCCTATTAGAGAATTTAAGAGGTTAGCCAATGTCCTGCCATATCCTAGGCTTCATTAATTGTCTGTGGCTGTAGATTCAACACATTACTTTACAATCACTGTTTTTACCCTGTAAACTTTTTCCATTAGTTGTTTTTGGATTTGCCACTGAAACTCCTAACTGGTGCTACAAATGCAATTCATAGCCAGATCTGTAAGCACATTTTATTATTTAGTAATAATATTGTTTAGTAATAACAAGAAATATATATATATATATATATATATATAATACTTTTATGTACTGGATACAGTGCTATATGAAATTTTTCATTGCATATTTGCTATAATTCTCTGAGGAAGTATCTATCTTTACCTCCATTTTCATAGAGAAGGACCTCAAATTCAAATAGATTAAGCAATTTATCCAAGGTCAGTAAGTTAAGCTGGTGGTTCCCAAGCTGAGATTTGAATGTAGTACTCTTGGTCCAAGGAAGCCTCAACTCCTAAAAACCACACTACCACTAGAATGTCTCATTCATCTACCTTCTCTAATGATGTGTTCATTTTTTCCACTCAAAGTTATGAAGTCCATAATATGTGATAGGCATTTTTTGACAAAATGGTGAATCTTTGCCGTCGTTGCCTAAGGCCTGATATTGAAGAGATTCAATAAAGGAAGCCATGATGCTAAAGTATAATAAATATTACGGTAGGAGAATTACAGTGTTCTAGGAAATCTGACAAAGTCTGCACTTTCCCTGGACATCAGGGCAGGTAGCACAGACTGGGAGATTTGGGGGAGGGAGATAGGAAAGGCGAGGAGGAGTAAGAAACTGAAAGAAGGTGAATATGGCTAGAGAATCAGATTCTGTCATTTTGATAGGAAAAATGAAAATGGCAGATTTAAAAAGAAGAAGGAGGGTTGAGAAATAAGGCCAAAGAGGTACCCCTAGGTTATTTAATAGAGCTTGTCTCTGTTGTGGAATTTTGCTTTTAGCTCATAGAATTTCCCTTTTTAGTTTATAGAGCTTTTGCTGGTTTGAGTCTTTGTGGATCTGTCCATGGTTATTAGCATGTGACGTTTAAAGCAGGCATATAGAGCACTGGACATTTGCTGTCCTGTTATTTTGAAATTTAAAATAAAAATTTAGCTCCTGAAAGTACATGCTTTTGTTGAAAAGGAAGTTCTAAGAAGACAGCTCTGAATTTATGTTTGTTGAGCTATTGGAAATGATGAGAAGCTTAGTGGAGCTCGACCCCCCATCAAGTTATTAACATGTTCCTGTTAGTTTTTGAGGGATGGTCTCTAAAGAAACCATTGGAATATTAATGAATGTTTTTGATGAGATAAAAATTTGACAACTGGAACAACAACCATGCATTAGCCAAAAGAAATGGCAGGATACAATTTCCATGGCTACTGAAATATTATTTTGGTTTTCACTAAGCTGAGAAGTAAAATAGTCATGGTATAAGGAGGTAAATTGAGTTTAGCCCAGATACTTTGGTTGAAAAGAAGCACAAATCTCACTTTTTTACTTTCTACCATCAAAAATGGTAAAGTATTTGAATCACACTTATGAGATTAAAACTCTAGTAAGAGTATTTGCCTTATAAATGTGATACAGGAAGAAATGATTGGTAAAGTTCAAATAGAGCACAATATACATGAATATTCTATAAATATTATCTAATAAGAATAGAAATGGTAGACCCTAACATCTTAGAGATTCAGCTTGAACTAATGTAATAGATAGAGATCAACTTCTCCATTTCATATATTTTCAAAATAAATACACTTCAGCATAAAAGCAAGTCCATAGACATAAGTAATTGAAAGCCTGACTGCAGAGAAGTGATATAAACAAGGAAATATACATTACTTATGTAATGAAAAGCATAGATACACCTTCTCACCTGCCCAACCTCCACCAATAAAACAAAATAGCACACACACACACACACACACACAACAACAACAACAACAACAACAACAACAACAAAACTCTCATACCTTAAGGGGAGAAATCCTGTGAATGAGAGTAGTACCATGTAAAGTACTACCAGCTAAAGAGGGCATTTAAAACTTTTGGAATTAGATAAGACATTATTCTGAGAGATGAGGTAAGGGTTTGTGAAAGATTTGCAAATACTTTTCCTTAGAATTTTGGTAAGGTCCTAGTATTTATTTTTCTGTATATGAAATAAAAGTTCTTTTCCTGAGAGTAAACCAGGCACATGGTAGTCACTAAATCAGGAGCAGAGGAATAGTTAAGAGCATGGACTCTGGATTTAGATACACTGAGGTCTGAGCGCTGTCATGTATAAGCAAGCACTTTTCCCATCTGTCTGTTTTCTCAGGTATTAAGATAGAAACAAAAATATCTAACTCTCAAATTTATTGTCAGGGTTACTACAAAGTGTATGGAAAGATCTTTGTTCAGTGGCACATGTGGACCCTACAAAAATGATGAGATAATGGAGACACCAACCATGAGTATAGCATGGTTGTAGCAAAGAGGATGTAGGGAGGAAGCCCCAATAAAATGAAGTTGTATAATCATCCTTAAATGGTTGCTTGGTATTCTTCTTGAGGTGGAGATAATTAGAAGCTAGAAGGTGTCATCAGCAAGATGTGCTGACATAAGAGCATAAGAGCAGGGGTAAGTCTGGGATGAGCCCCCAACATTAAGTAACTTTCAGTCACACCCCTGTTAGGCAGTCAGACCCCAGAGCAAGTAACTGAATTATGACCAAAGCTGGGAAGTTTTCTTGTCTGCTCTTGGAGCCACCACTACTGTTTACCTGCTTCTCAATCCTCCTTCCTCCCAGAAATAATATATCCACTTGGTCTCTAGGACCCTTTTCTTTCTTGGTTCTCCTCCTGTCTCCATGACTGCGATTTCTCAATCTCTTTTGCACAATTGTGTTTTATGCTCCCAACCTGTAAGTGATGGCATGCCTCAGGGCTCCTTTCTTGGAATTCTTCCTCTCTTTATTTTGCAGGTAGTCCCTAGGTGAGCTTATATAGGCAGGTGTTCCACATAATACTGTACCCTGAAAATTCTCATATTTACATCTCAGTTCTGATTTGTCCCCTGAACTCTCATTTCCTGCATTTCATCTATTCCTCATTTCCACTTGTAATCAGCATTCTCAAACCTAATGCAAGAAAACATAGTTCCACCCTCCTGCCTTCTCCAGCTCACCAAATTACATCTCCTTTCAATTACTCCAGTATCAAAACTTGGATTCATGCTAGATTTGTACCTTCCCCCCACCATACCCTAATCCAATCCACCAAAAATTGTCTATCAGTTCTGTGTTCCAATATATCTACAACATATCCTTTTTCACCACTTATATCCACTGTGCTCCCCTCCCTCAGGTCCAGGCTATCATCTTTTCTCTCCCTTACTGCACAGCCTCCTAAATTGTTTCCCTGCTACATCCCTTGTGCCTCCACCATCTATTCTTAAAATAGCAACTGCAACTACCTTTAAAAAAATAAGGTATATAATATCACTTCTCTGTTCAAGACACTCATAAGATTTTCAACATCATCTAGAGTAAAATTGACCCACATTGACCTGTTCCTCCATCTGCTATCTGACTCACTTTCTGTCTCTTTCTCTTTGATTACTGTTTGCAGGCCACAATGCCTTCTTTCTTGTTCTTCAAGCACTCCAAGCATCTGCCTCCCTTGGGCCCTTTGAACTTAACTCGTAGATCTGCCTAAAATGGCTTTCCCCCAAATAGCCAGAGGACTTGCCTGTTTACTTCATTCAGGTCACTTCATTTCTACTCAGATTTCATATCATCCTGGAGGAGGATTCCCCTGTACAGTCCACTCTAAGTAGCACCCCCTCTGTGCCTCTATCCCCTTATCTTGAGTTATTCTGTTTCTCGGAATGTAACATATTTTATATTATTTATTACTTTGCCTTTTTTTGGTTTACTGTTATATTACTAATACATAGAAAAATGATTGGCTCACGGTTAGAGAGAAATAAATATTTGTTAAAGGAGTGAATGCCTGGTGTTAGAATAGAAGAGGGCAGTTCTATTCTACCAGTGGTAATGGGTCTCTGTTCTTGCCTGGCATCATTGGAACCAAAGCTCAGTTGGACAGTAAGTATTTAAGATAGTACCTATGTCTAATAAGGCTCTGATTTAAACTAGGCTGCCTTATGATTTGAAAACGTCAATGCCTCATGAGACATGAGTCTCTATTTTAATATACTCTAGGGATCTAGTCAATACCCTTTCAGTCAATACTCTTTCAGTCAAGAGCAGTTTAGTTTTTAGGATCATTTTTGTAAAGAAAAAGTATCCCCATATACTACCCCCAAAAGGCTGATAAAGTTTTCTTAAAAATGTATTCATGTCATTTCTGGGAAAGAAGACAATTTGACCACACATTAAAAATAAGATTTTTGGAGCCAGGGAACTCTCTTCTTCCCTTCTCCCTGCAGTCTCTCCTCTCCCTTCCAGTTAGATCTTTTGGTATAAGCCTGGCTAAACAAAGTAAACTGCACATATATTAATAGGAAAACAGCTGTTGAGCTGTTGCAAGAGCAATATCACCAACTAATATTAGGGCAATATATTTTAGTCTCTGAAGACAAAGAGCTTTCAGTTCACCTTTGCATTATAACATTTGCACATTCATAAAAAGGGGGGAGGGGAAGGTATTTCAAACCAAGAATTGGAGCCCTTCAGAGGAGAGTTTGAGTTAGGATTCAGATCATTCACTCTGGAAGGGAAAATAACAGAACCAAGATATCATTAACCTGTATTTGTAAAGCATTTTGCTTATTTGCTTGTTTTAACCAACGTTACTGGCCAGATAGTGACCCAGGGGACTTAAAAACAACCCTTGACTGTTACCACCCTCCCTGGCTAGGCTTCTCTGTTCTCCCACATTGGAAGCTGTCTGTCTTTTCTTTCCCTGGGCCTGTCTCTGTTAATCCACCTATTCCAATTCCTCCTCAATCCGAGAAGCTTTCACTTACATCTCCAATATATGTTTAAATTTGGAATTCTGTGAAATACAAACTGTCAGTGCCCTTTACACCACTTCAACTTACACACTGCTTTTTATGCGTGTGTGGTTAGTATGTGCTTGGGAGTGTATACGTTTCATCTCCCCCAACTAACTTGTCAGGTTGTTGAGAGCAGAGAGTAGGTTCTTGAAGCACCTTTTGGTGCTGTGTTCATAGTCGGCCTTCATGAAGTCTCACTGGGGAAGTGGGTGTACGTGAGAGTGGGTGCTGCATGGTGTTAATGGTGAGGAGTCTACACTTTTTGCAATCTGGATCTGCTGCCTACTCGCTATGTGACTCTTGCCAAGTTTACCCTTAGTGGGAAATAAAAATGTCTTCCTCAAGGGTGGTTGAATTGATTGAGAGATAATACATATTAATTTGACTAGTTCAGAGCCCAGCAAATAGTAGATTCTTATTACATGTTGACTTGAAAGTGAGTGATGGAATATAAAGTTAGTGATGGATTCTGTGTAGTTAATGTAGAGAAAGATGGGCTTGCTAACTCCATCCTTGTGGTATAGACTAAACAAAGAAGCTGGCTGTGGAATCGGACAGACTGAGTTCAACTCCACCATTCACTAGCTGTCTGACTTAGAGGTATTTTTAAAGACTTTCAGACCTGTATTTTCCCTATAGAAACACTAATACTTATCTCAGAAACATTAATGCTGACAACAGAGGTGTTATGTGGACCAAATGGGAGTGTTGTGAGAGATTTTCCAATGAGTTAATGAATGTGACCTTGTCAGTTTATTTTTGGAGCTGATCACTCCTTGAGGTACATGAATGGATTCCATTTCAGCTCGTTACCTTGACTCTTCAGTCTTGTGGCAGAGACTACTAGCCGACTGCCTAATTCTGCTCTCCTTGGAACACACAGTTAGACTACATTTCCTAAGCTCTCCTATGTTCAGTGATGCCAAATGACTGCAGCTTCTCCATTGGAATGTGAGTGGAAATGCTGCGTGCTCATCCTCCACCATGCAGTTTGCTTTTCACTGGATGAAGATGATGGCAGTGTGCATGAAGATGATGGAGAAAAAGATGACAGGGAGTGCGGTTTCTGGGATGACCAGATAAAAGCTGTTTTACCAACCCAAACACGTGCCCAAGACTCTTGTATTAAAAAATAAACTTCCTTTTCTTTTTGTGATTGCAGACTAGCTTATTCTGTTTTAATAGACTTCTATCTTAGGGGTGCCTAGGGGCTCTCCATGCCTAGGGGTAGCTCTGTTGATTAAGTCTCTAACTTTGGCTCAGGTCATGATCTCACAGTTTGTGAGTTCAAGCCCCACGTCGGGCTCTGTGCTGACAGCTCAGAGCCTGGAGCCTGCTTTGGATTCTGTCTCTCCCTCTCTCTCTCTGCCTCTCCCCTACTCATGTGTGCTCACTCTCTCTCTCTCTCTCTCTCTCAAAAATAAACATTAAATAAAAGCACAATGGTACTTGCTGAGTGTCATGCAAAAAAAAAATTAAATATACTCTTATCCTATTATCCAAATTCTCATGCCTGAAAGTTGTAGTCTGATATTAAACACTCAGTGGGTGTTAGCTTTTAATACTATTCCCACTAGCAGAAAATAAAAAATGTTTCATTTCTAGACCTGTGGATTCTCGAGGTCAAAAATGTCATATCTTTTTTTCCTTTTTTTTTCAGTAATAAGGGTAAGAACTTTCATTTATCATTGATGATTTATTTTTTGTCTTTTCAGTATTGTCATAGAATTTTTTTTATTTTCTATTGGGTTATTTATCTTATACTTCAGGGACTTGAAAAACTTTAGGTATAATCATTATTATCCCCTCATTGTGTTTTGTTGTTTTTAATAACAAATGCCTAATGACATTTAATCATTAAGTTGGCCAATCTCTTCTTTATGGATTCTTCTTTTGATTTCATGTCTTGAAACTCATTTCTAACCCTAAGATTAGATATGCATGCTCCCTATTAAAAAAAAACTGTGGGTCTGAATGCACACTATACTACCTATATTTGCTCTCTAGACTATCATGTCACCTTTCATGCCAAAGTATTTAGCACTGATCTCTAGCTCCTTTCTAAAATTAGACAACTTTATCTTAGTCACTTTCCTTTTATTTCTAATTAAGCATGTGGGATCTAAGTGATCTGAGGAATATTTTCCCCTCTAATATACTAACTTTTATTCTGTCAGTATATCTCTCATATCTCTTCAAGTTCTTTGTTTAATTTATTAATGTTCTCACCAATGCTTTGAAGATTTCATTAACATGCTGTTTACCCCTTCAGATGCTATTAGTGATGATGGTCCAATAAAACAGAGTTAAACTGATCCCCTATTATCTGATTAGCCAGTCTGCACATTCTAACCTGACACCTTCCTATATTATATTCATCCCATGTTTGCTGTATTCAGATATTTAAGATCTACATATTCAGCCAATTTAAATTAATTTAGCTATCAAGATTTCATGAGATGCTGTACCCAGCACTTTACTATGTGCACTATCAAGATACAAGATCAAATAATCATCTACCACATTCCCTTTAGCTAATATAATCTTTGTGATTTCAGCCAAAAAGTTTCTAGTTAGTCTAATCTGTTTTATTCTTTGTGAATCTGGGCTATTTATTGCCAGTGGCTGTGTTCTCTTGGAGTTGGATTATCTCTTAGGAGCAGTCCGGATAAATTTTCTTCATTATAGGGCTCAGAATGAAATATTGAGAAGACCAGGAGCTCAGCAGTTACCAACTGAACAGAGAGTAATGTAATTCTAATATCAATCGATCAATCAACGAGCTTTTATTGAAACAATCATGTGCACAGTCCTGAGTGCTGAACGGGATATAGACATATAAAACAAAGATTGTTTTAGTCAGGGCTCTTTTGGTTGTAAGTCACAGAAGCACAACTCAATCTAGTTAAATCACCAAAGGAAACTTATTGGAAGATTCCAGGTTAGCTCACAGAATGAAAGGAAACAATGCTATAGCCATCTTAAAGAAAATTAAAACCTGTGTCTTGATGCTTTGAAATCATCTCTCTTTTTCTGTGCCTCTTGTCTCTGGATGTCAGTTTCATTCTCTTTCTCCACATACCAGGGAATGTGTACTAGAGTTCTCTAGAGAAACAGAACCAATAGGATGGATATGTAAATATATGTGTATGTATGTATAACTGTGTTTAGATATACATATAGTGTGAATAGATTTGTTATAAGGAATTGGCTTACATTATTATGGAGGCTTCCAAGACCCAAGATTTGCTGGGTGAGTTGGTAAAGTGGAGATCCAGGAGAGCTGATGACTCCAAAAGATGATAGGTTCAAGACCCAGGAAAAACAAAGGTTTCTGTGTCTGAAGGCAGGAAGAAAAGTAAGTGTAACAGTTTGAAGGCATTCAGGCAGGAAGAATTCTCTCTTATCTGGAGGAGGCTCAACCTTTTATTTTATGCAGGCCTTCAACTGATTGGACAAGGCCCACCCACACTAGGGAGGGCAATCTGCTTTCTCAGTCTATCAATTTAAATATTAACCTCATCCAAAAACACCCTAACAGAAACACCTAGAATAATGTTTGACTAAATATCTGAGTGCCTTGTGGCCTAGTCAAGTTGGCACATAAGTTTAACCATCACAGAATATACCTGTCATCAGCTAGGAAGTCTGACTCTAATCAGACTTCTTTTTCCTTTCAGCTCCCACTGGGAAAATCCTAGAGAAGAATTCCCATTAGTTACTCTATAGATAAATCACTATGACTACCAGGATGTAGTATTATAAATGATCCAACCTTGGTCACCTGGCTATTTCTGTGATTAGAAAGATATGATGGAATATTGTGATAGAGAAGCAATTTTGATCCCCAACAGAAACATTAAAATTGTCAAGAAGCAGTTCCTCAAAAGAAATAGGGATGAGATGGTCAAGTGCAAATCACACAATAAAAAACCACCATGCAGATTCAAAGAGTTTGCGAGCTATTTTTAAAACCAAGCCAACACAGTGATTCATAAGCAGCATATAATGATGTACCCCACATTGACATATCCAAAAAGTACATAATGATTCATGCAATTGAGAAGTCCAGAAAAGCTGTTATAACCAGAGAATGTTTCAAAAAAGAGGCAGGATTCACACTGGGCCTTGTAAGATTGACAGATAGGTAGAGAGATTAGTGAAGGCCTTTGAGGTGAGTGAGGAAAGAATGGCCATGACAAGCTACTGAGGAGATTTCCAAAGCAGAAAGAAGGGAGGGTAGCATCATGTGGTCAGTTACGGAGGGACTCAAGGAAGCACTTGTACAAACTTATCTCCAAAACATTCCCCCATTAACCTTCTTTGCTACATCTTGTACCTAGACACAAAAAATTTTCCTCATCTCTTCTCTTAGCTGAAACTTGAATGTTCCTTAAAGATCCATTTCTCCTTTAGCTAGAGTGACCATACTATATCATACAGGCTGGGGTGCCTCTGGTTTAAACTGGGAATGCACTCAGCCTTCTTCTTCTTATTTTTCATGGGCTTGTAAATCAGCATTCCTTCACTCCCCAGTAAAACTCACTAGTCTTTTGAGATTCATGATGTTAGACCGTTGTCTTTTTGCGAACTCGCTTCTCCCTAGCTTTGGGTCACTGGAGACTTTGAAACAGTCCCTGTAGTCCCCTTTTCCATCCCAAGTTCAGTGACATCATGAGCCTAGGGGTGATATCTGTGCCAGAGTTCTAAACTTGTGCTTTCTTGTCTTGTTCACCTCTAGAGACTTTGTCTACTATTTATTGCACCCTCCCATTACAATGACCACTCTCTAAACGTTCAACCGCTCAGAATGCACTATGCTGTTTCTAGTCTTAAAAGTAATGAGGTGGTATCTTAAGCTTTCTCATCAGATTTTTCTCTAGCCACAACTTGATTTATCTATTTTTCCAGTTGTATAGAATGGGTGTCTCTTCTGTTCTAAGCCAGTCCTTCCCCCTTTATCCTTGACTCTTAATTCCTCATTTTCCCTCTGAAGGAATCTGTCTTTCTTCACTTTTGTCTTAAGTGCCTTCTACCTTTTTGGGGGAGAGGGATTTCTTTGTAGCTTATAAACTTATTTATATTTTTCTCCCATTGCATACCTCTCTTTTTATAATACTTCTAAGAAATAAATAGATTCTTTTCCATTATTTATAAGCCCCTCCTAAATCTACTGCAATCTTCCTTATCATCAAATTCAGTGGAAGTGTTTCAGAGCATATCACTCCGTGCCACCATACTCTCTTTGGTTTTCCATGATCCTCTCTGATCCTTTTAGAGAAAATTTGTTAATTCCTTTCTTAATTTTGATTTGTTCCTAGGCTATGACTCTTCCAAAATTTCCTTAGTGACCTCACCTGCTTCCACAGTTTCAGCCACCACTTACAGGCTGATGATTCTGAAATCTGTGAATCTGTATCTTCAGTCTAGAACTCTGTTCTGAGTTTTAAACTTAGAGATCCATTTTTTCATACACACACACACACACACACACACACACACACACACACACACCCTTATTGCTTCAACATCAATAAATACAAAACTGAATGGATTACCTTAATATGCTTCTATAATAATACCCTCAGCTTCAGGGATCTCCCCGACCCAGTCAGCCAAGTTAGAAACCTGAGACTCATTCTTGAATCCCCCATCCCCACCTTTCTCACTACCATGCTCAATTAATTGTTCAACAAGTATTATTGACTGAATATCTAGAATACTTTCAGAAGCCAGAGATTTGTTCCCTAATCTGATGTCCCCTACTCTCTCATTTAGGTTTTATTACCTTTCTCTGGGATTACCAAGATAGTATTTTAAATGCCATCCTAGACTTCATTTTATCTACTAATTCATCTCCCAAATGTAGCTTTCATGTAGCAGATGGAGGGGTTTATCTAAAATTCATGTGTGACCACCTCCTCTTTCCCGTTTAGTATCCTTCAATGATTTTTTCCATTGTTTTAATGTAATGTAACTTTATGCACCTTAATGTTAGACATAGGATCTTCCCTCTCCAATCATGTTAACTGAGTATACAATTTCTTATTTATCTCCCAACTTCATTTTCTATAACATTGGCAGATGGAATTGATCCCCATCATGCTATTCCTTGAGCCTCACCTTTGCTTGAATGCCCCCTTTAATGAACTGTCTTGAATGCCCCTTTTTCTTTTCTCACATATTCTATTCATTCTTTCAGACATAGTTCAGGCGTCACTTTGAGCCAGAAGTCTTTCCCATCATCTCCTGATTGGGTTAGGTGCCTTTATCGGTTAGATCAGTTCAGGAAACGGAAGCCACTCTAGATATTTCAAGCAGGAAGAAATTAACTACCAGAAATTTGATGATTTTAATATCACTACCAATTTCTGTGCTGGTCAGGAAAATCTAAGTTATGTTGAAGACACAAGTTAACCTCAAAACCTATGGCTTAGTATAACAAAGTGTGCTATACTAAGCTAGTTTATGATGCTATGATGGCTAGCTTGGGTCAGTACCTGGGAATTTATTCTGCTTTACATAGTCACTTAGAGACTCAAGCTGACAAGGACTCAAATGCCTTATATGTGTGCCAATTGGAACTTCTAGTCTTCTTAGTTGCCTCAGCAGGTAAAAAGAGTCTGGAGAAATTCACATGGCTTACCACTGTCTCTGGAAATAACACTTATCTCTTCTGCTCATTTTATTGGCTGGGTCTGGTCACATGGTCCCTTTCAACTATGCAGTTTTTTATGTGCCTGGGAAAAGGGGGACTAGATATTGGTGAGCACTGCTTTAAAGATGGAGAAACTGAAGCTCAGAGAGGTTTATTTCCCCACGTTTGCACAGTTAAGACTTAGCAGAACTGGAGTTAAGATTTCACTATTGTTAAGAAATCTCTGTTGCCCTTCTTTTGGTCTCTCCCTATTAGGTCTCTCCCTCATGGAGGAGAATTATGCTTCTAGTCTTTCTGACATTAGGCTTGCTTGGACCAAGTGAGGGTAAGTAACACATACCACTTCCAAGCAGAAGGTTTAGCAGGCATGATGCATTTTCCTCATTGTGCTCCTCTGTCTGTTACAAGAGTGGCAATTTCCCAAACAGGAGCTGTACCTCCAACCTGTTGTAGTGTGAAAAGTATATGGAGCAGAGCTTCAGGCAACCTGCAGGCAACACTTAACATGAGTAAAATATAAATTTGTGTTGTTGTAAGCCCGTGAGATTTCAAGGTCGTTCATTACGTTAGCGTAAATGAGTAAAATCTAATGTAAATACTGAAGAACTTACAAAATCCAACCAAAGACTGAGCATCCAGGATTCAGAAAGGAGTGGAATCTAAGTATCTATAAAGAATTTTATGGGGCGCCCGGGTGGCTCATTCAGTTAAGCATCCTACTTCAGCTCAGGTCATGATCTCACAGTTCATGGGTTTGAGCCCCATGTCAGGCTGTGTGCTGACAGCTTGGAGCCTGGAGCCTGTTTCAGATTCTGTGTCTCTCCCTCTGTCTCTCTGCCCCTCCCCTGCTCATGCTTTGTCTCTCTCTCAAAAACATAAACATCAAAAAATATTTTAAAAAATAAAAATAATTTCAGTAAATGCCTGAGGATAAACTCTACCTTGCCTTGAATTAGAATCATTTATATCAAACCCTTCTGATTATGTGTGTCTCTGTGATCAAGATCCACATCCCTAAGGGAGAGAGAGTGACAGTCTTACTGGTCCAGAATGGTCACGTGCCCATCTGCCCCTCTGCCAAGGAGAGCAGGGGCTGGTGGAGTGCAACCCGAAACAGCTGACCATCCCACTGGGACCATGTTGAATGAGGTGGTGGTAATTCCTCAAAGCAAATTGGATGCCGACATACAAAAAGAGGGGAAGAAATGGCCTCCCTAATAGCAGTTCATTGAAATAACAGTAATTATTCATCATTGGCATATCCCCTGTATCCGTTTCTTTCTCTCTCCTTCATAACCACATGAAATCATCTTTCCAACCCCTGCTTCCCAAACCAAGCATCCTTAATAACCTTGTAGAAGTCTTTTATTTGGCTGTGCCCAGCTTCCCGTCCCCTCTGCTCAAATCAATAGGAAAAAATAAAGATAATCTACATTAATTTGGTTGTAGTTGTTTTAACATCCCCTGAAACCTTGAAGTTCAGCAGTACTGGGCCAGCTTGAAGAAAACCTTTCTGACAGGAAAGCGAGTTTCAAAAAAAATGTTCCCCAGTTTGCTAGGCTTATAAGCCTAGGGCAAGTTTAATTAAACTCAATGGAGCATTTTAAAGTGAAGAAAAAATTAGGACAGCAAGAAAAACGTGTTGATTGTTTCCTAATTATGCTGTGGACTTTCTCTCTAATGCATCCCCCCTCCTTTCCCTCCCTAAATAAAACAACTGGCACGTTAAGTTTGCACACAGAAGATTACATCTCAACCATGCGTTCTGCACCAGCCAGGCACGCTGCTTCCCATTCTGCTGTTGGGCTTGCTTTTTGGAGACATTCATGCTTTTGTTATTTCATGGAGATACTTAATCAAATACAGAGAGACAGAGAGACAGAGACAGAGAGGGAGAGAGAGAGGAATTCAGGGAACACATTAGACTCTAGCAGTTTCCACCCTTTATGTTGGAAGCCCAACATTGATTAGCCTCTCCCTACCAGCATGGACTCCTTACTTTATAATATTTAGTCCACTGAACAGTCTGTATTTTAAAGACACGATGAATTTACTTTCTCATTTTTATTCATGAGACATGCATTAACACAAAGTGATCTTTTCAGAACAGGATAACCATACTACTGATAGAATTATATCCAAAAGCAAAAAAACAAAAACAACAACAACAACAAAAAACAAAACAAGCAAACAAAAACAAGACCAGAGCTTGTAATCTGTTCATTTCACTAATAGTGTCCTGCTCTGTGCCAGGCAGCATACATGTAGCCTTGGTATGAGCAATGTAGACCATCTCCATTAGAATTTGAGATGTAATAAAGAAACTCATAGATCTTGGGGACTCTAGAGCCCCTGGCTGGGAACCTGAGTGCTGGAACCGTGTGACTGTTCAGGTGTTCAAGACTCCTAGACCACTGCTGATGAGAAGACTGTAGGTGTGGACATGAAGAAAAAAGATGGCTTCAGGTAAAAGCCTCAAGCCAGACACTGGTAGCACATAAAAGAAAATCAATTTTTGTCTCAAATGGTGCCTCAAAATTATTTTAAAAGAAATAAGAGTAGTTAGTGCTTTAATAGCACTTACTGTGAATCCGCTATTGCTGTGAGCAATTTACATGTATTAACAGATTTTAATAAGCATTAAATGGCATTCTAATAAGGCACAGAGAAGTGACGCGGTGGGCCTGAGGTCACACAGCTAATTAGTGCCAGGACCAAAATTTGAAGTGATGCAATCTGGTTGTTAACCTAGTGGTTAAGTTTGCACATATAAGATCATTATCATACGTGGTCTAATAGAGAAAAAACATCGGAATCCCACTAAACTCAGCAGTTCTAACCTGTTTACACACTAAGAACCTCTTTTCCTTTTCCTTTTCCTTTTCCTTTTCCTTCTCCTTCTCCTTCTCCTCCTCCTCCTCCTCCTCCTCCTCCTCCTCCTTTCCCTCCTCCTCCTTCTTTCCTTTCCTTTCCTTTCCTTTTTTCCCTTCCCTTTCCTTCTTTCTTTGCTTTTCTTTCCCCACATGGACTCCTGTGCTTTGAAAGATATTGTCTACTGCCTCATGAAAAGAGGGAGAGCTCAAAATGAAATGAATTTAAAAATAAATATGTCATGTAGAATTTTGGAAGGGTGTATGTCAGAAAATTACATTAATGGTAATACAGAGCTAGAGTACCAGCCTGGCATGTGACTCTTGATCTCAGGACTCAGTTCAAGCCCCACATTGGGCATAGAGCCTACTTAAAAAAAGTAGTACAGAGCTAAAATTGTCCCCAAATTTATGAATCCAGTTAAGTTGAACTCTGAAGTCACCTTGGAGTCTGATAGATTAGATGAAATTCCCTGTTAAAACCAATAGTAAAGTTTCTCAACCTTTTTCCCCACTCAACAATGGTTCTCTAAAGCAATACCTTTCAGGGGCACCTGGGTGGCTCAGTTGGTTGAGCATCCGACTTCAGCTCAGGTCATGGTCTCGTGGTTCATGAGTTTGAGCCCTGCATCAGGCTCTCTGCTGTCAGCACAGAGCCCGCTTTGGATCCTCTGTCCCACCTCTCTGTCTCTGTCTCTCCCCCACTTGTGCTCTCTGCTCTCTCAAAAAATAAGTAAAACATTAAAAAATATAAAGCAACAATTTTCAGAAGTTTTGGGGTAGACAACTTGGAATACCCATTGGTAGTGTATTAGAATCTCTAGGGGAATATGCTGAATTTGAAGAAAACCTCCAAGTGATTCTGAAATGTCTACAACTGTACGTGGGGGTGAAGTTGTTTCCTACATCCTGCTGCACGGCACTCAGAGCCCAGTGGAGAGTGACCGAACTCCACTCACCAGACAGTTATCAGCTATCCTTCCTCTCCATCTAGCCCGTGCAGAGTCCTGCATGTGAATACCGATCAAGTGACCCGACCCAAATTATAGCCCTAAAAATGCATGCAGCAGCACTTCCAGAGCCTGCATGGAGCGGTGGTGAAGAATTAGGCTGAGAACAAATGGCAGTTGGGCGCTGGCATGACTGACTGCACGAGTGCTCAGTTCCCAGGGCCTCCCTGGGCTGCAGCTTCCTCACCTGTCAAACATGCACACGTTTGACCCAAACTTGTCTACAATCCAGTCTCCACCCTAGATGTGGTTGACTCGGAAATAACAGAACACCAGGGCCTAAGATAAAATATAATAACATTTGCCAGGTCTGGTGCTTCAGATGCGTAGTCCCTGACAATAAAGCAAATTCTCTAACCTGCTATTTGAGGCCTTGGGAATGTCATCACCTTCTTCTTCTGGTCTTTCTGTCTTGCTCTTCAAATGATTCTAGCTGTTCTTTTACTATTAGAACTCCCCTTAGACCTTAACACATTAAAAAACATACACTGTTTTCCCCTTTGCTAGAAGTCTATTTTTGATTTTCTAGAACTCCGTAATCACCATCTTTCAAAATCTCATCCAAATTTCATGGCATAGTCAAATGTTACCTTCTTTAGATCTTTAGACTAGATTGGATTAGACTTCTGGACAGAAGGGACTCACTCTTCCAGTTTTTTCCTTCTCTTTCTCTCATACGAATGTAGGTTGTAATGCCTGATAGTAAATTAAAGTTCAGGTTTCTAAACCCCAGCACTCTGTATTTGGGGCCAGATGTTCCTTCACTATGGGTGCCTGTCCTCTGTATTGTAGGATATTTGGTGCAGCCTACACCTCCTGACCTCTACTCTCCAGAAGCCAGTAGCACCCTTCCACCAAAATTTTCTCTGGAAATTGCCAAAACTTACCTCCCCCGGGGGTAAAATTGCACTCAGGTAAGAGCCACTGGTCTAGATACTTGTGTATATATCCTTGCTTCTCTTCCCCCACAGGATTTAGCTCAGTACCTGCTAACATAAATATTTATAGAAGAATAAATTAATAAATCATTGTTGAATAATTATTTGTATAATGAATGGATTTCTGTCACATCATTGCAATCCAGCTATCTGCTCTGTTAGGTCTCGAGTCAAAAGAAGAGGCAAACATTTGTGGTGGTGGTCAGCTGGAAAGGCTGCTTGGCAGGACTGAGATTTACCTAAAGTTTCTCTTAAACTTGTACTCTGATTACCTCTCTTCTAAGGAATAAGAAGCTTGAAATTGTCCTATAGTTTTCCATCTGATTGATACTAACACTTTCCTCTTTTCTAATTGTCCATCCATGTAGTGGAAGAAAATTGTCCCTTTTTTCAAGAGACAGTGCTTTTGTGTTTATTATGCTAGCCGGGTCTGAGAACCCTCTCAGGGAATAACAGCAGTGGTGCAGGGGAAAAGCAGAGGGGTAAAGGCTGTCACTTGAGAATCAGAGATTTAGAAGAAAGTCCAGGCCTGGAGTGACTGTATTTGCTAATGCAAATTCACTAGTCTCCATGTAGGTTGCTAGGATATGGTAAAGTGCTTCAAAGTAGGACTCGTTCTTGGATGAGTGGATATTTGGGCTTAAAAAAAATAAATTAGGGAGCTGACATGGGAAAGGTTTGGGGTAGAGAGTGATTGAACAATGCGTGGGTGTTGAGGCCCAGTGAGTCTCTTCCATGGTCAGAGCTCATGGGGTGGAGGTCCTTGGGAAGGTAAAGTTCTCTCTCAAAAAGGCAATAGCATTTCGGGCACTTGCCAGCAACTGGAACCAAGAGCAGAGTCAGGAGGGAGCAAAAGCTGACAGGGTGTATGTCCGTATCTCTGATGGGCTATCAACTTTCAAAACGCCAGCTGGTTGAGTCTGCTTTTGTTTTGGATTATTTTCACTCTTCTGTTAGCAAAACTAATTGAAAGCTGACTTAGAAGTCTACCCAGCAAGACTGATGCCTGTTCTAAACCCATTGCCTCCTTTCTTTTCAGCTTAAAGCTCAGTCACTATTAGTTTCTTCCACTGCTTCTCTCAACTAAGAATTTTATGAGTTGGTCCTGGGAATCATTTAATATTCTTCTATATTCATAATATAACAACAACACAATAACAGTAACAGTAATTACCCCATCAAAGCTACAGGTAAAGATTTCGGAGCACTTACTATGTGCAGGTATCACGCAAAGCCTTTGCACATGTTGTTAATAACCCTCCCCATGATAGCCCTGTGAGCCATTACTCTTCTTTTGAAGATAAGGGAGCTGGGGCTTAAATAGTTTAATACAGCAACACAGTTGATAATTGGGTAGGTCTCGCATTTGAATCCAAATCTGTCTGGTTCTAGAAACTGTGTTCACAACCAGGAGATTATACTTTCCTTCATTGTTCCTAACATAGAACTTTTGATAGGAAATTATTCCAGTAAAGGTGGAATAGCAATAACGGACAGGTACCCAGCCAGTATGTCAGAATCATGCTACTGAGGCCTCCCTGATGCTGTCCTATTCTCTCTGTCAGTCGGGAACATACACTGCAGACAGGAGTAGACGTTCCATAGGTGCCTATGGACTTCATCATGGGTCCTGAAGTTCATGTGTTAATGCTTTGAGATTTGACAAGCAAATGAGTCAGTAGAGCGCAACAAACCTGGTCTGTTGTATTTGTTCTTTGTTTCAGTTTCAGATATTGTTATTAGTTGTGCAAAAGTGAAAAATAAATGTCATTGGTGTTTTGAGGTTGACTGACTTCTGGGAAAGATAAGAGAGACCTTTAAAGAATTTAAATCCTACCTGAATAGATGGTTAGGAGTAGCAGCTCCCATAAACTATGCCTGTCTCAAGCCTGACCTTTGTCCCAGTCTCAGAATCAAAGTCCATGGAGCCTCTCTTTGGTTCCTACTTTGAATCTGCCCAGGTCAATAGCCAGTAAAAGGAAATTGTGCTGAATTATCACAATTTTTATTTGTGCTGACTTATTGGAAATCAGGCAAGACAGATGAGTTGCAGTATCTACACACTTGATTACCCCCTTCCCCAATTTTTCTGTGGTTTCATTTTGGATCTCTTTGCTACAGCATTTTAGCTCCAACTTTGGGCACTGAATCATGCTCCAGTGTCCCATCAAGCATCTCGGTAATGTGATAAATTCATCCAAAGTCTCACAGTGCCATCCTGCACGTGACAAATGCAATAACACGTCAGGCTCAGAATGATACCCATATTAGGCAGATACTCCCTCTGCTGACAGCAGGTGTTTCTGCTTTATCTGAAAATAATTCACTGAATAGATAATTGGTGAATCCCCAGTGGGAACAAAACTTGATTCTGTCTGAGCATAGGTTACCAAGTGTACCACCATAAAATAATTGATTTTGTGATATATTAAGTGGGGACGTACTCAAGACTACTGAACTTTTCACTTAGGGCCTGGGGCTGAAGTTGAACTAGGCTCCCAAAGGTGAAGAACCCATGCATGACACGGGCAGGGCTTCACACTCCGACAGCCAATTTAACTTTCATTTTCTTTATTAATCTAATATGTTCTACCTTTCACCAGGACGTGATGTGCAGGGAGTTTCATTAAAACGGTTGAGTTGTTATTGGAGATAATCACGGAAGGAATGTATCACAAAAGTCAAGAAAGTCTGAATCATTTTTCATGCTGTTGTTTTAGAGAAGAGGTTTCGGATGCTGATAGGGAAGTTACTCTAGCTATAGGGCGAATTTAATTGCGTTTTAGAAACTTCTTTTAATCCTATAATAACAAAAAAATTAAATCAGTGCTGACATTTTTTGTTGCCAGAAGAAGGTAGTAAAAGGGTAAAGAAATAATTGTTAGTTCTGAGAATATAATTAGCAACTTTAATGCTTTAATCTAAAAAATGAATATTTTGAGCCTAGGTGAATGATTAAAGAAAAGATATTGAAAGTCTTTGAAATTTCTGTGTTTGTTTTTAATTGTGAGTTATGATCACTATAATTAGCTCTTTAGTACATTTATAATGTAAACAAATATAAATTTCTACAAGTTCAGGGGTATTTCAGGGCAGATAAGATTGGCATCCTGACCTCTGGCTCTGCGCATTAAGCCTTTCTTATAATGTTTGGCAGAAGTTTATTCTTTGCTTCGGGGGGAGGAAAGGAGGTTAAAGAAATGAGGATCAAACAATGGGAGACTAGAGTCAAGATTGGGCTATATTTGGAAATTTATTCCAAAGGGGTGATAAGGTTGTTCCCATGAGTAGCCTGGGCTCCCCTCTGGCCCATCAAGGGAGGGCCGTGCTTCCGCTGCCCCTGTCCCTTTGGATGGAGCCTCAGGTTGGGTCTAAGTTAGAAGCACTGGATGAAGGGCCAGGTTACAGATAAAAGAAAGCTCTCTGATGCTGAGCCTCTTCGAATGTACAACCTGACTATCCTGCTCTACCTCTTTCCTGCTCCACCTTGACAGAACCACGAAACCTCATTACTATGCACTAGAAAAGGGAAAAGGAAAAAAAAAACCCAGAGGGATCTGGGGAATGAACTTTTTGGGGGTCTTATTTCTCTCAGAGGTGCACATTAAAATTCTCTCTTTCATTCATTAATGTGAATACAAGCTGCCTGAGAAAATAGCTGGTGGGACCTCCCTTAATGAATAGTGGGGCTTTTCTATGCTCTAGAGGCTTAAAATTGGGTTTCATCCCACTGAGGATTTTTTTTTTCCTTCTCCTTCTGTCTTCTTAACACCACATGTTTGGTTAGATTTCTAGGACTCACCGAGGCTGTGACCTGCCACATCTAGTTCTAATCGCTCATATGATTAGATCGGGCCACCCACAGACAGGCAGGAGGGGGCTGGTGTCAGAGACTCCCAGAAGTTCAGGTATCTTTCCAACATTATTTGAAAGTTTCTACTCTGTCAATCATGTGCAATCAAACTTGTTCTTGTGAAGTTCCTTATACTGCTTGGTTTAGAATAGGCCAGGTATGGATATAAAAATCTTTACTCTCTTGCTTTCAGGGCTTTTACTTTGGTTTGAAATGGAATTAACCCTTTTTTGGAACTTCATGGCTTAGTTTCTTTAGAATTTTCACTTCAACTTACTTAATTTTCTCCTGTATCTTCCAGAGGGGCTCAGCTACTGCATCCCACTGTATTTGGGATGTATTGGGACAACTCCAACAGATGTCCTCCAAATCATTCATCTGGGGCATTTTCTGGAGTTACATTGTCAGTTCTCCTCCTAAGTACATCTCTAAGTTTCCTAAGGAAACATCATGTGTTTTCTACTTGTCTCTGTCTCTGGGGTCAACAAATAGTGGGTGCTCAATTAATGTTTTCATGACAATCATTGGCAGAAAGCTATGTCTTCATCAATTTGCTCCTCACTCTCATCATAGGGAAACTTAGGATGGCCAAGAGCCCTTGGTCATAATTCCAGATCCTTACCCCAATTTGTCTGGACTTGGTAGGGAAAATGGCGATGGAGAGAGCTTATGTAAGCTAGAGAAGATTGTGGTAGCAAGAGAAATGCTGAGATGTATCTTTCTCCCTGTGCAATTCAAGAATGAGGTGACAATGTGACAGCAAGTTACAGAGGAGCTCGTGGGTCAGCCCCAAGAAGGTGCCATAATACCTCACACCGGGAACCACAGAGACACTCCGCAGTGAACGGTCACTCCATCCCATGCCATTTGAGAAACACGAAGCTGTTTTTCTGATGGGAAAAGTATTTGGAAGTCTAGTTAAGATGTTGTTTGCTTTAGTTTCTCTTTGATAATTATTTTAACTCGTGGTATTTAATTTACTTTTATTGCACCCTGTACATTTTAAACACAAACAAATAAAACCAGTGTATCATATTATTTAGAGCAAGATTAATTAGGAAGCATTTATAGAGAAAGGTAAAATGATGTTTAAGTTTAGTAAAAGAGGGACATAAGTGAAAAATGCTTAAGAGCAATGATACAGTTACCTAAAGCTCCAGAAACAGCTCTGGATCACTCACTATTCATTTGCTTAATGTTTACTGAGTGCCAGGTATTATGCTAACACAGTTTTATCTTTTTTATTGTTTAATATTGTAAAGCTACTCTCTCTATATTATAAACCAATGGAATTTATGGTCTCATAGACCGTCCAGTGTATTGGACCACTTAAAAATTCTGTGGCATATTTTATAATCATGATAATCTGGACTTCATATTGTTGATAGAGCTACTTTGTCAATAATTGTCTACCAGTTTGCCAGTAGGCTTCCAAAGAGGCCAGATAACTTTTCTCAGTGGAACCCAAGGAGAATTTGGTGGTTAGAAGGTCAGGATAAAATTCTTTTGAAAACATTATCTACCAAAAGCCTACCTTCAGCATCATGGGCTCTATTTTGTATCTTAAGGAAATACTTGACTGCTTAATATTTAGCGCATATGGTATAAGAAGTTACTATCGTACAGCCAAAGTGAGCAAACTAATAAAGGAAAGGCGGTGCTTCCTTTGCAGGATCAGATCTGTTACCCATTATTTTGTTCTGCTGCTGAAGGAGAAAAATAAGTCTTGGATATTACAGCTGTCACTGTGACATCTGTTGTTCCAGGATCCGTGACTGCTTCAGTCACCACCTGACCCAGATCATCACCATAACATTCTGTCCACTATTAAACTGTGAAAGGCCCTCGCCCTCCAGGTGGTACTTCAAGGTTGACATACCAAGGTGTTCGTCTCTGTCCCCCCCGAATGCCTCTCAGCTGAAAAATACAGCCTCACTTTGTGTAGAATTGATGGCAAACCAAGTCTCCCAGGGTTCAAGGGGAGCAGCGGAGAGCAAGAGTTCTTGAGGCGTAGCCCGGTTCTGTGCTTAATCACTTGTCACTACTACTGGAGGGCCTCAGAGCATTCAGAGGTGTCGCTTGTTTTTTCTTTGTTGTCGGTTCCCCTTTTCTCTTGAACAGATGAGTCCAGCTCTTCAAACAACAATAACAAAGCTGCATACACAGCCAGGCTCACAAAATGGATAAGTAAGGGGCTATGAGTCCTCCCTAACACATAAAGAATATTTTACTTTTAGAAAGTTCCTCTAAATAGAGCCCCACTTCTGGTTGTATGTGTTTGGTTCAAATAATTAATGACTTAAAAGAAAAGCAACTGTTAATTTAGATGCAAACTTGACACATCGCAAAAAGTATATCACGTGAGTTACCAAAATCAGGCGTGCACGTACATTTACAGGAATGTAATAAATATGTAAAGTAAGGCACATCTCTGCTGTAAAGAGCTTTCCTTCCACGAGCTTATTCACTTACTCGTTCATTTATCCATTCTTTCATTTGGAACCTATTTATTGAGACTCCACAAAGGCACTGTGCTGGCAACTAGGGTACAGCAGCATTAGAAAGAGATACATTATCTGTTCTCGTGAAGTTGAGCATGACAAGAAAAAGCAGGGTTCACATCTGTATTTGTGATACAGATTTCTCTTATGTGTTGAAAGGCAGAAAAACCTAACCTCTCCCAGCCACAGGCTATTTGAGAGTCAGCAAGAAGCGGTTTACTTTCGTTAGACAATGAAGGCACCAGATGATCTAAATCACAGAAGAAAACACAAGAGCCACAAGCTGCTCCTCACATGCTATATGTCAATTTCCTTTCCTTCCATTTCCCTACAATTTCTAGCACTAATTCTGCTGCTACTAGTTAAGTGTATATGATCTTAAAGCACTTAACTTCTTTTAACCTTCTCTCACATGTAAGATTCCTTTAGTTGATGTCTAAGATTTTTAAATTTTTTTTAAAGTTTATTTATTGTGAGAAAGAGAGCGTGAGCAGGGAAGGGGCAGAGAGAGAGAGGGAGAGAGAATCCCAAGCAGGCTCTGTGCCTTCAGCACAGAGCCCAACAGGGAGCTTGATCCCATGAACCCTAAATTCATGACCTGAGCTGAAATCAAGAGTCTGACACTCAACTGACTGAGCCACCCAGACATCCCTAAGATTTTTTTTTAACCTGGAAAATAGGCTATTCCCTTTCAGACAAGCTGAATTCTTAAATTCACTGTCTTCATAGTGCCTCAGGACATTGGCAGCCTAAGCATTGTGTTTGAGCAGGCAGGATGGGAAAATCCAGGATCCCCACTGCCTAAGCAGCCTCTGTGTCCTGGGTCCTCTGCTCACCTGGAGAGCACCTGGAGTCTGAGTCTGAACAAAGGCACCTTATCCAGACCTGGTAATATTTACCCAGCTCAGAACACGGCAGAAGGCTTGGCAAGGAAGAAGCTTGGGACTACACATTATAGCATTTGCTGTTGCTTTAGTTGCTTTATAGGTTTGCATTTGTGGTGCTAGATCTTTTCTTTTCTTTTTGCTATTGACACAGTGCCTGAAGATTTAAGTAGTTGCTCCCAGGTTAAATGTTCTCATCTTGTATGATGGCTATACTGGTTTATAATGGCAGGTACCCAGACCTGGGTAACTGACAGAGGAAGAATGCACTAAAACTTAAACCTCATATTTTATTATTTCTCTGTAACAAAAATTAGCTTAAGTATCTATTTAAGCAGTCACCATCAATTATTGTATAACAACTGAAAGGACAATAAAATGTTGGATAAAATTGAAAAGTCAATATAGGCACCTAAGAACTCTTAAATACTCTTCCTACTGAACCTAAATTTTAGACCTCTGCTTTAGTTATTCTTGGCAAAGAATTGCATGCATTTTCTCTTACAAACAGCTAGTATTCTGGGGCCTATGCTGGGCATATCAAGCACTTCGAGAAATAGGGTATCAAAGGCTCTATTTAGACTAATGGCTTCTGAAGTAGCATAACTATGAACACAACATGAGGTTGGTGGCATGACAGAATATTTTAGAATCTAGAATATTTTTTAGGATTTTTGTTTTCTGAGAATAGAAATTTGGGAATGAGATGCTCAAAAGTCCATTTGCCCACTGGCTGAACGAGTCCTCTACCTCATCGTTCCTTCTCAGAAACTTTCAGGCTCTCTAACTCTATAATGATAGGAAAACACATTCATTTACACTGACAAGGATTTTAAAGATGGTGTTAGTGGCCTATCAAGGGTCTTTTCTAGGAAAACAATTACCAAAGTATTTTTTATGCCCTTGTGATGCGGGGTGGGGTGGGGATGGTGAGAAAAAGGAAGAAACAGGTTTGTGGAATTTAGTATATTTTTTAAAGTTTGTACTTAAAAGCGAAACCCAGGACACCTGACTGGCTCAGTTGCCTAAGCATCCGACTTCGGCTCAGGTCATGATCTCACAGTTCGTGGGTTCGAGCCCCGTGTCAGGCTCTGTGCTGATAGCTTGGCGCCTGGAGCCTGCTTCAGATTCTGTGTCTCCCTCTCTCTCTGCCCTTCCCCTGCTTGTGCGTTCGCGCTCTCTCTCTCTCTCTCTCTCTCTCAAATAAACATTAAAAATTAAAAAAAAACAAAACAAAACTAAGCCCTGAGCTCTTGACTATCTCAGAGTAAAGAAAGTGTTACGTTACTTACTCATGGTGGCAGTCTGTCAGATTGAACATGTAACAGGAGGATAAGGGGAGTATTGGCACATCGAAAAATGGATTCAGTTCAGGGCGAGCATGGGGTTTGAGACTTCCTTGAAAGAGCAAGGCAGAGATGGGTGGGGGTGGAACCTGGTGTCCTGCCTCAGTAAAAACCCCAGCTGTAGAATGGGGATGGTTTTCTTCAGGATTCTCTTGTTAGGAGCCGCTTTACCCTCTGGTGGTTTGCACGTGCGGGTTGGCACTCTTGTGAACATACATGAAGAAAACAGCCATCTTCACAGATGAGGACGTTATGTTCCCAGAGTAAACATTGGGAAGTATCAGGTTCATGTCACTGAAACCACAAGGGTCTGTTGTTACATGATAGGTACCTGGGTTTACTCAGAACTTGTAGGACATATGAGTTTTAAAGCAGATGCCGTTGGTAGGAAGAGGATAGCATTGATATACACCAAAGCTAACAGAGGAAAGGATAGAATCAGATAAACTCTTTAGAGAATTGGAAATTCTTGAGTCGAGGGCTACGCTGCCTGATACAGTAGCCATTATTACGGTAGTGACTATTGGGCATTTGAGATGTGGCTGGTACAAATCGAGATGTGCTTTCAGTGTAAAATGCAAAATGGGCTTCGAAGACTTAGCATGATGAATAATATAAAGTGTCTCGTTAATAAATTTTTGTACTGATTACATATGAAAATAACAAGGGTGTGGATAAGTTGGGCTAAATAACATTATTAGAATTGATATCACCTGTTTCTTGTTAAGTTTTTTTTTTATATAGCCAGTGGGAAATTTAAAATTACCCATGTGACTTGTGTTTGTGGTACACACTATATTTCTGTTGGGCATCAGTGGCCTAGAGGCTGTTCCCATGAGCAAGCTGAGTGTATATGAATGTGGGGGAACCCGGGATGGATACTTGTGTTAAGGGAGTTAAAAACCCATGTTTTTGAAATAAGTCCTATAGGATATTAGTTTACGTATCTTCTGATTATGCAGATCTGGCTATGCCATGGATCAAGTAGTGTATCATATCCTAAACCTGAATAACACTATTCAACAAAATCTCATCTACATATCGGCTTGGGATAGAAGCATCATCCACCTACCAACAAGAAGGAAGAGAAGGAAGGAGTGTAAGGAAACAGTGTTAAAGTTGGGGAACAAAAGCAATTCATTCAATACCTAAAAGTGCTTTTCAGCAGCTCCCACAATTAGAGAAATTCCAGAAACAATTAAAGGATTTGGAAGTCCCCAAGGATTCACTATAAGAAAGCCTATTGTCTTATAGAAACCCTCAGGAGAATCAAAGAAATGTGTTGCTTTAATGGGACTTTGCTGTTCTAGGTAATTTTCAACATGCTGAGCATTTCTTCCCCATCTTACTCCAGAAGAGTTCTGTATGAATGGGTCTCCGAAGAGAAAATGTTTTGTTTCCTTATGAAGCCACTCGAAGACTCCTCCAGCTTAACCCCTCCTGAAATGAAGGACGCCTTCTCAGAAGACTGTTCTATCACTCGAGCCCTCATTGCTCACTGCGCCCGAGATGTTTTTCAATCCCAGTGTAATTATCTCCATGATGGAGGAGGCTCCAGATGCATTTATTTGCCCCTCTCTGTGACTGGAAAATGTATTCCATATTCAGTTAAACTCAGTAATTAAAATGGCCTAATCTGCATTCACTTTGTAACCACAGGCTGAAACTCCCCCTCCCTCAACCCCAGAGGTGGGAGGGCTGCTACTCTCAAACCCACCACGAAGAGCTCTGATTGGCCAGTGTGTAGTTAGAACAGGTGAAATAATCTAATCTGGAATATTGCTCTCCTCACCTTTTTTAATAAACATTTTGCCTCACCACAGACCTTAATATAACAGCAGTAAAGGCAAGAGAGGAAATTGGAAACATGGCCAGGAGTGTGCCTTATGGTTCATAACAGCACCAAATTGTGACTGTTTATTAAAACTAACACCCTTTTGTGAGGGTGTGGATCAAAATATCCAGTGGTTTCTCTTCTTTGATATTTCCTTTTTTTTTTTTTTTTATAGCACTCAGTTTAAGTTTCAGTTTTAGGGTTTAATTAAGTTTCTAAAATTGTTTCTGACTAAAACATTGACATAAAAAAGCAACTTGTCCGTAATTTGGCTCCATCAAATATTACCATCATTTATTTCAGTCAGTGGGAGACGTGTGTGGATGGATTACCTCTTGGGCCACCAGGACAAGAAAGAGTTAAGGCAGGTGAAGGAAGGGAGGAGTGAGGAGGCCAGAGAACTGCCTCACAAAACACAATTAAGGGCCTTTCCCAGGCCTGGGGCGCTTGGTGCTGCCAGGGGAAGGGAGCTCAGAGCACAATGTTCTCCTTGTCCACATACCTCCCTTTTGTTTCAGCAGCACTTTGGATCCCACACACGCGAAAGTTTGAATTTCCTGTTGGCTCTGAGGTGAGATTTATAACATTTATTAAGGTTACTATTCATTGTGAATTTACTGGGCAATAAGCCTAAGAGCTTTTAGGGGTTTAATTGCCTGTGTTTACAGGGGTTGCAAAGCTCCCCACAGTTCACTGACAGTCAGGTTGGCCCAATGTGGACTTCTCAGAGCCTCCAGGGTGCATGTCCTAGTCCAAGGAGAGGGTCCAGGGAAGAGCTAAAGGAAGGGCTCAAAAGGACACAGTTATCTTGGAGCATGAGATTGGTTTTCTGCTCTGGCTATTTTGGTTCACTTTTCTCTGGCTCCTCTACCTCATTGTGGCCATGTTGGAAGACATTTGAATTTTCCATTTTTTTCCAGGAAGAAAATAAATAATTTGAAATAGTGGGGTTGGGGGAGAGGGAAGGACGGTATGGAAATAGGGGAAGTGAATACACGGTACAGACATAACATGGGCTAACTAGACATGTTCACTGTCCCGTTCACGACAGTCCTGGCAGGCAGAGACCGTCCTTCCCACTTTACAAATAAGGAAATTGAGGCTGAGAGAAATGAAATAATTTGCCACAGTTGAAACTAATAGTAAACAGAAGAGGTGAGATTTGAACTCCATTTTGCTGTGGCTTCCCAGTCCCCACGCGGAGCCCTCCGTACTCCACTGACGCCTCTTTTACAGCTGGCTGATGTTCATTTAACCTAAGCAATCAGTTCCCCTATGTCATCAGGCCATTGGAAAGTAGAAGGTTAAAATGTTTTGTTTTTTTAAGACCTTGGGTTTGCTTTGTTGCAGAAAGAGAAGTTGTCCACAATGGTCTCATCCCTTGGCCTCGTCAGAGCCTTCAAGGATGGAATGGGCAAAAGCGAAATAAAGCACATTGAACAGTGGTGGGGGCTACACAGGAAAAATGGGCAGATGTTGGTCAGTCCCCGAGAGCGAAAGCTACTCAGGCAGCTCTCTAATTTGACGAAAGAGGTAGAAAGGGAAAAGTCCAGTCTGAGGGTCCATTTCCTTCTTTCATTCATTTGTTTATTCAACACATATTTAGTAAGCACCCTCTGTGCCAGGAACTGCGGTGGGCACTGGAGATGCTAGATACGTGCACGCTTTACCTGCTCCCTTCGTGCGCTGCAGAGGCAGGCAGGATGCTGTTCGTGCCCTGTGTCTTAAAGGCTCTCCCAGCTCTGCCCAAGGTCTGCCATGGAGACAAACTTCCCAAGCTACTTACATATAGTTTTACCACATGAAAGAATCAAAGGCATAAAGAAATAAAGAATAAAAGAGCTGATGAGCAGACAGTGTACTCTTTATATGAAATAAATAAACATATATATGTGTATGTGAGTATACATACATAGTATAATCTTCATATAGAATAAATAAATGAACAAATGTATATATACATATGTGTGTGTGTGTGTGTGTAATCAGACTGACGTCCAGTCCAAATTGCCAAATTGCCATTGCAAATTTGTGATTGGAATTCTAACAGGCAGTGAACCTAAAGGCACAGAGGACTAAGCAGTTGAGCCATCATTGTTGGAAATGTATTGTTCAGGACGTTTGCTAATTTATTGATGCAGCCAAGGTAGAATCAGATTCAGTAATTCAGCTGAAGAATAAATTGGAATATTTTGGTGCATTTCTTAAAAAAAAAAGCCACTTTAAAGCCTATGTATTAAAATGACAAAGTCTTAAATAGGGGTCTCTTTTTCTAAACAAAAGATATGCAAATTGCAATTCAAGATTTATATTATGATAAAAACTGAAATACAAAAGAGTCATTATCCTGCGGAATGTAAAAGTGTGTTGCTTCTTGAGTCTATAATGATATAATGGGATGTTGATGTAGTAAAAGGTGTCAGAAGGGAGACAATGACCTTAAAATTTTAAGTCAGAAACATCAGAATTGAACAGCAAGTATCTATCTACCCACCTAACTCCCCATCCATTTATTGCATATTGCATATTTTGAAAATTTGAGATGAAGAGCAGCACATTTTTGTTTTCCAGTGTTGCAGCCATAAAAAACGGGTCGGGGAGGTTGGGGAAATACTTTTCACAAAGCCATTCCAAGTCTGAAGTTGGGAAAAGATTTGCCTTGAATTTTAGATTCATAGAACTGTTTCTCTGAAGAATGAGCAGTGTGTTATTCCTGGCTTGGCCATGGGGTCATGTGCCTTCACATCAAATGTCAGGAACCCCAGTGCTCTCTGCATAAGAAAGACTTGCAAGTTAGTTGCAGGGATTCCCCAAGTTCAAGACAATGGGAACAATTTCCGGTTGACCACTGTGTGTCACCGAAATAGCTAAAAGAGAGTGAGTCAACTTCAAGATACTTCATGAGAACACAATATTATTCTGTCAAACCCGGGAGAAACTGCAGCAAACTGATATTTAGATTTGAGGTGATTCTACTTGGCTTATTGTAAAAAATGGAGGCTAGAGTGTGTGTGTGTGTGTGTGTGTGTGTGTGTGTGTGTGTGTGTTTCCAGTGGAGACATAGTTTAAGTAATCAAGTGATACACCACATGTGAAGCAGATGTACAGGCTTGTTCCCACTACCAAGCAGAGCAGAAGGCCTGCTTTAGCTTTATTTGGCAGGAATTTATATACTCGCTTCACTATTTGATCTTACTTTAAACAAAGGACGTTGGTCCCAGCCACCACCGATTTCTCTGCCTTTTTTCTGAAAGGCTGCAGAATTGTGACACCTCAGAAATCAGATGGTGGCACAGTATGGAAGTATCTTAAATGTTTACTTATTGTTTTAGCGAGCCAAACCCTCACTGTCTTGTTTCTGAGCATATGCAGTTGATTGCACTGAATGTTGTAGGCGGAAGGACCTCACTCTTATACAAATGTCAGAACCTTGGCAAAGCCATTCCCAGAACTTCAGAACAAGCCCAAACAAGCCGGAGCCTCTAAATGAGGCCTGAGATAACACTCTCAGACCAAACTCCTGATAATTTTCCAGTTCAGAAAGTTGCTGAGGGTCTTCTGTCAGGGCGAGCTCATGGTTTATGATTTTTGAGCCTGTGTGACGCTCCTTTCTATTTCATCTTGACTTAATGTCATTAGTTTTCCTTCACAGAAACCTGAGTGTTCATTTTCTAATCTATCTAGATGATACGCTGACAGTATTTCCCCTGATCGAGACTTTACCATTTATGTCTCTGCCTCTGTTAATCATTTTCAGAAATGAGATTTATAGTAAAAAGGATTAAATCAATTCTGACTACCTCCAAATTTCCAGGTTTTCGGGGATTCTTGATGAACACAGAAACCATGGCCCCTCAGAGATGCTTTACTAAGAAGATCTTTCTTACCTGTGTTAGTTGGCCTTTCAGAGCTGGCCGCCTCTCTATGGATTAGAGCAAGTCAACTTCTCTATGTTTTGTTTGCCAACCATACCACAGAGGCCGCCCTCTGAGCAACTCAAGCTATTTTTGATTGGAAATAGATTAGTGAGCTATCAATTCTCCTCTCCTTCATTCTCCATCTTTCCTTCTTTCCCTTCTTCCTAGTCCTAAAATGAGTACCCTTAGGAAACGTGTCAGCCTATTTCAATTAAGTGTTTATCTTTTGAGTTTCTCATCATGGGGTAAATTATGACATTTTTAACAGCCAGGGGTTGAAGAGAAAAATTGCACTGGTCCAAACTAAATCACAGCTTATTTTCTTCCTCTCTAATTTCCCTAATATTCGGCGGACTTGAAATACCATTACTATTATGCATCAGGCCTTATGCAAGGCAAGGGACTTTCACAAATACAATCACTTTCTCTCCTTCTTTTCCTTCTTTTGTTCCTTCCTTCCTACAGCCCTTCCTTTTCTTTTTCTGGATTTACTCTCATTATTTTGCCTCATTGAAGAGATTTTGTACATTCTCTCTTAGCTTGGATTTCCTCCTTTGATATTCTTGATGATTAAGTACAGGGTTAGCATTCCCTGACTTTTTTTTTTTCTTTCCTTCCCTAAATGCTGCCTATCCCATGAGGTCTGCTATCTCAGCAAAAGGACAGTGATCCTATCCTTGGTCATGTGTCTAGGCCACCAGACTCAGTGCCTTTAAATTCACTGAACCAGCTCTCCTCAGCAGCAGTTGTTTAAACCATCTGCCCCATGTCATCCCATGGGCTATCTGCCCTAATGTGGAGCACACCTGGATTATAATCTTCCTGGGCTGGTTTTCTTTCTCTGGTCCTGTGCTCATCCCCTTGGTCCAGGGAGACGTTTTGGCTTCCCTGGCTTTTTCCCTCATTACTACATAGATTCTAGGTCCTAAGATACAACCTGAAAATCACCTGGACTCTCTCCTTTTTGGGTTACTCTGGGAAACTACTAGAGATATAATTAACTTATACCCCAAGAACCCTTCCCCAGTACCATTTTTCTTGGTTACTAAAGAGCTTGTCACAGTCCCCAGGTTTGAAGGCATGGAGGTGGGGGTAATGTGTCAAAACAGTTTTGCCTCAATTCAGAATCTTTTTTGCCACGGTGAGCTGGCCCTTGCCTGTATATTTTAACGTCATTGTGTCACCTCTCCGGTTTTCTGGTGATGGTTAAGTATTTGTACATATAAGATTTGTATCTTATACGAAGATTTCAGTGTCCAGGATCCTTGCCATGGATGCCTTCTACTGCTTCTCCATGGTGATTATTCTTGGAGGTGCTAGAAATACCCTATAGGTCTTTGGACTGAGATAGTATAGCTACCTGCACACTTACCATCACCATTTTCCTATGCTAGTATTCAGGGACTAAGAAAGAACCAGAAAGTGAATTTCTGGCAGTTCTTCAGGATATGATAGGTTACAAGGGACATGAGAAGCAATAGCATGAGCATCTTACTCCTTTGTTGATAATAAGGGATTTAGCAAGCAGGAGTAGAATAACAAATATTACTAATTCATAGCCTCAGGAATTTCATGAGCCACATCATGTAGGGTGCTCCCCACCATCACCACCCACAACAAGCACCTGATTGGTCCACAACACAGGAACTTCTGATTCATGGACGATGCAAAATGTTATAAAATATAGTTATTTTTCCCCTAGGGACTTAATGATGAATCTAAGTGAGACACCTGTACACTTTTAAAGGATAGACACTACCACATAACACTTGCTTGGACATTAGCACTGAAGGCGTTCCCAAGACAGTATAATGAGTGGAACTGAAACAAAGTAAAATTTTACCTAGAGACATGGTTGGCTTCATGGGTGTGTGACCTGTGCAGTCTCCTGAGACTTCACCCTTGGTTTAATTCTCTGCTGCCTCTATCTCAAAATTCTTCATAATTTAATCTTTGAATTTGTGTTTTGTAAGAGAAGTCCTGAGGGCCAGTGGATCATGTGCGTGGGACTTCACCCTTGGTTTAATTCTCTGCTGCCTCTATCTCAAAATTCTTCATAATTTAATCTTTGAATTTGTGTTTTGTAAGAGAAGTCCTGAGGGCCAGTGGATCATGTGCGTGGGGAGAGGGTAGATGTGCAACATGCACGTCCATCTTTCCTCATTGTCCTGCGCACATGCGGAATTTACCGTGTGCAATGAGCACGGGCTTGCGGATCCAAGCACTGTGCTGGAAGTGATGACACGGAAAGAAAGGAAATGATAGGATGACCTATGGTTCATTTTCCTGTCAGTCCTTCCTTATTCATCAGTACTGAAAGTAGCAGTTGGTAGAATGTGTGTGTATCAAGAAGTACAATAAAAACAGTTGAGTTCGTTTTATGCAGCATTGCCATTGGTTTTATAACAAAATACCTATGCATGTACAAACTACCACAAAATAAAAATTGTGCAATTTCAGTAAATCTGCATATAATTTAAATGCTTTATATTTAAAACTGTCATTGCACAGTATAAACAGTAAAATTCAGGCTAATAATTTAAAATTTCAATTTTATTTACTTAGAGGGACATTAAATAGCAAATAAAAACCATCATGGCAGTTCAAGAGAGAGACAACAGAAGAAAGGGAAAAAAAGTTTTATAATTTACTATGTCTAATGGCACTTGTTTCCTGTTCTTTGAGCAAGGATTTCTACATTTTCATTCATCACAGGGCACTACAGATTATGTAGTACCTCACTGAGAGTCCTGATAGAAAGATGAAACCAAGAGAAGCAAAGAGCTTCTATTGGAAGTGCTACCTGTGTGCCCTGAAATTGATTTCCCTGATTTGGGGGAATCATGAGTACCAAAATGAAAGTGTGAACGCACACTCAAAAACATCTGTTCTATTGATTCTAAGCTTGGAAAATTAAACCTACCCCCCTCCCATGCTTGGTAAATTCTCATTTTTTCTTTTCTTCTCCTTACTCTATGCTTTTTCATTTTTTATATATTCAACTCTTAAATCCTCGTCTATGATTGACTTGGGGTAAGGTGTAGGACCAGGGCATTTAAATTTTTCTAAAAGTGCTAAATAGCTACTTGTGATCTTAATTGTGTCCTGAATACTATTTAATCGCCTGATTTTTATTTCTAAGCTTCTTATAAACATTTCTTGCACCTTTCAGCCATTTCTATACATTTGCTGTCTGCACCCCTGAACACTGCCTATGTTTCCACTATGCTTCTGTTGGGTTCTTGGTTCCAACCCAGCAACCATCTCAGTATCTTCTTTATAGAATTTGCCTTTGCCACCTATTAAGTCATACCACCACTTCTGCCTGGAATAGTATTATACCACCATCTGATTACTCCTATTTATCCTTTCTCCAATTATGAAAAATGGAGATTTCTCAGTTTCCACCTCATCTTGGCTGCAGATTCACCAAAAAAGAGATGAAAGTACTTTATAACTATAAAGCACTCTACAAAGATAGGGCATAATTGTTAAAGACATTTTAATTATATTGATAGTAGTTAATACTTGCTTAGGGCTTATTAAATGCCAGGCAGGTAGTATTCAAAACCTATCCATGTATTAATTTCTTTATATTCTCACAACAGAGAGGTTAAGTAACTTGTTAAACAGCTAATCAGTGGGAACCCAGACACTCGCTTGTTCTACCTTCCTGAGGAGAGATTCTGGAAAGTCTTATAATATCGTTCACTAGTATGCAATAATACTGATCCATTAGCATGCATTTATGAAGACTCTATTTCTATATGCCCAAGAGGAAGGGGGAAGCAGAACTCCCAAATTTTCATATCAAGAATTGCCTGCCAGAAAATCTGCCCACTCTTTGCCTCTATGGTTTTGTCTTGTTCAGTTTTGTTTTGTTGTTTTTTTTTCCCCTTAGTTTTGGAGAACAGACCTTCTCTGGGAAGTTAGTTTTTACTTTGATTGTCCACCCAAGACTGGAGCATGGAGAGCATACGTGCCTTTGCAGCCTCCCACAAATGCTTGCTAGAGCTGTGTGACCACCAGCCTACAAGCTTGCACTGCAATCCACTGGGAACTTCTTAGCGGGACCACCCAGAAGCTGCAGCTGGTGCTGAGTAAGGTGGCCGCCTGTTTACATGAGAATGTGAGCTGAAGGAAGTGGACAGTACCTGCTTTCTGTTGTCAGCCAGAGCCTGGATTCCTGTGGAAAGATCTGATGTGTAATCTAGAAATATTCGTAGATTTTTGGCTCTAACTATTTTCCAGACATAGGGTATTCCATTCCTAGAACTGGGGCAGAATGGAGCTTCTGTGGAGCCAGCTGCGGGTCTGGGAACGTGGGTCAGGCAGACTCCAAATGTACTGATCCACAGATAGGCCATGTTGAAAGAACCATTTTCTTGTACAAAGACTTTCCATTGAATCATATCCTATGCACTATCTCTGGCTTGTCAGAGAGAAACAACACTGAATTGTAGGGAAAAAAGAGGCGTCCTCAAAAACCTGTATCTTTTGTGGACAGCCCCGTTCATGTCTAGCTGCTCCATGAGGGCATCTGGCAATAGCTGCAGAAGAACATTTTTCTGCCCAATGAAGACCAGTGTCTGGACAAGCTGACTTGTGGGTGGGGGATGGTGTATAGAAAAAAGGAAGAGTTTTTTTAGAGCTGTTAGCAATGCCTTTATAACAATTTAGGTGATGGGCTTTCGCTGGACAGGTTATTGTACCTCTGTGTTTTTGTAAATCACACCCTTTGCAATTCTGTTTTGGCACTCTTTAGAGGGCTCACAAGTTAAGAATGTCTAACATCTGCTTCCAAAGTAAATTCAAATCTTCAAACATCAATTTGCCATGAGTTGAGGGGGATCTATGTTAAAAGCTCTGTCCCTTTGGCTTTGGCCTTTTAACGAGGCCACTCTGCACCCTCGGGGGCCATGCTGCAAACAGGCCCTGGGAAGGAGAACAGAGAAGGAAGGCCATCTAGAGACAAACACTGCGAGTAGGTGAGGCTTTTCCTCCCTTGTTAGCACAGAGTACATTCTTCTGAGGCTGAGCCTAGAGAGGAAAAACTCACTAAAAGCTATTGAATTGGTACTGTGTACCAGGCATTTAATCATACAACAGCCCCACGAGAGAAGAAAGTGAGATAACACTTAATGAGCACCCACTATCCAATGGGCATGGAGCTAGTAGCTTTATAATGTATTGTTTCATTTAGTCTTTACAATTAGGGTTGCCATAGTTAGCAAATTAAAATCTAGTTAACATCCAGTTAAATTTGAATTTTAGATAAGCAGCAAATATTTCTCAGTATAAGTATGTCCCATACAATATTTGGGATATACTTATAGTAAAAAAAAAAAGTTATCTAAAATTCATATTTAAAAGGAGGTCTTGTGTTTTACTGGCAACCCTATTTATAGTGATCTTAAGAAGTAAGAATTATTATTTCTATCTTATAATTGAGAGAACTGAGAATTGAAAACATCAAGAAATTTGCCCAAGATGGTAAATAATGGCTGAGATGGAATACCAATATGGTTTTGTTTGATTCTAAATCCTATAGATTTAGTGTCAGCAACTAGACCATACAGTCTCCTCATCCTAGATTATAAATAGGGTCATTTTTTTTTTAATTTTTTTTTTTCAACGTTTATTTATTTTTGGGACAGAGAGAGACAGAGCATGAACGGGGGAGGGGCAGAGAGAGAGGGAGACACAGAATCGGAAACAGGCTCCAGGCTCCGAGCCATCAGCCCAGAGCCCGACGCGGGGCTGGAACTCACGGACTGCGAGATCGTGACCTGGCTGAAGTCGGCCGCTTAACCGACTGCGCCACCCAGGCGCCCCTAGGGTCATTTTTTATTCAGTTAAATAAGCTGCCTCAAGAGAGCCAGCTTCAATTTTATTTTTTATTTTTTCAATTTTTTTTAATGTTTATTTTTGAGAGAAAGAAAGAGCAAGAGCAGGGGAGGGACAGAGAGAGAGGGGGAGACACAGAATGTGAAGCATGCTCCAGGCCCTAAGCTGTCAGCACAGAGCCCGACATGTGGCTTGAGCTCATGAACCATGAGATCATGACCTGAGCTGAAGTCGGACACTTAGAGGACTGAGCCACCCAGGCACCCCACTAACTTCAGTTTTAAATACTAGGTATTTATTAATGGTCTACCTGGCCCCAAACCTTGTGTTAGAACTGGAGAGAAGAAGGGATGCATGACCAAGATAATTAAAGACCCAGGGCCTGCTGTCACAGGAAAGTATAATGTAGTCAAGAAACTAAGAGGGAGAGAAATGCCAAATGTGTTACAAGTCAGCTTCAAGTTTTTAAACAGGTACATTGGTGTTACAGAATTTAACATTTGTGTTAAAATCTAGCACTAATGGCGAGCTCCTCCGTAGAAAGTCTGGGGTGCATGTTGCTGACTGAGGAAAATTGATGAACATCCTCAGTGACCCCCAAGGAGCAAGATTCCCCCCTTGTAGGAGATCAGCAGCTACGTCTTCATGGTCTCCTCAATGCCTTTGGTCCACGGCTCCAGGTTATATAGTGACATTCAGGGTTTGCCAGTGGTGTGGCTGCACCATGGCTTGCTTCACTGATGACCAGGACGACTGTGGCAAATCCGTCCAGCGTGGAGTCTGCCCCTTTCCCTCCTTCAGCACTTAATGTGAAACCTGCCTATCGTTGTCAGCCTGAGTGAAGAAGATGATCAAGAAAGACTCAAAAGCACGCAGAATCCAAGATAGCAAGTATTAGCAGCTCAAAGACATTAGAATCTTCATAAAATAACCCTTGAGGACCTCCTTTGTATCAAGCACCATGTCAAATACTTTTTATAAGTATTATTGCTAAACATCGCAAGCAAACAGTAAGATGACAATTTCTGTCTCTAGCTTACAGATGAGAATACTGAAGCTCAAAGACATAGGGGACATGCTGAAGTTCAGCTAATATGAAGGTCTGTCTGCTCTGAACCCTGCTTTTCATATAGTCATGGAGTCCCCTCCTTGAAACAGAGGGAGCTGAACCTTCTTCCCTTCAGACAGGCAGGAAAATTCACCACTGAACAGCAAACAAAAAGAGATGCTTTTTAGGGCCTTAGTGAAAAGAAGCAGGGCTGAGGCTAATACCATTCACTCTTATCTCTTAATTGAAGCCAGGGGTACACAGGACCGTTTTTGTAGCTAACATCAAAAATAGAAATCAACACTGTGCAAATGTATATCTAATAGTATAGCTTATGGTGTGATTCCTTTTCCCCATATCATTTTACAAAATAGAAAAGATTCGGGCAGAGAAACTTAGAAGTGGACATAGAAAAAGCTTATATTTTGATAGTAAGGTGCTTTTTAAAGTTGAAGTTCTGTTTTTGATAAGAAAAAGCTTTTAAGAATGCTTTTTATATAGTATTGTATATCTGTATTTATACTCCATTTCTTCCTTGAGCTTCTTCTATGCTCAATGCTAAGTTCCCCTCCATATTTTCCCAATGGCTAACGTTCTGCTTCTGAAAATTATCCATTAAAATTTTATCCATTTTGTATTTTGGTGAGACAGTATGAGGAAATGCCATTGTGAAATTAGATTTTCCTTTGACATCAGGCGCCCAGTCAGCAATCCAATCCCATGTGTTTCTATTGAGACATTAGGGTTTGATATAATTTTGGGCAGAAAACATTTTAAAAATGAAACAATTGAATTTTCTAGATGGTCTTGGGGACCACTTAGCTTAAGAGAATACACTTCCAAATCAAAAGCCTTTCAATCATTTTAAATATTATTTGGATGATATTTGCTCTGCGTGTAGTAGCAGTTTGAATTTGTATTGAATGTTTGACCGGCTCATGCACACATAGATGATGTATGAAATTATTATTTCATATTTTTCTAGTGTTTGCATTGCAAGTGACATCTGGCTGACAGGAACTTGGAGAAATGGGATACGAAGTGAATGCTGCAGTTACCACAAGCATCATATTTATCAAAAGGTTTAAGGTTGGTCTGTCTTTGTTTAACATATGAAACTTGGAGCAAGGACCAAGAAGCACTGTGTTTTTGTGTTGCGTGCGTTTTCTTAACTGAGTTGTTTACTAAAAGAGTAGTCAAAGAATAAACACTAATTGTATTATTTGTTCTGCTCATGAAACTAAATATCATACACCCTAAGTTTAAGAAAACACACTTAAATTGGATTGATATAATTTCCATACATTTTGCCTGTGTTCAGAGAATTTACAGATTTCATGTTAGAAAAGCATGCATGTTGAACACTGTTCATCATTACTTAGAAAAGGCAATGTGGGAGAAAAAAAAGCTCATCTGCATTTTTAGTTTTATTTTTTAATTTGTGAATGTGCAAAATATAAGCAAGACACATGAAAACATGAAGTACGGTGTTTGTAAGCTCTGATGCTATTGAAATCTACACCTACAAATATAAACATTGGCTTATCATCCTTTTCGGGAAGGTCACGGTGCAAACTATTAATTCAGTCATGAGAATTATCATTCATTTAACAAAAATGTATGAGTCTACTAGGGGACTGCAGACTACCCAAGTGCTGGAATTCTGCAGAGAAGTCAGACAATCCCAGCTCTTAATAAACTCATAGGCAGCAGAGAAGGTCAGTATGAAACAACTAAGTGTAATACGGGAGTACAGATGTCATGATAAGGTTTAGGATCATTGAAAAAGTAGGAACAAAATGGTGACAGTGGTCCATCTCCCAAAGTAGGTTGGTAAACAAAAAAGGCAGGCTGGCCATGGTGAAAACCTTTCAGTGCGTGCATCAAAGTGAGCCATGTTCATTTTTTTTTGAAACTTGAAAATTTCAGGAAAACAGAAGGATGGCAAAAGTCATCCTTGTTCTTAACATCTAAAAATAAATACTGCCAACCCCCTTCTAACATGTCCTTTGTATCGTTTCTCAATAACTATTTTTTGAAAGCATTGTGATCGCACTGCAAATAAACTGCAGGTATTAAAAAAATAGTTTGCTGTTTAAAAAAAACCAATGTCATTGTTTAATGCATTTCCCTGTTGTTTTAAACTCTTCTGTACATAGTTATTAATGACTCTATAATAGTCCGATGGATATTCCTTGCCATACATTAAGATATCCGGGTTGTTTTTCATCTCCCTTAACCAATAATAAATTTCTAACTTGTAAGAAAAAAGGAATGTAGGAGAAGAGAGGTAAATCTCCAATGGTGGGATTCCCGGCACCAGAATAAAACATGAAAAAGGTAAGTAACATTTATTCAGCATCTGTTACTGTGCTGCATACTTTACATACACTACTTTTTTTTATTGCCATGGGAATCCTGATTCAAGGGTGCTGTAGAACAGACTGGATTCACCCAGAGCTGGGCTCAAATTTAATTGCCAGCTTTGTCCAGCTGTGTGGTTTCCAGAAAATTAGTTCATCTCTCTGACTCTCAGCTTCCTCATTTCTGAATCGGGGCAGTATTATCATCCATTCACTTAACAATAGTATATTAAGCTTATTTTATGCATAAGGCATCTTGCCAGGCATTAGAGACCAGAGATAAGTGTGGTGTGCCTCATGTCTTTGAGGAGTTTAAAGCCTCGTGGCAGAATCAGACATGGAAAGAAACAGGCCTGACAGGTCCCAGGAGAACTCAGATGAGAAAGGAATACATTCTTCCTGGTGGAGTAACATTTGGTCTGGGTCCTAAGGAACGAGGAGCAGGTTCTAACTTGCCGTTCCGGACAAGAGCATTCATCTTCTGCTAATCAAGTAACTCTATGGCTGCGTTGTGCATTTTTGCCCTTGTCCCTGCCCTGAAGAAGCTTACCAGCTACTTTCAGTCCTGCCAGAAGAATGTGGCTTCTTGTTTTATAGACTAGCACACTAATTTATTTAACAAATGATTATACTGGTTTGGAGGTGATTGGTTTCTTCCAGTGTCCTTCCTTCTAAGAGATGTGTCTAACTGTGAAATGATAGAAAATATATATTGGTCTGTGCCCCAGTTCCTGACACAGAGCTCATGAACTGACAAAGGTTTGGGGGGGGTGTCTTTTGTTCTAAGGAGGGGACTCTGGGTGGGCTGTGGACTCCTGGATGACACCTGGATGAGGGCTAGTCACCAGAAAGGCCAGGCCATGATGAGAAGCTTGGAAGTTTTAGTCTCACCCTTCCATCCTCCAGTGAGGGGAGAAGGGCTGAAAATGGAATTAATGGATGGATATGCTTATGGGACAAAGCCTCCGTGAAAGTCCTAGAAGTATGGGGTTCAGGGAGTGTCCAGGTTGGTAAAAAGGTAGCCACGCTGGGGGAGTAGCAAGCTCAAAGAGGGCATGGAAGCCCCATGCCTTGCCCTGTGCATCTCTTCCATCTGTATGGTCATCTGTATCCTTTTATAATAAACTGGTAAATGCAAGTAAATGTTTCTCTGAGTTCTGTGAGCTGCTCTGGCAAGTTAATGGAACCCAAGGAGGGGATCATTGGGACCTTTGATCCAATGGTATCTGAAGTGGGTGGGGGGCAGTCTCGTGGAGCTGGCTTTAAACCTTATGGGATTTGACACTGTCTCGTGGTAGACAGTATCAGAATTCAGTTCAGTGTAGGATGCCAAGCTAGTGTTACAGAGAATTTCTTGTGATGGGGGAAAAAACCTCCATGCATTTGGTGACCAGAAGTGTGAGTCCCATGTGAGTAGACAAGGAGACTCAAAGGAGAGAGATGCAGCAGGGAAGAACTGGGGTTTTTCCCTACACAGAAGGTGGAAAGTGAATTTCTTCTTTATGCTAACCTTGTAAACAAAGGGTCCTGTTGACCCAGGGGTCACTTTTTGACACTGTTATTTTAAAGCCTCGTTAATGTGAATAAAACTGTTACTAAAATGTGTAGGTTTTACAAAAGGACAATGGCATGAAGCAACATACAGACGTGCTCAGTAATCAGATTTGGACCTGTGTGTATTAAGTCCCTTTCTACTAAAAGTTCCCAAATCTTAAATTAAAGCTTGAATACTCAGACCTAACGGCAAGTTTTCAAACATTCATAATTTAGCAAATTAAAATGTTTCAGACAGCATTAAAGTTGTCATTTGAACCAGAAAGATAATTTTAGTAATTTTTTTTCTCCTTCCAAAATTTTATCCAGAAGTATATCTGAATGTTTGCCAATATATGGGAAGGTAAATATATTTGCAAATTTTACTAATGAACTCCAACTTTAAAATAAAACAATCTGCATCTCCTGTCCTCTGTTATAAACCAAAGGGTGACTCAGTCAGTTGAGTGTCCGACTTCAGCTCGGGTCATGATCTTGCGGTCTGTGAGTTCGAGGCCTGCATTGGACTCTGTGCTGACAGCTCAGAGCCTGGAGCCTTCTTCGGATTCTGTGTGTGTCTCCCCCTCTCTCTGCCCCTCCCCTGCTCACACTCTATCTCTCTGTCTCTGAAAAGTGAATAAATGTCAAAAAAAGAAATTTAAACCAATGGTGCATCAGTTAGCTGTGGCTATCAAACTACAGCATGATAATCCACTCCACAATTCAATGGCTCAAAACAGTCATTCATTTAGCTTCTGAGGGTTGAGTTAACCGGGATTTGACTGACCTTGACTGGTCATGCCTAGTGGTGGCTCTGTTCCATGTGCCATCCTTTTCTTAGGACCTTTGGGTTAGTTTAGGCCTATCCTTCTCATGACAATGGCAGAGTCACAAAAGGCAGTCTGAATGCTTTTCATACCTCTGCTTGCAGCCTTTCTGCCAATATCCTACTGGCCAGACAAGTCACTTAGCTGAGTCAAGGTTTGGGAGAGCCCTGCAGAGTTACACCAAACAGCACAGATACAGCGAGGAATGGGGCTGTTAGCACGCTCTACCCCAAATGGCCATAGCACTGTTCTACAAAGAAGAACGGGCTTTAAATAGGTTTATTATTTTTTAATTACCGTTTAGTTAAAGCCTTCTATAATTTGGGCACTGACTTATTCTCTCATTATTGTCCTGCAGGCCTACAAAATACATTTTACCATCCCTATTTGCAGATGAAGCAATTGAGGCTCAGAGATGCCGCGTAACACGCTTAGGCTTTCATGGCTGGTCAGTGGCAGAGTCTGGACTTAAATTCCGCCTGCCTGTGGGCTCTGGGCTTTGCGTTCTGTTCTTTCTCCTGTGTAACACTGCCTCTATGTAAAATTTCACTTGTGAAATTTAAGAACAGGAAGGAATTTTGGAACTCCTCTCTCATCTAATCTTTTTTGTTTTGTAGAGGAAACAACTGAGCCCCAGAGGGAGGATTTCCACATTTTTGTCATATTAATTAACAGAAAACCAAGGGACTAGACACTGACTTTTTTGCTTCCTTATTTTCTCCATTGTTTCATACCTTTTTTATTATTATTATTGTACACAAATTTTCTGAATGCCTGCTATGTGTCAGGCATTGTGTCAATTCAATTCTCTGTTGCTAACATCGTATTCTTATTATGGAAATAAAGAGAAGAGAAGGTCTTTTGAGTGTCTACTGTGTGACCCAATGGATGACCATGTTTTCCTGAAATTTACCATAAACTGAAAGTCCGAACTGCTGCATCAGTCTGTTTCCTCCAAAGCGCAGGACAGATTTTCTTTCTGGCACTCACCCACTGCACATTCCCCAGCGGCCAGGTGGGCCTGGGAGGCTGAGAACTGTGCAGGCAGCCTGGTGCTCACTGCTCATGGCGAAGCTGAGCACCTAGCTCAACGTTGGCAGCGGTGTAACAACGCTGAAATCATACAGCTGCCAGGCCCCAACTTAATTAGAGCTGACCTTAAGATGAATTTTGCAAGCCACTTAAATAGATCTCTCTTTTTGGAAAGTTTTCAGAGTGAAAAGGAGAAAACAATAAAATGCCTCCAATTTGCAGTCCCTCCCTCTGAGATCTGCTTCATGTGCCCCCATGCTCTCCCCGGCACTGAGTCATTATCCCCAGTGGGTCCTGCAAGCCTAAGACTGATGGAAAACAAGGTTTAGAGTGGTTTGCATGGGGTCAAAGCCGCCCTCCCCATGTGGCTGGGCCCATTGTATTAGCTGTGGGGGACAAAGAGGGTGGGGAGGAAAGTTGGAGGCAAGCCTGCCTGCGTATGGGAGGTGTTGGGGTGAGTCCCGTAGCCTTTCCTCTCTTGAAAAAGAAAGGGCCACCTGTACCCAGGCTGGGGCCTGGCACATAGTAGGTGCTCCATAACATTTGGTGAATGAATGATGACGGAGTGAACGACTCTCCCTAGTGCTGTTGCTTTCTGGTTGTGTTTCACTTGATTTGGGGGAAAGTCTCTTTGCTCAGGGCCCAGGTACTTCATAGAGGATAATGGTTTAGGCTGTGTCTTCAATCATTCAACCGTCACGTATGAGAGTTTACTGTGATCTGGGCACTAAGGATGTGACAGTTCACAAATCTATGCAGTTGCTACTCTTGAAGAACTTGCAGCCTGATGAGATCAATTAGACCTGAGTTTTTAACCCTGACCTTGCCACTTACCAGTTCTTTGTGGGCACAGGGTCCTCCTATGTGGGCACAGGTGCCTCCTATGAGGCACATCTTTGTGCCTCAGGGTCCTCCTATGTAAAAAAATAAAAAAACAAAAGTGTAGTAATAGTACCTAATTCAATTTCGATTAATATATATATATAAAGCATTTAGAATATTGTCTGACATCCAAAAAGCACTAAGTAAATGTTTGTGACTGCTTCATATATCGCTGTGAGGATTCCATGTGAAAATGCATGTGAAGAGCTGCTGACCATGATGCTGGCATATAGATTAAGAACTTCATAAACCATAGATATTATTATTACCTGTTACGAGTAACTTTATTTTTTTTTAATTTTATTTTTTTAAATTTACATCCAAATTAGCATATAGTACAACAATGATTTCAGGAGTAGATTCCTTAGTGCCCCTTACCCATTTAGCCCATCCCCCCTCCCACAACCCCCCCCCAGTAACCCTCAGTTTGTTCTCCATATTTATGAGTTTCTTCTGTGTTGTCCCCCTCCCTGTTTTTATATTATTTTTGTTTCCCTTCCCTTATGTTCATCTGTTTTATCTCTTAAAGTCCTCATGTGAGTGAAGTCATGATTTTTGTCTTTCTCTGACTAATTTCACTTAGCATAATACCCTCCAGTTCCATCCACGTAGTTGCAAATGGCAAGATTTCATTCTTTTTGATTGCCGAGTAATACTCCATTGTATATATATACCACATCTTCTTTATCCATTCATCCATCGATGGACATTTGGGCTCTTTCCATACTTTGGCTATTGTTGATAGTGCTGCTATAAACATGGGGGTGCAACCTGTTACAAGTAACTTTAAACCCTATAGCCATTCTAACTTGATGTGGAGGAGGTGGGAAGTGGTAGGGGTGTAGATTAGGAGGAGAGTGAAGCTGGGTCTCAGGCAACTAAAATTTGACCTGTTCTCAGATTCTCAGGCAAATATTTTGAAATTTACAGCACTTTTAAGGTTATATTTTAGAGGAGGAGTGCCTGTTTCTCTAACTTATATCTTCCTAAAAGTTGAAATCCCTTATTCTGGAGTCACTCCCATCTTATGGACCATTATTCTACTTGGACACTTATTCTAGAATGCAGCTGCAGGGAATATCCCAGCAAGACCAGAAGAAGCCAGTCCGGCCAGGGTACCTTTGTGTGTGTATGTGGAGGAGGGGGGAGGGGAGCTCCTTTCTGTTCTTGAGGGATTCTTCCCCATCCTCAGAGACTGTCAGCATCTGTAGAATGATGTATTTTCCTCCACACTTATGCCCCTTTCCTGCATCAAGTGTTTCTTACGTGGTATTGCCCTGTTCCTTTGGATCCAATGAAACCATTAGAGACCCGCCATTAATCATTCTTAATTTTATCCCCTTCTTCCTTTCCCCCCAGACTTCCACTAGGGCCTCTCCTCCTGTACATAATCACTCCAACCTGTTATTTTTTCCTTCTCTGAGGGTTTCTCCCTCCATTTGAATAGCTCACTCATAAACAGCATCATTGAGACTCAAGATAAGTAGATGTACAAGTGCCTCTGTACTTGAGGCTTCCCATCTGGGCAAATCCTCATCCTCCACTGAAGCATGTCTACGACTTAAGTTTCCACAGCCCTCTTCATCAGCAGAGGAACGTCTGCTCTCTCTTCTTCCTTCTCATCGCACACCCACAAACGTGGCACCCACAGAATCATGCCCAGCCCTCCAAACAGCCCCAACCCAGCGTACACCTGTGTCAGCAAAGCAGGAGAGTGGTGACCATGGTTATCGGCATAGGAGGAGGAGAAAGGGACATGAGGACGTTAGAACACACATCTCAAAGGCCACAGCATAGAGTGACTTAGGAAGAGTCAGCGAGAATAAGAGAAGTTATTATAAGCAGGATTCCCAACGAGTTGCTCTGTGCTCTCACAGGAAATAGAAGAAGAGAAACATGGCCTTATATTGCAGCAGGAGAGAGTTTTGCTAAACATAAAGAAGAGCCACTTGACATTAGAGGTGAATAATCCCAGAAACAAGCAACCAAGTAAGTTCCTGAAAGCTGTGTTACAAAATGAAAGATAATCATGTATTTTGAGTAGTTTAGAAAGAGATTTTCCTGGAGGTGAGGTTGGGAGTGGGGTGGGATTGCACTAGACAAATACATATCATCTTAGAACTGGAAAGGGCATTAAGGGCCCACACCATCTGCGTCACAGAAAAGGCACAGAATACATTTACCCAAGGTTTCAAGGCTGGCTACTGTTTGATCCTCCAGGCTTTCCGACTCCTGGTCCAGTGCTCTCTCTGGAGCCCCAATTTAACTTAGAGACTGCATCCACTTTCGGGTTTTTTTTTTCCTTTTGTAAAAGGAAGAGAAGGAAGAAGAGGAAGATAAAGAGAAACAAAAATGACGGGTGCTTGGTTTACCATTATGGATCCTGGTCGGTTCAGGATGTGTAAAGGGTGATCCCCCCTTCCCAGGGAGAAACAACAATTAACAGTAACAGTAACCATTAACCCCGAAGCTGAATACTAAACCCGTGCCCGTGAAGATGTGCAGTTATGTCTTCATTTTGTTGTTTAAAGGACTGGGTTCCATAGGCGGAGAAGGAGCTGTGCTGAATAGCGACACTTACCATTTGCTCCTCCAAACACATTCTGTAGGAGGGCGTGGGATTTCACAGCAGTGAGAGCAAAACTATTCACAGCAGTACCATATGCTCCCCACCATCAGGAGCGGCGGTACTGGTCACTGGACTTGGCAGGCGAACCAACTGAATGGAAATTCTGGAGACCACAGTAGGAGTTTTCTCTTTGTGGGTTTTGGATGGTAAAATCTTCAATCTGTTCCACAGGCAGAAATCAGAGTGAAGAATAATTCTACACAAATTGTGTGCGCGTGTACGTGTGTGTGTGTGTGTATGTGTGTGTGTGTGCGTGTGTGAAAGAACATGACTACGTGTTACTTCTAGAAAAGTTAAAGGAGAAGCAGAGGCTCAGGATTTATCTTGTGCTATCCTACAGAGGTAGGAGACCGAACCTTGTATGCAAAAGGAGAGAAGATTGAGAAAGATGGAGAAGGATTATTTTTAGTATAAACTCCATGTTTTCTGTTTTTTTTGTCTAGGAAAAAAAGTAAGATTGAGAAGAATTTCCCAAATGCCAAGACCGTTTAATAGCAGAATTACAACTGACGATAAATGCAGCACTTTTTAAAGCTTGTCCTTTCTCTGTTATTAACTTTGTTCTTTCGGTTGTGCCAGAGAAAGCACAAGAGACAGAAATTGGCAGAAATATGGGTCTGAAGAACAGAAATTCAACTCAAATGAAAATACCGTGAAAACCTCTAGTAAAAAAAAAGTCTTTAGTTTAATAGCACAACTTTCATCATCAGGAAAAGGTTTATTTGAATTAAAAGTAAAATTTAGGACGCTCTATTATCTAATCATTAGTAATTCTGTGCACGTATGGGCTATTTTCTGTTTCCAAAGTGGTTTGCAATCATTAGTTAATCCACTCAGCATGCTTAGTCTAAATTGTGTTATATGCATATAATAGATAAGGACGGTTGTTGGGGAGCGGCCGCATGACACGGCAGGCTGAGGAGCACACTGCTAAGTCAGGGGCTGTGACTTCTCGTCTGAACCACCCCGTTCGTCCGCCACGGGAGCCAGGCCTCTACCGCGGGAGGTCAAAACAAGGATTCAACTTGTCTGAAAAATAAATGCGTATATTCTAGAGAATATCTTTTCCAACAGTCGTTGGAAGGGCCTGCAGTTTTCATTTCCCTTTGGTGTCATGTGGGCCCTGTCTCAGCTGTCCTCATAGGTAAGAGAGATTTTAAAGGGCCAGTCTCTGAAGTCTCTCCGTTGAGGGACCGCTCAGCGGTTCCCAAGGATACGTGCAGATGCCGACCAATACCCTTTTCCACATGAGGACACAGTCCTGAGAGTTTAAATGCATTGGAACGAGTCAGTGGGATAATGTGACGTTCTTTTCTTTTTGGCCATCAATAATGCTAGTCGGTATTGTTATCTGAGGCTTGCCAACTTCAATTTTTCTCTTGATAAGAAGAATGCTCTAAGCAAGATGTTGCTTTTAAGTGTTCTAAAGTAAGTGTATCGGAGATGGACCAAGGCTTGTGCCCAGCACAGCTTGTCCACATCGTGTTTAGCTTACAACTGCATGGCTTCCCTTTATTTTCATTTGTTTGCTCCCACCCGAACCAAACACATGAATGTGTGGCTCCGATAATGTATTCGGTATGTTTAATTAGCCGTTACATAACATGTAGGAAGGTGTGGCTTTTGAAACATGTTCTTCATTTTCTCCCAGTTTTTTTCTAATTCACAGTGTCTGGTGGCTTTTTTGCTTGTTTTTCTTGTTTGTTTGCTTCTTTGTTTTCATTCTTTCCAGAGTAAGAGTCTGTCCAGACTAAACTTACCTAACTGCTTCGGGGTTTAGATTTTCTTTAGTTTGGTCGATAGACCCATTAAATTCTGTCCTGGGGCACCTGAGTGTCTCAGCTGGTTAAGCATCCAACTTCGGCTCAGGTCATGATCTAATGGATTGTAAGTTCAAGCCCCACGTAGGGCTCTGTGCTGACAGCTCAGAGCCTGGACCCTGCTTCGGAATCTGTGACTCCCTTCTCCCTGCCCTGCTCCCACTCACACCCTGTCTCTCTGTCTCTCAAAAAATAAGTGTTAAAAAAATTTCACAAAAATTAATTCTGGCTAACTTGCATTATGTGTATAATGCAGTCACCACTCGATAAGTGGATATGCATGATAAAATATTACTTAAGCTTGTGTTAAGGAGTTCCCTTTTGTGAAGTTTCAGGATTTTAAACTTGCATTTCAATGTCCATAATTTCACAATTTCTTTCTGAGTTGTTCGCTTGGTAAGAGTTTAAGTTTTTGAAAGATATCTAATAAGTCTTAACTGTGTCCTGATAATGAAAAAAAAATGACCAGCACTTCATCATTTCATTTAGAGACTATTGAAAAACTCTTTTACTTGTATGAACTGATTCCCAGTGACAACTGCCCCCAAAACACCCCACAGAGCGCACGGCCAGCTGTGGGTGATTCACTATGGCGTCACTGGGAGAGATCGCGAAACCCACGGCTGTGATGGTGCCAGTCCATGCCTTTTCAGTGAGAAAACATCCCGGCTCCACAGAGTGTTAATCTGGCCCCAAAATGGGAGACGGCTAAGTCTGCCTGGAATGTCTGGCTGCTGGTTGGCAGACGCGGCCCTTTCTTCACCTTGGATCTGCTGGGCTAAGGATGCTTTCATAGTAATTTTCCAATGTCTTCCTTGATCAGTAGACTGCAGCATTTTATCATTTTGCAGATTTTGTTTTCTTCATGGGTTATTACTTCCACTGAACTGCACTTAACATCTATTAGCTTAGGTCTCCAGAAGATCAAAGTCCCTCTGTATCTGATTATTCTGCTCTTTGCAATTTGTGTCTCCCCCTCACTCCATCCCCTCCCCACCAATCCAGGAGCCTTGCACGTTTACAGATTTGGTTTCAGTGTCTTCCCCTAAGTCGTTTACAGACATAAAAGCATCATAAAGAGGGCATTGTGTCTTTAGAAAGAGGATAGGAGAGAAAAAAAGTGAAGACAGCAGTAATAATTCCTGTATTATTTCTATCTCAATATGCATCATTGAAAATTCACGTGTAAAATCTCTTAAAACTCATGTTTAAATATTTTTCTTTTTGAAACGGGGTGGGCGAGGGAGGGAGAAAGAAGTGCTAATGTCATAGAACTATGCTAATGTTATAAAAGTTAAATTCCTGTGAGGTTTTTTCTTTTTCTAAGTCACTCACTGTACTCCCCTCCTTTTTTTCCAAAGCTCTGTCCAGTCTCCCCACGTTTTAGTTAAAAACATTTGTGTTGTCTTTTTTAGGAACCTGTCCACAGGGCCAACATTCCATTCATTTTATGGTTTACTGTTAACCTTAATGACTGGGTTCTAATGGAGGATTTTATTTCCTTTCTGAACGTTTAGTAAATAAGAATCATCCTCTAAATTTGGTCTCTTAGCTGTGATATACCAAAGATCCTCTATCATATGTCAACCCAGTCTCAACAATAGACCAAAGTTGGCCCGGTCAGGGCATTTGCACTAGCCCTAAAAAAGAATATTTTTAGAAACAACGTAAGAGGACCAGTACAAACCCATCCGCAGACATGAAGTGGGTGCTTGTGAGTTGACACAGGTATTAAAAACTCAAACTACATCTGGCAGCCAAAAAAACAGCTCTAAGGAGATTTGAATCTGAAGAAATTATTGAAACAAAGACCAGGAGCTTTTTTTGTAAGGATATTTCCTTGTCAGAAATGCTTAACACTATTCTCCATCATGAATAAAAGAAGCCAAAGCAAGAGGGACAAGAAACAGTGTGAGCTAGAGCAGGGCTTTTCTTGAATGTGTTTACAGAACATAGGAGGACCTTGTTAAAATGAAGACTCTAATCCAATAGGATTGGAGTGGGACCTCGGGGTTTAACATGTCTCCAAGTGATTCAGCTACTGCTGATCCAGGGACCACTCGTTGGCAGAGGTAGAAGGTTTCTCCGTGCTCCATAGCTAGTCTGACACTTTATCTCTCACTTTTTTGTTTAATATTTATTTATTTTTGGGAAAGCATAAGCAGGGGAGGGGCAGAGAGAGAGAGAGAGACAGAGGATCTGAAGCAGGCTCCGTGCTGACAGACTGACTGACAGCAGCAAGCCTGATGTGGGGCTCGAACCCACGCACCGTGAGATCATAACCTGAGCAGAAGTTGGACGCTCAACCTACTGAGCCACGAAGGTGCCCCTCCTCTCACTTTACCTGGCACAGGAGACCATCTCTTTGTGAGACATTAGTCTCTGAGGATGGATGCTTAGAAGTCCTAGATCAGTTGATCTCAGATTTGTCTATGTATTTCAATTCTCTAGGATCTTTAAAAACCCTAATGCTCTGGCCACACCCCTTATCAATTAATCAGAATCTCTGTGAATAGAACCCAGGCATCAGTATTTTTAAAAATTCTCCAGATGATCCCAATGCACAGCCAAGTTTGAGAAGCAGTGGCTTAAACAAAGTGCGTTAACTAGAATAATAACAGCAGCTAACCTGTGTTGTCTGCTTTTATACAAATACCAGGTATTGTGATAAATATATACATTTTTAAAACGGAATCATCAGATAAACCCCTTTTGCAGATCGGGAAACAGGCAGAGGTTATGTAGCTGAATAGCTGGTGGTACTGATACTAGAAGGCAAAAAGAGCAATGTCAACTGAAAGTAAGCATTTGATGTAGGAGCAGAGAACTTGCTCATTAATGAACATTTGCGCCTGAATCTAAGGTTTTCTTTTACTTGTATTTTTGACTTTTGCGTAACAGTTTGTGGCTCCATGTTTAAATTTTCATCCCCCTCTCTTGCTGCACACCCATCCTCAAAGACCCAAGCCTGTCCTAGACTCTTGACCTGAGATAAATTGCCTTCTGGAGCCTTGACTCCCAGTAGGCTTTGTTTTTGTCTCGTTTCACATTACTGTGGCCTCTCTTACCCCTAACTGGGCAGCAGGGGGAGCTATGGCTACCAGAAAAAAAAAAAAGCCTGTATAACTGCCCCCCAAAGGATACGCCTAAAAGAAAAATTTCCTAGCAGTTCTTCATCCAAAAGCTAATACCTACTGCCCCAAACCCCAGAGTATAGACAAATAGCTTGTGTGGGCGTGTTGTCAGCAGAAGAGTCTCAGGACTTCTCATGCGGCCCAGGAGAAGAGGCTGCACCAGTACAATAGTCAGTGTAGTCAAGATGGCTGATAAGTCCAGAAAGGGGCCATAAATAAGCAACTGACCTTTCCTGAATGATGTTCCTCATTCAGGGAGTACCGAATAACTATAATAAAATGTGTAAAATGTAAACGTGAGCATTCTTTTTGAACTCTGATCAATGATTTGAATAGAAAGTTTTGTATCCGTTTCCCTGACTTTAAATGGGTGTATATTAGGTCAATATATGTTCATTTAACTCAGGTTGTACCTCTGTTAGATGACATAGGGTTGGCAAGGAGTTGGAATCCCCAAAACAACACTATCAAAAAAAATTTGAAGGAAATCTGAAAAATCCTAGAGAGAGATAATTCTCTCTCAGTTCACTGCAGAGCAGGGTACTGATTTACCCACAACCGTAAATTCAGAAAGGCTGCTTCCCAAACCTGAGAACCTTTTTAGAATTGCTGTGGCTCAGACCCTTAGATGGTGATAGTCTCAGAGGAGATTAAGGCCTGATACTGTGAACACATTAGGATGTCTAAGTAGAACTAGAAGCTAAATAGATCAGCTCATTCCATAAGAAACCCCTGCTTTCTTAACTACTCTTTCTTTACCTGGCTTCCACTTCATCCTCCCTCCTTGACCCTGATATAGAAAATCACAAGGGAAATGGTGATGGGTATCCAATGCCATATTCCATTCACCAAGACAATCTCGTTAGAATTCCTGTTCTACCCTTAATTCTGGGGTATTCATGTGTCATCTCTGGAAGAATTTAAGGATAATGGAACTCGAACCTATACTGTCAAGTAGATTTTGGCCAATATGATGTTAGGGGCCTTTAATATGCTGCCATGAGTTGATAAAGCTCTTGGAAATTGATATGTAAACTTCATGAAGGGCATCATTGTCTGTTCAGTGGAGTTTCAGAGTGTGATCTCTCTGACTTCGAGTCACTGGAGCAATTGTTAGCAGAATGATATGAAAATGTATCCAGTTAGGTTAATGCTTATTAACCTTAATTTCACTCATTGTAGTCTTCACAAATGTGTCTTAATTATGTGTGAGCTTCCTTCTCTTCTCCTGGATATACTCAGTCTAGTAAAGGAACTGGGCTATTGCATTGCAGGCTGACAGATTAGTAGTGGCACAAATGCATGCAAAAATACACAGACAAGTCTTTGCTCTGTAGTGGAAGCCTCCCTGGTAATTCTCCTGGGTCCTTGAAATTAAGTTGCCAATTTACTTACACCAGCTAAGGAGTCTGCTTCTCCTCACTGAGCTCTGTCTGAGAGCCCCTCTGTTACTTGACTAGCATGTGAGAGTTACATGCTCTACCCCTGCCCTGCTGAATCTACTTGGGATCATGAGCCAGACCAGGGATATTTGGAAATACTCACAATCCCTTCTGCAGGAAAATATTTCACATGAAAAAAGGAGAAGTGACAATCTTATTAAGAAAGCTAACTCTTTAAACAGGATTTTTTTTTTAAATCTCACTGACTATGGAAGCCTACATGCTGGTAAAGGCTTAAAGGAAAGATGGTCTGTAGTTGGAGAGACTTCCCAGCCACAGCACAAATCAAGCTCACCAGATTGTGGGATCACAAACCAAGGAGAGAAGGAGATATAGGTGGGTGGTCAGACCTGTGAACTGTCCCTTCTCTCTAGGAATAGAAATTGTAGTTCTGCATGTTTTGTTTCTGGGTGAAAAAAAAAACAAAACAGAAAAAAGAAAGTGGTGGGCAGTTTTTCCCTAATGTCCTAATAGACTGCCTGAGGCATATAAGCATGAACAATAAGCTTTGTTAAATGATCATCTGAAAAGGAAAATTGAGACTTTATTCAATGTTGTTGGAGAAAACACACTCATACACTCCCTGCCATCTTGTTATAAGCAGAGGAGGGCTCTCTCCAGGGAAACAGTGGAGGATCGATGCACCTCGGAAGGCCAACCGCTATGAGAATTGGGAACACGTTCAACTGTATTGACCCTTCAACCCCTGTGACCCCAAATGCTGGGTCAATAACTCTTTCAGGGGCATCACACAGGTGAGGGTTTTGATTTTTCTTTCCTTCTCTCCAATCACAGCCCACAATGAACAAGTCTGAAGGGTCAGAGATAAACGAGGCTTCTTTAGGAATTGGCCCCCATCTAACTTTCATGGATACCACTTTCTTTCTTTTCCTTTCTCTACTTGTGCTTTTTATTCATTGTTGGGTCTACCTCCTGGATAAAGAATTCAGGTTTCCCTATAATTTGCCTTCTTGGGTGAGCCAGATTTTCACAAATTTGGACCAAAGAAATCACTAAAGTCCCACCAAATTTGAAGCAAGCTCCCAAGTAGGGGCTTCCTTTTGAAAGTCTCCTCTCTGGCTTAACCTTCGATACTTTTCTTCCTGAGAAATGATTCACTCTCCTGCTTTTGATGGTGCCCTGTTTAGCAGGTGTGACAGATGCTGTTGATTTGCTCACTCAACACCTCTTTCCAACCCCCTCCTTTCTTGCCCCCCTTCACTGTGGAAGCAGGAAAAGCTCCATAGTGCTTTCCCACTCACTTTCCCAGCCTCCTTTAGATCAGGCAGAGAGAGGGTGGGGGTGGGGTTTGCAGTTTTGTTAATGGGAGTCCGAGGCAACCATAGCGCTGCTTTTGGGAAAGTGGTTTTCTTCCTAACAAATGGCAGAAATAAAGCCAGCACCAACCATCTTACTTTTTCCACTGAATATAGGTGATGCTTGAAGGTACAGTCACTATCTGGCAATAAGAAATACTAAGGCTATCAGAGTGGAGATAAAGAAGGAACTCGGTTCTTGTTGACTTGGTTGAGTTACCATAGCTCCATCCATCTTGTATGGATATCCTAGATTATCTGTTTTCCAATTTCTTGTTAGGTTACAAAAAAAAAAAAATTGAAGTCAGAAATATCAGGTGTTCTGTTACTTACAGATTATTATGTCCCTAAATAGAATAAATAACATAAAAACCAAACCCAAATTAACCTTCCCACCCCCCAAAAAGCCCTATCCCACTGAGTTCCAAGCCCTGTGTTAGAGGAAGTTATTAACATGATCAGTCATGTTGCCTTATTCTTATTTTTGCCATTTTACAGATATGGCAACTAAAGGCTAGGGATCTAAAGCAGCTTTACCAAGGTCACACAGTAAGCTGCTAAAAGCTGGGGAATAGAGCCAAGAGCTCTATAATCCCAGGCGAGGCCTCCTCTGCTCTGTCTCTCCCCCTCAGCTGGGAAAATGTCAAAGGATTTATCAAAAACAGCCTGAAGCTAGATTAGGTATTTTAATACCCAAAGCACTTAATTACTAATACAGTTTAAGGTACATTAACCTAATTGGAAACTTTCTACATATGGCATAGGTTTTTTTTTCCCCTGAAAAAATTAATAGTATTTTTTCCAACTTTTCTACTAGCCCGCCTCATCTTTATGTGTTACTACTGCTTTTCAAAGTTAGAAAAATATCACAGCCAAGACCTGAATTAATGTTATTTTCTCCTATAAAAGCACAAATAGTATAAAAAGAATAAAATGCGAGAAAAAGTAAGGAGGAAACTGTACCTGATGATTGCATATCTCACCTACTTAGCCTGCTGGGAAGCTGGCAGGACTCCATCATTGGAACCCAGAGGTCATCCTTGGCTGTGCTTCTCCCTCACGTTCCCCCATCCCGTCCACACCACATCCTGTTGTGTCTAGCAATCCTTGCCACCCTCTAGCGAGCCCCTTAGGCCAGGCCCTCCACATTCTCCTCTGGATTACTGTGATGGCCATCCAGCCAGTCTCTTAGATCATTCCACTCTGCTCCCCACACTGCAGTTGGAGAGATCCGTATAAAATGCAAACCAGATTGGTCAATCCCCCATTTTACACGCTTCGGTGATTCCCCATGGCCCTCAGGATAAGTTCAAACTCCTTGCCATGGCTCCTTCCTATGGCCTTCATTGCCTGTTGTATGTCTCATTTCCCAGTCTTAATTTGATGCTCCAGCCGTATCGAGCCATTTGCATTTCCTCAGGCTGGCTATGCTTTTCCTCCCTTCCAAGCTCTTGCAGAAGCTGACCACTGCTGGGAACATCCACATCCTGCTCTTCCCTTCTCTTCCTCCCAACAATTCCCAAGCTAACTCCTAATCATCTGCTGCCCAAGCATCACTGTCTTTGGAATCTTACCTGGACCACCTCCTCCCCAGACTGGGGTAAAGGCCTCTCTAATGTGTTCCCATAGCAACCCGGCATAAAACACACTGAGATAATGCTGAAATTATTTGCTTGTGTGTCTGTCTTCCCCGGGGGGGGGGGGGGCATCCTGAGTTCAGGGACTCTATTTTGTTCACCTTTGCTTCATCAGCACCTAGCACAGTGACGCTTACAAAATAGATACTCAGTAAAAATAATTGTTCAGTGAACGGAAGAAAAAGCAAACTCACCTTGCATCAAGGACTGTGCAAAAGACTAGTAAACAGGTGGGCAGGAAGTATGATTTTACTGTTTGTGAAGTCACAGAGAGCTTATTCACCCTGCACTTAGGAAAGTATCCATCCTTGATGAAGTACTGGCATCCAACACACTGGGTCATGGGTTGTTTAAAAAAAATCCAAATGGAGAAAGCCGGCAGTTTCGAGAAGCTGACCACACTCTGAGAGGGAATGGATGTAGGGGATTCTTGCAGACCTTTACAAGCGTCATGGAGGTTGAATGTGGGGCAGAGGGATTTGGGGCTTCTAACTGTACATGCAAAGTTATAGACTCTCCTCTCTCTTGACCCCTTCCTCACCTCCCCACCACTCCTTTCTGCTGATGCCATTATCCTGGTGTTTTCAGCCACAAAACCAGAGGTGCCTCCACAATCCACTTTTCTTTTTAAGGCAGATCACTTCATAAATTATCCACACACAGATAACCTGTAGAAGCTAAAGCTGACATTTCACACTAGAACATTATGTATGAAGAAGCGCTAAGTGGGGAACTGATGGCATTTCCCTGCACTCTCTCTTAATGCACCTTGTTACCTCTAAGTAACAGAGTAGTCCATGTAGTCTGCACTGATGTCAGCCTGCAGCCCAAAGTGTAGCTGAAGTGTAGCCCAAAGTGTAGCCACCAATGGGTGGCCTGTGTGGAAATGCCACGCCTCTTAGGACCTTCAGGGTCTGTGGCCTTTATTCATCACATAAGCACAACAGCTGATGAGACCACCCTTGTTTCTTTCCATGCCTGTGGGTATGGCAGCTCATGGGCATGGTAACCTGTGGTCATCATACTTCTGAGAGGTCAACCCCAATGTCAGGAAAGCTATGCATGGAACTTCCAAAGAGAAAAGGCAAACCACCTTTGAGAGATCTACTATCTGGAGCTGGCTCTGCACCTAAGGGAAGTACCCATGTAAGAGTGAGTCAATGAACACAAGAAGCAGGCCACCTATGTGTTTGGGGCAGCCATCTTCTGTGTGCCCAAATTAGCCACAGTGGCTCCTGACTTGAGTTGCCACAGCAGAGCTGGGACCGTAGTTGGGGTTGTGGGTAGGTCATCTCCTACAAATGTCCCAAAAGACTGTGACACGATCAAAAGGACTAGAAGGCCTTTAAAAGCAATGGGGGAAAAAGGCACAGGAGTGAGAGCTTCAGGGGTGCACAAAGTCCTCTTGTCTGGAACTTTGTGAGGTCTTAAATTTCCATTGATAAATAAATATTGAGGGTTTAATATATGTAGGATAGGACACTGTGCTGTGGATGCTGTGACATAAATAACACAGTTCCTGTCTTCAAGGAGCTGTCCCTTTAATGTGGGGAATAAGAAATTGACTTAATAAGCTCATATACTAAGTGAAAAAATGGCATCAGTGAAACAAATAAAGGAGTCAGGAAAAGGGGAAATTGCTGCCAGCCAGGATTACCTAGAAGGCTCCCTGGAAGCCTAGCCAGTTGACCAGATGTTGCTGGAGTGATAGGGTTATCAGGAGACTTATCTGTTCACTGCCTGACACCCACGCCACCCTCCACACACTTAGGACTGAGGTCTGAGTGGCTGTCATGTTGAAAATCCCCTGGTAGACACTAAAGAACATGTGGAAACAATAACCAACTTTTACTAACTTACTTAATGGGATTTGGGGCCTCTGGGAACTCTGTCTTTTATTTTCCTATAGGACCAAAACATTACCATTCTCCACTCCCACCTGAGGAAGAGTTTCAGTCTTCTGTCACATGAGGCTTTTCTGTCTCCCTGAAAATGGTTTCTCAAAGGACACCTAGATACTCAGATGCTTCTTCCAAAGGACACTTGTAGCACTTGCATGCACAAAGGATAAATTGATATATCCTCATCATAACCATCGATCAGCCTCATTTGAGTCCTTTTCCCATTACCTTCTCCCCCCTCTTAGTTCTAAGATGAAGATAACTTCTTCTCCTTCCTTTTCTGACTGCAGAAGCATTTAAACTTTTGACCAACCTGGGAACCCTTTGTACCCAAATCGTAAGGCTTTGTTCTTCCTCCCTGGCTTATAACACGGCCTCCTAAAAACCTGTTTGCATGTGAGCCTCCCTGCCTTCAAATCCCTTCCCACTCTCCTCTTCATTCCCCAGCCCAATTATTTTAAAAGTTTTGCCCCATGGCAGAGGATTTTAACCTCCTGAATTTTACTGTAATACTCATGTGTGTATAAGAGCGAGAGCTTAAGGCCACCTTTTGACTGTTATTATTTTAACCAGGATGAAGGACAGGCAAACAAGGTGCCAGCGTAAAGGAGAAGAAACTGCTTCTTGGCATTTTATGCAAATTGGCTTTTTTTCTAGACTTGTGTTGGCAGGATTCTTATACGCTGTCTTTCCCACCACTGCAGTGAGTGGGTACGTGTTGGACATACACGTTTATACACACACACCCTCATGTACACATGCGCGTGCGTACACACACACACACAGGCAAACAGCCTTGACGAGGTCGGAAGTTGAACTAGAATCAATGCCGAAATGCCCTTATTAAGAGACATAGATGGGAACCAAGGGGAAGTACCAAACTAGCAGAGCACAACACTGAAGAATATTTCCTTTGTTGTTTCTTATCTCCTAGATCTCTTAATTTCTTCTCCATTAAAAGGGGGCTAACAGTCTCGCCTGCCTCATCAGTGACATGAATTAACATCTGTAAAGCACTAAGAACAGGGCTTGGCATACTGTGAGTACCTTAAGTGTTCAGTAAATACATAAAATGAACATGTAAGTCCAGAGCCCAGCATACAGTACATCCTCTATATGTTATTGAGGAAGCTCGGTTCTTAACTATTGCTTTAAATTTCCCCCAACCACCTTAGAGGAGCCATCCATGCAGGTTTCTTTCATTGAACAGCTGCTAGGTAGTTCTGGGTCCCCACTTACCAACTTATCCACTTATACCAACTTACAACTTATGGTGTAGCTTTAAGAAAACTTTAAGGGATTACATATATTGAAGCAAGTTTAATCTGCATCAAAAATGGGTAGCATTTCTCTAACCTGAAGTTGGGTTAAGACTTGAATGGGTCTAGCCTATGAAAGTATAGACATCCGCCTTTTTCCTGAAGCCAATAGACCAGTGGTTGCAAACTTTTTTTTAAATAGTGACCTATAGTAATAAAAACATTTTCTGTTGTGACCCATACAGAGGCATGTATGTTGATGACTGAAACAAAAGCTCCTTAAAGCAATACTCTTGCTATATACAACACACTTGGATATTTTCTCTTCCTCCTATTTCATTTTTTAAAATACTGTTTATGACTACTAAATTGATTTCAGAACCCACCAATGGGTCATGATCTGTAGTTTGACAAACATCAAGTCAGACCAAAAGTATCTTTAGGAACAGGCTAATGATAAGAAATGGAATCCTATAAAAGACTCTAAAAGTTCTTTAGTGGAAGAAAGATGACTATTGATTTGGGTCTGTGTACCCATGTTTCTTTCTCCTTGAGAATTTAAATTGCAAAGATAAATTCTCAGCTTCAGGTGTGTTTCTTTAAAAAATGGCGTTGCTTTACAAAGCAGAAGTAATAGCACACCAGGTGGCATTCTGGGACACATAGGTTTCTCTAGGACTAGTAATTATGCTGAGCGTTATCCAATTGAACTCTGAAGAATTGAACCACGTAATAGAGTGTGGTAGAAACAGGGATATCAACTACTTCTCTTTGTCCCTGATTTACAAAAATCTTTGACATACGCTGATACCTTAAAATCTGCAAGTTCTTTTGGCAACTGATATCAAAATAAATTGAGATGAGATCCCATTCCTTCTGGACAAATTGCCATGGCATTCTGCTTTCCTACATAACAAACATCAGTAATGCCTTTACTTCTGCATAGTACTTAGCAATTTGCGAAGTGTTTAAATGCATATTACCTCCACCTCATAACATTTCTGTGAGGTATACTGGGCAGGTGTGTGTATATATATATATATATATACACACACACACACATTGTATTTGAGACTGCAGTGGCATTTAAGACTTAATGGTTTACATTTTCATCATAAAGAGGAAGCATTTTGAAACGTGTTGTTTGCTAATAACAAGAGGCAGTGCAATGTGGAAAGAACACTAGATTGGGCCTCAAAGACATGTGTTGAGATTCACAGTGTGCCACTTACCAGGTGTGTGCTCTGGGGAAGGTCTCCTGAGCACTAGCCTAGTGTTACATTTAGCAAGTAGAGAGGCAGGAGTCATGCCAAGTGGGATTGATGTGGTGGAAAGTAACATGAACTTGAGTGTCAGACCTGAATTCAGATCTTTGAATTTGACCCAAGCTGTGTCAACTTAGGCAAGCAGTGTCTCTAAACTTTAGTTTCTTCAGCTGTAAAATAGGCATTACAGTGAAATATCACTGGCCAGTTAAAATGTCCTTCTAATTAATAGAACATACCTGCTTCCAAGTGCCTCCAATTTTTTTATTCCATGTAAGTGTCAATTTAAAAAAGCAAATCTAAGTCATTGCTTAACAACTTTCCATGGTTTTCCATTACACTTCAAATAGACCAAAACCTTTGCCCTGCACCACAAGGCACCACATGATATGATCTTAGACCATCTCTCCAGCCTTACTCTGTTCCTTTCTTTCCTTCTGTTAAACACATTTAGCCGAAAATGATACTGTACTGGTCTTCACTGAATTCTTTATGGCTCCAAGCATTATGTTGTTTATAGCCTGCGCCCCCTGCTCTTTCTTCTGTCTGAAATGATCTCCCCCCCCCATCCTGACCCCCATTCCACTCATTCTCATCCTTTATGTTTCAGTGTAAATGCCACCATGTTGAGGAAGACTTCCTCAACTCCATCAGGTCAGGTCCTTATGTTCTATACCATCATGGGAGCCTGTTCTTGGTCTTTAGAGCCCACAGATGTAATCCAATAATTGTTGATATAATTATTTGCATAATATGGGCTCCTCCTGCTGGAGTTTAAATTCCAGGAAGGCAGGAACTATGACTATCTTGTTCATTACTATTACCTCAGGGCATGGCCTTTGGAATTACACTCCCTTCATTTGAATCCCTCTAGCTGGGTAATCTTGAAAAGCTACTTGCTGTCTCCATAAAGGGTGAGGGTGGAGAATTAATAGTATTTATTCCCATAGAACTATGTGCAGGTAAAATGAGAAAACATGATAAAATGCTATAGTTCACTGCTCAACACAGAATCTGTAACAGATGTTAGCTACTGTAGGTGATAAATATTAGTTGAATTAACAAACAAATTAGTTAATTAAATGAGATAAAGCTTGTAAAGAAGCACATACAAAGCCTGGAATAATAGTATACCATAATTTTTAGAACCATCCTTCCTTCAGTATTGAGGGGATCCCTCAGTGGGAGCTATCATCAAAAGAGTTGAAGGAAATACTGAGTGGACAAAGCTACAAGAAAAAGATATAGAAATATGTTATGATCTAAGTAGCCAACTCCTAAGCTGCTTGTTGGTCATTTCTGAAGGAGATGATTCTATGGACTCTTACCACTGAGTGTAAATTCCGGCAATAGATTGGGAAGGGAAGGGAGCATGTGGTGAGCTGAGGGTTTAGGGCCAGGTTCTTGGAACAGCAGTGGAAGAGGGACTCTGTGTGAAGGCGTGAAGGGCCACTGGAGCTTCATTACTGATGCAGATGAGGACTTAGGACAAAAATAGTAGGAAGACTTCAGGAGACCTCGGAAGACTGCAGGTAGGATGGAGGAAGAAGAGAAGCAAGTTCCTAAGGGAGTTTGAAGAGTAAGAAGTAGAGGTAATGGAAAGTCTTGCTCTCTGGCAGGATCCATAAAAGGGAAAATCTTGTGACAAAACGCACAGAATGAAGAATGAAACCAGTTTTGCCTGGGCTACTGGAGACCTTGCTTTGCAACGTGAACTAGCAGCCAGTGTGTGCAGGAATTAAAAGAAAATTGGATGACTTTCACAGGTGTTAAGATGCTCTGAGTTTGCCTGGTGTATTGACATGGATAGGGTTTGACAGCAGGACTCATTGGGGGTTTGAGCTGAAGATCATGAAAGATCATAGCTCATCAAGGCAAGATAGAAACGTGAAGGTGGAGCTGAAGAATTGCCAGTAGGGACTGAATACAGATAACAGCTTTAAGGAGGCAGTTGATACCTAAGTAAATAAAGAAATAAATGTTTAAAAATCAGTTGAGAATACATACGAGATCAAGGGAAAAGATCTTTGATGTTGTTGCCCAAGATTGAAGATAAAAATGCTCATGTTTGCCTCAACCTTAGAGACTGGAACAGAGGTGTTTCTATGACATGGCTTTGGATCTGGTTAAGATTCACGTGTTCTCTTGCGAATCAAATCTCCCTACCTGCAATTAGTTCTCATTGCTACCAAAAGCCCACACTGGGAGCTTGATTTCTCAAAGACTGAACACCATTTGGCAGCCAGGAAGGAAGGGGTTAAAGAAGCATGGTTGTGGCACAGCTGGGAGCCATTAACAATTAAGTTCTTGGACAGAAACCCAGCAGGAAGCTGACAAGGGGCTGCAGAGACACAATGGCCTCTAAAAAGTAAAAACTTGATTCAGAAATGAATGAGCTGCCTTTACCAGTGAACCTTCAGCAAAACCTAAATCCCCTAATTAAAAATGAAAAGTAGATATTGGTTAAAGGTTTTATATTATGCCTAGCCATAAATCAGGGTTTTTAATAAGGAAGATAATGAGTAAGTTCATAACATCTAGAGATATATTTTTAAACTACATGAGATACAGGAGTGATCCTGACCTGACATCAAAATTGGTAAGTGGACATAAGGTCCCTAGTACCTTCATTCATTTGCCTCTCAGTTCTGTTTCTCTTTTGATGGCAAGAGGTTTGATTTTGGAGATATAGTAATAAATCCAGTAGTTCAGGGTTATATTATCTCAAACAGAGTTCCCAGGCCCCATGCTTTTCAGTTTACTTTCTCCCTGCCTCTGATCACCTCAAGACCCCATCTTCCTACTGATTTCTCTTATTTCTCTTATAAATATAAATCCATCAGAATCCATGCCAGACATTCATGGTTCCCTAATATCCTCTGATAAACTGAAATGCACCAATTCATGACAAATTGGCAGAAACCTATGGGTTATTTTATGTAGTGCCCCACAATATTCTGTGAGAATCTTTTGAAAACTTCCAGCCAATCGTCATTTCTTCCTTCCCCTTGCTTTTATATTCCCTCTCCACCATCCCTATTGATCCAATATGATCATATTATTTCATTGTCTTTGAGCCATTCAGTTGTCTAATGTATAAAGTGTTACCTTCTACCAAAGATTACAAACCGCTTGACAAGCAGGAGCATGCCTCGTGATTCATGTTCTTCGCTACTGCTTCATACGGTGCTATTTACACAATAAAACTTAAAGGGTAATAAGGCCTTTTAGAGCTGAACAGAGCATCTCCATGTCACTGAAAACTGCCCAGGATGCTTCAGAAGGTACTGGTAGAGAGGGAGCCAAAGAGTGTGTTGATGCATAAAATAGGCCTAGTCACAAAGCCTTCTCTGCATAGGACGTTTAAGGAGCATATAATATAAAAGTCAATATAAAAAGTCAGATGGAGGGGTATACAGCCAACATAATTGATACTGTTTATATAAGTGTTGAGACAAATCGAAGATGAGAGAGAATCATTTCCTTACTTGATCACCATCGCTACTGGCTAGCCCCAAACCCAACACAATAGAGGAACCCAGTCATATGTGCTGAATGAATAAACAGATGAAAAAGGTTAGGCAGGAATCAGTGATAATATTAGTAATTGGCTAGATTAATGAGGGAATATTTCCCAGATAAATTGGGAACTATATTGATTTAATTGTAAGAAGGGATATAGTTTGAGGTTTCACAGGGAAGGAGACTGCTTAAGCAAAAGCTATAAGAAATTGTACGGAAGAGAAAGCAGTAGAATGCTTTTTATTTTTAAGAGAGAGGGTTAAGAGATAATGCAGGAAGGGAGATCATGTGCCCCCCAGAGAGTGGTGAGCATTGGAGAAGTGAGTATGAAAAGAGGTTGGGTAGAGAATAATTTAAATTGGTGGTGTCAGAAATTTGAGAGGCCATCAGGAAGTTATGGCAGTTCAGAGGGATTAACCCAAACAGAGTATTTGAATAGTCTATCATGAACAGGAAGATATGGGGGGAGAACTGCAAGGGGGTGGGGGCTTACTTTGGCTACATGTTATCAAGGAGTATCATTTTCTGGGACCCAGTCATACAGACTTCTGTGATGTTAAACTCAAGCTGATAAGTCCCTGGAGGACTTAGAAGGCATTTTACTGGCCTCATTTGGAAGGTGAAGCCATTGAACTCAAATCCTAGGAATGTGTTACTTTGTTCTGTTAATAACAATAATGAATTTTCCCAGAACTAGCAATATACAAATTCAAGATGCCTGGACTGAGTTGAAAGTGTCCTGCAAAATGGACGGTTCAAATGATGATTGGACTCGGAAATGTGTGCCAACGAGACCAGCTTCTACAAGCCCAATGAAGTCATCTGACCAGTTTTCACAGCTGAATAAGAGCTGAAAAGTTCAGACACATGGTTCCCTGATGATTAGGTTGCATATGAGCAAAAACCTAGATAAGGAGCCACATTTCATTGGTGCTGAGAATCACCCTCACCCTTTACCTCTTTGAAATGTCAGGTGGAATTTTGTAAGTGGATATAAGGGAGGAGGCAGCTATGCCAGGCACCATCAAGTGATGATCAATGGTCAAGATACTCTGGAAGAGGTGTAAGTAGTGCTGATACACACCACTTCTGTGATAAGATTTTTATCTTTTTTTGAGAGATAGTCCCCAATTTTAGCAGAATCCTTGGCTAGAAGGAAAATACAACCTCACATCTCTATCAATTTTGATTTATATTCATTTTTCTGTGTGAATATGACACACATTTGTCAAGGAAAAAATATTTCATAGGAGCGTTTTTTTAATGCTGTAGGTAGAAATTGCCTGTGCTTTCTAATTAGACCCTATAAAAAGCCAGTTCCCACGTGCACAAAAGTTCCCTTGGGTTACCAATAGCAAGCCTCGTAGGAATGTCGGGAAATTCAGGCAGAATCGTTGGGGCCAATCTCATGCCATCTGCTCAGCATCCTCAAAAATGCTATTCCAGAAGGCAGTTCTTCGAGTTCTTAAGCGTCTTTTTGACTTGACTCAGTGTGGCTGATAAAAATAACCTTCATATTTTGAATCACAATCCCATGCACACTTTCCTAAAAAAATTGGGCAAAAATTTGTCAGTCTCTCTAGTCTCACTCATTGTCTGTCTCACAAACTGTGCTTAGCTCTAAGAACCACTCTCCTTTCTTAATGGCTGTATGTTAAGAGATGTTGTCATCTTGTTAAAGAGTGTGCCAAGCGGATGTCTCCTTTTGATCACCTGTCCTCTGTTTCTGTGGACTTCGCATTTAAGCAGCCTCTATTGTTTGAGTGATAAGCCCGTATCTGGTGAACAGAGTCTTGCTAGTAGGGTGAGAGGAATGTCTTTAACTATTTATTATCACTTTCTGTAAACTCAACTCAAATATAGAAGGAGGCAAGCAGAAACCAAAAAAGATGTCTCCTTAAGATTCATAGTGTTTCCTCTGAAAAGAGCATTTTCTTTATCAAGGACTGAGAAAGTGTCTTTTTCCCTTTTTCCTTCAGCATATGAAATATTTACTTGTTAGGCTGCCTCTGAAATAACCGTTTTCCATAGAGCTATAGTGGCCCAGCCCATCAGTGTGCTGGTTAATTAAGTGTGACCTAAACCAACTTGACTTGAGCTCTGCATTAAATGCACAAAACCCATTTGAGCTGACCAGCAGCAGAAGTGGTACTCAGAGAAATTGGAAAGGATTTCTCCCAAATGCTTTCTACTTACTTACAGCACTCAAGTAATGGTTGAAGATTAGCATATGACATGACAGATTACATTAAGTCATGTCTTTCCAGTGCTTTATGACAGCACTATCACATTAGCTTCTTAGCACTGGCACATCGAGGCATGCAAATGTTTTCAGACCCTCTTATTCAAATCTACAAGCTGACATGGCAGCCCTGATATGATTATTAGTCATTTGAGAGACTTTAATTCACGTCATCAGATAACAGGTTCTGCTAAAAGGTTAGAGAAACTGTCTGCTTTTAATGAAGCTCTCAAAAAAGACCCTCAAAAACCCTGTTACACACCAAGAGCCTGGTTTGACTTTATTGACAAGACCCCCGTCCCCCAAGAATGAACTTGAGTGGAATAACTAAATAGGCATCCAGACATCAGAAATATTGTCTACTTTTCAGAGAAGACCATGTTGGATGATTGTGATTTGCTCCTTCCTCACTACACCCCCCTCAGCCCATGCTAATTTGACTCAGGTGGCCTCCAGTGCACGGCATGGACGACCCTAAGACATTTTTAGAAGCTGATATGCGATATGAGTCTAAAAGGCATAAGGATAATTATTCCTAGAACATTCATTACACTTCGGGCATAAGCATTGTTGTAGCTCACAGTAATGGGTTAATGGTGTCCGGCCAAGCATGGCATGACTAAGTGGTGATGTGATTGAAGATCATTGGAGTTTGTAAGCCATAGTTTGTTTGCTGTAAATCGGTTTTGTAGTCAAATGTTTTGTTTTATAATGCGGTGATCTGCACTTAGACCCCCATAGAAACCGTCTTTTCAGAATGTTTCTGCATAGATCAATGGAGTCTGGCACCAATGATGATCTTGTTAGAATAAAGGAAGATGGCATTAGGAAGCTGAGCTGGTGTACTGTGACGAGCAGAGAGCCAGGCAGATACCTCTGCACGTGGAAGAGGTTTTTGATGAAAGAGCAGAGTGAAAACCCAACATTCTCTGAAACATGGAAAAGTGAACGCAAATGCACTGCTTTTTCTTTCCTTGTTTTGTTTTGTTTTGTTTTGCTTTGCGTTGTTTTGTTTTTAAGGTACAAAACAGTAGATACTAGAGAACCATTGCTGGAGAGCTTCAAAAGAGCAGACAGTGAAAGTGTTGAGCAGTCTCGAAAACCTATCTTTTGTTCTTTGTTTTTTTAAATGTTCAGTATCAACTTGTTCACTCAGATTTCTGAAGGAAAGAAAGATATATTTACAGTTCATAATACAGTTTATAATAAAAATTTACATTTGTTCTATTACTTATGAAAATATGCAAAGTGATTTGATTTGTGGTTGATTTCATTTCTTTCTATGCACGGGTGTTAACATAGATTGCCTTAAGTGAATTATGGGCTTAGTGCAACTCATCTTACCTTTTTCTCCAACTTTCTTTCCATTCTTTCTCATCAATTTGACCACTGTGTTTAAGACCTTCTTTTATATGCTCCATCTCTGTCCTTCTTTGTAGCTTTTCTTCCAACCTAATTTATAATGTTTTCTAAAATGATCTTGGCTGAAAAGGTGAGTAAGCTACTAAATATGGGGAACACAATGGGGCATTGATAAACTATAGCGTGAACAAGTTCTGATTTAACTGAGAGCTGCTCTAAAGAAATGGTCCAACAAGAGCAAAGAAATAAAGGAAAAGGCATTAGATTATATAAGTTAGACCGTTCCCTTCCCTTTTTTTCGCCATCATCCTCTTTTGCCCCTTTTGCACCTTTATCCTGTCAGTGTGAACCTACCCACTAGCAGAAGGTATAGATGCATACCGTGCATCCGACAGAAGACGTCTCTCTGGAGAATTTCGGTGGCCATCAGAAAAATGCTTCTGACCCTCCCCTCCTCACCCATTGCCTCCTGCCGCTCTGACCTACAAAGCAAGATCTAGGTGGACATTTCAGTTGTGCAGCATGTAGTGAGTATCTGCCCTAAGCTATACTCCGTTCAATGCTAGAAACTCAAATGCTGTGCATTTGGCCCCTATTATACCCTTCCATGTAGATGGCTAAGCAGGGAAGGTGAGCAGCTCTTTTTTTCTGCAGGCTGATTCAATTTTGTGAACATTCTGCTTTCTCCATATAATAAAAGCAATAGCAGGCCCATCCTCAGGACCCCTAAATTCACTTTCCATTTTGGTCGATGTCTCCGCCTGCCTTTTAAGGTTTTCAAAACCCATTTTATTTTTCTTCTTTCAATTAGAGCTGACCTCCCTTCATTTTCAAGCACACCATTAAAAAAAAAAAGCCTTCCTTTCCTCCTTTTCATGCTTTTCTCCTGAAAATAACTCCTTTAAATTCTGAGTTTCCCAAGGATGGTGGCCCCTTATTCATCTTTGTGTGCCCACTACCTAACACAGTGCCGGATATGTGGCAGATGAGCAATAAGTATTTAGTGGCTGAATGAATGAGTAAATGGAGAAATAACTTTGGAAACTGTCATAAGTATGAGACAGAGAGCTCTAGTATGATTTCTGGTAGAGTTCTCCTTTGGCCCCGCAACAGGACAGTGTTTCTCTGATCACAGCCCTCCTGCCTCCCTGTGATCCTCCCTTTATGCATGTGTGTATTATGTGTGTATGCATGTATGTGCGTACAACATATTTGACTTCACTTTTAATGCTTCTCCATATCACAGGTTAGGAATTTAGTAATATTTTGGCTCATAGACACTTGCCCAAGAATTGTAGTACAATTATCAGCCATGCCCCCTTGGTGTAACAGCCCCTGCTGAAACGTAGAGCTGGTCACCTGCACAAACTCCCCTTTGATACTGGTGCCTGATACTCCCAATATTTTTTAAATAAAGCATTTAACAAATGTCCTGAGTGTGTTCTTGGCTCACCTGCCTGTTCTGGAGGCCTCAAAAACCAAATCCTGGCTCTCTGGTCTCCAAAACATATAAAGAGTATACAAATAATTTAAGAATATCATTTGGACGCCAACATTTAACATCCCACAAAATTTGCACTGGCTTAAGCCAATTTCCCAGCACAGTGTTCTCCCATTTCTATTCCTCTCCATCTCAGGGTTTTAAAAGAAAACAAACATCTGCATGCATATATTAGAACCCTCCCATAAACACATGTTCCTATCAAAACCAATCAAAATGGAAAAAAGAAAGAACAGAATATTATACATTTTTCTTTAGATCTGATGTCTGATTTTCATTAGGTTTAACCTTATTTCTTTTAGATCCTAGGCAGTGACCCAGTATTTATTTTCCTGGCTGGGCCCTGTTCTTGCCAATATTTCACTCTGGCTCCTGGAGGCCTTGCTGGGGAGTTCAAGGCTCTCACACTCCCTTTTCTCTTCTGCTGCCCCTCGGAGACACACATTTGTCACGTGTATCCTTCGTTTCATCTCCGAGTTAATTCCAAGCCCTTTCTTTCCCCCTATTCACTGCTTCTTAATTTCTCCCTTTCTTATTGGATTTATGACTGAATACTTTAATTTATTCATCATATAATGTCTTTGTAACTCGTTTTTTCTAGTAATTTACACTGGACCATATGCTTTCTGCTGCTGCGTCCTATTATATTGATCTGTAAAGCTTCTGGGGGCAGTGATTAGCATGAAAGAAGCTCTGGAAATGAAAGTTATATTGTATCCTATTTGTTCTCTTTTGAACAAAATATATTTCAGAGTTCTCCAAGTGGTATCAGATGTTCTCTAATTTTGCTGGGCTTTGTATGATGTTAGTGATGTGTGTGTGTGTGTGTGTGTGTGTGTGCGTGTATACATTATGTATGCATGTTATTTCTGAAAAAATTATATATATACCTTTTCCGCAACTCGAAAAAATTATATATATACCTTTTCCGCAACTCAAAACAAGCATTATTTTTTTAAGTTGGACATTGACTTGAAATTAATACAGTCTTCAGATTTCAGTTCACCAGTTATATTTTGTAGACAGTGCTGATCTGGGAAGTCAAAACTTCTAAAATTTCTTATAAAAGGAGTCTGAACCACATAGCAATTAGCTTGTGTGCAGAGGGCGTTCTCTGTTTGATATGCCTGATCTGTTTGCATAGGTCACATGAGATAACATAGAGGCTAGTACTTAGTTAATTGTAAAGAAAGTGCAAATACCAACATAGAAATTGTTCCCCAGAGGTGGCACTTACCTCTTTGAGTCGTGATCTCCTCATGCATACAACAAAGGTGACATCCCTAGCAGTGTCCTGACCATCAAGGGAGAAATGTATGTGAAAATATTTTGTCAATACGAAAGAATTTTATGAATATTGATAAATATTATTTAAAAGGCAAATATTCATATTCTTTGTTCTTTGTTCATATTCTTTGTTCTTCAAGTTTCATCAGGACTAAAGCATGCTCATTTGAATTCTATAATCAAAGCTTTGACCAAGGGTATTTGTGCTAACAAGTAGCATGGCATGACAACTTAAAGATGTCAATCAACCCAAATTACACAGTGCCATTATTTCTAAACAAAATCTTAAAAAAAAAAAATCTGTGACTTTCCATAATCAGTAAAATGATACAATCAGTAAGTAGTCATGCAGCCCCTAAGAGGTCTTCCATGGGCCACGACATACTGAGTGCTGGGAATTGTGCATTTCCTGCTCCTTGTAGGATTTTACCAAGGCTCAATCCATAAATCTGAGGATTCACTTACTCAAACCAGAGGGGCGCCAGAAACATTAAGCCCTGAAGAAGCTTGGGACATCAGTTTAACTGGGCCTCTGAGACCAGCTTTCAACATTACCTTGAGCCAGTTTCCACCATGAATCTGAGAGAGTTGGGCTGGGCCATAGCATCTAAGTCTTTATCTGAGTTCAAAGGCAGTGTACCTGGAAGCCCATTTTACACGACAGATACCGATGGAACTGTTGGAACTGAAATGCGGATAGGTGTCCAAAGCTCCACTTGCCTGACTTCTGTGCATCCTATGTCAGCCCCCCTCCTTCTGAATCCACAGGCACCTCAGAAAACCATTGGTTGAAATGACTTGCCCTACTCCTTCCAGCTTCTTCCTAGGAAGGTTTTTATCCTCTGTCTTCTGTCACCCAAGGTCTTGCCCAGAGTGTTTTCTGTTGTGTTTCCTCCAGTCTCCTCCATTCTTTTTTATTTTGAGAAATTTCAGAGATATTAAAAAAATAGAAAAAAATAAAACAAATGCTCATATTCATAACACCTAATATTGGTAACATTTTGTCTTATTTGTTTTTTTTTTAATTTTTTTTTCAACGTTTTTTATTTATTTTTGGGACAGAGAGAGACAGAGCATGAATGGGGGAGGGGCAGAGAGAGAGGGAGACACAGAATCGGAAACAGGCTCCAGGCTCTGAGCCATCAGCCCAGAGCCTGACGCGGGGCTCGAATTCACGGACCGCGAGATCGTGACCTGGCCGAAGTCGGACGCTTAACCGACTGCGCCACCCAGGCACCCCTGTTTTTAATATTTTTAAGAAATAGAACTTTACTGGGGTACCTGGGTAGCTCAGTCAGTTAAGTGTCCGATTTCGGCTCAGGTCATGATCTCACAGTTTGTGGGTTCTAGCCCCACATGGAGGCCTGGAGCCTGCTTTGGATTCTGTGTCTCCCTCTCTCTCTGCCCCTCCATGCTTTCTCTCTCTCTCTCTCTCTCTCTCTCTCTCTCTCCCTCGCCACTTCCCTCTCTCAAAAATAAATAAACATTACAAATTTTCAAAAAAAGAAACAAAACTCTACTTATACAGTATATATTTGAAGATATATATTGCACAAAAATATATAATATTACTTGTACATATTTATTAAGCAATAAATTATTTAATTAAATATTTAATATTATTTATTTATTTCTCTCTTCCCAGAGGCAGTCATTATCATGAATTTGTTGTTCATCCTTTTCATCTATATTTTAAGACAAAAATGAAACAAAACTTACATATGCTTCCATAAATAATATATGGCATTTTTTGCTATGATTTTGTAATAGATGTAATGTTCTGTTTCTTGGAGTTTTTTGTTTGTTTGTTTTAATTTCTGCTTAGGATTATGTAAATGAGATGTGGCCAGGTTGATTTTTTTTTTAACTGTTGTATAGTTTTTCTTCATATGAAGAGTCCACATTTTATTTGTTTCCCTATTTATGAGCTTTTAGGCAGTTTTTTCCCTCCATAAAATGTATACTCGTATAGCTTTTCATAGTTGGGTCTCCACCTGTCTGTAGCTGTAAGCGCCTCTCTAAATGTGCATCTAAAAGTGGCTTGTTGGACCCTAAGGCATTTAAACAGTTTACTGTAGAATGCCAAATTCTTTCCAAAATGATGGTAACAACTCATCTCTTAGTGCTCTCATTGCCAGTATTTCATATTCCTGAATTTTTAAATTGTTACACATTTTGATTTAAAAAAACTACAAAAGAGTTCCTAATATTGGTGGATTACCACTTTTTGGGGGGGATAATAATTTGTATTTCCTTATCACTGAGTTTGAGCATTTTAGGGCCATTAGAATTTTCTTTTCTGTGAATTGCAATTCAATATCTTGACTTATTTTCTGATTTGTTGTTGTTTTTTTCCTCACTGTTTTAAAAAGTTCTTTGTATGTATTCTGGAAGTTAATTGTTAATCAGTTATCTACTGCATGTTGCAAATATCTCCTACGGTGTGTCATTATTTTATTTCTGTATTATTAGCATGTTCATTTTACAGGCGAAAGTATGGGATACAGAAAACTTGAAAATGAATTCTAAAAATTCATGTGGGAGAGTAAAAGTATATGAATAACAGAGAAAATTTAAAACAGATGAGCAAAGAGGTGGTGTGGCTGTGGCAGTTTCCTGTAGCTGTAGTACTGAGGTCCCCATATTTTTGGTGGCTATCAGACCCAGGGGCTAAACTCAGTGTCTAGAAGACACCCATGCATGGTCCTCACTATATGGCCACATCCCGGTTCAAAGACAGTAATGGAGACTCTACCTTGCATCAAATTCTCCTCACTTCAAATCTCTGACTTCCAGAAAAGCCCAGTCCCTTTTAAAAGTTCACCTGATTAGGTCAAGTCCATACAGAAAATCTCCCTATTTTAAGGTCAACTGATTTGAAACTTTAATTACATCTGCAAATCCCTTCAACAATACCCAGATTAGTGTTTGACTAAATGACAGGGAAAAGACGTATGTATAGCAAGGGGCCAGAATCTTTGGTCACCTTTGAATTCTGTCCACTATAGAAGGTTCTTTTTTCCCTCCCTTTCAATACACTTCCCTTTAAATCTGTGGTTGTCTGACGGGGATAAGTTTGCTTCCTGGGGATATTTGGCAATGTCTAAAAACGTTTTAAGTTGACTAGGGAAGATGGTGGAACTGGTATTTGTGATACCACAATTCGCTGGACAGCCTCCCACAACAAAGAACATCTCCCCTAAAATGTCACTAGTGCTGGGGTGGAGAAACCCTGTTTTATGTTTGCATTGCTTTGCTAGTAGGCTTTTTGATGATATTTACCTGATCCGTCTTCTTCCATACCTTTGTTTTCCCTGTCATTTGTTTTCAGACTCATCTCTTCAAAATAGCTATATCTAGCTATTATTTTATCTAATCTGGGAGTCTCTGTCTCTATTCTATGAGTTTGCTGCTCACATGAGTTGTTATTTATTACTTATAAATTTGTACTCTCACAATCTTGGCTTCTCATGCCTTTGTTCTTGTTTTCTAGTGGGTAATAAGCTTTGCTTGTTTCTTTTTTTCCCTCTCTCCTCCTTTGAAAGTTAGATATTCCAAGCTTATTCTTTTACTGATAAACTTTTACTTAAATTGATGTGTTTTAGGTAAGTTAGAATTAATCAGTATTTTTCTTTTCTTCCTAAATAAAATTCCAGCATATTTCAAACTTTCCTCTAAATTAGCATCATTTTGATGCCCACGTTGTTACTTATTGTTTCTTATTTTCTAACGAATGTTATTAACTCTTGTTTTAAAATATTAACTCCGGTTTTATCATGATTATCATGCCTGATTATTTATAAATATTAGTAGTAAAGGTATGTTTAATATATTTATAGTCATTTCTGCTGTAGATTTACCACCTCACATTACCAATGTCCTGGTTCATCCTTTTCTTGCATCCCACACTTTCCTTTTAATATATTTTTATCTCACGGAAGCAATTTTAAAGTAGTTCCTTGAATGAGGCCCTGTGGGTAGAAAACTTTATAATCTCTAGGATGTCTGTTAATACATCTGTTTTAATCTCATCTGAAGCAATAGCTTGGCTTGTTTTTGAATTCTAGGCTAATGGCAAATTTTGCTCAAATTTTCAAATATATTAATTCAATTATTTTCAGACATACATGTTTGCTGATGATGTGTCTGTTGCTAAATTTGTTGTCATTCCTTTGGGATAATCTCTCTTTTCACTAGTGGTTTTTATGATTTTTTTTTCTTTATCCATGATATCCTATAAATTCCCTACAGTGTTTCTAAGTGTGGTCTTATTTTTAATTCTACCAAGCACTCAATGTGTCTTTTCCATTTAAATTCCTGTTTTTGTCATATCTGAAATGTTCTCAACTATTTCTCATCAAATGTCATCTACCGACCATTCTTTCTGTGCTCTACTTTCAAAACTCTTATCAGAAATAGATGCACCTAGGGCTCCTGGGTGGCTCAGTCAGTTGAGTGTCCAACGTCGGCTCAGGTCATGATCTCACAGCTCATGTGTTCAAGCCCCGCGTTGGGCTCTATGCTGGCAGCTCGGAGCCTGGAGCCTGCTTCAGATTCTGTGTCTCCCTCTCTCTCTGCCCCTCCTTCACTTGCACTCTCTTTCTATCTCTCTCAAAAATAAATAAACAGTAAAAAAAATTTTTTTTTAAAGAAATAGATGCTCCTCTACCTGTTTCTCCTACTAAGTACAGCTAAGAAATCTTGGACGTCACATATAAAATAAACAGTAAGAAGAACAAAAGGCAATGAGAAACAGGCAGACTGTTTAGGGACCACAGAACCTTTGACAACATGGTGGTGAATCCCATGGGTCTTATTTTTACCACATATATCCCAGAGTGGGTCCTGGAGGGGGCAGCAACCCAGAAACACCTAGGGCATAAACAGAAAAAGCCCAAGAAAAGCTGACTCTTTCTATCCAAAAGACAAGGAAAAGAGAAAGCTAGCAAAACAGAAAACTTACAAAAAGAAACTACTCCAGCCAGACACCATGGAAAAAATCTATGGTCCCACCCACAACTTTCCCAGCAAAGGCCTAGTGAGGAGTCCAGACTTCCATCCCTGCCTGATTAGAATTTGGTGTTTCCAGCCCCCACCCACCAGGGTGATAGCAGAGAAACCTGAGTGGGAAGCCAGGATTTTTAACCCAGGGAAAGTAACAAGGAAACTCCCTCCTCTGTGATTTCAGTGGAGACCATTGGAGAGCCTAGACTTCCCCTACTACCTGATGGTGGTGTCAGAGGAAACCTAGTGGAGAGCCAGGGCTTCCACGACCTGTCAAAGATAACGAAGTATCCCCACCACTACAGTGTCAGCAGAAGTGATGTGGGGAGTCTGAACACTTACCCCTTACTGGCAGTAATGAGAACCCCTACACCTCAGAGGCCCAGCAGGGAACCTGGACCCACACCCTAATCTGGCAGTAATAACATAGTGGTGCTTATGCGGCATCAGAAAAGCTCTGCCAAAACAGAAGATTTAGATAAAATCTAGAGTCACAAAACATAATACCTTAAATTTCCAGGATACAATTGAAAATCATTCATCATACCAGGAATGAGGGAAATCTCAATTTGAATGAGAAAAGAGAATCAACAGATGCCAACACTGGGATGATACAGATATTAAAATTATCTGACAAGGATTTTAAAGCAGTCATCATAAAAATGCTTTGAATGAGCAATTACAAAGAAGCTTGACACAAATGAAAAAAATAGAAATTCTCAGAAATAGAAGATATGAAGAAGAACCAAAGGGAAATTTTTTAATTGAAATATGCAAAACTAAAAAAAAAAAACTCTGTGGATGATCTCAGCAGAAGAATGGCGAGGACAAAGGAAAAAAAGAGTGAACTTGAAGATATAACAATAGAAATCACCCAATCTAAACACAGAGAAATAGACTGGGGGCAGGGTGGGGAAGAGAGGAAGAAAACATTAGAACCTCAGGAACTATAATCTAACATATGTATAATCCAAATCCAAAGGATGGAGATAAGACAGGATTGAAAAAACATTTTTTGAGAAAATAGATGAAAATTTCCCAGATTTAGAAAAACAAACAAGAAACCATAAATCTATAGATTCAAGAATCCAACAAAATTCAGAATAAACTCAAGGAAATCTACTCTAAGACATATAATAATCAATCTTCTGAAAACTAAAGGCAAAGAAAGAATCCTGAAAGCAGCAAGAAATGGCAGTTTACCTACAGGGGGGAAACTATTTGGATGGCAGTGATTTTAGATCAGCCAAATGATCAAGGTCAAAATCAACAGGGAGAAGTCATATTGATAGTATGTACCCTTAATATGATGTGATGAAATGGCACTTTACTTCTGTGGATTTCTTCCTAAAATTCACAATCCCAGTCTAATCATGAGAAAAAGAATACACAAATCCCAAGAAGGGGACATTCTATAAAATACCTGACCATTACTTCTCAAAACTGTTAAGAATATGAAAAACAAGGAAAGCCTGATATACTGTCATAGCCAAGAGGAGCCATGACAGGTAATGTCATGTAGTATCCTGTATAAGATCCTGGAATAGAGAAAGGATATTAGATAAAAACCAAGAAAATATGAATGAAGGGTGGACTTTAGTTAGTAATAATGCCTCAATATTGATTAATTAATTACAACAAATGTACCATCCAGTTTAAGATGTTAATAATAGGGGAAAATGAGTATGTAGTAGATAGGAACTCTCCTGTACTGCCTTTGCAATTTTTCTGTAACTCCAGAATTGTTCTAAAAACTAAAGTTTATTTCAGAAATAAGTAAATGATCTAAATATACCAATTAAAAGACAACTTGACAAAGTGGGTTAAAAACATAACTCAAAAAAAAAAAACATAACTCAAGTACATGCTGCTGTGAGAAACTCATTTCAAACACAGGTTTCCTTCGCCATCCAAAAATAGAAGATTCCTATGAAACCTTTTGTAAGCTGAAAGGTACAAAGGGAAAAATATCCTGTTTTCTGAAAGTTCACATTATACCACTTTGCTTTTATGAAAGGTTTAAATTAGTATAGTATTGACATTTTTCATAGAAGCAAAAATCCTCCTCAGATTTCTTTCACATAATGAAAACAGGCATTAATGTAGATCTTTCATAAAAGCAAAGTGGTGTAATGTGAACTTTTGGAAAGCAGGGGACACCTGTGTATATATTTAGGCAAGCTGAAACTAAAAGATTGGAAAAATATAAGACATGCAAATATTAATCCAAAAAAAGCAGGTGTGGCTATTTTATTATCAGAATAAGTAGACTTCAGAGCAAAGAAAATGATGAGGAGCAAGGAGACGTTCACACAATTATACATACATATTGTACCAATGTTAATTTCTTAGTAATTATATTAAATGTAATGTATAAGATGTAACCATTGGAGAAAACTGGGTAAAGGGGTATGAGACCTCAGTTTACTATTTTTACAAATTCCTGTGAATCTATAACTATTCTAAAATAAAACATTTTTTAAAATGATTGGATATTTATTGGAGCTTTGCATACTATTTTTCATATTTCTTGCCTTTCATTGCTTCCATTTCTAATTTCTTTGTGTTCTTTTAGGGGCGATTTCCTCTGTTCTTTCTTCCAATTCTCTCTTTAGCTGTATCTTTTTACCTATTTAGATTTTTTCTTTTCTTTTCCAGTTTTTCTTTTAAGTTTATTTATTTATTTTGAGAGAGAGAGAATGTGAATGGGAAAGGGGCAGAGAAAGAGGGAGAATCTCAGTCAGGCTCCACCCTGTCAGCACAGAATCCATGTGGGGCTCGAACTCACAAAACCATGAGATCATGACCTGAAGCCAAAATCAAGAGTAGAACACTTAATCAACTGAGCCACACAGATGCCCCTTCTTTTTCCAGTTTTTTTGAGAAATAATTGACATGCAATACTATATAAGTTTAAGTTGAACAGCAAATGGTTTCATTTACATATATTGTGAAATGATTGCCACAATAGGTTCAGCTAACATCTGTCTTCTCATATAGATACAATAAAAAGAAAGGAAAGGGAAAAAGAAAAATGGAGAAAAAATCCTCCTTATGATGAGAACTGTTGGGATTAACGCTCTTAACTTTCCTATATGTCACACAGCAGTGCTTAGTTATTCTGTTGTACATTATATCCCTAGTGATTGTTTATCTTATAACTGGAAATTTGTACCTTTGACCACCTTTCTCCAATTCCCCTCCCCCATCCTTCACCTCTGGTACCACCAGTCTAATCTCTTTTCCTATGAGGTTTTTTTTTGTTGTTCATTTTATTTTGTCTTAGATTCCACATATAAGTGAGATCATGCAGTGTTTGTCTTTCTCTGACTTATTTCACTTAGCAGAATGCCTCCAAGGTCCATCCATTCTACTGCAGTTGGTAGGATTTCTTCATTTTTTAGGGCTGAATACTATTTCATTGTATGTATATAGAACAATTTCTTTATCCATTCATCCACTGATGGACATCTTTTTTGCTTCTCTGGGTAGTTTCCAATGTCCCATCCTCCAGGTGGCTGATTATTTCTTCTGCATGGTCAAGTCTATTTTTGAAGCTCTTTTGAATATTTTTGTTCAGTTATTGTGTTTTCCCACTCTAGGATTTCTGTTTTTTATTTGTTTGTTTTTGATGGTTGCCATTTTCTTGTGTAGCTTCTCCTTTTGTTCAAGCATTGCTCTAATTTTGCTTAGTTGTCTATATTTTCTTGTAGCTCACTAATCTTAAGAGGATTATTCTGAATTCTTTGGCAGTTCACAAAACTCATTTCTTTAGGGGTCAGTTATTAGACCTTTATTAGTTTTCATTGGTGGTATCATCATTACTAAAAATTTTGTGATCCTTGATTCCTTATGTTGGTATCTGTGCATTTGAGTAATAGGGCTCCTCTATGAGACTTTACTGGTTTGCTTCGACAAAGGCAGTTTTTCACCAGTCAGCAGTTTGGGTTTTTGGGTGTGTTGGCTGGCACTATCCTAGGACAGGTGGGGTTTGGGGGTGAGGCAACTATTCAAGCTCTGAGGATGGAGTTATTCCACTGCTAAGAATAGTTGGATAGGACTGCTGACTTGGTTCCGTACCCATGTGAGGCTGTGGGATGGGCTCCGTGGTTGCTTGGATTCACAGGTCAGGCTTACTAGATGGTTGGAACTGAGTACTATATTCACTAGTAAACAGGGCCATGAATTAGCTTCCCATCCCCGACACCACAGTAGGATAGGACCCAGGACCTATAGAATTCGTTGTTTGTGGACCTGAATCAGGCCAGAGTGTGCACTGTGTTCCCTGGTCAGATTAGGACACCGACTTTGCTCTGCAGACAAGGAAGCCACAGTCTGTGCTGTCTCTCTGTTCAAGTGTCACTATACAGAGGGCTGTTGAATGGGCTATGCTGCTTCCCATGTGCTCTGGTTAGGTTCCCTGGTCAGACAGGCTGAAGGCTGTCTTCAGCAATGAGCAGGGCTGTGAGTTAGACACCCTACCAAAGGGTGAAGCAGCTCTAAAGTTGGTAAAGCTCTTTGTCTTAACTCAAGCCGATCCACACCCTGGGTTCCCTGACTGAACAAGGCCACTGGCTTTGTTCTGCAAACTATCAGCTCTGCCTGCCAGCCTTTTGGCTCAAGTGCTGCTGGGCTTTGAAGAATTTTCTTTAGCTTTTCTAGTCAGATGAGGGAGGCACTGATTAGATGAGAAGACGCCCCACAGCAGGTGGGGCTAGGTATCAATTCTTTTGCCTGGGTGGGAAGGGGAGGGGCTGCTCCAGGCTTTACTCAGTTTCCCATGAGGCGCAGGGAGCTTCAGCTTTGGCTATGAACTAATCACCCTGGCTGCATATATCATGGGAATATTCTACACCTGGTCCTGGTTTTGCTCTAGGGGGTGATCAGCTGTTCCTGTTTACCTTTCAAGTAGAGCAGCACTGGGGCCCACTGCTTCCAGAAGTTGTTACCAACAATTCTGGTCAGATTGGAGCAGAAGACCCCTCCACAGTAAGGGGGCTGTGATGCAGCTCCTGGCCTGGGCTTGGGCAAACTGGGCTCTAGGGCTAGTAAAATTCCTTGTTTGAGGATCTGAATTGGGCAGATCTGCACCTCACCTGGTCTCCTGGTCAAAGTGCACCCCTGACTTGCTTCTGCAAGTGAGCAAAGCCACTTGTTTAGACACTACAGGTATGAACTTGGTCTGCCAAGACCCATGTCCTGGTTGTTGCAAGCCTGTCCTCCTTCTTCGTCATAGATCCCCTGTGGTTGATCCCCACAGATTCCCTTGCAATCCCTGTGGTATGAGTAAGGGGTCTTGCAAAATAATCCACAATGCAGGGGTGGGGGCTGGCTCGTTGTTTCCCTTGGGTTCCCCACTGGAAGAACTGGAGGCTTGGGGGAGACTGCTTCACGTGGTGCTGTGCCGGCGTGGGGGAAGGTCAATGTCATCAATGTGCAGCAGCAGCTTCTCTTGCCCTCCTAATGCAGCCTGTGTTGGTCTCTGTGGTACAGGGGGAGTGCTTCAACCTCATCCCCATGTTTTTGGATTCTCTCCGTGGTGTCTTGTTCTTGAATATTTGTTAGTCATTCTTCCTATGAGAGGCAGCAAATTGAGGAATGACCTATGCTGCCATCTTGGTGACCTAAGGTTTTTTTTAAGCTGGCTACATTTCTTTTTCATGTCTGCCTAATTGCATATGCTTACTTCATAACCTCATGGTAATCATATATCTCTCTTATCTCTCATTCCCTAGGAGTAGATTTTTCCTTTCGTTGCTCATTGTCTCCCACTGATAGCAGAATTCCTCATTTTCCATGCTTGCTTTCTTCCATGTGTGGCCTAGCTGTGGTTGCCTGCTATAAGGGGGTTTTGTAGTTGTTATGTAATTAGGCTCTACGGTTTTCTAATTAATGTCTCTGCTCTTTACATTCCCACACCACATGGCTCAAATTCAAACCCAGTCCCTGAACATGGACTTCCATCCATCACAGATTATTATTTATATTTGTGGGCCAAGGTGGGCTGCTGGCTTTAAGCTTCAACCCTGCCAGCGGACGTATCTATTCCAGTTACCTTTTATGGAAGTCATCTTGTTCTTGATTCCCAACTTTAGGCAGTGATCCCACTTTCACTTCCTTTTATACGCAGTTTGCATTTTAAACTCTTATCACCATGTGGTTGTTAAAACTCTACTCCTAAGACTTTCTTTCATAAGTCATAAATCATCCCAGTTACTACCATGGATTTTTTTTAATGTTTTATTTATTTGGGGGAGAGAGTGCACCAGTGGGGGAGGAGCGGAGAGGGATGTACAGAGGATCCAAAGCTGGCTCTATGCTGACAGCAATGAGCCTGATGTGGGGCTTAAACTCAGGAACCATGAGATCATGGCCTGAGCCAAAGTCAGATGTTCAACTGACTGAGCCACCCAGGTGTCTCTGGACTTTTTTTTTTTTTTTTTTTTAATGTATCTGGTACCTAAAGTTTTCTCTTTTCTTACATTCAAGATCAGCTATATATTTGGGGGGGGGGTGGACAACAGTTTTATCTGGTATTTCTAAGCACTTAGAACAGAAGAGGTGGGTGTTAAATATGTTCTTAATATCACTGGTTTACCCCAGAATGCTTCTATATACATTATTACCTTCTACCATGTATTCCTGGGTTTATGTGAGGGTCTCTTTCCTATTTTAAGGAAGGAACCATAGCTCATCAAAATTTGTATCCTTATGACACCTATAATATTTCCTGGCCCAGAGTAAATCCTTGTTGAATAAATGCATTAATTAAGGGATAAGATGACTGGACAAGCATTTTCTTGCCACACCCTACTTTTGATGAATACCTCTGTTTAGACATAAAGCTCATACAAGATTTATTATCACTAGATGTCTGAGATTCTGTTAATCAACTTGTCTAAGATCACAGAGGGATAGAGCTGAATAAAAAGAACACAACAAAACATTCACAAAGTCATTAATTCTATCCACTCACAAGTTTATAGCATGGTTCAAACTGGCTCCATGCTTTCCACCTGACAGCAGCCTAGAGAAAATTGTCCTTACCTAAATGGCAGAGGGACATTAGGTTTCACAATTAGGAAGGGACCTCCAGACTCAGGAAGAGGCACCTGAAAAAAATAAAGGAGACACGGAAAGCAATAAAACAAAGAACTAATTATGTTTATTTTTAGCAGTTGTGAAATATAATTTGAACAGATATCCGTCAATATGCTAGATTCCCTGTAACCTTCTTTTCTCCTCTCAAATATTCATTGTCAGGAATTTTACTAAAACCCAGGAATTTGGTTTTGACAGCATCCTGAGATCCTCATCCCCTTCAGTCATTTTATTACATAAAATAATTCTTAGTTGGCTCAAGATTATTCTGGCCTGTACAAGGCTGTCCTCACCTGACTCAGGTCCTTTCCAGCCTCATCTGCCATTATAAAATATACTCTGTTCTCACATCTGACTCCTCAGAATTGGCTGGACAAGTCAGGCATCCTTCATGTCTCTGTCCTCAAGCATTTCACTCTGGAAAAAGAGATGGTCTCCCCCTTGTCTGCCTGGCAAGTACCTACCCAAATTTCAAAGCCAGGCTCTAAACCTGTCCTTTGTTGCTTCCTTCTTAGGCAAAGTTAAATATTCCTTAGAAATCCTCCCATTTGACCTTTATTAAAAACTCTAATTTTATAATGTGAAATAACATTATGAGTCTTTCTTGGGCAGTAGAATAGATAGACATTAAAAAAATTTTTTAATGTTTATTTATTTTTGAGAGACAGAGAGACAGAGTATGAGCAGGGAGGGGCAGAGAGAGAGGGAGACACAGAATCTGAAGCGGGCTCCAGGCTCTGAGCTGTCAGCATAGAGCCTGATGCAGGGCTCAAACATAAGCTGTGAGATCATGACCTGAGCTGAAGTCAGATGTTTAACCGGCTGAGCCACTCAGGTGCCTCAGGAATAGACACTTTTAAAGGACAGATACTCTTAAGGTAATACTCGGCACCTAGTGTCAACCCAACAATATTTGGTAAAACAAAAGATTTCCAAACATCTGTATGCATAAGGACATTTTCTCCCTGGAATCTGACTCTCTAATGAATAAGTGACTGACCTAGGTTGAGAGCTCAACAACAGATCCCCTTGGTTTGCTAAGACCCCTCTGTTCTTTCATTAGGACTCTTGGTTGCCTCATGCCTGCACCTGCTCATTTCTGCCTTAGCTGACCAGTGAATACTTGGCCCATTACCAGAATAACCATATTATCTGTCACAGAATGAAAGGAAGCACTGTTAATAATTATACCAAGACAACAGGTATAAACTGGGATTGTCCTGAGCAAGCTGGGATGTATGACCACTCTACTGTTGACTGCTTAACTTCGTGTTTGCCAGAGATTTACAGACCAGTATTTTTTTTAATGTTTGTTTATTCCTGAGAGCGAGTGAGCACATAAGCACACTTATGCAGAGAGAGAGAGAGTATGAGCATATTTGAGCAGAGAGAGAGACAGAGAATCCCAAGCAGGCTCCTCACTCTCAGCACAGAGCCCAACACGGGACTCACTCAAGCCTATGAACCATGAGATCATGAACTGGCCAAAATCAAGACTCGGATGCTTAAGCAACTGAGACAGCCAGGTGCCCTTGGCTCAGTATTTTTCTAACTGAAGGTCATATTCTTTTATAATAACCACTACTTCTAGTGCACCCATTAGAGACTAGACTGTGCATAAACTACTTCTTTTTGACAGATGAGGAAATTAAGGCTGTAGACTAAGTGATTTGGCCAAGACCACCCAGATATGAATTGGTAGATACACGATTTGAACATGGGTCTGTCTGACCCCAACACACCTTTCCTCTTTGCCATGCAGTCCTTATTTTATACCACACCAAAGGCTCATATAAATTCCATTGCTGTAGGCAATTTTTACTGTGTAAAATCTCCCTTAACATAAGTGAGGCATTTGCTAGGACTTGGAAACATTTGGAGGATTGAACATTTTCTTTGTTATGGTAAGACTTAACTTGAATAGTTTAGATTTTCATTTCTCACCATGCCATTTTCTAGGGGCTCCACACCTGTCTCCCCCTTCTTTCTCTCTCTGTCATCTGAACGCCTTTAATCCTTTATCCACTTTTGTTCACCCCTCACTATTAAAAGTCCTTTGCATGACTGAGATTCCATGAATTTCTTATTCAGAGAAACAAGCTTAGGTGTTGGTTCAGCTCTTCAGTATGTTAATATATGGAGCTCACAGCAATTTGACACTCCACACCCCGATGAACTAGAGGTTGGGTGAATTGTAGTTGTTATGTTTCCCTAGGTTGTTATAAGGTTTAACACTTGCAGACAAGAGTGCAGCTCCAGGGATAAGACCAGTTTTTCCAAGGGTTAGAGAACCCCTGGGCTTAGTTTAGATTAATCCCCCCCCCCCCCCCCCCCCCGTTAGCAGCACTTCTTACTCTTACAGCCAGGACAGCCTCAGTGCCAGAGCCTCCCACCCACAAGGAAAAGCTCCGGGGCCTGACTCAGTGGCCACAAATTCCAGGTGTGATGTGGGAGAATGTCTGCGATAAGAGACGATAAAAGTAGTAGGAACTGTGAAAAATCTATTGTACAGGAGGTGAAAGGGGAGAGATTAACTCAGTAAGTTGTCAGCTCATTTTCTTACTGTGCTATCATGAGCTTTAACTAAAAATAAAAAAAAAATCTGTTTGATCTCCTGTATTGGAGATGTATTTCAAGGCCCGTATCTGTCACTGAAATCTACAAAGTGTGCTTCAGCTATAAATCTCTATCCTTGAATGTACACATGCAATTATCTTAGAGAGATCTGGCTTCCATAAAAATGACAATTGTCATTCCTGGTCTTGCTTTCCTTCGTACAAATATAATGTTTATGTTTAAAAAATAACCTTCAATTGATAGGTAACAGAGAAATTTATGCCATTATCATATTAAATGCTGTATCCTTAAACGTCTTTTAGTAGACAGGAAAAAAAAATCCTTTTACTTAAACTTTATTTCTTCCAGTGGGCCAGTACTAAAAAGTCATCAGTAAAATTACTTTACAAATTAAATGTTGTGAGATCCCATAGGTTAGAAACGGTTTGGATTTGCATGCATCCTGACTGTGATGTTTCTAATTATGAATATAATACTCGTTTCAGACAATGAGCTGTTTCCTCCAAGCTGCCATGCTGTTGTCCAAAAATTGTATAAATTCTGTCATTGCCAGACTCAGTTTTCCAAAGCACCCCAAGTCCTTACTGACTAATATCTGTGCTCTGTATTTGAGAACTGTTCGTGCCTTCAAATATAAGAGCTTAAACTAAAAATAAACTTAAGAAAAATAAAATTTAAGTCAATATGGTAGGAATGAACAGTCATTCAAACTCTCATGAGGTTTGCACTCATATAAGTCAGGCCGTCATTCTGTGAGGCAGGGATTGTGCCTAGCAGACTATGTGGCACATTGTAGGTATTAATAGACATTTGTTAAGGAGTTAAGAATGTTATAACAGGGGGACTTGGGTGGCTCAGTTGGTTGATTGTCTGACTCTTGATTTCAGCTCAGGTCGTGATCTCATGTTCATGAGATTGAGCCCTGGGTTGGCTCCATGCTGAACGTGGAGCCTGATTCAGATTCTCTCCCTCTCTCTCTGCTGCTCCCCTGCTTATGCTCACTCACTCTACCTCTGTCTCAAAATATATAAATTCAAACTTCAAAGAAAAGCATATTGTAACAGTAATAATGATAGGTTGCATATACTGAGAGATTCCAAGACACAGAACCCGGTTCTCATTGTTGCAAATGTATCATCTTGGCTTTTTTTTTTCATTAAAACTATGAGAGGGGGTGCTTGGGTAGCCCAGTTGATTAAGCATCTGCCTCTTGATTTCAGCCTAGGTAATGATCCCAGGGTCATTAGATCAAGCCCCTTGTCAGGCTCTGCACTGGGCATGGAGCCTAAGATTCATTCTCTCTCTCTCTCTCTCTCTCTCTCTCTCTCTCTCTCTCTCTCTCTCCCTGTCTCTCTCAAAAACAAAACAAAAAGAAAAAAACAAAGAGAAAAACAAAAAAAACCCACCACTCTATGAGATAGATTTTACAAATGAGAAGCTAGGAGCACAGAGAAGTGTAGTAACCAGCCCAGAATGTCCAGTGACATAGAGTAGAGCAAACACACAGACACCATGGCTTAAATCCAAAGCCCATGGTCTCAGTTACTACATTATGCTGAATGCAGTTTTGATGTTTCTATGTGAACTAACTTCCAGCTCAATAGATTTTGTCCCAGTGTTAAAGGTAAAATAATATGTGTTTGAAGTTGTTATTCAGCGTCAAACTCAGTACAATATACTTGCCATCCTTTATCCCACTTTAATCCTTCACTGGCTCCAAGGCTGTTACTATTCTGATGATACTGACAGAAGTAATGAACTGTTGAAGAAGTCCAGAACTAGCCCCAGGTCATATAGCATAAATGCCAAACAGAGGGTCTGATATATATAATAACATATATATAATTTTATTTGTAATATTTTAATATTTTTTATAAGTATATATATCATATATATGTGAATATATCATAATACTATTTATGATAAGTATATATATCACATATATATGATATACTTATAAATAATATGATATATTCACATATGTATGATATATATACTTATCATAAATAATATTAAAATATTACAAATAAAATTATATATATTAGAATTTATTTTAAGGAATGAATTGTCTCATTGCTGTTATGGGGTTGGCAAATCCAGAACCTGTGAGGCAGGGAGGCAGGCAGGCTGGAGACTCAGCAGGGGCTGACGCTGCAGTCCTGAGGCATAGACAATGGGATTGGTTGTGATGAACTACCTTTGATGTCCACTGAATATCCTACCTGAAGGCAAGAGAGCCTTCAGACCAAGGTTCTGCTCTTCAGAGCACCTTGCCTTGGTGTTTGTAACCTTCCCCATGAATTACAACCTGGGGTCTGTGGGGCTGATGGGAATGTCCCTCCAGGACCTTATTCCTTCTGTCTAGACCATGGTCTAGGTACCCCAGAGTTTGGATTTATTTGCTCTGATGACCTGAACTTGAACAGTTGTCTCCTCCAAGCTTTACCATCTAAGGATGTACCACAGGCAAATTTGCGTAGGCTGTGGACAGGGTGTCTGGTTGTGGGCTTGGTGCTCCCAGAGTTCATGTGAAGCCCTCCTGTAGGAGATGCAACTGGGAATGGTAAGAAACTGTGAGCAGACTATAGGCTGAGTACCAGGGGCAGAGAGCCAGGAGTTGGCCTAACTTCATTCTAGAAGTTTTCATCACAAACTCAGGAGTCCAAGAATTCTAGATTCTCAATCCTTATGAATATATATTTGACAAAGTAAGAAGATAGAATGTGTTTTATTTGGTGATCATTTAGTTTCATTTATAATGGTTCATTTAAAATATTTAGGTATATGGTCTCCATTTATACTGTTGTCCTGGGTTCCACAAATGTCAAGGATGAGTTTCTTCTTAGGACCCTTGATGATCCCTCAGGGTTTCCTTAGGAGATAAAGAGGCTGAGCATGTAGGGTTTGGGCTTTCCAATCCCATCTTTAGTCAGAATAGTGCTTTTATTTGTTTCTCATGTCAGATTTTATTGGAAAAAAAAATTCTGCTGGCTTACAGTAAATGTTTAAAAACACATAAGCGATTACAGTATTAACATGTAAAGTGACTTTGGAAGTCTTCTACTAAAACTGCCTGATTTTACTAACAAGAAAACCAAGAATTACAGGTGGTGAGAAAACTCTCGAGTCCTTGCCTAGTGCTCTTTGCTCTCTTGGTTATGGTTATGTCTTAGCTTTGCCAGGCTCGTTGAAGATGCAGCCTGGGATCAAATATAGCACAGCTCAGTTTTCTTTAAGATACCCAGCACACCTTTTCAGGTATCCCCTATTGCATTAGCTCAGTTGTCTAGAGTTCTCTCCCCTTGCACCAATATTTATTGAAATATAAACACAACAAGGCTCAACCATTTAGTAAGAATGAAAATTTTATGGTACTGTTCCCAAGGGCAATGGCATTTTAAACCCATTTTCTAATTGTAAAATGAAGTGAGAAAATAAGGGAGGCATTTTGTGTATACACTGGACTTAAATCAAGAGGAGCTTTAGGGTTTGAGATCTTATATAATATTTGTACCCATTGGGCTTCTTCTGGAGGTAAAGGGTTATTAATAATATAGGCTACCTAGAAGGAGTTAATGTTTCTCACTTCTTTCTCTCCCTTCAGGTTGTAGAGAGAATCTAAGGGCAATAATCCCACCTAGCAGTGATCTCAGATTTACCATCCCTCTACCCATGAAACAGTAGAATATCCTTGGAAGATTTCTGGAGACTAGGGGTGGACCTGTTCTGCAATAGCAGAACCTTCAGCTTCCTGCTCGAGAGACCAAACACTCTTGAGTTCATCCTCCCTGGACTGAGCATACTTGCACAGGTACTACTTTTCTCAGTCCTCCCAGCCCACCTCCCTTTCTGATGCCAAATATTGTTTCTCCTAGTCCTGCTCCCTTCCATAGCTTTCAGCTCCCCTCTCCTCCCACTGCCAACCTCCACAAGTGGCTGAGGTCTACCTTCAGCAAGGCTCTGGGGCACTCATTCCCACGGCGTCCACCCTATCAAGTTTCCATCATCACACATGCAGTAACTCAGTTCACGGTCCCTCAGGATGGTGACTGAGCTATGGTGGTGGTGCTGCTGGCATGGTCTAAAGCTTCCACCTCTATACCTATAGTTCAGAATCCCCCTGTCCTGAGGCTTAGGGGGACACAGAGCCCTCAGTGGATGACTTTTACAATCCAGGCAAGAAGCCACTCCATATTTGGCTCTAGACAGCATGCAATGTGAGGCCTAGAGGACAGTGGGTAGAGCAATGTGTCCAGAGAACGTGGACATGAACCCTAGATACTAGTTTGTGAGGTTCGGGACATCATCTTCGAATATGTATGTCAGTGTGAGTAGGTAACCAGGCTCTCATGAGATATGCTAGAAAAATCTGCTGCTGATACTTATAGATTGATTACATACTATTTTCTCTTTATGTTCAGGTTTCAGAGTTTGTTGCTTGAGTATTATAATTTTTTTAAAGGAGGAGCATGATTAATTGTCCTCAACTTTCAAAACAATTAACAAAACCTGAATACATATCCAAAGCATAGTATTAATGAAAGATATTCTTAACAAAACCACATATGTATTTTATATACATACTTTGAAACTCTATGATATTTTGCCTACATGTATTATAAAATATATAATATTAATAATATATGATTTGAAATAATGCATAATTTATTAAATAGAGTATAGGTTTGCTCTCTGAATTTGAAGTAAGGTTAAGAATAAGCTAGGGGACAATAAAGCTACCAAATAATTGGATTTTTCCCCACATTTCAGGTAGAAGAGAATAGAACACTGCTCTCCTCCTAGAGAATCACCTGGCTTGTTAGAGAGATTGTAAATGTTGTGGTAAAGAACCTGGACTCTGCAGCCCTATTGTATGGGTTCATTTCTCAGATCTATTACCTACTGGACAAATGACTTAACCTTTCTGGGCCTTAGTCTCCTCAAGTGTAAAATGGGAATAACAACAGGGGTGCCTGGGTGGCTCAGGCAGTTGAGCATTTGACTCTTTGTTTTGGCTCAGGTCATGATCTCATAGTTTGTGAGTTTGAGCCCCTCTCGGGCTCTGCCATGATAGCGCAGAGTCTGCATGGGATTCTCTCTGTCTTTCTCTGTCTGCCCCTCTCCTGATCACACACTCTAAATAAATAAATAAATAAGCAAAACCTTAATAAAAGGAGGGGGGGGGAATAACAAAAAACCTGTAAAGCTAAATCTCTTACATATTTTTTACTAAATCAGTTTTCCCTTTCTCAAAATGATAGCAGAGTTGGGAACTCATAAGAAAGTTGTTTGAAGTTTTTGCCAGGGAATGCCATATCTTATTTGTGATGAGTTATGAACAGAGATCATTGAAAGCCCACGGAAATATTAAATATCGTTAACTGAAGACTTGCAGATTCTAGACTCAGTAGTTGTCTATTTACCCCAGTTGACTCTCAGATTAAGTTCAGAGTTATTGTAAATATTGTTTTCTATTTGAACCAAAAGTCAAGATTGGATTTAGCTGGGACTGTTAACATGTGAAGATTGTATTTATTTGTACCTAAAGCATGATGTTTAAGTTTCACATTATATATTTATATTTATATATAAACTTATATTTATATTTATATTTTTATATATTTATATTTATATGTAAACTTAAGCATCATATATATACACACACACACGTAGTAAGTGTTAAAAAGGTTAAAATAGTAAAAGCTGTGTGTGTGTGTGTGTGTGTGTGTGTGTGTGTGTGTGTATAAATGGAAGCAAGTAGTAAAATTGAATACTCAGTCTATCTGGGAAAACTGAAAAGTGAAAACTTCTACAGAAGACTGCAGCCTGGGCACCATTATTCACCTGGTGACAGGTACCCGAGCTGTAGATATGGTATCTGAAAGGAAATAAACAGTCTTACACATGCAAACCTTGCAAACAAAATACTAAAAGTGATAGCTCTTGTCACTTCCCCAGCAACTTTAACAAAATTCTTGCATTCCACTGAACTAAGTGGGAAGAACACTGGGAATTCTAGATTCTAACCCTGCCTTTGCCTCTGAGCATCTTTGTGGCTTTAGGCTGGTTACTTCATCTGTTGAAGCCTCAGTTTCCTTATGGAGAGATTTGACTAGATGATTTACAAAGTATCTTCTATCTCTAATATAATGTGACTCTGAATTCCATACATGTGAGGAGTTTGAAGGAAGATGGAGACAAATCAATTTTAATAGGAAATAGAACGTGTATGACTTTGAAATAAAAGTGCCAAAAGAATTGAAATAAAAATATAAACTCCAGATAAAATTTCTTAGAAATATGTAATTATGTAACATCTTTTTTAGGATGCTATGTACTCTTGCCCACTAATTTCTAGTTTTATACGTATTTTTCAGCAACACCTGAAAAATTTAGAGAGCTTTGCTAACCACTAACAATTGTCACTTCTCATATCATGTTTCCACTTCTCTCTCTTTTTGAATGTGAATATAAAGTGGAGGGAGAGGGACGTTCCTTTTCATGGGGTGCCATGGTTTGACAACAAGTCCCAGGATATGTCACAAAAGAAAAGCAAAGTTTATGGTTTGGGTTAATCTTTAAACTTGGCATTTATTGTTTGAATCTCTAAAGTTTCTAGAATTTTGATGTTTTTAGAATCTTATTTCTTGATAACTAGACAAGATATTGAAATTTTATGGCTAAAAATGCTTTATGGCTCCTCATTGAAAAAAATAATCTCCATATTATTGTATGATCACTATATGTCAGACACTGTGCTAAGCACTTCCTTGGTCCTCACAACTGTAGGAAATGCTGTAAAAACCCATTTTTACAGAGGAGGAAATGAGAATGTAGAAATTTTCATCACATAAATTGTAAATGTGAGAATTGGAAATCAAAACCTTTGTCACTTTGGCTTTAAACTCTATCAATGTCTTTAACATCATTAACAAGGCTGCGAATGCTTAGTTTCCTAAAGTTTATTTTAATTTAAATATGTGCCATGTTACCGCAGTGCTTTATAGTTGATAGATGTAGTTCTTCTGAGAAGTATATGTATTCTTTCCTTTTATGGTGCTAAATCAGACAAGGAAATATCTTCCGATCAATGACTACATCTTGATAATACAGTCTTCCATTTAACAAATAGTACATAAATGCACTTACTGTGTACCAAGCACCAACATTTTACAGATAGCAACTTAATTAATTTTCAGTCTAATAAGATGACTAAATACTATTATTATACTCAGTGTTACAGATGAGGAAAAAAAACTAAGCCACACAAAAGTCAGGACACTGGCCCAACATCATACAGCCAATAAATGGCCAGAACTGAAACTCAAGTAGTCTGGCTCCAGTCTGGGATTCTAACTAGTTTATTGCACTTGATCATTTAAACAGTTTTCAATACTGTCTTCTCACTACACAGTTTTAAATGTTTAAGCTTAAATTAACTGCTCTGGCTACGGACAGCACTCATAGGACTGAGTAGTGAGCTCACACAGGAATAACCAGAAACAATCCCCAGCACTTGAGAATCTGCTGCGTACCAGGTACTGGACAAATACCACAGGCAGCACTAGTTACAGAAAACAAATACAGCTCTACCAGTCTTTTATTACATCTGATTAACACCACAGCCAGTTTGGTGGTGATCTTTTTCAGTAGTTCTGCTTTGACAAGAATTTTGGGGAGGAAAATGGCAGTGGCATAGAGTTCACCACTGAAATTTGTCTGTGCTTGTTATTAAGAGTTCATTTTCCCCACCATGGCAGCCTTTCCCAAAGGCTTTTACTTCAAGTTTGAGTTCTTGGCTCCAATCTATAGATGAGCTTCTGATTTTAGAAAGTTCAGCAAATGTGAAGGCCATTGGCTCACTGTTGGGTGGGGGGTCCTGAAAGGTGGGTAAATTTGGCAATGTACCAACTATATCAATTGCATACCCCCACTTTTTCTTCCCTCTACGTTCCTTATTCCCCACAGGGTGCCTAAGAAAACAATCATGTTATATTAGCTTAGCTTTATGGAAAAACTCAACTAACATATTTAACACACTGGCTACAGATTCATTAAAAACTGCCTTGCAAAGTTGGCCCCGATACTAAGCAATATGAAGAGGAAGAAGCAAATTGTATTGAAAATCAGGAATTTCCAGCTGTTAGAATGAAACACCCCAAAGGCTGTGGAAGATGTAATGCCTCAAGAATGGAAGGAAAGTGCTGACAATTTTGCATTTCTGATGGCACCCACAGTTGGTAGATATGCAGGTGATCCTGATGAGCTAAGGCTTCCTTTGCAGTTGGGGGACAGATGCTGTAACTGTAGTAATAGTGGGTGCGTAAAGAGACCCCAGCAAGAGGGTACGTGACAGGGATGGAGCTTTCCCGAAGACATGAATATCAAAGGCGGATGCTGGTAGAGGACGTAGTCAATCAGCTTAGCTGGTGATGGCAGGCTCCTGCTGTGATAAAAAATATGAGGCAAAATATGAGGAAAATCTGATAAAAAGCATATTTTTAAACTGCTGTGTCTGAGACAGCATGGTTTAGTGCTCGCACTCTCTCCATAGCTCAGTTGCAAACTGAGCTGGCTCTGAGTACCTCTCCCTGCTTGGGAAGCCTGCTCCTCCAAGTTGGGGCTGACATTTTTGGCGCGGTCGTCTGCAGAAGTTTGCGTTGGCACCCTCTGGATTGAAACTGGACTCTGGATAAACAAAGTTCTGCCGTTCCCAGTGCTGCCAGACCCTTAAACTCCATAAACATCAGTATTCATCCCCCCCCACCCCCACCTCCCGTGAAAATGAAAAGAAAATGAAACTGTATTGGAGATTGTTTCCCTTGAATAAACACCAAACATACTCTAAAAACCAAAGCTGCTCTCCTCTCTGATATTAAACCCGGTAATTACACTATGAAACCTAAGCCTATAAATTCAAGCTTGGGAAGGTAAAATTGTGGAGAGGGAGAAAGCCAGTAAAATGTGTCCACTCCGCACATGTATAGACCTTTTTTTTCTTTCAGATGCTCATCAGTATGATATAAACCTTACTCTAGTGCCGTGAAAATCATTACACCCCACTGTTTTGACGATGTACCTTCCTTGTGTACTCAGAATGCTATACTCAAAAGCATAAGCGTTCTAGATACAAGGAAATCGATGCCCTTCGATACATTTAGAGTTTGTGTGTCTGGGAATGTGTGTTCTCTCCATATCTGAATTGATGAAATCTTTTAAAATAGATGCTGAAGCTGTGGCATCCTGTCTAACAGGTAGCTGGCTTAGCGAGAGGCTAAGTGTGTGAAGAGAAGCGATGTTGTTTTAAATCAGGCCCAGTTTTTGGTTTGTTTGCTCAGATGGCCACCATCCTCCACAATGAAATAATATCACTCAGGTCTCCTTAGCACTCTGGTTACAGTAACATTCCTCCTCGGGCTATGCAGGATGGCATTCGGGCAACAGTGCTTTAGAACAATTAGCTGGAAACACTGGGAAGATTTTTTTGTCCTAATGCTTTATCTTTACTCTGCCTCGTTCTGAAAGTGGCATTAGTTTGCTAATGATAAGACCCTTGACTTTCAGTTCAGAATCCATTTAATTTATTTAATGGGTTTTTTTGTTTTCAATTTTTAGGTTTATTTATTTTGAGAGAGCACAAGCAAGGGAGGGGTAGAGAGAGAGGGAGAGAGAGAATCTGAAGCAGGCTCCATGCCCTTTCGCACAGAGCCCAATGTGGGGCTCAAACCCACAGAACCGTGAGACCCTGACCTGAGCTGAAATCAAGAGTCTGACACTCAACCGACTGAGCCACCCAGGCGCCCCTTAATTCATTTAATATTTTCATATAGAGACAGGTTTGGAATAGTTTGGACCATTCAAAGTAAACTTTTTAAGATAAAATTTTTCTTGTGCTCAAAACAGGAAAGACCTCATCCTCTTTAGTGGCATGTTTGATATACCAGAGAGGATAAAGCTAATATAGCAGCAAAATAAATGTACTCTTGGCCCACTTGGCCAGATTTATCCTTTAGAACTAGATTCCTCAATTTTGTATTTGAAAGGAATTTGTCTACTCGTCAGGATATTTCTTTGTACTTTTGTCCTTTCTCCCCAATCTATTCTATTAACAATATCTTTCGCTCTCTTTCCAGAAAGATGCGATTAGGTTCTTATCTTGCTTTTTTAATGTGGCTTTCTGCTTCCTTAATTTAGGTCACAGCTGCATTTGTGCCAACCAGGGCCTTGTACTGGACCATCTTGCTACGTCTACAGCTGCACTTGGTGGATTACAAGGTCAATGCCTCCCAGCTCTATGTGGGGCATACCCCTTCTGCTGACCCAAATTGGAAACAATTTAAACTTTGCTTGTGGCCTTTTCTTTCTCTTCCATGTTCTATTTCTATGTGTTCTCAAGCCTTCTTATCCTCAGGCAAAGATAGATGAGAGTCACCACTTTTTATTGTCATGGTGCCACAGGGTGTTTTATTCTGCAGATGATAGTCTTTCACACACCTGTGAACACACAGATAAGCAGGATGGTGCATAAAAACTCTTTTATTAAAGGCTAAGATATGCCAGAGATGCAGCTATGTGGGGCTGTGGGCTCCCATGCCAGGAAGGCTTCCTTCACTCTTTCCTCCAACTTCTTGTGTAGTAAAGCATTACTTTAATGTTTAATTTTGACAATTGTTTGTTAAATCCTCTGCCAAAATGACATACTACAGGATCTATCCTAAGAGCAAATGTAGAGCAAAATTATAAGCCCAAGCAGATATAAACCACGTTTCTGAGTCGAATGGTAAAAATAGGGTCCCAACTTTCAGACAGGAAGCTGTTTATAAATTGATTAACAATTAAAACAAGAGCTTGTCATGCAAGAGTGGAACAATAGTGATGTGAGGTGCAATTTTCAAAAACTATGCCGGCCAAATGACAATTTCACATTCAGGTAATGGCAGGGGGTGAGTTTATCACAGAGAACAGGAATTGGGTAAAACAGGAACATAAGGCAGAAAATGAATTATTAGAAAGGCCCACAGGCTAGCTAAGGCTTTGGGGTCTCTAAGTCACAGTGTAGGCAGTCAGAAAATGAATCCTGAAAAATTAGATGATTATTTGATGGGGTTAATAGGTATGTTGGGTCTCAGACACAACCAAGAACACAGTATAATCAGTTCACTTATATATTTTAATTAGATTGGGCAGAGCAAAATAGGAATGAGCCCTAATTATTGTCATCCACATTCACAATGGATAGATTAGTATATCAGAATGCTCGCTCATCTGTTAATCTAAAACAGCAGATATATCTGATAAAAAAATGCCTCTATTAGCTGTATGGAATTGTCTGCATCATAAAAACATCTATTCGGGAAATAAAGAAATGAGGAAATAAAGGAACGAACATTCTACGTTCCAATGAGGAGTGGATTTAGATTATCTTAAAGGTTATTGTCACCAAGTACTGATCAGGTGACATATGTTTTCCAACAGAATCCTAAACAAGTAGAACAGACCATAACAATGAGTCACTAACTAGAGGCAGAATATACTCACTCTAATGGATGATGCTGGATCACGATGCATCTACATTTACGAAACTTTGCAGTGTTGAAATGACTATAGCACGGGTTATAGTTAGATTTTTAAAGTATTTTATATTATTACTCTTTAATTTCTTTATTAAGACTTAGGAGTCACCTTGGAATCATTAATGGACAATTAACGAATTACAGAGGAATATCTTCTAACAACCTGTTTCCAGAACTCTATTTGTACGTGTTGGTTTTGTTAAGATAAATTAAAGGGTGAATACAGACTTGTAAACTATGAATTCATGAAGAAGTAATTGTTAAGAATCAAAGGAAGAATTAGAGAAACATTACAACAAAATCCTTCTTCCCTTGCTTCACAGAGAAAGTAGTGGGGAAGAGGCACAATTTGCTCAGTTACTCTGAATCTTTCTTCAACTCATTCCCCTGACATTGACCCCTCCCACTCACCTGCTGTTAAAATATATGACCCTAAACTTGGACACTTTTTTAGATGAAAAGACCTACTCTTATTTCTAGTATTTCAAGCTGTGGATTTCCCTCTAATACTTTACTGGTCAGTCCAACACCATCTTATGTCTAATTTCCTGACTTTTCTCAATTTTTTTTTTCTGATCTATTTCTGCTCCCTTTTTATGTTTTACTGTTGCTTTGTGGTATATGTGTATATACCTCTTCTACACTAAGGGGAACCATGAGAGGGAAGGTAGATTCACAGACTAAGTCTGCCATTTTGGAACAGGTTCTTGTAAGAAAGATCCCTTGGACAAAGATATATCTCAGTATTGGGATAAAATGTGGCAAGGAGATTAAAGGACAGTGTTGTACATTTTCTGAGAAGTTCTGTATATTTTCTATTTTAACCTTATTTTCTGTTTTTCTTATATTAAACCATTTTCTGATTTTTACACCTTTGTTTTACTCTTTCTTATCTGCTAATACAAGTTCCTTTCATTCTCCTTTTTTTTTTTAATTTTTTTCAACGTTTTTTATTTATTTTTGGGACAGAGAGAGACAGAGCATGAATGGGGGAGGGGCAGAGAGAGAGAGAGACACAGAATCAGAAACAGGCTCCAGGCTCTGAGCCATCAGCCCAGAGCCTGACGCGGGGCTCGAACTCACGGACCGCGAGATCGTGACCTGGCTGAAGTCGGACGCTTAACCGACTGCGCCACCCAGGCGCCCCACATTCTCCTTCTTTATTTTTGACTTAATAGTGGTTATTTTTTCTCTAAATGATCTTGATCTTTCTTTTTCCATCGATACAATTTTATTAACTCTGGGTACACATGTAACTGGTCTTTGACATGTAAAGATAGCAATCAAATAATTTTATCATCATTTCAAGTCATCCATATTTTAAGTTAATAAACTAGTTTTATAAGAGATATAATAATATTCCACAGCCTTGGGAAGACACAGTCATGGTACTTAATTATAAGGAGGGATAGAGGATATGTTAGAGAGATTTTTCAAACTTACAAAAGACATATCAAAATTCATACTGTATAATAAAGATTATAACAAATTTAATAAATATGACAAATCACTTTATGCATTCAAGGCTTCTTGTATCTTTTAGTAAAATTTTGTATTTCTGGTGTTTCCATATATACTTATATTTTTATAAGCTTATTTCTACGTATTTTATATTTTTTGTTCCTATTAAGAATTAGATATTTGTTTCACAATAATTTTCAACTAGTTTTTATTAAAATAAATAAAAGTTGCTTTTTTACCTATTTATTTTGTAAATGATCCATTTACTAAAGTAGATCATATTACTTTGAATATGCTTCATTGATTCTTTTGGGCTTTCTAAGTAGGAAATTATAGGTAAGAAATTGTATCACAGGTAACTAATTTCCTCGTTTCAATATTTATATATCTCATTTCTTTTCATTGCTTTTTTCAGGAGCTAGAATTTCCATTGGTGGTAGTTTTCATTCTTGTCTTGGTCATTACTCAATAATATTGCCTTTTCTATTTAACAATTAAGCATGCATTGGCAGGATTGATTGATAATTGATTGAATGATTTTATTCTTCTTCTTTGTCAACATAGTTGAGACTTAAGAATTATAGAGATACAGAAAGTAAAACAAAGACCATTGATAAATCTAATGGAATGCCAATAAAAATACTTGGTGCTATAAGTAATTCTGAAATTTATGCAGGAATGCGAATTCTTAAAAATATCCAAAAAAACTTCTACAAAAGAAGAATAATGACAAGAAATTTCTCCTGCCTCATAATAAATATATTTACAAAATATAATAGTAAATATAATTATAAAATTATGATAAAGTGTTCATTCATTCACTCAGTACCTACTGAGTATAGATTTGCTAGATTTAGTAGGTAAAAATATAGGACCCCAGTTAAATTTGTATTTCAGATAAACAGTGAATAACTTTGTAGTGTAAGTATGTTCCATACAATACTTGGAACACAGTTATACAAAAAAAAAAAATACCTTGTTTTTTTGAAATTCAAACTTAATTGGAAGTCCTATGTTTTATATGGCACCTCAACTCAATACCTGTATTTATGTAGATGTATTATAGGCAAATAACTTACCTGTCCCAATATTTATATTTCCTATTCCTTTAACTTTTTTTTTTTTACAGAAGCTAGATTTCCAGTGGTGATAGTTTTCATCCTTGTACTTTATTCAATGATAATGCCTCTAGTATTTAACTATTAAGTGTTTAACCATATATATGTAGTATATTTAACCATATATATGTGGCATATATGTATAAATAAATATGCATATACTTTTTTACACGCATATATACATATATGGGGAACAAAACAGAGAAATGGACAAAATTTCGGTCCTCATAGAACTCTCAGAAATAGCAAAAATAGATCCATGATATACAATTCAAAACAGATCTGAGAGAATTCAAGCACCTAGTACATAATACAGATGGTATTTCATGTTAGTGGAAAAGCAGACAAATTATTTTTAAAATATCAATGGTATAATTGGGTTTCCATTGGAAAGAGACTTAATACATCCAGACTGCAAACTTATACTACATGCAAAATTTAAATTCTGACAGCTAAAAAAAAAATTGAAAAATATCTAAGAAAATATTTTCATTGTTTTAGGATGAGCAAGGTATTTCTAAGCAAGATGCAAAACTGAAAATACACAGAGAAAAATATTGGTAGATTTTACATTAATTACAGCTTCTTTCAACAAGTCTATTAAAGACAAGTAATACATTGATGAGTAGGAAATATTTGTAGCATATGTAAGAATAAAATATTAAATATTAATATTAACTTATGAATAATCCCAACAAATCAAGAAGAAAGGTAAAAAAAAATGAACTATGGAGAAACTACATAAATAGTAATTTTTTTTCTTTTTAAGATTTTTTTTAATGTTTTATTTATTTTTGAGACAGAGAGAGACAGAGCATGAGCAGGGGAGGGGGCAGAGAGACAGGGAGACACAGAATCCGAAGCAGGCTCTAGGCTCTGAGCTGTCAGTACATAGCCCGACGTGGGGCTCGAACCCACAAACCGTGAGACCATGACCTGAGCCAAAGTCGGACACTCAACCAACCGAGCCACCCAGGCACCCCTAAATAGGAATTTTTAAATCTATTAATAATGAAGAAAATTCAAATCAACAATGACAGGTTGCCAATTTTCACTTTTCAAATGGATAAGAACAAAGATAAAGCATGTGACATTGACAAAAATGTGGGAAAATGTACACTCTGAAAGCTATTTTGGATAATATACAGTGTTGTGGCACATTTATTCTAGAGAATACTTGGCCATTATTTAACAATATTTTGCTACATGTTCTCTTTGGCTCTGAAATTTTACTTTGAGAAATCTCACCTATTGAAATATTTACACATACACACGAATGTAAATTTCAGTGGTCATAATTGCCACATTGTTTCTATTAAAACATAGAAACAACCTACATATCCCCTGTAGTAGGCTGGACAATGGCCTCCAAAGTGATCCAGTTCTAATGTCTGGAACCTGGGATTGTTACTTTCTGTGACAAAAAGAGGACTATAACCTAGTTATAAATGTAACTCATAACTTACAAAATGAAGTGTCATTTAAGTTAAAGATTTTGCAATGAGGAGATTCTCTCAGATTATCCAGATGGGCCCTTTTCAATCCCAAGTATCCTTAGAAAAAGGAGACAGGGAAAGATCTGACCCACACAGAGAAGGCCATATGCAGAGAGACCTTTGATGCTGCTGGTCTCAGGGGTTGGAGTGATGTGGCCAAGAGTCGAAGGATGCCAGCAGCCACGAGAAGCTGGAGGAGGCAGGGGAATAGATTCTCCCCTAGTGCCTCTGGAGGGAGGGTAGCCCTGCTGACAATGATTTCAGCCCAGTGATGCTGACCTCAGATTTCTAGTCTCCAGAACTATGAAAGAATGCATTGTTTTAAGTCATCTAGTTTGTGCTAACTTGTTATAGTGGCCACAGGAAAATAATATCCCCACGAAAAGAAAGACAGTTATATAAATGGTTATGTCCAGAGATGGGAATTTAATTGTTGCACCAACGGGTGTGTCTGTTATTTACATGGAAACTGTTCTAAGACATAAACTGCTGTTGCATACTATTTATAGCCTAAACTAACCTCATATATGTGAAAAAAGTAAACCCGTATGTGTATACGTATAAATATGTAGATAGGTACTAGTGTAGATATTATTTTTAACTACAAGTGGCAGAGATTACCCATAGGAGGAGTGTAAGTTACAGGAGAAAAAGGGGAATTTTCATAGTATTATGTTATTTAGGTATTTTGTAACATGTGTTTATTTGTATATTATTTTTATCATTTTTATATATGAAAATGTGATAGATGTTTCCCCCAAACTACATTTTGACAGATTTCCAATATGCAATCTCTTTGAATGCTTATTTAATGTTTGTCTCCTTCACTAGACTTAAAGTTGCTTGAGAGTAGGAACTTCACCTGTCTTGTTCACTTTTGTCTCCAGCACCTAGTGCACTGCTGTCACATGTTATACTCTAAAAATATGCATATATATGTGGAATGAATGACGGGCTGTAACATCTATCAGTAGCAGCCAAAGGTGAGCACAGTCATGAACAGACAGCAAAGGCAGGCAGAGCCATAAGGAATGACAGCATAGACCTTCGTTTCCTTAGACCTTCCCTCCAAAAATACGACAGCAGCAGCAGCTTAAGCACACACCCAAATGTCCCACCTCTGTTTCCATCAGATAACTAGCCCACTGTTAGAAGCTTGGAATATTCTGAGGGGATCCCAGCTGGCCTGCTCTGCTTGTCATGCTGAGGACAGAACCCTGTCACTCAGAAGCAGTATGGTGAGTCAGTGCTTGCAGACACAGGGCAAATCCAGAAACAAGTATGACTCCTTTCCTGCAGAAGTTTCCAGGGCAGATGCCAATGTCGTTGCCATTCATTCACCCTTGAGGAGAAGGGCTTGCTTGGCTGAAGCACAGTAGGCAATCGAGCCAGTTGATCTCCTTGGGTGGTTAGTGTCGCCTGCTCCACTGTGCCTGGTGTGGACAGGGTCTCTGGTACATGAAGGGTCTGGTGCATAATGAGTTTAAGGAAAAATTAGCCTGAAAAAAAAAATCACTTAGCTCTCAAATGTCTAGTGATATTTATAGAAGTTGTGGGTTAAGTTTCACTTCAGTGACTTTGTCCTTTACATTGACAAGCTAGATAAGATGATCTCGTCTTAAATAATCTTTTGTGTTTAGGTATTTCTCTGGCAGTTTTGTATTACAATTTAAAAATAGACTACCCTATGCCTATACTCATGTTGGCTATGGTATTTTGAACTTGATTTCTGAGGCTGCTGACAGCTTTTGAAAGATTTAACAACTGGCAGCAAGAAAAACTCCCTTAGAATGTGTTCTATGAAATTTTTTCTCCTGGAAAAAAAAAAAGAGACATCATTTAGCAGGTAATATATTGCAATAAAAATATGGTTATGCAATAATGGTTCATTAATATGACAAATCATAACATAACCTTTTCTATTAAATGTAAAAAGCAATTTATTGAAATGAAGACATCCTTCCTATGGTGCATTTCCATAGTCATTGGTTTGAAAGGTTTCTTTTTTATTATTATTCAAAACAGTCATTTTGATTTGCACAGGAGATAACAGTTGTTCATGACATTTTTATTTCTGCATAAACAGATTTCCATTTTGGCGAAGGTTAATACAGTAGGAATTTGTTTTTACTTTTGGATATACTGTGATACCACTAAAGCACTTTGTTTAGTATGGAACCGCTAATTTATCCTTTATGCCTTTACGATCTTGTCAGTGCCGCATGTCTCCCTTAGTTTTTCTAATCTAAAATAATCCCAGTGAAATCCTTTGATTGTCTGTTTGGACCTGCTCCATTCCTAAAGCAGGAATGTAATGGGCTTTATGGCACTTACTTGGGAGTAATTTATCCAGCAGTGTGACTATAGATACTTGTTTTAATAAGAATATGCTTTATGGTAAGTGGGGACTGCTATTTAATTAGCCAAAGGGAAAGTAGTTCATGATACAATCTGTTCCAATCATCTTGGACATTAAACAAAAAGTCAGGCTAAGTTATTTATGTACATGCACTTTATTTGTAGTTGCTTTGAGCAAACCTCTTCTCTGAAACTTTATAGCATTCTCTAAGTGAGCTGAATTGTGGTGTGGGAGGAATCGGGTAAGAAAAGGACATGAGAGCATCCTATAAAATTCTTGAAAAAGAAACAGAAGGTTTACTTATTGCTATCAAGGTTGTGAGTACAGGCATACCAAATGGAAAACAGAGAACTATGAATTATCCTCTGCCATTTGGTGCATTTGGTAGAAAACTGCCATCCTTAGTGCATAGTTGGAAGAATGTTGTGGGGTGTTAGTAAGGCATTTGTGTGCGTGTGCGCGCGTGTGTGTTTCCCTTAGATTTCCATTGCTTCTAACAGGAACATGTTTCTGAAAATTCACAATTATAGTCCTATATAGTATAAAAATAAAGGAAATTTAAGACATTCAATGAAGACCCAACCACTTCAATTCTTAGAATGAAGTTTAGCACATGGACATGTTTTAAGAAATCTTCCCTTCCTAATAAAACTATAATAGTGATATAATAGATATAGTGGTATAGCTATCACTTATAGTGATATAAGTAGTATCCATTTCTAATTGGCCAACATGTAATTGACTGTTCAAAGGATTGCCATAACAGTATCTATGGATGGATGAAAAAAACAAACAGCAAAAAAAAGGAAACAAAATATGAGACTGTATTCCTAGGATATTACCTCCTAGGTTATGGTTTGCTCGATAGTTTTATACCTTTTCTCTCTTCCCTGTGTAAACTGTTGTAAGCACAAAGAAGTCACCTATTGTAAGCACAAAGAACACAGGAGTTAGAATCTGATGACCAGTATGGCTCTGCTATATTTTACCCCCATGGCCTTGGGGAATGCACTTAAACTAGTAAAGTTTATTTCCCTATGTGCACTCTCAACTTTGCAGCACTGCAGAGAGAATCACGTGAGCTGATATTTGTGAGTGTCTTTTGTAAAGTGAAGGTCTAGTGTAAGTTAGAACTTGCTTATAAAACTGCTTGGGCATCAGGTTTGGGTTATAGTCATGTATGCACATCCTGTACAGGGTCTTTTACACTGTCAGGGCTCAGAACTGATCCTGAGTACTCTCTAAATGGTCTTTAGTTTTCTGTACCTGTTTCTACACCACGATTATTTTGTCCATAACATATATGTCGTTCTTTTCAAAATGACTTTAAAAACTACAACTCAAAAAAGGGCTCTAAATCGCAGTTTGTCTCTGTCATCTAAGCAACCAAAGCACTGTCTTCACAATTGGCCTGTCACTGGCAGTGCAAAGATGTGGCGCCCACGCTAGGGTCTTTAGGAGAACACGGTGGGCAAAGGACTCTGGTGACCATGAAGTAAGTCAGTGTTAAGGGCTACCCTGCCTGTACCATTGTATAATTTTCATATCATTTTTATTTTATACCATTAGTTTCTCTTTACCATCAGCAGGTTTTCTCCTTCTCTCTCTCCCCCCAGTTTCCCTGGGGAAATCTTTTCAGCTGCCTAAACAAAACCCCCAAAGGTGGCTGCATATATTGAGTCATCTCCTAGACAGCTTGAGGAGGTTACAAAAGGTTTTGGAGTCATTACTGGTTCAACAATTGACTGCCACATGGTCCCAGTCATCAGGAAACAGAGGCGGTGCAGTCGTGCCTTGAAAGGAGAACCCGACTGAGTCTGTGGATAGTACTCCTAACATAAGGAGACAGAAAAGGAAATACTAAAGACCGAACTTTCCTTCAACTCTGTGGTCTCACACATCCCTCAGTGACTTGGAAAGTTTTCTGACATGAGACAGTGTGCAGAGCGAGCTAGTCACTCCCTTTCCTCCTCCTGAAGACGTGTAAACAGCTGGTATATGCAATCTCCCTGGCTGGAGAGAAGTAAATGCATGACTGATGTTAAACAAATATAGGCTTGTACCAGGAACTCAGAAGTATTACATATACAACATGACAAAGGGCCCGGCGTGGTTCATGGTCATTTCAGGTGTTAAGTGTCAAGCATTGGAGTATCAGAGTCAATAACTTTTTTAAAAAGGCTGTTACTTGTTTCTTCTTTGGAATTATTTAGGTCCTTTTGCTACAGTTTTCTTGGCATGGCATCATACAATTGTGAAAATTGTTGATCACCATAATGCTAGTGTTCCTCAATTTTTGTTGGTTTTAATTGCAAAATTTGATTCATGTTATTTTTAATCTTATCTTGAGAAATCAATGAGATACCATTTTTCTCTCAAGCCATGGTTGCAACTCAATGGTACCAATGTGAGCTCAGGGGGCGAGGAGGGTGGTAAAAGTGAGTGTGGGCTCAGCTTCTGTTAACTACATTTTTCTCCTAGTAAGTAGTTGGTGTCCAAAGGTCTTGACTATATAATAGGAACCACGGATACGTGGTTTAGACTTAAATGTAGACATCTGATTCATCAAGTAACACTTATGAAATGAGTCTGTGTGTCACTGATCTAAGTGGTAAGTGGAGGGAGTTAAATAAACTGTCCCTGTCCTCTAGGACAGTTTCAGCCTGGCTGACACTGAGGCTTAATAAGCCATGGTTGTCTTCATCTTGTTTTGTGGTAGCTGCTCAACCAATCTGTTGACAAAAATGAGAAATATAAAATGCACTGAAAATCAAGCAAACATAGAACATAATAGGAATGAATTCAATGGGCTAATTTCTCTTTTATCACCAACTCTGTAATGCTGAAATTTGTGGAATCCTTAGGGTTTAGAAAGAATGAGGTAAACGTCTACCTCTATACTAAGATTTATGCTTGTATTTACCATTATGGCATTTTTCCATATTTTGTGCCTTACTTTTGTCTTTCTCACTAGACAAGTTCCTTGCAGAATGTCTTCCTTTCATGTCATTGCATCTTTTTTTTTTATCCACACCAGCTTCTATAACTTCTATAACAGGATAGCTGCTTAATAACTCTTCTACACTGTAGGAGTAATGGATGAATTAGTGAATGAATGAATGACCATATCTTAGTCCAGAATAGAACCTGTGTGCATCAAATCTTTGTTGCTCTTTCCATCTTACTGGGGTTATTTCATACCCCATATTCTCCTCTTTTCTATATGAGTAAACCTCCAGAAAAGAAAATCAGGTTATAATTACATTCAAAATGGAGGTCAGTCTGAAATTGCTGTGTTAAAATGATTATCCTTCATGAGCCTATGTGTCTTGAGAATAATTAATGTCCTACGTCATTTGGTGCTTCTGTTCTTCCTGTTTGAGGCCCCTTATTATAGATTTCCTAACATTATTTTTTAATGGGAAAAAGAAAAGTATAAATTATGGAAATTAAAAATACAAATGTTTCTATTTACATTATTGTTCATAATCATAATCCAATTCTTAAGGTTCTGTGCTAAGAGCTAAGTATATAATCTGAACTCTAATCTATTTGATTTGATAAAGCATTTTACTATTTCTTATTCTGAAAGAACAACAAAAATATGTCACTTTACCTGTTTGAGAAGCTGTTAGAAACAATATTTAAAAACTATTTCCCTTCAAAGCACTCTTGCATCAGTTCCTTTCTCTCACATCAGCCATGAGAAGTGGACAGGACAGATAGTATTATCTCCATTTTGCAGAGAAAATGGAGATTCATTAATATATGTTCATTTGGTCCTTAAAAAGGACACTACCTATACTTGACCCACAGGAGTTGCTAGATCTACAAAACTAACCGTAACTTCCTCTGAAGTAGCTGACAGCCTAGTTGAGGCAACATTGCCCTTAGACTGAGGTAGTCAGGGCCCCCCATGCTAGACTCTAAGCTTTAGAGGGCCCTAAATCCCTCTTCTGACTGTTCTCTCCATGGGGCCAAGGAGATGTGCTTACCCAGAATTTGAGCCACCCTCCCTTCTAGACCACACACCAGAGACCCAGAATTCCTTGCCCAATGAGGAAGCCCTACTTTTCTGGGCTTGTGCATAGCCTCTTCCCCAGGTTCACCCTCCCGAGGGCACATCACTCATCTCTAGACCCAATAGGATTCCAGCCTCAAGGGCCCACAAGGTGCAGATAAGGATGAAAAGAGAAGAGTGGACAGCTCAAGACAAACAAACATTAGGGAAAGGCCCGAGAAGGGGAAGTAGGGAAATCAGCAATTACAGCACTACCCATGATTAAGTGGTACGATGGAAGTGAACAGAAAATGCTATGGAAAAACTGAAGGAGGACACCAACCCAGCTAGGGAATGAGAGTGCAAGAGGGATGTTGGCAAGGCTCTTAGAGAAGAAATTGAGCTGTGGAGGCTGGCTTAAAATTATGTTATGAGGGCAGAAGAGGAACGAAGGGCTTTTTAGTAGAGGGAAAGATGTGTAAAGGCACAGAGGAGTGAGATCATGTGGAAATTCATGGACCTGAAAGTTCTTCCATATGGTTGAAGAAACAGAGAAAGAGGGGCAAAAAGTTGTAGAGGAGAGATGGACAGTTATTGTTATTTTCTGCCAGCATTCGTTCCCCTTTTCTTAGGTAATATGAACCTGATTTTTAGATTCTCCCCATTAGCTACTCTTGGGCAGGGCTAGGAGGATGCCCTCCTTTCTGTTAGACTGAAAGCGAAAAAGAGTGACAAAATGCTGAAAATCACTGAGGTCCTTTTGTTTACAGAGCATTTCCACGTGGAACAGTCGAGCAGCTTCTAACTTAGAGGCCTTTTGGAACAGCATGGTTTCTCCCTGCACTAAATCTCTGCAGCCTTCCTTTCCAACCTGCAAACACTGCAGAGCCTTCTAACAAATTTGATTTTTGATTAAGGAAGTCATAGTTGGTGTCATTTGATGGGAATGAAAGAGTCCTAGTTGATATTAGAAGAAAGCAAAGTCTGATTATTAGAGGTCTTGAATTCCATGCTGTGGAGTTTGGACTTTATTTGAAGGCAATGAAGAATTATGAAAAAAATATAGTAACATGAATGAAATGGTTAAATCATTTGCCAAAATGTCTGGCTGCTCCAACTGACCAACTTCATAAGGATCTGGAATTCTCCATAGAGGGTAATATGTTAAACAGGTGGCTCCCACTAAGACAAAAACAAAACAAAACAAAACAAAAATATGGTAGATTTTATTATTATTCCTATTCTTAAAATAAATGTAACTTTTCAAACTACTTAATCTTGCTCATAAATGAATAAATATTGAGCTCATAGCACTCTCTGTACTTCTTTTTAGTATTTAGATCATGAAATAATAATTGCTACCTAGATTAAGTTGTTTATAAATACACAGGAGTAGCATTATATATACGTTTTCTTTGTGATTTTCATACACTTTTGTACATTCTGAGCATAAATATTAAGAATAGATTCTTTAAGGGGTGCCTGGGTGGCACAGTCAGTTAAGTGTCTGACTCTTGATCTCAGCTCAGGTCATGATCTCACAGTTCGTGAGTTTGAGCCCCTCACTGGGCTCTGTGCTGATGGTGCAGAGCCTGCTTGGGATTCTGTCTTTCTCTCTGCCCCTCCTTCTGCTTATGTGCGTGCGCTCTCTCACTCTCTCTCTCTCTGTCTCTCTCTCTGTCTCTCTGTCTCTCAAGTAAATAAAAACTTTTTAAAAAGATGCTTTAAGAATTAGTTAAGTGAGAATAAACTTGTCCATTCTGAAAGCATGCGTTTAATATGATTTATCTGTCTACCTTAATCAAAAATTATTTTTATACGCTTTAAAGAGGAAAGACAATTTTGGTATGTTTTACTCTTAAAGTAACTTATTCATTCATTTAGCAACTGTATTAAGGTATTTTAATGCAAGGTGCTATACTAGACATATTTTATGATGACTCACTAAAGCAGTTCTTAAACATCCAGTGAGAGACAAAGCAACTGTGCATTCTGCATTGTTTTACAGTTACTCTGACAATTCTAAGATTAGTCTTCTTAAATAAAATCTCTTCAAACTTTGCAAATACAAATGTTCCAGTGATCTGGCAAATCCAGGAGATTGTGTGTGACTGTCAGGGAGTGTTTGTGTGTATCTTTGCAGTTTTTGCAAGTTGGGGGCCTACAAGGTAAGAACGAGACCTTGAGGCCCTTATGACTTTATTAGCTATTGTACTCTGAAGACAACAAGCCTACACATTTTGAAATTTACAGCTTCCTGGAGCTTTTCCACAAACAGTTTTGACGTAGTATAGAATACTTGATCAACTGTCACCCAAGGCGATTTGAAGGAAATGCGAGAAATAGAAGGGTCTATTTGAACCTTGAAAATGCAAGGTCTTCCTTTTTGCCATGATGAAGAAAAATAAACCGTTATAGAGAAGATCTATGGAACACCGAGGTTGAAATCCCAAGCTCTGCATTACTAAAATTTCTGGACATCGTCACAAAACTGCTAAGCAGTATTCGCAGCTCTTTGCAAAGCTTGCCAGAAGACAACTTTAGTGAGAACTGGAATTTTACGATCATAGATATTACACCTGACGCTATATCATGGTTAAAAATGAATTTGGAAAGATACAGGGACTCAATTAGCAAGGCAATGACGAATAAGCAGCATTCCAGAATTCCTCACTCTGTGATACTTTGACATTTATAGCTGTGTGACTTTAAGGAGGATGCCTAATCTAATTCAGTCCCAGTCATCTCATCTTCAGACATAGCTAAGAATACCTACTTCTTAAGATTACTGGGACAATTTCATGAGATAACGTATATAAAGTGCAAAATGAAATTCCTGGCATATACTAGGAGCTGAATAGATGCCGTGTCCTTTCTGTTCTTGTTAGTGCTGTATGTGATTTACTCCCAGGAGAAGGTAAAGCTCTTGTTAAAATGGCATTCATTTTACTGATATTAGAATTAAAAAGTTATCTGCCAATTATTGAGGACCAACTTTGTTCCAGATGAATAATATATTATGTTTATATCGCACAATTACATGAAGGAAGCCTTATTACTTCCATTTTGCATATAAAGAAAATAAGACCCAGAGAGGTTAGATGACTCGATCAGGGACATATAACTAGTAAGGGAAGCTGCATGTGATTCTAGGCCTGATTCTAAAGCCCATACCCTTTCTATCTATGCACACATATCAGTCAGGAGGTGATGATTAAAAGCTGATCATTTACAGAAATCATTGTAAGAGTGGATATAGCATCAAAAGCGCTTCACTGTGAGAGACATCTTAGTATTGTCTGGGCATATTTTCTTATGCCTCTGATGTTTATTAATTACAAGCTTTTATTTCTTAATTTTCTTAAAGTTCCTTGGTTGAAACTTTTCAATATAAATTCTGATATTTACAAATACACCCACTTGAATTTTCTAAGGAGTTAATTTTCCCATGATGTCTCATTTGCTAATGTACACACATACTATCCCTGTAAGCACAGAGTATTGCAAGGCTTTCTGGTCAAATAGGAGCAGGTTGGGGGATGGATTGAAGCTAGTATTTATACCTTAATTCCCTGGGTTGGAGTGTTAATGTATGAATATCACTAGGCCTCAGGGTGCAGTCATAGGAGACGTTCCCAGTTAATTTCACTATTTCATAAAGAAAGAGTCAAGAATCTTATCCCAGGTCCCTCCACAGGGATTCGTCTTCCCCTTCATACTGTCAACAGCCTTTACAAGAAGGCTTGATAAGTTCTCAATGATTATGATCTATTGTACTTGTATTTTACTGTCAATAATTGTATATGTGAATAGATACATGGATCCACACCTGCACCAAATGAGAAGGGCTACACGTTTATTCCCCCCACCTCCATGATTTTTCTGAAAAACTATTTTTTCCACATTGGAGTCATTCTGAAGAGCAGGAAGCTATCTTGTTCCCCTGCTGTTCTCTGTTTCTGCCCAGCTTGTGGGAGAGAGTACCATGGTGTCGGTGGGTATCCTATGCAATGTCAGCACAAAGCACATTGGTATGTTGTTGTAACTTGCCATTTTCTCCTCTTAAAAGTTTTTCTAAAAAAAAACAAACTTCATCTTTCTATACTGCATTATAAATACCAATCAAATGTTAATAGAAAAAAACACATAAATTTTTGTTATTTTGTTTTTAAAGGCTTTATAGGAGGTTGAGATTTGGGGTGGGGGGGGAAGGGGACAAGGAGGAGTATTGTTTTCACTTAATTTCACGTTGACCAATATTTTTACTGTGAGTAAAATGAAAATATACTTTTTCCTGAGTCTTTACCAAGATATATGTTTATTAATGTTGGGTATTCTAGGGTATATATGCAACTTCTTCCAAGGGCCAGACCAACGAACAGATCATTTTTGCTTGAAGGTACAGTTCTCCCACCATCATCCATTAGCACTTGCTCATGATGACAAATTCAGGTTTAGGTCTCCATGATTTCTCTTCACTTTTCTTCTTCTCTGGGGAGAGAAAGTGAATTTTCTTCTAGATATCTGAGAAATGTATATGGAACCCAATCACTGGGCCTACTGCAGTGGGTGATAATGTCATAAGTCAACTAAAAGAAATGCAGTGAATAGTGAGACTCTTTCTTTCTTCCTCCTTTTTTTTAAATGGTGAGATTCTTAAGTATATTGAAGAGATTGACTGGATATATTAATGCATAAAGTCTAATTAGGAATGCGACAGGGTTTGATTCTTACATCAAAGAAATCAGTGTGATCCCACTCATGGCAACCTTATTCTGTTTCTTATTAGAAACAATCATTATGCCAACCCTAAAATGGAAGTAATGTGAGAATACAGTATTGCCTCAGAATAGAATGGTTACTACTTGAATGCAGAAAATCTCATTCTTTGAAAATTCATGAAAAAAAATGTTGAACGACAAATTTTGAGTTATTCAAGATACTTTTTAGACTAGAATATGTTAGATGATTTTTTTAAATATATGAACATACTGTGCTTAAAAAATTAGAACATTATAGCATAAGCTAGAGTTTCTGTAATCCCAGAGGTAACCACTATTCTGAGTTTGATGTGTATTCTTCTAATCCTTTTATTTTTGCTCCCTAATCCCTCTGATTGTGTGTTGTGCTTTTTTGACTAAAAGTGCAAGTATGAATATGGCAATAGCATTGATTTTCAGGTGTGGCTGTAGAATTGGTCTCATTACTTTAAAGTCATAGCTTGTTTAATTCATTTTTATAATTCTGTTTAGTATTTCCCCAGGCCTTCCAATACTTAAAAAGAAACACACAACAGGAGAATAACTCCTGAGGCAGCACTCAGATGGCGGGAATTCTACAATCACTTATTAAATTGGCCTCCTAAATCCTGAGCGGATTTAGTAAGATGGAATTTCAAAGGGCGTTACAATGTATTGAATACCATTTTACTTAAAAGAAAACTGGAGCTCAGAAAATTAGATCTAGTGGGGCTCCTATGGGAAGCTTCCTTTTTCTTCCACCCTCCAACCCCCCCCCCACCCCTCTCTCAATATCTTACAGAGAAAGACAAGAAGAGCCACACATCAAACTAAAGAAATCATCCAAACCTTTGTTCTTGCTTATTCCACTTTAGCCACTCTACTCTTTTATGATGCTGCTTGGTCTGAGTTATTATTAGGATTTATAAGCAGTCCCATGATAGACTTAGATTTTTTAGGTGTTTATAACTGTCATAAAAATTTAGTGTGGCATGCAAGGTCTCAACCTGGCAGTAAATTTTTCAGTAATACTTCTCCATATTGTAAGAAAGTTGTTTGTCCATCTTCAAGGAGTTGGGGAAAGGGTGAAACAGAACAAGAATTTCATTGTACTAGGAAAATGTTGTCACGGGGAGGAAGAAGCTACTCTGTTTTTCAGAAACAAAGTGTTCCAAGTGCCTTGAAGAACAGTACCCTGTGTCAGAGTAGATTAGAACACAGAGCAGCCTCTGAAGTTACCAGCTTCTTCACTTTGGGCAAATTATTTAACCTCTCCGTCCCTGAAAATTCCTCATGTGCACAATGAGGTATTAATAGTATCCACCTTATAAGGTTTGGAGGAGCGCTGTATTAGTTAATATATGACAAACGTTTAGAATAGTGCCAGACACATAAAAGAACTGTGTGTTTCTATTTAATCTTATCTTAGAGAGCTGGCTAAATCTTCTAAATTCTCATCCAGACATACTCACTGATAATGAAGCAGTGTTTTGAGGTATCTAGAGGTTAACATAAAACATAATTATTATAGTCATTATGTATCATGCATAGTCAGAGAGCAACTGTAAGTAGGATATTCCACGTTTATCTTTTTGCTTAGACACAGTCTAGGGACAAGAAACAGAACTCTGTGAAATGCTGTCATACTTACAGAAAGGGAGATAGATGCAGACAGAGCTGAACCCTTAAGTGGGAGAGAGGGTGTATGCTGGACTGAGGGTAGCATGTCCAGCAAAAGTCATGGTTTTGATCTTGGTTAACTTGAGTCTCAAGCAGATATTAGTCTCAGATCTTATTTCCCAAAAGGTCTTATCATTTAAGATTATGTATGGTTGACTCTAAAGAAAATCTGAAGGTTCTTCTAAACAACTTTTCCCAAAGATAAGAATCAGCTTAGTGGGTAGACGGGGTACTTTCCTAGCAGACCCTTGGTAGTCTGACTTTTGTAAGAAGCTGCTTTTTGAGCTCTGACTGTTGAATAACAATCTCTTTTTTAAAGGTTGCTGTAAATTTTAGCATGACATTTGGGAAGAAACAGGGTCAGAGCATAATCTTTCTATTTTCCACATTCGAATTGCGGCTGTTTCCATTTTTTCTCCTTTAAGCCAGTGAGGGGTGTGTGTGAGTGTGCATGTGTGAATCTAACTATTCATAGATGGCATGTTCACTTTTGTAGTGAAATTACCAAGTGAGAAGAAGGAGAATTGAAACTTTACTAGCTCCTAGCCATGCACTGGGGACATCATACATGAGCCGTTTGATCCTTACAATAATTTTGAGAGATATTCTTATTCCCATTTGAAAGAAGAGAAAGCCAAGGTTCAATGAGATGAGCTTGCAGAATAGTAAGAAATGGAACCCAGATTTGAGTATAGGTCTGCCTCCAAGGCACATTTTCTGGCTCATCATACAGAACCCACTCGTGAGGTGGACCTACCTTTAGGAGTTCATAAGTTGCTACATCATGGAAATAGCCACACAGAATAGAATACATAGGTGAAGTTTGTTCCTGGCTCTCCCTTCATCCATCTCCCTGTCGTCAACCTTCCCGATCCTTCACTGTGATATCTGTTTTTTCTCATTCTGTCCTCAACTCACCAAATCCAAATCCAATACTCTTTCAAAAGCTGATTGCCTAAGTCCCAGTTATCAGGATCATGCTTGGTAACTAGAGCTAACCCAATAGACCAGTTTATCCTGAATCTACTCATCTCAACTTGCAGTGATGCATTTCTGGTCCTTCCGTCCAGCCTACTCTGCTGCTTCCAGACACCTTCAGGACACCGTAACATTGAGCACGCCAGCACAGATTTAAAACTGACGTGAAGCAGAGGCAGAAAGTAGCTCTCATGTATTTTTCTCATAAACAGTTTTCACATTGGTGTGGTACTACTTCCTCTTGATTCTTTCTGAGCGAATGACATGTTCTTGTTTGAAAATCTTTGAGGTTGAAGACCAGTAGCCTCCGTGTTCAGATCACATCTTTCCCCTCTTCTCTTCCCCATTTCCCCCCTTTACTGTGTGTACTTTATGCATATCCCTCAATCCCAGGAGATAACAGATATGTTTGCAGACAGGGTTTGGTGATTTCATTAACCATTGAGTCCTGTCCTTCAGGATCAGTGCCCTGCAGGAGTTGCAGGGAGGCAGAGGTTAAAGCCAGGGCATGTGAAGGCCAAAATCCCTGAGTTCAAAATCTTGCTCTGTTATTTAGTAACATTGTGAGAATAGGCGGATCGTTCAGCATCACTGAAGCTCAGCTTCCTTATCTGTAAAATGGAAAGAATAATAGAATCTAGTTCGTGGGGTTGTTGTAAAGACTCAACAAGACAGTTTATGCAAAGCACTTCATACATTATGTCAATTATATAGCAATAAAACTGGGAAGAAAATACTTCATATAGGATCTGGCCCATAGTAATTTATCATTATTATATGTGGCAAAATTTTGAAGTTGGTTCAAAGACAGAAGCATCAGGCCTATGGATCAGTGATTTGTAAAGATTAGAGTAGAACATTGAGCATCATATGAATTGCATATGGTGAAATTAACATTAGCTCCAGCTCATTCAACTTTTAATCTAGTTTTATTCCTTAAAGGGAACTTATAAAAATCATGTTGATTCTTGACCCAAATTAATTAGTTATCATTATTTAGTTATATTCACAAATAACTATTGAATACTGACTACTTAGCAGGTATTATTTACCAGATAAATTATGCTCAAAAGATGTAGCCTAGTAGACATGATCAAAAACAGACATTTAAAAGGGAATGCACTTCATTTTATATAAATCTTTCCATTTTTACTTTAAAAATGTAATGCCATAAAAATTGCATTCAGGGAATAAAAGCTTGTGATCTGATTATAAGATAGAAATTTTCTTGTTAGGATGCAGAGTTAATTTTCAGTCTCTGGTCAGCTTGGTGATTCCAAAGTGATTTTTTACCACTTGGGACAATTCTCTTAAATCCATGTAATGTGAACTATACAGTATTGTTACCTAGATTATAAAATATGGTAATATTCTTTGTAGCTTAATGTGTGCTGCAAGAACCCTTTTTGTACACTCCTGAACCCTTAGCACCTAGACCAGCTCCTGATACACATTGATAATGAAATCTTTTGCTGCTACATACTGGATTTTGTGCCAGATTCTATTAACATAGGTAAGAAATGGCTCCTGCTAAGATCGCACTTACCACACACTGGAAGAGAAAATATGTAAATCAACTGAAATGAAGTGAAAGGTAGATGCTTGGTGTAGAATAATGGCAATTCTGCCTGCAGAATTTGGGGATGAAAAATTTAAGTTTTCAAGTCAGTAGGAGTGTTCCAGATCAGCATAAATTGAAGTTGGAGGATGTACAGACAGAGGGACAGTCTAGGAATGATTGGCTTTATGGAAAACCACAGCACTGTCAGTATTTTCAAACAGTTTGAAATGATCAGAGCCCATGGTGTGAAAGAATAGTCACAAGGAGTAAGCAAGGAGATGAGGCAGTACTGCCCCGTCATGGGAAGTCTTCGTGCCCTTAAAAGGCAAACTCTTTTATGTTATGAGCAAAGGGGATCCATTAATATAGAGTTATCAAAATGGAGTAACATAGTTTTTGTCTCTTAAAAAGATCAATCTAGCAATAGTGTGAGAATTTGCTGGAAGGTAAAAAGACTGGAGGAAATAGGAAATGTCTCATAATTTAAGTAGAAATAATGAAAATATTAATTAAAGCAGGGTAGTAGGGTGGCAACTTGGAGAGATTGTAAGGCTAAAATAAAAGGAACCTACTGACATGAATGAGGCAAGCAAAGAAGGAAAGGTCAAGGTTTCTTACTTGGGTAAAGGGCGGATGGTAAAGCCAGTAATCAAAAATGTAAATTCAGTTTTAAAAAAGTTCGATTTTCATGTGGAGATGTCCAGGAGGTAGTTATTACATATATGGGTTTAGCTCAGAAGAGAAGTTTAGGTGGTAATATATCTGGTATCTTCAGGGTTTATAAACTCATCCAGAGAAATTATTTAAAAATAGAAGAGAAAAAGTATGAGACTCTAAAGAGTTTGAGTTCTCTGAGCAATTGTCCTAAAGGAGAGGCCTTCAGTGGACAAACCCTGTCCATATACCCTGAGCTTTCAAATAGCTTCTCATACTGTCATTCTAAAAAGGTGAAAGGAGACCTTAACATCAAGATCACTTAAAAAAAAAAAAAAGAAAGAATGAATGAAAAAGAAGAAGCAGAAGCAGAAACAAAGGTATGAGCCTGAACTTCAGATTTATCAATTAAGACAGGAATCTCCAGACTTGGAATATGTAGATATGACCCTCTGTGCAAGATGATCCATTGGAGTAGGAAAAGAAAATACTGTGGCTTCCATGTATGTTTGTTGTCCATATAAATAATAATGAAATTAACCTTTACTAAGATTTAATAACAGATTAAAATAGTCCTCACTCACCCCATGTTTGAGAGGACCATGTGTCATCTAAGGGTCGTTGGAAGAAGGCTAGCAGTTCTATAAGGTGAAATGGTGAAATAGAGTCACCTTCAATTCATCTGTTTATTTTACCCATATTGTGCTATCTTCTGGTTTATGTAGGGCCAGGCATGTGAATTTATAGGTTGTGTTATTGGATTTTAACTAAAAAAAACCCTGCTAAAATGGACAAGTGGTTCACAAGTTTTCCGGCAAAGAAATAACACTGATTGAAGATAGTACCCGCAATGCAAGCACAGATGAATATAGGGAAGGTATAAAGCTGACAAGTCCATTCACAGAATAAACTCTTTCTGTGAGCTAAAAGCAATTAAGATTTATTTGGATCTTCCAACATCCTTCCAAATGAGTAAAAAATATTAAAAAATAAACTCAAAATATGGGTTTATCATTCACTATCATGACAATAAACCTCAAATGGAACATATGCACTGAGATATCAGCTAATGATCTTGAAAAATAGTGTTTATTTGACTTTATTCTTATAAATTTATATTCTGTGCATATATTTTCATCTATTGAGAGAATACAAGGTAACATAATTGATAAATAAAGCATGTATATAGAAGTTTAGTTTGGTATCTTGCATTTTTTAAAGGTGGGAACAAACAAGCAATAAGATCTGGGGAGCAGTGAGTTACAGAGTGGAGGGATATTTGAGCAGGGTTCAGGAAAGTCAAAATGGATGTCCATTGCTTACATCCTCTTTCGTACAAGCTGAGAAAGGGGTTCTCTGTGTTTCTTTGTGTAATGCATTTCTGAAAAGAAACCCACAATCTCCTCATCACACTATTGATTACAGTATTGAAATTAAATCTCTGAGCCATAACAAGGTGCAGAGGCAAGAGGAGGAGAAATTTTAGCAATGTGATGATTTTATTAAATGTTTGAGAGCCTCAGTGCCAGAAATTACAAGTGCAATCATCAGTCCTAGTTTCACAGACCATTAAGCAAACAACCTGTTTCTGTTTGGACTATTTTATTTGATTCAGGTAACATAAAAGACTTTCATAACAAGAAATCCATGAAGAAAAGTTTACTTATCAATATGCTTCCATTTAATCATGCAAACTTCCATGTGAATAATATAGCTATATATTGCAAGCTGTGGCATCGATACTGGAATATTGGCCATCCTTAAGACTCATGAATTTTTCCATAGCCACTGTTGGTTCTGCGTGATCAAAGAGTGCAATCTTCACTAGAAATCTTAGTTAAAGGCTTATAGAAGTAAATCCAACATGGAAAGTGTTGTGTGAACCCCATTTACTGTCAATACTTGAATTGCTTTGATGCATTACAATTCCCAGAATGTTAAGAGCTAAAGGAAAATAATATCAGTACATTCAGTAAAGCCAAAAATTGGACTTTCAATGATGGTTACATACATATACTAATATCTAGGAATTAGATGATTGTTGATAAATGAAATTGACAAAATTTAAAAACAAAAATTTTGAATGTAATAAATTTAGGTTTCTTTCAAGGAAATGAGTATTTTTCATAACTTGGGAGGAAAATAATACAAACTCTACAAATCTGGAGATATAAATGAATAACATTTGTCGGGTAGGTAAAATATTACAAGAATTAGTATTTGGTGTCTAAGATTCTTGGTGAGCAAAGGCCAGGTAAATCCCAATGTGAAGAAGAATATGGCAGTGAGGGAGTGTAGTGATAGGAGATATTAAGAAGCTGAATAACGCTTATAAAAAGCGTAGTGTAAGAATATTAAGCCACCTTCATGGACCCATTCTAATTACCTCCCATCAGTGACACATGCAAGTAATTATAGAAAAAATTTTACAGTCATCACAGGGATTCAGAATTTTATCTAACCATAGTATTTCTCAACTTGTTTCCAAGTTGGCTCAAGAAGTTGGGGTAAACAGTCTCTCTCACAAAGATAAATAGTAAGCCTACAATTTGTACATTTGTCCTAGGATCCAGATTCTCTGGGTACATCCAACACTGAGCAATGACGATCAAAAGAAATGATCGTTCAGGAAGAATCTTAACCACTGAACCAAAAATGGGGTCCACATTACAAACACTTATTTTCACCAAGGGGAAGAAAAATGGTTTGCTGAATTAGAAACACTTTCGGGAAACTAAGGAGGTGATATGGGAGCAAAATAGAGTAAGAGTATTAAAACTGTAATCTTCTGATTAGAGGAGGACTTCAAAAATAGGAGAAGAGGTGCCAAAGTCTCAGCAGAAACTGCCAATGGAGAGATTCCAGATAGAACATGGCTTTGGCATCTTGTGTTTATCTAAGCAGGAATTCATGTACATCTGGGGGCAGTTTTGTGAGTCTATTGCAAAATTTGTATTATGTACAAATCAATTGTAATCAAATAGCAATCAATCTTATCTTCAATATATATTGACCAATTTTTTAGTGGTAATTGGCTGAGATTTTCGTTGGGCTTAAAAGTGGACTATGTCCCTCATCTTTGTTACTGGTTTGTACCCCTACCAACAGTCCCTACCTCAGTGAAATATATTAAAATGAAACCATCTGCACTTGGCCTCCTTACTTCATGCTGAGTCACTGACTAGTTCTCCTTTTGCTGGCTTTTGATCCCAGGTGTTAAGTCCGAGCCTCTGGTCCCCCTTGGCTACTCATCTTTCTTGAGGCTAAGCTTTTCATCTTCTTGACATTTATGCTTCCTCTTCTTCTGCCTTCTGTTCTCACCAGCATAAGAGATCTTCTGGAATTTTTCCAGTTTTCTTAGATGTTCCTCCCTCTTATACCTTTCTTGCTTCTGCAGCTCATATTTGCATGTTTTGGACACATTTCACTTGGTCTGTCCCTTAGATGATATCGAGAGGTCTCCTCACACTAAGATTTCATAAGCCACTTCTTCTTGCTCTACAAATATCAATATCAAACTTTCTTCTAAGACATCACTGAAGCTTCATCTTTGAACATACTCCAGAATTCACGTGTTAAGAACTACAGAGAATGGCAGGCAATTCTCTTAACTAGACACTTAAGAAACGGCCTCCATTTTGCTGAAAATGAAACATAGCATGCAATTAGTATTTACAGAGGCAGTTGTGGAGAAGTTAGTATCAGGAAGCAGATGGGTAGGGGATGGGGAAAAGGGAATTAAATGTTGCTGTCTTTTGTGGATGACCAAGGGGGAAAAAAGTAAAGAAAAAACTGCCACCATTCTAACAGTCCTTGTACAAATGCACAAAAATAACCAACTAGGATATATCCAATTGCAAGCTCCTCCCACCTCTGGATAGTTTGTCTTTAAATCTGCCACCTCTAGGGGCTCCTAGACAAGGCTGCAAAAGAAAAGTTTACTGTGGAATCATAATAACAGCTAATACAAACAGAAGCCAGAGAGGACGTGCCTCTTGTCTGTCCAAGGACTGCTCTTGATGATATGTATAGCCGTTCCTGGACTTGGTGGTAGAGAACACACATCCCTTGGTGGTAGGGAATCAAAGCAGAATGTAATTTTGAATGAAGTCCCATGGATTTCCGCCATATGCCAGGTCCCCTTATTACTGTCGATGGCTGCTTCTTGCAATCTATGGAGAGTTTGGGGAGCCAGCTGCATAATAAGGGCCTTTTGAGCTCCAAAAAGTCTAAGATATTTGGCATGTGTACACCTACATCTTCCTGTAACAATGTATTTTATTGTTTGGTAAAAGAAGAAGTAAATCCATATGAAGCAAAAGTGGCGAAAGCTTTTAGTGATTTTTATGGGTATATGTGAAGATACATTTGGCACATTCCGTTTCTGAAAGGTTTTTTTTTTCTGTAGGTAGTAACGGCTCCCCCTCCACCCCAACTGTCCTTCTCATGTTCGCTCTTCTTGCTCTGATTGGCGATGCCCTTCCTTTTCTAAACTCTTCACTCCTCCCTCTGAAGAATAGGACAGAAACACAGAGTGACCGCTCAGTTCCTTGGGAGAAGGCGACTACAGAAACAACAAAGGGGTGTGCTACCCACTCATTTTCCGTTATCTCTGCATATGGATGGCTATTTTCAAAGGTGATCTTGTAAGAAGCCCCACATTGGCAGTTTGCTAGCATCAAGCAACTAATATCTAATCTGGCCAGCCTCAGAAGGATGTTGGATTACGCTGCTGAGAAATCATCAAAAAACTGAGGCTTCTATTTACTCCAAGCCTGTTTCTGTTTCTAGTCAGGGTGAGGTAGACCACACAATAAAACCCAGGACAGCAGTGTTGTTGCACTAAAATCAACAGGCCCCCCAATTTAACTCAAAGCTTCAAATCCAAGTGTGTATTCTAGAAGCAAATGGAAGTACCTGCTGCTTAGAGTTTGCCACAGTGCCTGGTCATAACAGGTATAAATGAAGAAGTTATTAACCTGTGAGTTTTCTGATGTTCGTGAGCTAAAACGCAGGTCCTGGGTGCTATAATTCTAATATGAATGGTGGTATTGTGTGTGTGTGTGTGTGTGTGTGTGTGTGTGTGTGTGTGAATATTTATTACAAACTTAGTCTTCACCTAGGAAGTTCTTGGCAGGAATTTAAAATGTAAGGGTTATAAACTAATAAATGTGCTTTGAACGGTGCCAGGTTTACAGTCAAGAGAGGGCAGTACATGGCACTATTAAGGATAACAAGAAGAATTCTCTGATGGGAACTCTAATAAATGTAGTAGCATGCTGTAATAAAGAGCACTAGAAAATGGATGAGGTATAACAAAATTATTCATAAAGAGAAATGGAAAAGGATGTCATGCTGAGTGGTTACATGCAGTTATATAGACACTAACAAGGTTATCACGAGAAGCTGAGTGCTAGTACGTTCACATATGTTTTCTAACCAGCACAAAGAGAGACTGTTTTTATCTTGAAGAACAGGAGAGCCCGGAGTTAGAGGTGTGCTAAATCTTGCTACTGATTTTTAATAATTCAGAGCCAAATAGCAATAATGGTTCATGTAGGTCAGTTTAATGAACAAAGCAACCTCACTTCAGGTTGTTTGATGGAAGGTTCTCTGCCGAGTTGCTAACTGGTATACTTTACAGCTATCTCCAGGGTTCTTTTTGATATGATATTATCCTCCTCACACACTGCGCTTTCTGTACACCAAAATATAATGTGATGCCACGAGCGAGGATGAAAACACTGAAAGAATTTTCAAATGAGCCCATGAGCTCTTGCTCTGAAGCCACAGTAATGCTGGAAAAACAGAGGCAGCTGTCCTGCTCACAAACCGCTCAAATAAAGTTTTCTAGGAACCACAGCAATTCGAAGAGCTGGCTAGGAAGTCTTCTGACGATCCTTGGAACTGAGGAGAGAGGTTTACCCATGATATTTTCATTCTCTGATGCTTAACTGTCACAAAACAGCAACAGACTGATGCAATATTAGGCTGATTGTAACCGATTCGTTAAATACAATGGTAAGCAATCATTTTATTGACATGTGGGACATGCGGGGTCCTCTATTCCTGCGAATTTCCATTTGTGCTAAGTGTAAATAGTACAGTTATCTCAGTGTGATTTAAATTTAACCCATAGAAAGGAGTTTTAACCTAGAGATATGAGGCATTTAGATTTCTTTTTAGACCAAAATCAGATCAAGACGTGGCTGGGAGTATCAGCAGCAATGTCTCAAGCCAATAAAAATCACTGAAAGTATTTTTCCTACTGAATTTGGCCGTTGAGGATTTTTCTTTGAGATTCCATTTTAATTGAAGCCCTGAGTCAATTCTGTATGAGGGGAAACCAGCAAACCCACTAATACTAGAATCCTGCAGCTTTGGCCACGTAACCTTCTCCACTGACCTGAGCCTCAGAACGAAAGCTTGTCTCAATTTGTATCCTTTTCAGAAACCTAACGTGGTATTTGGTGTGCTAGTTGGCAGTACTGATGTCAAGACTGGGCAATATGTGTGTTTTTCAGTGGATGAGCTTTTAGAATATTTCTCCTTTCTCTGCTCTTCTCCAGCATGGCACAATGTATGCTTAGACATTTTGGAAACACTTGGCTCAGATACTGAAGGGTAAGCTCCCTCCCTTCCCCTCCCCTCCTCCCCCCCCCCCACCCTTGAGAACTTCCTATGAAGAGGATCCCTTGATGACTAGCTCCACCTAGACATCACACCTTGCCAGGCAATATTCAGTTACAGTTGACTTCTCTTGCCAGAGATTCCTAATGAGTCAGAAGTATATTCCATCCCTCTCAAGTACCACTTGCCCTGAATTTAGTTAGTGGGGCTACAGGCCTGGAACAGAGGCAAGGTTCTTACTCTCAGGTTATAAATGCTATCATTGTGTGTATCCTGATTCTCCACAGTAAGCCACCTGCCCAGGGAGGGTTGTGTTTCTCAGAGGCGTTTCTCACTGAAGGTTCGATGGGGCTCAAGCATTTATGAACGGAAAGATTGAGGGCAGGGGGTTGGGTGTGGGGTTCAAATTGAGAAATGGAGCACTTGTTTCTTAACTCAGGAAAACAAAGTATCCTCTGCTCTCCAGGAAGAGCCCAGCTCACTGGTGGAGCAGGTGATAACTTTCACAACTGAGAGTCAAGAAGGATGAAATCCCCACCCCCGTATCATTAATTAAAACAATATTGTACAGTTGCAAAACTTACAGTAGGCAAGCAATCACCTCCTTCACCTAGTTTGAGCCTCATGACAGTGTAGGATATGTATTGTCCACCCCATTTGATAGGTGAGAAAACCAAGGTTTATAAACTATGAGATTTGCCACTCAGATCCTAATAGGGAGTGTTGAAGGGAATTGCGGTCCTCTGTAAGTCTATTGATTTCTGCCTCCAAAAACAGCTTTAGGTCATTTGTCAGATATTAACACCTTTACTTAGTTCTTTTCATAGCTACCACAGGGAAACAGGAAGAAGAGATCTTACTGCTGAAGAAAGAGGCAGGTGAACTTGGAGGAGGCCGGATAGATTTGTACCCTGACATCACACCATGGGGGGAAAACCTAGGGAGATTTGCAGGTGGGGGGGAAGCTAGTGCATGGGGGCCTCAGGGAAGAAACAGATAGTAAGTGTTCCTAATAGAGACAGGAAGGGAGCTGGGATAAACTCTAAAGACCAACTTCTAGTTCCCAAGTTTGCCTTGGGGAGCAATACATCAGAAAGCGATTAGTGAAGGCCTTAATGCTTTGTATGTGCAAGTGAGTAACATTCATTGAGGGGAGGCAAATGCAAGCAGAACCTTCATTTCCAAGGAATGACTAAAATTCTCCTTCTAAAGGCTCCTGATTCCTTACCTGCCTGGGTCACACTGGCCAGTCCTTAGTGTGGTAACACCCAGGAACAAATTCTCCTGGAAGGAATGTGTTAAAGAAATGAGCATTACAGAAAGAAGGAAAAATGAGAAGTACCAGGAAATGTTTAGAAGATACTGTATCATTGTTACCGGGAGGAAGTGTCACACGTAACTTCAGACTAACTGTTTATGTGGTGGAAAATCAATTTTGAAAAATGTAAGCAGTGGCCGCGGTGGGGCCCTAGCTAGGATTTGAAATAAACCTCCCTTAAGTAGGACATAATTATTTTCTTTGGTTTCTAAAATATTGGCTTTCATAAGCAATGACAATATTTATTTAATGCTACTGACCCTAACCTGTTTATCAAATAGAACCAGAGTCCCAGGCATTATCCTGGCACCGGCTCACCAACGTGTGGGTGATGTCTGCTGTAGGGGGAGGTCGTCTCTTGCTGGGACACACTGGAGAGGGGGGTCGCAGTGATAAAAATGCCAGAAGCATGCACCATCTCATTCTCCATGCTGAATCCCCACCAACCTCGCCAGCCACATTTTATCTATGAAACAGATTTATGGTTCTGAAAAGCAGAACACACTCATCAAATGAATTTATTTTAAATACTGAAGCCAAATTGGAATGTTTCATTGCATCTGTGACTTTTTACAATGAATCTGGATATAGTTTTGTACCCACTTCCAGTCTGGAACAAGTTCTATCTTACTAAGTATTTGGTCTACCCACCTTCCTCTGTGAACCACAGTTAAGGCTTCAATTCCCTCACCCAAGTGGGTGTTTCCCAAATTGACCTGAGAAGGACCCGAGAAGTTAGGCTACTTGGTCTGATGTTTTTGATACCCTCTGGCCTGTGGGGAATTGCCATATTCTAAAGAATGTTATGCCCTTTAAACTTTTACTTGGTAAAACCTAAACAGAGTCGCCACTCAATAATGCTTTCAGTTAGACATTTTGCTACCTAGGTTAAGCTTTGACAGCACAAAATGTAGAGATTTTATTCAATGCTTTTTGACATTGACAATTAAGAACCAGTTGGTGTAGCCAGCAAATAAATAATTTAATGTGATTTTAAGCTTAAAAGAAGCTGGGGATTTTTTTTTAACTTTCTTTGTCGTGAAGGATAATGTAAACAGGAAAACCCCACAAGTCACAAAAATGTGCAGCTCAATGATTTATCACAAAACAAACACCTCTGTGCCCACCATCCAGGCCTAAAAATGTACTGGGTGTTAAAGTGTTCCTTCTATTCATAAATTAATTCGGATATTTTCTGTGTCCCTGCTGTACCAAGCACCGTCCTAGGCATACTTACTGTATAGCTGAAAATACAAACAATGTGCAAATAAAGATGTAGCACTTTAGGCAGAGATGTGCTCTGCAGGATAAGGGACACAGAGGGTGAGGACATAGGAGGGGGACAGCTACTGTATCTGAGGGGTTAACAGGAGGGACATTGTAGTTTTTGGTTGTGTCCCTGTGCCTAGCCTAAAGTGTGAATTAATTACTGTGTTGAGTAAATTGGACAGTGATAGAATCCAGTATTTGTGACAGAACGAAGCAAGCACAAAACCAAACAGAAAACAGCAAAAGACAATTGCAAGCTAGTTGTTTTTGTGAACCACAAGGCTAGGCAAATGGCATTTGTCAGGGCAGAAGAAACAACTGGTCATTAAACTTCAACGTGTAGCATCGGGCAGGACATGTGATTCTTTTTTAGGCACTTCCTTCTGAACTGTTGCACTCAGCTGAGATTTTACAAGTTCAAGAGAGCTCTAAATGTAGACACCAGACTATTACACTTGGACCAAACGGTGTTCGCCCATCCGTGGCTGGCCTTCACCTTCCTAAATGTTTCCCAAATTGGTGACTGTGTATTTTGAAATGTCAGTGAAAGACAAAAGGAGTGAGGACAAAGTATTATAAAAGACAAAAAGCTCAAGAAATGAAATACTCTTCAATTTTAATACTGGCATTGCTAAGCAACCCACCAAATGTCACTTTTGGCCTCTGAAGATCAGAGGAACTAACTGGAGAGGGAAAGATGCCTCCTTCAATCCTGAGACCCAAGCCAGTCAGGAATGTTATTTGGTCAAAGCTGCAGAACCCACATATAGAATTGGCTCAGTTTCAATTAAAATGAGATCTAAATGGAAAATCTCAAGGGCCAATTTCAACAGGAAAATCTTTCCAGGGCTTTATTTTCCCCCCTTCTTCTTCGGATGTAGCCTTTAAGGACACTGAGGGGATGGGGGCGGGGAGGGGGGCAGGGAGGGAGGGAGAGAGAGAGAGAGAGAGAGAAAGAGAGAGAGAGAATAGGGGTAAAGGGAGAGGGAAGGAGAAAAGGAGGAAGGGAAAAAGGGAAGAGAGAGAGAGAAAGAAGGCAGGAAAAGGAGGAAGAAGGAGAGACCCTTGATACTGACATTTTGAGGAATATTAGAAATTTGCAAAAAAAAATAGAATTAAAATGTCTGTGAGATTCTCACATGCCTTCTTTATTTTGCCAGTTAGAAAATTATCTTTATAATAAGCTACCTCTGTGTTTTGATTCTTTTTTATATCCATTGAAAATTGATATTCCTAGCATTGTGCCCTACACATAGTAGTCCTTCAATAAATGTATCCTGAAGATATTGATTTTACTAAATCCATTTTCCACTTTCTTTTTAATGACCCCTAATAATCCTCATAATTAAGTTAAATCAATAGTAACACAAGTGTGGAATTCAGCATTAAAAAACTCATGTAGTCATTCATTCCATCAATCAATAAATATTAATTGCACTTCAGGCAGTGTTCTTAGATGCTGGGGTTTTCACTATAAAAAAAGCACATATGGTCCTTGGTCCAGAGATTATAAAATCTAGCCAGAATGACATTTGAAAACCATCATCATTATCATCACCACCATCATCACTAACACATAACTCAGTGACAGGCATCCTTACAGCATTTTACATATATTAACTCACTTAATCTTCATAGCAACATTTGAAATAGATAATAATATTAGTGTCATTTATTTTTCATGGGGAAACAAAGGCTCCAGAAAATGAGGTTCTCTAAAAAGTGAATTTCAGTACAGTGCTGAAGTTGTATGAATCATAATGTGACGGTTAAAATGATGCCTCAAAGCAGCTATTGGCATCGATAGAAAAAGAGGATTAAGATTCCTCTTCCTCCACATATCCTCCCTCTGCTTATAGAAAAAAAAAAACACAAATCCGAAAGGCTTTAAATATTTTTAATTTAAATTTTATCTTTTACTTTTCTAACTTTTTAAGAAGAGCATCACTGGTGATAATGGTTACAGTGCTTTATATACTTGATGTTTTGGAAGTTATTTGCTAAGATAGAGAAGGTAATACGGATTATATGATGTGATCCAGAGCCTTCCAAAACGAGGGGAAAGGGCAGTCCAATTGAGATGTAAGCAAAGGCACTCTCCTTGGGAATTTAGAGCCCTGTGCTTCATTTTCTGACCTTACCACATAGACTTCCACACCATCCAGGCCTGCCATTGGATAATAACTGTGTCCAGCAACCCCTGGGACCCAACCAATTTATCATCTACTCTGCTGGAGAGATTTTTGGTTGCTTGCATCCTGTCCTGTGCTGTGGGGTCTAGCAAAGCCAAAGGGTTGCTAATTGCCATGTTAAATTCTCCTGGCCTCAGCTATTCTCTCCCTTGAGTCTCTCAATCTCCCAGTCCAATTGGGGACATCCGGAGGAATTTATCTGCACGCCAGGAGCTCAAAAAGCATTTACTGCTAGTTTGTCTGTATCAGCAGAGGAGAAAGGTGGTTTTAGTCAGGATGTCTGTGCTCTGCATTTTATGATGCTGTTTCATAATAGGAGGTTGCAATCTTCTGCCTACTATAAGATAAAAGGGAAAGGAATTCACAACAACTCGTGTTTGGGGAAACATTTTCTTGAATTTAAGGTTATCCATCAAGATAACAGTTATTACTAATGCCCTTACCTGATGTTGTCTAAATAAAGTCCATTAACTGACTTTACATTCCGGGTCCAGTTGCAATAACTTTATTATAACTGTCAATACCCTGTTGAAAATCATAATTCTAGCATTGATTTCTACTTCTTCTTTGCTTAAAGACCCTTTGGCATCTCCACCAAATTTCTGGAGTTTAAAAAATTTGTGGCATTGGGTGGAGAATTTAAAAAGTCATCATGTGAACAGGAGTCCCCAGGTGATCTTCCTTATGTGATATTTTAGACAATTTAATTCTGTTCCACAAAATATAGAATCAGTGACTCAGGGTGAATTTTTTTTTCTCTCCACTTTCAAGTTTAAAAATATTTTTAGACAGCATGAAATGCATTTGCATCATTTTCACAAACACTGTATAAACATGGATGTGCCTGCTTCATCATGGCTAACCAGGACACCATCCCTGATGTGACCCATACGTTTTTATGTTGACCTGAAAAACTCTTCCTGCAGTTGACTCAAATGTGAAATTTTATACTGTCTCTTAGTGAGAATATGCTTGACATATATATGATGCCGAATGGGCTTTGTTTCTCAAAAATTACAGAGAAGAACAATGTGATTTGCATCACGAACGAAAGGCAAAGATGAACAGCAGAAGTAGGAGATGTGGTATGGTGGGTGGTGTCAGGTGTATATGAATATTGCATTACTGACTTAGGAGGTGGAAGATGTGATGCAGGTACTATAGTACAGACCACAGTGAAGGTCTCTTCCAAAGGAATATGGATTTGAAGGACCGGTCATTGCCCTTGGCAAGTACTTTTTCTAGCCTTCCCGCTTTGTATGCTGCATTTTCTTCCCAAACCAAATGATGAGGGCTAATGCCCACAGTCACTGAGCAAGAGGATTTATAGACCTGGATTTATCCCTGGCCCGGCCACACCTTGTTCTCTTTTCTAGTTACATTTTGGTTTTGGTTTTGTTTTTTGGTCTTTTTGCTCCTTCAGTTAGAACTCCAGCCCATGGTCTTTTCAGAGGCTACCTAACGTGATAGAAGCGACGGCAGCTTTAGAGTCCGTGAAACCTGAGCCATGGTCCTGACTCTGCCACAAATAACGTGTAGGACCTTGGGCAAATTATTTAATCTTTTGATTAATATTCAGATTCCTTATCTGCAAAGTGGAAATAGGATTGCCTACCTTGCAGAGTGGTTTAGTGAGAATTTAATTAAACGTTATAAACATAGTGACCAACACAGTATAAGTTACGTTGTAGGGACCCAATTATAATAATAATGGAACATAAACAGATAAGTGAAAATATAAGGCATTGTAATCTGGTGTCTTTGCCTTTTTTTCAGTAGATGCAATGTCATTTCTGGGGAAATACTCTTTGTCCAGCGAAAGAAGAATTTGTTTTCAGGTACTTTCTCCCTTTACTAAATGACAAAGAAATTTACATTTATTTCTCAGTTTCTTTGATGCAAACATTGGGTAGGACAGTAAGAGAATTAAATTGTTAAGTGAGTCCAATTGAAAAGCCTAAGAAATAATTGCTTTATAGGCAGTTTCGGAAATGAAGTAATTTGATTTTAATTTTCTTGTTTAAAGGACATTCTGAACACCCATCAGCTATTTGGATTGTTGGACCACATGTTCAGTTTCTGTAATATGAAGGGTTAGGTCAGGGTAAGGTCCAAGGTCCCTTCAGTTCCTGAAGGCAGTATGATTCTGTGATATACAAATAGGGAAATGTGATCCTGTGCTCCTTGAACTCAGGAAAGGACCCTTTGTTCATATACCTAAGTCAGGATCATTTCAGGATCACAGAAATCACCTGTGATATTTTATAACATATGTATTATATATTACATATATTACACAATATGTGTACAAAAACACAATATTTTGCAATCGAACGGTCAACGTTCAATAATAAAACAGACGGTAATACGATGTACCATACTTCCACAGAAGTTTTAGAGTTTTAGACTTTTTAGTGACTCTGATTTCCTCAGTGTCTTAACCTCTCTATTCTGATCTTTCATCTATAAAAGAAGGGGCTTCAACTGGGTAACGCTGGATTTGTCTTCAATTATGACAGTCATAGCAATAATTATAAAAATGAAAAGAATAGCAGCTCCCTGACTTAATCCAGTATTGTGATTATAGGTGAGTCCCTGAAGTTTGCCTGAGTTCAAAGAACTGACAATGTGACCTTGGGCACTTTAACTTCCTCACCTGTAAAATGGGAGCAGGAGTAATATGAACCTCAGAGGGCTGTTGTGAGGGTTAATTGAATAATATGCCTGAGATGTTTGCCACAGCTCAAGAATGAATGTCAGCCGGTGGTAGCAATGGGATGGCGGTGGTGACCAGGAGCTTGCTCCTTAATTTAATTCTTACAGCCGGCAACCTAGTAAGTATTAATATCCATATTTTATAGAAGAAGTAACTGAAGTTCAGGGAGGTTAAGCAATTTTGGAAATGTCATGTGGCTGGGAAGTAACAGCCTGATGTTGAAACCAGGTCTGTTTAATTCTAACCATAGGAAGGCTACTTTCTAGCTTTATAATTCTATAAAAATTCTACTTGGAGTAGAATTGCAGAATGGCACTTATGAGTTAGTTGTTCCATCTTTTCACTCTCAAAGCACTTTATACATTTAACCAACAAAGCATTCATCGTGTCTTTTACTTTGTTTTTTCACTTGTCTGACCAACAGCAGTCAGTGAGCTTTTTGAGGATAAGAATCATGGTTTACAAGGCCAAGGGACATGGATCCTGGCACATAGTAGACATATAAGAAATGTCTGTCTTTTTTTTTAATGTTTATTAAGAGAGAGAGCCCACTAGCAAGAGCAGAGGAAGGACAGAGAGAGAGGGAGACACAGAATCCGAAGCAGGCTCCAGGCTCTGAGCTGTCAGCACAGAACCGGATGTGGGGCTTGAACCCATGAACTGTGAGATCATGACCTGAACTGAAGTCTGATGCTTAACAGACCGAGCCACCCAGGAGCCCCAAGAAGTGTCTTTTTAACAAAATAGATTTTAAGAAAATACAGAGTCTATGGCAAAATAAAGCAGAACAGAACAAAAACAATTTTGGGGGGTTAATTCAGCGTTATGGAATAAAAACAGAAATACAGAGACTAGGGAAGTAATATTTTATCAGGGCAGAAGGATAAATAGACATTGGAGGTAACATACTTTTTAACCTTGAGGCAGGAAATGGGATTCATTTTCAGGAACTTCTTCCTGAAACAATTGTTCCAAACTAAGATTTCACTGATTCTTGCAATGAGTAGAATTAAAATTAATCAAAATGTTTATATCCAGAGAAATTTTAAACTTAAGAGGTTTGACTATTAAACTTGGACCAAACAGAGGCAGTTAAGTTTCAAAGACGTTCTAGGAGAAATTCACTACGGTTGGCGTTTCCCATTAAAATTTATACCATCCATCATCCTAATAGATTATCCATATGATTTGTCCATCACATTATGAGAACAAAATGCTATCTTGTCTCCTTGATACAATGTCTTAAAATATATATATATATATATATATATATATATATATATGAAAGAAAGAAAGAAAGAAACACCACACTGTTCCTTTTCTAGTTTTTTTCTTTGAAGTTGTTCATAGCACACAAGGTCTGGCATCAGGAGTAATTAGAGTAAACCATGCAGAAATCCCAAAGGAAACAGGCAGGTAGGATAATGTTTGCTGAATTAAAAACTTAAAAAGAAAGCTCAGTGTTTTAGAGGACAAGAAGGTGAATAATGCTTACCAGGATGATTAAATGACTGAATCGGTTTTACCTGTCTAAATTAGATTCCCATGGCCATATTCTAAGGTGTAATCATAATTATGGGAAAAGTTTGAAAGGGAATTTTTAGTAATTGACAATACTGTACACATGATAGGCAGACAAAGTTTTTTGAAGATCACGACCAACAGTAATTGTGCCCTAGAATCCCCCCAAGTGATGGTCTCCATCTCAGGCCCAAGGAAGCTGACAGTCCAATCTGTAGGGATGGGTTCAGGCCCCTGCCCCTAACAGGCTTCTGGAGAGATCGTATGGCTGTATCAGCAATGTGAAGACTCCTGACAGAGAAAGTCTTCATTTTCCTCAAATGCATTTTAATTTTTTTGGTTAATTTAGTTTGTGTCACATGCATAGTGCTTTTATATTTCCTTTCCTTTTGAAGATACAATGATGCAAAGTATCAAAAACCAAAATAGTGTGAAAATAGGGGCTTTGGATTCAGCAGGGAAAAATGTCCCAGACATTACTGGAGACATATTTATACTAAAAAAAATGATTCATTCTTTACCTCGAATTCAAATTTAACTAGGCATCTTAAATTTTATCTGGCTACTCTATACAAAATGGCAGGAGTTATAGCGCAAAGGCAGCTAGTAAGTAATACCATTTGCAGATGACCTCACATGTGAACTGGTGCAGAGACAATTACATTTGTCACCTCAAATAACATAATTAGTCTAAGTCTTACAAATGTTCCTTTGGGAAACAAGGATTCAAAAGTGGCCTTGATAATGTAGTGGCCTCTGTTGTAAACTTTTTCATGACTTTTCTTAATTCACTTTTAATTCAATGCATTGTTGTTGTCGTTTTTGAAGAACAAAATTATTATTCAGTAAAAATAGCCTGAAAGAAACGTAACTGTCTCCCAAACTCAAAGTTGTACTTAAAAAAGGTACCAATACTAAAATGTACATAGCCACCAAGACCTTCAGGAAGTGTATATGAAGTAGCCGATGATGATAAGCATCTCTCCAGCATTTTGATCTGTCCCTGTGTTCTAAACAGGGCAACAGGTGAGGCCGCAAGTGGAACAGATGTTTCCACATGTGGGAGTTGGGGTTTGAGTCTATTTGCTGCCTCTGCCTTTTCCTTTCTATCATTCATGGTGAGGATGTGTGTTTTCATGCTGTCGAGCTCCTTTGCCTTACTTTATGCCTCTATTTGGTAAGGCTGTGGGCTGTGGTGTGCTATTTCTTTCTTGCATATTTTTATATGATTGTTAAGAACTCTTTTTTTTTTTTTTTTAATTTTAGTCTTGCTGTTTTGAGACTCCTGAATCAGACTTTCTGGTCACTGTTTTAGGGTATGATTTTATAGCAGATAGAGAGGGAAAGAGAGAGAGAAAGAGAAAAACAGTGGAAACCTTATTCTTAAGGGGAGAAAAATGCCTCAGCCAAAGGCAGATGACTGTGCCCTTGTTCTGCCTTGACCTGGGAGTTGAACTGCCCCAGGAAGTCATTAACACATCAGTGGTGACTGTTTTGTCAGGTCTTATTGTTTAATTAGATCACAACTTAGATCCTGATTCTAAAATCCTTTTGGCACATGCCATAATTCTCAGCACTTAGTATCAAATACTTCCTAACAGCTGCCTATGTAAAGTCAAAAGCAGGCAAATTCAATATTTGAACTAATTTAATTTCTTTTTTAAATAACAGACTCTTAGAGTGAAAGTTTCTAGTGATCAATCACTCAAACTTTTTTGAGTTATTGCTCCCTGTGGCTCCCAAAGGTTGCCATGCTCAATTTGGCTACAAGGCTTCCCTCCAATCACATGAAGTGCTCTTCACCATGTCTGGAGAGTGACAAGTCTTCAGTCCTTTCAACAATATGTGCTGGTGTGACGATGCTTCCTCTGTGTTCATGGACTATGGCAACCTCTCCAGATATAAAGTTGAATCAAAGTTCTAGACCCAGGGAATGAGATTTGTGGCATATTTCAGGTATTTGGCCCAAATAGACATGGGCTTTCTGGGGATGCATCACAGAAATTAATGCCTCTAAGAATTAGAAAGAGGAAACATTTGTAAAATCCTAGAAATCTCAGTCCATAAGAGGTTTTTTTCCCCTCTCTCCCAGTTTATGTTTTTAGTGCTAGATATTTTCAGTATCAAATGCCTAAATGTTGGGGCTTATTACTCTATCTCTAAGGAGACCATACCACAGACCAATGGATCTGATTATTGAGATTGTTTTTCCCCTAGAGAAGCTGCCTGCATTGCATTTGGCTTAATTTCATTCTACAGCTACTAGTGATGCTAATATAAACAAGTGTTCTGGGGCGCCTGGGTGGCACAGTCGGTTAAGCGGCCGACTTCAGCCAGGTCACGATCTCGCGGTCCGAGAGTTCGAGCCCCGCGTCAGGCTCTGGGCTGATGGCTCAGAGCCTGGAGCCTGTTTCCGATTCTGTGTCTCCCTCTCTCTCTGCCCCTCCCCCGTTCATGCTCTGTCTCTCTCTGTCCCAAAAATAAATAAACGTTGAAAAAAAAGAAGAAGAAGAAGAATGGAGGTAGGAATAAATCAAAAGAGAGCATCGTGTCACCAAAAAGGGGAAGAAAACACATCAAGAAGTGCTTAATACTATCAAATACAGAAGTGGATACTGAAAGGCTCATTGCATTCAGTAGCAGGGCAGACATCAGTGTCTTTGTCAAAAAGTGATTTCATGGGAGTAATTGTTGTAGAGCCAATTGCAATGGGATTTGTTTAGTCAGTTTGGGTAATTCACATTCTTCAAAGAATTTATCCATTTAATCTAAGTTGTTTATTGATACAAAATTTTCATAATCTCTAATTACCAGCATATTCCCTATAGGATTTATACTGATGTCTTTTATTTCATCCTGGATGTTGGTAGTTTGTCTCCTCTCTCTTTATATCTTCATTAGTCTAGTTAGACATGTGTCAATTTTGTTGACTTTTTCAGTGGAACATCATTTGGTTTTATTGGTTCACTCTATTCTCTTTCTATTTTATCAACTTCTTCTCTTCTTTATTATTTCCTTCCTTCTGCTTATTCTGAGTTTAATTTTCTCTTCCTTCTTTAGTTTCTTAATGTAGGAGGTTAGATCATTTGAGTTCAGAATTTGTATCTTTTCCAATATAAACAATTGAAGCTATAAAATTTGCTTCAAGCAAGTTTAGCTGCACCCATGTTTTTGATACATTGTTTTTTTTAATGTTTGTTCGTTTCAATATATTTTCTAATTTTCCTCATGATTTCTTCTTTCTTCTATGGGTTATTTAATTTTTTTTTATGTTGATTTACTTTTGAGAGAGAAAAAAAGAGGGCAAGCAGGGGAGGGGCAGAGAGAGGGGTGGGGAGACACAGAATCCAAAGCAGGCTGTCAGCACAGAGCCCAATGCGGGGCTCAAACCCACAAACCATGAGATCATGACCTAAGCTGAAGTCAGATGCTTAACTGACTGAGCCACCCAGGAACCCATCTTCCATGGGTTATTTACAAGCATCTTGCTTTTTTTTGCCAAATATTTGAGGAGTTTAGAGATAAATTTCTGTTGTTCGTTTCTAATTTAATTTTTATGGTTAGATAACATACACTATATAATTTCAATTTTATTTTAAGTTTACTTAAATTTGTTTTTGACTTCCTACATGGTCTAGGTAAATGTGTACACTTGGAGAAATGTATATTCTGCTTGTGTTAGTTGGAGCATTCCATAACTGTCAATTGTATCAAGTTGTTTAGTGTAGCTCAACTCTTCTATATTCTTACTGACTTTCTGTCAGTTGCTCTATGAATATTTGTCTTTTCAATTTATTTATATTTTGCTCTATGTACTTTGAAACCCTTTTATCAGGAGCATATGTACTTAGGATTTTTTTGTCTCCTTGATGGATCGATTCCTCTAACATGAAACTCCAGGCACTAGACCTTGTTCCAAAATCTATTTTATGTGGTATTACTTAGAGCCACTCCAGTTGTTTTATGCTTTGAGTTATTATGGTATAACTTTTCCTTCTTTCTGCTTTTAACCTAGCTGTGTTTTTATATTTAAAATGAGTTTCTTGTTAACAACATAGAATTGGGTGTTTCACTATCTAGTCTGACAATTTCTGCCTTTTATCTGGAGGGTTCAGACCATTTACATTTAATATAATTATTGATATGGTCAAGTTTAAATTATCAACTTGCTGTTTTTTGTTTCTACTTATGACGTCTGTTCTTTGTTTCTTCTACACTCTTTTCATGCCTTTTTGTGAATTATGTATTTTTGAATTCCATTTTACCTCTGGTATTGGCTTATGAAGTTTCTTTGGGGTATTTTCGTGATTGCCCTAGGGCTTCCAAAATATAATTTTACTTATCGCAATTGCTTTTCCATTTAGGATAGCTAACCATGCCTATTTGCCAAGTCTGAGGAGTTTCCTAGGACATAACTCATAGTACTTAAACCAGAAAAGTCCCAGGCACTGAGGAAGAAGATGGATCACCCTACTTTTTATGAATAAAAAAATACATGATAATATGTATATAATAACATAATAATACTACTAATAATAATAGTATGTTATGAACCCCACAACACATTACTACTTATGTTTTCTTTAAGCAGTCCATTATCTTTTAAAGAATTTTAAAATGTAAGAATGCTTGTTATGTTTATTCACATACTTACAATTCTTCATATTGTTTATTCCTTTGTGAGATCCAAGTTTCCATTTGGTATCATTTTCTTTGATAAAATTTTTTTGTTGAACTTTGTTTAGCATTAGTTACAGTTCATGTCTGAGGGGAACAAATACTCTCCAATTTATTTTAAATTTAAATTTAAATTTTACTAAGACATTATTTTCTTAGGGCAGTTTAAGTCAACCAAATTGAGAGGAAGGTGCAGAGATTTCCTAAAAGTCTCTAGCCCTTATGCATGCATAGCATCCCCCATTATCAACATCCCCAAATAAAGTGGTACGTTGCTTATAATTGACAAATGTGCACTTACACATCATAATCACCCTAAATCCATATTTTACAGTAGAGTTTTCTCTTGGTGTAGGTTTGGACAATACCTGGAAACCACTTATATTTTACTGTCTCCATAATTGTTCCTTTTCCAGAATGTCATATAGTTGTAATCACACACTGTATAGTCTTTACAGATTGGCTTCTTTCACTTAATAACATTTAGAGTTAGTTCATGTCTCCTTATGGCTTGATAGCTCATTTCCTTTTAGCACTAAGGATATACTATAGTTTATCCATTCACATACTGAAGGATATCTTAGTTGCTTCCAAGTTTTGTCAATTATGAATAAAGCTGTTGTTATCATCCATGTACAGGTTTTTGTGTGAACATAACTTTTCAACTCCTTTGGATAAATACCAAGGAGTTCAATCGCTGTATTGTATGGTAAAAGGGTGTTTAGTTTGGTGAGAAGCTACCAAACTGTCTTTCAAAGTGGCTGTACCATTTTGTATTCTCAGCAGCAATGAATGAGATTTCTTTTTGCTCCACATCCTAGACAGCATTTGGTATTGTTACTGTTCTAGATTTGGGCCATTCTTATAGGTATTGGCATTGTTTTAATTTGCATATTCCTGATAACATATCCAGTGGACATCTTTTCATATGCTTATTTTCCATTGGCATATCTTCTTTGGTGAGCTGTCTCTGAAGGTCTTGGCCCATCTTTTAATCATTTGTTTTCTTTGTCGAGTTTTAATTTCTCTCTGTTTTTATTTTCTGCAAGAACTTTTATTTTGCCCCCTTCTTTTCAAAGACATTTTCATATGTATAGAATTCTAAGTGGAAACTGGTTTCAGCACTTTAAAGATGCCATTCCATTTTCTTCTGACTTTCATATTTCTCACAATAAGTCTTTAGTTTCATATCTTTGTACTCTATGTAATGTATCTTTTTCCTCTATCTAAGATTTTATCCCTAGCAGTACTTTCCTCAATATAGTTCTCCCTTGCTTTGCATGTACATGCATGTATTTATCTTGCTTTGGACTTATGTTGAGATCTTTTAGAATCTAGCTTTATAGCTTTCAGCCATTTGGGGAAAGTTTTGGCCATTATTTCTTCAAATCTTTTTCTGCTCCCCCTCTAGGACCTAATGACACATATTTGAAACCACTTTATCATGTTCTGTAGATTACTGAGATTCTGTTCTCTCTCTCTCTTTTTAGTCTTTTTTTCACTTTTTGCTTTATTCTATTGGTATAACTCAGAAGTTACTGAACATATCATTTCATCTGCAGTGTCCAATTTATTACTAACCTCACCAAGCAAAATTTCCATTTCTGATTTTTATTTTTTATTTTTAGAAGTTTTAATTATTTCTCTCGTATTTTTCACTTCTCTTCCTTTGTTACCCCAATTTACATAGTATAATAGTCATTTCAACATCCTTGTCTGCTAGTGCTATCATCTCCGGGTATGTTTCCATTGACTGATTTTCTGGGCTGTGTTTAGTTCCCTTCTCTGTATCCTTGGGCCACAAATTGACTCCAGGTAAAAATCTAGGGGAATTGTAGGGCTCATCTCTTTTGTGTCCCTTTTCTTGGGGATTACAGTTCTGTACTGCCTGTTGTCCAATATCTGAAAACAGTTACTTCGTATGTTTTGTCAAATCTTCTAATAATTATGATGGCAATTTAAGTGTGGTCCTTGTTTCTCCATCATGGCAAGAAGCAGATGTGCAGCCATTAAAATTTGGGGTTGTCATATGGAATTATTATGACAATAATTGAATAATACAAAAAAAAACATTCTGTGTGCCAGGCTTGTCACTAAGGGTATAAAAATGGACAAGAAGCAGTACCTGCCCTCAAAGAACTCAGGGAGTCAGACATAGATGATAAGCCAGTGTGTTCGATACCATAGTAATAGTATGTTCCAGATATTTAGGAGTTCTCAACTTTACCTTTGGGAACCACTGTATACTTGTAGTATGAAAGTCAAAGCTGAATCCTAAAGGATTAAAAAGGATGATTTTAAATCACATCTAATATAGGGAAAAGATGTTCCATGCAGAAGAGACAGCATGGGCAAAAGCATAAGGAAAAGAAATAGCAGGATGTGGTTAGGAGACTAGAGAAATTTGGCATTCCTAGAGCATAAGAGGGGAGTAGCCAGTGAGAGTCAGAGGCTAGAGAAGAAGGTAGAGATTAGTCGCAGAGGCCTTGTCAGCCACATTAATGAGTTGGGCTTCATCCAAGGTTATGCAAAGACACTGGGGTGTTTTAGGAAAAGGACCAGTGTGTAAACAATATATACAGTGGATGAGGGAATAAATTACAAGACCAAGGCCAAGGGTATTTCAGTGGTCCAGGAAGGAGACACTGGCTGAACTGGAGTTGTGGTCCCTGGAATGAGGAGAAAAACAAGATTTGGTAAATAATGATACCTCCCACTTTTTGAGTGTTTACTGCATTCTAGGCCCTGTTCTAAGTATTCTGCATTAACACATGTATAACCCTTATAACAACCCTATAAAGTAGATGCTTTTGATATCCTAATTTAATGATCAGAAACTGAACACCACATAATTAAGTAACCTACGTTTCATAGCCAGTAAGCGGGAAAACGAAGACAATCCCTTACAGCCTGGCTGCGGAATCTATATTTTTAATAATGGTATTGCACTGCTTCGGGATGACTGCTCAGTATTATAATTACTTGCTTACTTGTCCGATTTCTCTTCCTGACTGGAAACTCTTAGAAAGTAAAGACTATTCTTGATCTTTGTAATATCCCCCAGGAGATACTGCAAAATCTGGATAGACAAGCAAGTTACTATCCTGGAGGATCAACAAGTAGAGAAGTAGATTTAAAAAAAAATTAGAGAGTGCTATGAGTAAGTAAAGTAAAGTAAAACAGGCTAAGGAGTTTCTTTGAAAAGTGTGTTGGAGGAGTCCTCTCTGAGGAGGCAACATTGAGCTGAGGTCACCCAGGTGTCTGAAATTGCCTTGCTCTAAGAAGAGAAGAAAAGCCTGTGTTGCAGGAATAGTGAGGGAGGGAGAAGACAGTGTGTGTAATAGCAGAGAGGGATATAAAGACAGATCCATTCCTAGAACCAGTCTTGTGAGAAATTTGCATTTTATTTCAAGTGCAATGAACAGTCCGTGGAGAGTTTTAGTGGGGGTGGGGTGGAGAAGGATGACAAGATCGAATTTACATTTAAAAAGAAACTTTGAAAAATGGAAAGGAAGGAAGTGAAAATTAGACAAGGGAAGCTTAGTATTTGAGGTATGGAGTTGAATAATTCTGTAAAAATACAATCTAAGATATGGCTGTCTTTGGGGATCATTGGAGTTTAGGAACAGAAGAAATTTGAGGTTAGGCTATAATCTGTTTAGATGTTTAAATCTTTGAGAATGATAACTGTTGATGATGGAGAGATGTGCTATGTCATCCAAAAAAAGGGAAAGAGTATCTTGATAGAAACTTAGTAATGGGGAAAATTGCATAGGCCTATGATGTGGTTGTTAAGAAAGAAAAGAAAGGGACACCTGGGTGGCTCAGTTGGTTAACTGTCGGACTCTTGATTTCAGCTCAGGTCATGATCCCATGGATAAGGGATCAAGTCCTGCATTGAGCTCCATGCTAGGTGTGAAACCTGCTTAAGATTCTCTCTCTCTCTCTCTCTCTCTCTCTCTCTCTCTCTCTCTCTCTCTCTCTCTCCCCCTCTCCCTCTCCCTCTCCCTCTCCCTCTCCCTCTCCCTCTGACCCTCTCCCTGCTCTCTCATGAAAGAGAAGGAAGGAAGGAAGGAAGGAAGGAAGGAAGGAAGGAAGGAGAGGCTGGTGGGTGAGGACCATGGGAAAATAGTTGAGCAAATTAGTGAAGGGCTAGTGAAGGGGAGCATTTTTGCCATGCCAAAATATGCCTCTGGCATAAGGATTATTTTCAGCTAAAGGCAATCAAAATCCAGCAGATTCAGGAAAAACTCCCCCTCAACTATCTAAATTTATATTGGAAAGAGGGCCTGTATCAGGAAGACAGCTATTACCAGAGATAACTTTTTACCTAAGAAACTTATCTGCATAACAAGGCAAACTTTGTTTTCCAAACATCTCTGCCTTCCTGTGAATGACCTTTCTCTCCATTTGTATCCCCAGACTCCTAACCCCTTAGCTCAGGATGTTATATAAGCCTCAATTACCTGGTTGCCCTTTGGGTCTCATATTTTTATAGGGCTTCCATATGTACAAAATTTGTTTGTTTTTCTCCCATTAATCTGTCTTATATCAATTTAATTATTAGACCAGACAAAGAACCTAGAAGCGAAGAAGGGAAATATTTTCACCCTACACTTGTAATGAATAGAATGATGGACTCTGATGAGCATCTGGAAAATAAAATTTGGTTTCAGTCAAAGTCAGGAAATAGAATGTTTGTGGAAAATGGTGAGTACCGGAGAGCCGCTAATAGGAGAGCAGGTGTTCCACAGTTCAAGATACAAGAGTATCACAGAGAGGGTGGACAAGCGAGATAAGAAATCCTCTCTGCCTTCACCCACTCCAGGTCTGTCCCAGCTTTCAGGTATAACTTCCTGAGTCCATTTGATTTGAAATGAGCCCATCTGGCAGTTTTGGACAAAGTAAATATTCGCACCCCATTTATAAAAATATAGTGGAGGCTCAGTGTAAGTGACCCAAAATGGAGGGGTGGTGGGGAAGACAAAGCATCTTAATTAGCTCAGAGTATACAATGCTAATGTGGTGCAGAGGGTAAGTGGTGGAAAGTGAGAGCCAGAGATAAATACACAAGGAAACAAAGAAAGAATGAAATTAGAGAAGGATGGTAAAACTTACAAAAGAAAGAAAGAAAGAAGGAAATAAAGAAAGAAAAAGAATAAGGGGCCAGGCAGAGAAACCAGAATAGGATGTTGGTTTTTTGATGTATTAAGATATCAAACTACAACTGGACTTCAGTGAAAGAATGGAATATATTTCCTTGTCCATTAATTTGGTAATCTTATCAAAAAGCGTATGGGTTTGTGAAAAGATAATAGATAACAAAGCAAAAAGAATTAGGGTAATTTTCTTTTTTTTTTTTTTTTATCATCTAACTTCTATACATATGAAAAGTAAATGTTTCCACTAGGGAATAAAACACTCAGCAAACCCTGTTTAGCATCTATGAGCAGGTTTGTCATATGGTTACTAAAGTGAGTTATATTCAATCTTCAGTCTGTATGTTCATTCTGTATGTCCCCAGGCCCTGGCCTTAGGAACTGCACACATCTGCTGGAAGTCACATATCCTCTATGAGAATCAGAATTAAAAATTATAGCTGCTTCTTCTAATAAGACAATAGGGAATCCCAACTATTACAACCCTGTAGGAACACTGTTCCCAATAATGTGTCAATCACATTCCATGGGAAGATATGGGGTGCTACTGTTTTAACAGGTGTGTTGGTTCATTGCTTCACAAATGGTGGGCATACTGCAGGACTTCAGGGGTGGTGGCATATTCCCTTAACCCATGTTGGGCAGTATTAACCCTGAACCCCCAGCCAGACATCCATCACTTGACCCTCCTGGGGCCGTCATTATTCACTAACATGCTTCTTTGCTCTAATCAAGCCACCCTGCTTACTATTCTCTGTATATGACTTGCTAATTTTAGTACATACTGCTCTGAATCATAGCATGTCAGAGTTGAAAAGGCTCTTAGAGATTTAGGCCAGCCCTCCTCAATTTACACCTGAGGAAACACATTTCAGTAGTCCTTCAAATCCTAGCTCAGAACTTACTTCCCACAGATCACTTCCCCTGTTAAGTTGCAGCCAGTTCTGGAAACCACTCCTTTTCTTTGTGCTTCTTTTGCTAATACAATTTCTGTTTCTCCAAGAAGGAAGACTTGGATAAGTCAATGTGCTTCTCCTGGCACCTGTTTCCTTTATTACAATAGGAAAGGGCTGGATTTGGTGATCTCTAAAGTCCCTTTTTCCTATATTTTGGTTCTACAAATTTATCTCTGAAGTCTCATATTCTTTATAATTGTTCTCGGTCGTATATATGGGCGGCCCTTGCTTTGCATGGTATCTTAACTGAAACCGGTACCTGCCTGTGCCTGTTCCTCACTGTAACATTCCTTGGTGTCTGAGCTCAAAAGCCACGTAGTACAAAACTGTGCAGAGTCAAGAATCATTGCCAGTTTGCCTGTGTTTCAGCTAATGCTGCACAGTGCAAAGCAAGGATTGCCTGCATTTTTCTACTTCAGCAGTTTTGTCCCCATTGGAATTCATTCTCCAGATTTTCTTTGAGGAACTAACCTTCCCTTAGTAGATAAACTATAATTAAAGACATTGAACTTCTCTGGCTAAGGATGATGACATGACCAGAACTAGGCCACTCAGATGTTCTCCCTAGAATTTACAACTTGAGCCAGAGCAACCCAAAGACTGAAAAGGGCTGAAATATAGTCGCCCGATGTCGTTCTGCAGGGATTGTTCACTCGTTTTTATTTACCAGTTCCTATTAGAACTGATCTGGTCCCTATACCTTCCAACGTCTGATTCTTTGGATTCTGAGGATTACCCTCTGTCATTGTTTCAACGTCCCTCTTTTGCTTTTGCTATGCAGAATTAATTTGCATTGTAAGCAACAGAAACACCTTAGCTGATACAGTGTTTCTGGTTTTTCTTGAACCAGAATATTTATTATCTCCTAAAACTCCAGAAACCAATAGTATCCACCCATTGCCCCTTCAGTTTCTGAGCACCTACTTGTTTCTTGCCCTTTTACAATCTCTCGTCTCGTTTAAACCGCACCTTTGAAAATACCTTATTGCAGAATATAAAGACGTTTCTGTAATTTCTTGACCTTCTGGATATTTCCTTGCAGTGTTTGACCGTATGGAAATTGCCTTCTGCTTTTTTCTCTGATGTGCCGTGGTAAGCCAGTTTGGCCCCCACTTGTTGAACAACTGTCCCATTCCTCTTTCAAGCCCTCCTCCTTTTTATGTCATAAATATTGACATGTGTAGGCTGTGTCCCTAGCCCTCTCTGTGCTACTCTGGCCTGTTTCTCAGCTGGGATCTCTTTCTTCCCCCAACCCCAGAGCATAGGGTAGTCTGCTGAGTAAAGGCAACAGTTACATAGGGCATATCTCCTCGTAGATTTTACTTGACACTAGGGAGAAGAAAACATTATTTTTACATTAATTCGATATTAAAATAGATTTTTAAGATAAGAATTTTCTTTGTTCAGTGTGTTACTTGAGAGACAGTTGTCCACTTAACATCCAACCATTCTCACTCAGGCACAAGTAGAACAGTCTGGAACTCCTCTCTGTCACAGGATGTGATCTGCCCAGGATGACCACATTTACTCTTATGATAGTTTAGCAAAGTGATTAAGAGTATGGGCTTTGAAATCAGATGGGTATGGCTTCACGTTCCACCACTTTCTTAGATATGTGACCATGAGCAAGTTATCTAACTTCTCTTAGCCTAAGTCTTCTCATCTATGAAATGGGACAAGAATGTCTACTTCATAGAAGTGATGTAAGAATCAAATGAGATAGTGCCTATAAGATGAAATGTGTCCAGTGAAAGCTAATTGCTGCAGAAAATTGCTACTCATATATATAAATAACAGTCAGCTCTGTATCACTAGCCCTAGGCATCAAGTTCTAGTTCATAACTTACAATGATTATTTAGTTGTTTTGCTGAAATTCCATTTATCTAAACTGAGCTTTCCTCTGTCTCTCTCTCTCTCTCTCCCTCTCCCTCTCCCTCTCCCTCTCCCTCTCCCTCTCCCTCTCAGACTTCTCTATTTTTACCAATGGCACCACCACTCTGTCCAGGCATAAACCTCTAACACATTCATGCAAATTGCCACAATATGTCCAGCCTCTTGACTAGACTAAAACTCAGAATCTTGCCTCTACATTGTCTCATTTAAATCTCTTTTACTATTTGTTTGTTTGTTTACAATCAATGAACATACTTGACACATCGTTATCACCTGAAGTCCACAGCTTACACAAGAGCTCACCCTTGGTGGTGTACATTCTGTGAGTTTTGATAAATGTGTAGTGACATCCATTCATCATAGTAGCATACAAAATAGTTTCACTGCTCTATCTATCCCTACCTTCCTCCCCACTGACACCTGATGAGCTGTCTTTGGTTCTTTTGCTCATTTTTTATTGGGTTGTTTCCGTATTGTTGAATTTTAAGGGTTCTTTGTACAGTTTGCCTAACAATCCCCTATCACCTCTGCCTTTTGCAAATATTTTCTCCCAGTCTGTGAAGAAATAATTTCGCCTCAGTATTTCCGATATTTAACTAAAGGTTTGTCTTCATCTCTTTTCTTCCATTGGTTCAAGTTCCTCCTGCCAGAATTTATAGGATGAGATCAGTCTATCTAGGGATGACTTAGGACCACAGTCTCTGAAGCTTCAAATATCAGCTCTATAACTTACTAGCTGTGTAATTTTTAACAATTAACTTAACCACCAATAATCATGAAAATTTCTCATGGGGTTGTTAAAAAAATTAAATGAGTTAATACTTGTAAAGAAGCTTAGAACACCTCTTGGCACATACAAGCTCTAAATATGTGTTAGCTATCATTATTAGTCATTTTCTCATGTGATGGCTCTTTCAGATATTTGGAAATAATCCTGATATCTCTCTCTGCCTGTTTTTTATTTTTCTCTGTCAAGTTTACCACACCTAGTTTCTCCATTATACATAAACATTTATTTTGGAGTCAGAAAGACTTGGGTTTGAGTACCAGCTTTGCTACTTCCTGCGTGTATAAATTTGGGCACATTACTCAACCCATTAAAGCTTTTTTGTCACAAGTGAAAAGAAAGAGAACTATCGTGCTGTGCTGAATAGTAACCCCAAGGATATTCATTCAGGTCCTCGTTCCTGAAAACTGTGAACATTACTTCCTATGGAAAAAGATGCAATTAAATTAAGATGAAGAGATTATTCTGGATTATCTAGGCAGACCCTAACTGTAATCACAAGTGTTCTTGTTAGAGAGAGGTGGAGGAAGAGACTTGACTACAGAAGCAGAGAAAGCAATGAGAATGTAGCAAAGGATGAACATAAACGACTACAAACCAAAGAATGCTGACATCCACCAAAGGCTGGAAGAGGTAAGGAACTGATCACCCTTTAGAGCCTCTAAAAGGAAAGAGCCCTATGACCGACACCTTGTTTTAACTCCATAGACTCATTTCTGACTTCTGGCCTCCAGAACTGAAAGAGAATCAATTTTTGTGTGTTGAGGGGGAAGATCCAGCTACCAATCCCAGGTGAGGTTTCCCACCGTGTGGGCATTGGCAAAGAGAATTACACTGCCAACCACCAGAAGTTGGAGCCCACAGATATCGGCTGCTGCATCCCCAGTGAGCTCAGAATCACCAAGGAGAACTCAGCTCACGAAGTGTGTGGTTGGAAGAACAGTTAATCACAGGATGGAGAAAAGGCACAGCAAGATAAGGGTCTGCATTGTGTGCCTGTCTCCCATGTCAGCAGGACCTTCCTGATAGCCCATATGGGGTGATGGACCGCACAGACCCCACTTGTCCTGCAGGTGAAAACTCTGTTTCCACCCTTTCAAAAGGCAGAGACACCAGTGCACTGGCCAGGTGCATGTGATACACACTGAACCAGTACGAGGAAGTTCACTGTGTACCCAGAATAAGGAAAGATTTATCCTAATAAGGAAAGAGAAACGAACTATTGCTTGACACTAGCCTCCAAATAAGGGAATGTTCCAGATCCAGGGCACTGATTAGGCAATCCCAGGGCCTGGCAATAAGTAGCACTCTGGATATTTCCCTAACACTATTGTTTTAAGCCACTAACCTCGTCTTGTTTTTACCGATACAACAGGAAATTAATACAATTATATTAATCAAATACAGTTTTTAAGAAGGTCAAATGAGGAATATAAAGTGCTTACCACAGTGCCTTGCACTGTGCCTTACACAAAAGAAATATACCACGTCTAGAAACTTAAAAAATGACTCAGACCACAGAGAGGCGAATGGATTGAAAAGATTAAGTATGCATAGAAAGCAAATTACATGTTTACTGCACATCCTACGTAAGAAATGAATGTGATCACAGACTAGAGAGAAGTGGAAATATTTCAAGTATTTTTGGAGGGTAGAGAGAATATGGCCAGGCACTATAGGGACAAGAGGAGAGGTAAAGAAGACTAAAGAATCAAGATGGACTTCCAGCTTGCTGGCCTGAGCAATCTTACCATCTGTTCTTCCCTTTTCCCTCTGGGGACCTAAGGCTCACATTCCCTAAAGGTGAAGTGTTCGGTGGTGGGAATGGAACAAAATAATTGGCCTACTTTTCCACTGGTCTACTATTAACTTGCCCCAGACACCATCACAACCTGCAAATAACCAGAGCCATGTTTCACATCTGATTTTTTTTTGTTTTAAATCAGCATTTTTTCCATAACATAAATACTTATGGCACTTGCAACTTTGTTCTCTGACTTCCAAATGACCTAAAGTCTGCCACAATGACAGTAATCCCAGGACCTTCCAAAGTACTGTGCTGTATAGAACTATTTCCTTGATCAGAAATCGGGGACCTGATTCCGGAAGCAAGGTAAAGCTTTCAGAAACATTTGGCAACAGTATGGCTGTACTGCCTTGCCCCTGGATAATTTAATCTAGTGACAGATGTGTCCAGTGGGTCTCCATTTAGTATGTGGGGTAGCCAGGAAAAAATGAAATGGGAAGAAAAAAGCCATACAGCAGTTGTGTTTGCCTGCGTCCACAGTTTATGTGATTGATATCAGATGTAGAATTCTTTCTCTTTAGACACAATCAATTACACTGACAATTTTTTTCTAATCTCAGATCTGTGCATACCTGCAAATTGCAGTGTTTCCAGAAGACTCATTATAATCATCACTGAATATTTATTGAGAACCCACTGGGCACAGAGAACTGTACTAGGCATGTGATCAAGAGAGAGCCTATTTCCAGCCAAGTCCTTTTGTTTCCATCTTGTTCTGGGAGTAATAACATACCTAAGGAAAGTGAAATTCTACACATAATCAAACTTATTATCTGATTTGATCATTATTTTGATTGCTACTTATGATTTATAATAGAGGTCATTATTTTATTACATACTTTCTGTATATAATTAAGTTACTTAAAATAAAGACTTTCATTCAGCTCGAGTTAGTAAGAATAATGTATTTCTGATTTTCTCATCATCAGCTGAAGAGAAACTGAGCCACAAAAAAGGTATTATACTATTGAACAATTTTTTTTCAAAAATTTAGAATGCATTGTATATATAAATGGGAAGATTGATGGCATTTACTATGAGATAAATTTCATTGTTTCAAAAAATTATCACAAGTCTGTCAAGGAAACTAAGTACCTCACATTCTATGTGGGACTTGAATTCTCTGATCATATTACAAGTTTCAAGTTTTAACAGGTAAAAAAGATCACATTGTTATAGTTGCACATACATTTTGTAAAAGACAAAAAGGCCGAATTGATAAAGGAAAAAAGAAAAATCAGTGCCTTTCAAAACAGAATTTCATGCTTTTCATTGTTAGTGAGTTGGTTTATGTGTCAGGTAAACTTTGATCTTAAAATATCTTTCACAGGCATGATTTCCTCCAGAGACTATTTTCTGTCTTGATATCCTCATAAGCGAAACAAGAATAAATATTTTGTTCCATAAAATATTCCTCCCATGACTATTCGTATCTCTCAAACTTGTCTTTGTGTGAAGGAAGTTGTAGCCAATTTTTTTGGAAATGTTTTTAGCTTTTCAGAAAGCTTCTCTCTGAAATGGAAATCATTTTCTAAACATCCTAAACCTGGAGGAGGAGGGGAGGAATATTCCCGTATCACGTCACCTTGCTTTAATATCCACTGTCCATAGAAAATTTTGTCTTGGTTTCTATCCCTCTATTTCCTTGCTCTCTCCTCTCATTTTTCCCATCCGCTCTCCCTGCGCCTTTCCTCTCCTCTGCTACCCTTAGCAGGATGCCTGTGTCAGGGCAGAAAATGAGAGAATGTCAGCAGTTCCGCACAGTACCTTCCAGCTCTGCTGTGGCAGGTGGGGGTGCCTCACCCTTCTGCCTGAGCCATTTAGCACTAAGCCATTTAGGTACATTCTGTGCGCCCCCTCAGACAATGTCTTCCTTATTGTGCCAGAATCTTCTGGGAAACCTAAGCCAGATGAGTTAGTCAAAAGCATATTCTCTGTGATCGCAAAAAGTAATCTGGACTGTGTTTGGGCTATATTTAAACTGAATTTAAAATGATAAGGTCTGCGTGTGTTTCCCTCTCTGATAGAGGAGAGGTAATTTATTTTCCCACTGGTTCCTATTTCTGTTAGCAGGATTTTTAAATTAGTTGTGTCCTAATTAATTCATTCATCAATGTAAATTTGGATGTTTTTGCATTCTTAGCTCTTCCTTAACTTTTTTGCAGTGTTTATAAAGACATCACAACTGCCACAGGCAATCAGGTTTGTTAGGGTACCCCTGATTTATTCACCCCAGGGGTCCCGTTCATCTTCTCCTTGCTCAGAACTCTACTGCAAAAATGGGGACCTGGCACCCATCTAGGACCAAACTTTCTCATTTTGTCAAAGAGTTCGTTTTCCTCTAGTCAGCCCAAAAGAGAGTCAATAAATTGCAGCACTTTTGTGAAGGGTTTATTATCAAGAACAGGGCCACTGCACATGAAAAGCTCATGATTCCTTATTAAAGTTTTTATATACTAACCCTGATGGTGATTTCCACCCATTTTATTGTGGTATTTAAGTGTCATGTGACTTTCCGCACAGCAAGTCCCAAACTTGTGAATCTAGGACTTAGTAATAACCTGAGAATATGAATAAGCAGTGGTAGCCGCACCTTTGCTTCCCCTTCACCTTCCTCCTGTCCCTTGCCACCCCACCACCCACTCCACCCCTGTGGGGATAATGAACTAGACTTTGTTTCAAAAGTCAGAGTGCCAGGCCCAGAGAATTACCTCTCCTCATGCAAACATACACAGATAAGTTATTACTGGTCTGGATTTATCTCACCCAACTTCAGAGTTCCCTTCCACCAAAAGATCCCAGAGTGTTTCTCCTCCTCTGATTGGAAGAGAGAGATTATTTCCCTTTGTTGAAGTTAAAGTTCATTCACTAGGGAAATGTGTATTACATTTCTACCATGTTGACTATGTCCAAAAGAAATATTCTATAGACAGTATCTGACTTGTCAGTAGTTCTAATATGTGCTCACACTTCATTTCTAAGTCATATGTTTAGAATTTCCTGTAGAAATATTGTGACAACTGATGATTTGTTCCCCCACCTTCCCACCCCCCCCCCAACACACACACAACTACTGTGCTCTGGAACATATTTACTCTGGACTACAATACTGGTGGTATCAGTTCACCTATGTCTAAATACCGTGTATCACACAGAGTCCACGAGAAAACACATGTGTATATCTGGAACGTATTTCCCCTTCCTTTTCATGTTAGAACATGACAGGAAAAGGTAGGTACTTTGGGGGTATGAGTTGACATTTATTAGCTCCTTAAATGCAATCAACTCTTCACCTACTCAAACTGAAGAATTGAGGACAGAAAGTTTATAGGGACAGAGGCACCAGCCTCAGTCTACACGTAAACCTGTTGGATTGATGTCATCAAGATTAAAGACAGAGTATAGCTGTTGTAGCCAGAAAAAGCAGACTCTAGATCTTGTCTCCATCACTTATTGATTTTTTCCCTTTGAAATCTCAAATGTTTAGAGTTAAAATGAGAATAATAGTAGTATCTATTACAATAGACTTTCTTGGAAATTATTTGAGATGATGCATGAAAAGTGCTTTGTACAATGCCTAACCCAGAGAATGCTAGTTGTGGTTGCAGAAGATACCTTTTGCTAACTACCCTATTGAGATTTCCCTTCTCCAGAAATTGCCCTATACCCCCCAACACCAGGACTGGGTCTCAACAGCAATGCCAATAATATTTGACTATGTCAACTTAATCATAGCTAGTTGTAATGGGTAATGACTCAAGCGAGTAAGATTTGCTTTCCAAGAATTTTGGGTTCAAGAGCCTTAAGAATGGGAGCTGGGAGTGATTTCACTTTAGTGGCAGCAATCAAGAGACAAGGTTCAAATATTTTTGCAGTTCAGGTTTTCAAATATATAGCTTCATGGAACCTATATGATATTGCAGAGAGAAGTCATTCATTAAATATATGTTGAACAAATGGAGGTACTTGTGAAGGACGTAAAGCTTGATTAGCTATGTAAGAATCTAGAGTATATAGTGAAAAATAAGTACTTTAAAGCAGGCATTTTCATGGGCAGTGGTCAAAACATGTGCAACTCATGGTGCCGAGCTACAGACTGAACCTAGACTAATAAATAAATCATTTTCTTTCTTTAAGCAATATACTAATCATTAGGAAAGGTAAAATTTTAAAGTTATCCTTTAAAAACACCCCCTAAAAGTCATTAATGTAAAAAGAATCTTCATAAAAGCAGATCTTTCTCTGTTTGCCGTAGCACAGCTATTCCCTTCAGCCTATCTCACCGTGACTTCTGATGATAGTCTTTTGTTTGAGAATTTGAGGTAAAGGCTGTTGAGCACAGCTTTTGCAAGCTTTTGAGTTGAGTTGGCTTCTAGAATTTATAGACTTAGCCAGGAGGTACTGGTTACTTGACGAAAGTTCTGACTTTGGATGCTAGTTACTTGAAAAGTCAAAATATTAGAATGATGAGAAGTTGGAAAAACACCTGTAGAAACAACCTTTCTAAAAATTCTTCTTGCCCAAGAAATTAGAAGCCTTGGGAAGGGTGTCTGGGTAAAAATACCCAGCAGATTTTTGTCCTCCTAGACTTTCTACATGGAACTATCTGGCAGAAATTTAACATGGCCTTGCTCCTGTTCTATTGTTTGAAAAGGGCAGAGATTCTTTTATGGGGAAATGGGAGGAGAAGAGAAATGTATTTTAATTTACTTTTATGATAAATATCATTAAATCAAAATTTAAAGCTATATATTTTTATTTTCAGTTTGATGCTCATAATGCAAGAAGGAGTCATTTAATAAGAGATTGAAATAAGCATTTGCTAACAATGAAGTCATTATTTTAATGAAACCTGATCAACTTTCCTGAATAATTTGGGATTTTTTTAAACAACATATTTCAAGGCAGAAAGAAAAAAAAAGGAAAAGACCATACGTTTGGCAGAAATGAAAAATGGTTACTATGGCAGCTTGATTTGGACACGGAAAACCTGTTTCAAGCTATTCATAAACCCAACTCTTGCAAACTATTTATTATGTACAATAAATTATATGAAACATGTAATGAAAAAATGAGAGTGACTTGTTTTAGAACTCAGAGAGTTAATGAAAACTATTTGAGAGGGAAGGACTGGGTAAGATGTGGATCCTGGTGTTCCCTGCTGAACTAGCTTAATGAATTTTTATCCATACCAAGAGGACCCCCCACTCTTCACCGGTTGACACAAATGTCACGTTCATTAAGGGAGAAAAAAAAATGTGGAATGTGCCCTAACCACATAAAGCGCACCATTTTCACAATCCAAACGCAATTCATTTAGCCTCTATTCTTCATGCCTGAGTGGACGTTTCTCGTTACATACCCAAGACGAAACTTGGAGATAGTGATGGGGGGAGAGATGTATTGCCAACTCTCATATTCCTTGCTGCTTATTCTCTATGAGGGCTTTAAACAGACAATGTGATATTTTCAAACGGAGCATGTATGGTTCTGTAAGTCCAGAGGGGCTGGCAATTCTGTGTCAAATATATGTATTTCTGCATATTCATGACACAAAATAAGGACTTGGTTTCTGATGTGAAAGACACAGGATATAATTGTCAAAAACATTTACATTCTTTCTCATTTTTTAAATTAATTTATTTATTTTTAGAGAGAAAGAGGGACAGAGAGAGAGAGAGAGAGAGAGAGAAAGAATGCCAAGCAGGCTCCCCACTGTCAGCACAGAGCCTGATGCGGAGCTCAAACTCACAAACCATGAGATCATGCCCTGAGACAAAGACGCTTAACTAACTGACTGACCCACCTAGGTGCCCCAACATTCTTTTTTTTTAAGTTTATTTATTTATTTTGAGAAAGAGAGCATGAGATGGGGAGGGGCTGAAGGAGATGGACAGAGAGAGAATCCCAAGCAAGCTCCATGCTCCACACTGAGCCCAAGGCGGGGCTTGATCTCATGACTGCAAGATCATGTCCTGAGCCCAAATCAAGAGTCCGACACTTAATCGACTGAGCCACCCAGGCGCTGCCCTCCCCAAATTTATATTCTAAAAACATGAATCATTAGAAGCAAAATGAATCAAGTGTTCAGTGGTTTCATATGGATAATAAATGCCATAGAAATTTTACAATGGGGCAAATGGATTTGGGTGGGAATGAAGATAGGTGATGTATTGCTATATTTATCTCAAAATCTGAAAGACTGTGCTTTATAGAATGGAAGCAGTTTGGAAAAGAAGTGAGGAATAGGGAGACAGGAAGGTTTTAAAGTAGAGGTCTGGTGGGCAGTACAGTACATGTTAATGAAAGCAGTACTTAGCGTTAAACTGTTATCTTATAAAAAGGCAGTAAATAGTCCAACCTGTATGCATAAAAGCTATTCAAGAAATGTGAGCGGTAAGAAAATGAAAGTAAAATCCTGTACAGTTCCTGACTTTGTAAAGTAGTCAAAATAAACTCTGTCCTTATAAGCAAGATTAAACAGGGCTATATTATATCCCTGAAGCCAGACCACCGAGTAAATCTGAGCTTCACATTTACAAATTATGTCACTCTTAATGGCTCAGTTTCTTCATATATAAGATGGGTATGGATAATGCCATACCTAAGGAATAGAATTATCACAGGGACTAAAGTTAATGTTTATAAAGCACTTAGACTAATACCTGGCGCAATGTAAGCATTTTATCAGTGGTCATTAAATTTAAAATTTAAATTTTAAAAATTATTTGCCTAATTTTTTAATGCTCCAAAATGTCTCTCACCAAGTAAATTTAAGAATTAACTTCCTTATTAGCATCTTTACATTAATTTACTTTTTTAAATAGTTGTATTGAGGTAAAACTGACTCATAACTGACAATAAAGTGCATATATTTAAAGTGTAAAATGTGACCAGTTTTCACAAATGCAAACACACACACACACACACACACACACACACAACTCCAAAACAATCTCCACAGTCAAAATCATGAACATATATAACACCCTCAAAAATGTCCTCCTGTTCCAGTCCCTCACATCCATTTCTCTTTTCTACCCCTCTGTCCTCTGGCAAACACTTAAAAGCTTTCCTCATTGTACATTACTTTGCATTTTCTACAGTTCTATATGAATGGAATCGTACAATTTCTACTCTTTTGGTTAGGGCAGTGGTCTGGCTTCTTCAATGCAGCATAATTGTGTTGATATTAGTCCACATTTTCTGCATGAATTACTAGCTTATTCATTTTTACTGCCAAGTAATATTCTTCAGCAATACAACTTGTATGGATATACTACAATTTAGATATTCATTCACCTCTTGATAGACATTTGGTTTGTTTCCAGTTTTTGTCTGGAAATAAATATAAATAAACCTGCTATGAACATTTATATATGTTTTATATGGATGGCCACATGTGCTTTCTCTTGTCTTGGGTAAATACATAGAGATAGAATGGCTGGGTCATTTATACCTTTGTTGAACTTTTTAAGAAACCACCAAACTATTCTCCAACGAACAGTAGGTTTTACATTCCTACCAGCAGTGTCCTGTTTTCTCACATGCTCATCAACACTGGGGAGATCAATGTTTTAATTTTAGACACTCTAAAAGGTGTTTAGAATTATATTATCTTAATTGTAAGTTTATTTACCCCAGTGATTAATAATGTTGAACATAGTTTCATGTTCTTTTTTACAAACGTATAATGTCTTTGGTGAAATATCTAAATCTGTTGGTGTATTGTTTTTTTCCTTATTATTGAGTTTCATTTTCTCAGTCTGTGTCTAATTTTTTATCTTTCAAGTAAGATAAGTTTTTAATTTTGATTAAATTTGATTTATCATTTTTTTGTGGATTGTTAATTTAATATATCTAAGAAATTTTTACATAATCCAGGAGCAGAAAGATTTTCTCCTTTTGGTTTTAGAACTACAAAAGTTCTAAATGTATGGCCCATTTTCAGTTAGGTTCATAATATGAGGTATAGATTGAAGTTTATTTTTTGACATATAGATGCCAATTATTTCAGTTCTATTTGTTGAAAAGACTATCTTCTCACCACTGAATTACCTTGTACCTTTGTCAAAAATCAATTGACCATATATGTGTGGGTCTATTTCCGAATTCTATTCTGTTTCATTGACATGTTTATCTATATCTTGATTTTTATATCTTTATAAAAAATTCTTTTTCTTTTTTTTTTTTTCAACGTTTATTTATTTTTGGGACAGAGAGAGACAGAGCATGAACGGGGGAGGGGCAGAGAGAGAGGGAGACACAGAATCGGAAACAGGCTCCAGGCTCCGAGCCATCAGCCCAGAGCCTGACGCGGGGCTCGAACTCCCAGACCGCGAGATCGTGACCTGGCTGAAGTCAGACGCTTAACCGACTGCGCCACCCAGGCGCCCCAAAAATTCTTGATAACACATAAATCCTCCAATTTTATTCATCTTCAAAATTGTTCTACCTTTTCTAGCTTAATTGAACTTCTACATGAATTTTAGAATCAACCTGTTAATTTCAACATTAAAAAATCATTTTACAATTCTGATTAGGGTTGTATTGTATCTCTAGGTCAAGTTAATGATATATCTTAATGAATATAATGAATATCTTAATACTGAGTATTCTGATCTATGAATTCATATTTCTCCATTTATTTTGTAGTCTTCTATGGCAGTATTTTCAATTTGTAGGTTATATATAATATATATACTATATATAAATATTTCATATTTTTATGCTCTTATAAATGAAACTGATTTTTTCATTTCAATTTCAGTTGTTTGTGTGTTAGAATGTAAAAATACACTGATTTTGTATATTGATTGTCTGTCCTGCAACTTTGCTAACTTAACTCATGCTTCCATAAAATTTTATGATAGACGCTTGTGATTATATGTAAATAAAGACAGTTTTACTGTTTTCTATTCAATCTAGATACTTCTTTCTTCTTGTCTTATTTTGCCATCTAGAGCTTCCAGTACAATTTTGAATAGAAGTAAGGGTAGTATAAATTCTGTCCTTGTTCCTCATCTTATGGGGAAAGCATTCAATCTTCCACCATTATCAATGATTATAATGATGTAGGTTTTTTAATAGATGCCATTTAACAATTTAAGTAAGTTCCCATATATTCCTAGTTTGCAGATATATTTAAAGTTTATTTTTATGTATTTTGAGAGAGAGAAATAGAGAGCAAGTGGTGGAGTGGCAGAGAGAGAGAGAGAGAGAGAGAGAGAGAATCCCAAGAAGGTTCTGCACTGTCAGCACTGACCCCGATGTGGGGCTTGAATTCAGGAACCATGAGATCGTGACCTGAGCGGAAATCAAGAGTCAGACGCTTAACCAACTGAGCCAACCAGGCACCCCTGGTTTATTAGAAATGGATATTGGATTTTATTTAATGCTTTCTTTCCTCTCTTGAGATGATTATATGATTTTGCTTATTTTTAGTCTGCTAATATGGTGAATTATATTGATTGATTTGCAGATGTTAAACCCATCTTGTATCCATGGCATGAACCTCACTTGGTTATGATGTATTTGCTTGTTACATATTGTTGGATTGAAAAGCTAAAATTTTTAAAGAATTTTTGTATCTATGTTTATGAAGGTATTGGCCTATAATTGATTTTTAGTTTTCTTCTTTTAAAAATGTTTATTTTTGGGAGTGTGCAAACAGGGGAGGGCCAGAGAGAGGGGGACAAAGGATCTAAAGTGGGCTCTGCACTGACAGGCCCACAACTGTGAGCCCACTATGGGACTTGAACTCATGAACTCTGAGACCATGGCCTGAGCTGAAGTGGTATGTTCAACTGACTGAGCCACTCAGGTGCCCCGGTTTATTTGTTTTCTTTTGTTTCCCTGGTATCTGCTGTTAGTATTGGAGTAATGCTGGCTTCACAAAATGAGTAGGAAGTATTCTCTTCAGTTTTCTGAAAGAGTTTGTGTTGAATTTGTGTTATTTCTTCCCTAAAAGTGGCAGTGAAGCCTTCTGTACTTATAGTTTTCTTTGTGGGAAGGTTTTTAACTATATAACAATTTATTTACTATATATGGGATGATTAGGGTTATCTATTCCTGTTGGAGTGAACTTTCAGTAGTTTATGATTTCTTGGAAAAGATTTATCTACTCCATCTAAGTTGTCAGATTTATTGATACTAAGCTGTCATATCCTCTTATAATCCTTTTAGTATATGTGGTATCTATAGTGATGTCACCTCTCTCATTCGTGATAACACTAATTTGTATCTCCTCCCTTTACTTTTTTCTCTGATCACCTAAAGATCCGTCAGTTTTAATGATCTGTTGAAACAACCAGATTTTGGCTTCATGGGTTTTCTCTACTTAATTTTTTTTTGAGAGAGAGAGAGAGAGAGAGAGAGAGAGAGAGAGAGCGAGAGAGGGCGCGCATGAGCATGGTAGAGTAGCAGAAGGAGAGAGAGAGGGAATCTGAAGCAAGCTCCACACTCATCACAGAGCTCCATACAGGGATTGATCCCATGACCCTGGGATCATGACCTGAGGTAAAATCAAAAGTTGGACACAACCAACTGAGCCATATGGTCACCCCAATTTTCTCTATAAAAAAAAACTTTTACTGATTTCTGCTCTGATTTTTATATTATTTCTTTTATTCTGCTTACTTTGGTTTAATTAGCCTTTTAAAAAAATTTATTAAACTGAGGCTACTAATTTAGACATTTATTTATTTCTAATCTAGATGTTTAGTGATATTTTCCCCCTCAAATGTGACTTTCCCTGCATCCCACAAATTTGGATATGTTTTGTTTTCATGTTCATTGATTTTAAAACGTTTTCTAATTTCCATTTTTATTTCTTACCTGACCCATTGGTTCTTTTTAATTCTGTTAATTGGTTTCAAATGTTTGGGGATTTCTCAGATATCCTTCTGCTTTTGACTTCTATTTACATTACATTGCAATTACATTGTAGTTAGAAAATATTCCTTGTATGTCTTGAATTTTTCAAGCTTATTGAGACTTGTTTCATTGCCTAAAACATGACGTATCTTGGTATATGCCATATGTAGACTAGAAAAAAAATATTCTTCTCTCTTGGGTGAGTGTGTTTTTTAAATATCAACTAGATCTAGATGGTTGATGCATTCTTATTTTCTTATCAATTATTGAATGAGGAGTGTTAAAATCCCAATTTATAATTATATATTTGTCTGTTTATCCTTGGAGTTTTTTTTTAAATATAACTTATTGTCAAGATAGCTAGCATACAGTGTATACAATGTGCTTTTGGCTTCAGGAGTAGATTCCCATGATTCAGTGCTTCCATACAACACCTAGTGCTCATCCCAACAAGTGCCCTCCTCAATGCCCATCACCCATTTTCCCCTGTCTCCTGCCCTCCATCAACCCTCAGTTTGTTCTCTGTATTTAAGAGTCTCTTATGGTTTGCCTCCCTGTCTGTTTGAAACTAATTTTTCCCCTTCCCTTCCACCATGGTCTTCTTTTAAGCTTCTTAAATTCCACGTATGAGTGAAAATATGTATCTGTCTTTCTCTGACTGACTTATTTCACTTAGCATAATACCTTCCAGTTCCATCCATGTTGTTGCAAATGACAATATTTCATTCTTTCTCATTGCCAAGTAGTATTCGACTATATATGTAAATCTTTATCTATTCACCAGTCAGTGGACATTTGGGCTCTTTTCATAATTTGGCTATTGTTGAAAGTGCTGCTGTAAGCATTGGGGTACATGTGCCCTTATGAATCAGTACTCCTGCATCCTTTGGATAAATTCCTAGAAGTGCTATTGTGGGTTGTAGGGTAATTCTATTTTTAATTTTTTGAGGAACCTCCATACTGTTTTCCAGAGTGGCTGCATCAGTTTGCATTCCCACCAACAGTGCAAGAGAGTTCCCATTTCTCCACATCCTCACCAACATCTGTTGTTTCCTGAGCTGTTCATTTTAGCCATTCTGACAGGTATGAGGTGGTATCTCATTGTGGTTTTAATTCATATTTCCCTGGTGATGAGTGATGTTGAGCATCTTTTCATGTGTCTGTTGGCCATCTGGATGTCTTCTTTGGGAAATTGTGTATTCATGTCTTCTGCCCATTTCTTCATTGGGTTGTTTTTCGTGTGCTGAGTTTGGTAAGTTCTTTATAGATTTTGGATACTAACCCTTTATCCAATATGTCATTTGCAAGTATCTTCTCCCAATCCATCGGTTGCCTTTTAGTTTTGTTGTTTCCTTTTCAGTGCAGAAGCTTTTTTTTATCTTGATGTCCCAATAGTTCATTTTTGTTTTTATTTCCCTTGCCTTTAGAGATGTGTCAAGTAAGAAGTTGCTGTGGTTGATGTCAAAGAGGTTGTTGCTTGTTTTCTCCATTAGGGTTTTGATGGTTTCCTGTCTCACATGTAGGTCTTTCATCCATTTTGAGTTTATTTTTGTGTATGATGTAGGAAAATGGACAAGTTTCAATTTTTTGCATGTTGCTGTCCAGTTCTCCCAGTACCATTTGCTAAAAAGACTGTCCTTTTCCATTGGATACTCTTTCCTGCTTTGTCAAAGATTAGTTGGCCGTGCATTCGTGGGTCCAATTCTGGGTTCTCTATTCTATTCCATTGGTCCATGTGTCTGTTTTTGTGCCAATGCCATACTGTCTTGATGATTACAGCTTTGTAGTAGAGGCTAAAGTCGGGGATTGTGATGCCTCCCACTTTGGTTTTCTTTTTCAACATTACTTTGGCTATTTGGGGTCTTTTGTGATTGCATACAAATTTTAAGTTTGTTCTAGCTCTGAGAAGAACACTGGTCCAGTTTTGATTGGATTGCATTAAATGTGTAGTATTGGGTGGTATTGACATATTAACAATATTTATTCTTCCAATCCATGAGCATGGATTTTTTTTTCTATTTTTTTGTGTCTTCTTCAATTTCTTTCATAAGTTTTCTATAGCTTTTAGCATACAGATATTTTACAGCTTTAGTTAGGTTTATTTCTAGGTATTTTATGGTTCTTGATGTAATTGTAAATGGGATCAATTTCTTGATTTCTCTTTCTGTTGCTTAATTATTGGTGTATAGAAATGCAACCAATTTCTGTACATTGATTTTGTATCCTATGACTTTGCTGAATTCATGTATCAGTTCTAGCAGCTTTTTCGTGGAGTCTTTTGGGTTTTCTATGTAGAGTATCATGTCATCTGCAAAAGGTGAAGTTTGACTTCTTCTTTTCCAATATGGATGCCATGCATTTCATTTTGTCTGATTGCTGAGGCTAGGACTTCCAACATTATGTTAAACAACAGTGGTGAGAGTGGGACATACCTGTTGTGTTCCTGATGTCAGGGGGAAAGCTCTCAGTTTTTCCACATTGAGGGTAATATTAGCTGTGGGCTTTTCAAATATGGCTTTTATTATGTTAAGGTGTGTTCCTTCTATCCCAACTTTCTTGAGGGTTTTTATTAAGAAAAGATGTATTTTGTCAAATGCTTTTTCTGCATCTATTGACAGGATCATATGGTTCTAATCCTTTCTTCTCTATTAATGTGATGTATCACATTGATTGATTAGTGAACATTGAACCAGCCGTGCAGCCCAGGAATGATTCCCACTTGATCATGGTGAATATTTCTTTTTTTTTTTAAGTATTTTAAAAAATTTTTAAATGTTTATTTATTTTGAAAGACTGAGAGAGACAGAGCGTGAGCATCAGAGGGGCAGAGAGAGAAGGAGACACAGAATCCGAAGCAGGCTTCAGGCTCTGAGCTGTCAGCATAGAGCCCGACGTGGGGCTCAAACTCACAAACCGTGAGATCATGCCCTGAGCTGAAGTCGGACACTTAACCGACTGAGCCACCCAGGAGCCCCTGAATAATTCTTTTAATATAGTGTTAAATTCGATTTGCTAGTATCTTGTTGAGAATTTTTGTATCCATGTTCATCAGGGATATTGGCCTGGAATTCTCCTTTTTTGTGGGATCTATTTCTGGTTTGGGAATCAAGGTAATGCTGGCTTCATAGAATGAGATCAGAAGCTTTCCTTGCAGTTCTATTTTTTGGAACAGCTTGAGAAGGATAAGTATTAACTCTGTCTTAAGTGTTTGGTAGAATTCCTCTGGAAAACCATCTGGCCTAGGGTTCTTAATTCGTTGGGAGATTTTTTGATAACTGATTCAATTTCTTCACTGTTTGAGTCTGTTCAAGTTTTGTATTTCTTCCCATTTGAGTTTTGGTAGTGTGTGGGTGTCTAGGAATCTGTCCATTTCTTCCAGATTGTCCAGTTTGTTGGCATATAGTATTCTCTAATAATAGTTTGTATTTCTGTGGTATTGGTTATGATCTCTCCTCTTTAATTCATGATTTTATCTATTTGGGTCCTCTCTTCTTTTTGAGAAGTCTGGGTAGGGGGTTATTAATTTTGTTTATTTTTTCAAAAAAATCAGCCTTAGATTCATTGATCTGTTCTACTGATTTTTTGGATTCTATATTGTTTATTTCTGCTTTGATCTTTATTATTTCTCTTCTGGTTTTGGGGTTTCTTTGCTGTTCTGCTTCTGGTTCCTTTAGGTGTGCTGTTAGGTTTTGTATTTGGGATTTTTCTTGTTTCCTGAGGTAGACCTAGATGCAATGTATTTTCCTCTTAGGACTGCCTTTGCTGCATCCCAAAGGGTTTGGATTGTCATGTTTTCATTTTCACTTGCTTCCATATATTTTTTAATTTCTTCCTTAATTTCCTGGTTGACCCATTCATTCTTTAGTAGGATGTTCTTTAACCTCCATCCATTTGGAGGCTTTCCAAAATTTTCCTTGTGGTTGATATCAAGTTTCACAGCATTGTGATCTGCAAATATGCATGGTATGATCTCAATTCTTTTATATATATTGAGGGCTGTTTTATGACCAGTATGTGATCTGTCTTGGAGAATGTTCCATGTACCCTTGAGAAGAATGTGCATTCTGCTATTTTAGGATGAAAAGTTCTGAACATATCTGTCAAGTCCATCTGGTCCAGTGTATCATTCAGGGCCATTGTTTATTTTTTGATTTTCTGCCTAGATAGTTTGTCCATTGTTGTAAGTGGAGTATTAAAGTCCCCTGCAATTACCACATTCTTACCAATAGGATTGCTTATGTTTGTGATTATTTTATATATTTGGGTTCTTCCAAGTTGGGTGCATAAACATTTATAATTGTTAGGTCTTCTTGATGGATAAACCCCTTAATTATGATATGATACCCTTCTTCATCGCTTGTTACAGCCTTTAGTTTAAAATAGTTTGTCTCATATAAGTATGGCTACTCCAGCTTTCTTTTGACTTCCAGTAGCATGATAGATGGTTCTCCATCCCCTCACTTTCAATCTGAAAGTGTCCTCAGTTCTAAAATGAGTCTCTTGTAGACAGCATATAGATGGATCTTGTTTTTTTGTCCATTCTGATACCCTATGTCTTTTGATTGGAGTTTGTAGTCCATTTACATTCAGAGTTATTAATGAAAGATATGGATTTAGTGTCATTTTGCTATCTGTAGGTTTCATGCTTGTGGTGATGTTTCTGGTCCTTTGTAGTCTTTGCAACATTCCACTCACAGAGTCCCCCTTGGGATCTCTTGTAGGCCTGGTTTAAAAACCTTCAGTTTTTGGGGCGCCTAGGTGCCTCAATCGGTTGGGCATCCGACTTTGGCTCAGGTCATGATCTCACAGTCCGTGAGTTCAAGCCCCGCGTTGGGCTCTGTGCTGACAGCTCAGAGCCTGGAGCCTGCTTCAGATTCTGTGTCTCCCTCTCTCTCTGACCCTCCCCCATTCATGCTCTGTCTCTCTCTGTCTCAAAAATAAATAAACATTAAAAAAAATTTAAAAAAAAAACCTTCAGTTTTTGTTTGTCTGGGAAAACCTTTATTTCTCCTCCTATTCTGAAAGACAGCCTTGCTGGATAAAGGATTCTTGGGTGCATATTTTTCCTATTCAGCACATTGAACATTCCCTGCCACTCCTGTCTGGCCTGCTAAGTTTCAGTGGACAGGTATACTACTGCCCTTATGTCTCTACACTTGTAGATCAAGGCCTATTTGTCCCTAGCTGCTTTCAAAATTCTATCTCTGTATTTTTCCAGTTTCACTGTGATATGCCAGGGTGAACACCTATTCTTGTTGAATCTAAATGGAGTTCTCTGTGCCTCCTGGATTTGAATGTATGCTTCCTTCCCCAGATTAGGGAAGTTCTCAGCTATAATTTGTTCAAGTAAACCTGTCCCTTTCTCTCTTCTTCTTCTGGAACTCCTATGATACAGATATTATTATGTCTCATTGAATCACTTAGTTCTCTAATTCTCTCCTTCTGGTCTAGTATTTTCTTATCTCTCTTTTTCTTGGCTTTATCATTTTCCATAATTTTATCCTCCATTTCACTCATTCTCCCCTCTGCTTCCTCCATCCTTGCAACACTGCATCTAGTTTATTTTGCACCTTATTTACAACATTTCTTAATTCACTGTGGCTATTTCTTACTTCCTGAATCTCTGCAGCAATAGCTTATCTTCTGTCTTCTCTACTTTTTTTCAAGCCCAGCTGTTAATCTTCTATTATTCTAACTTCTTGATCAGATATATTGTTTATATGCATTTTGAACAATTCTCTTGCTATAGTTTCTTCCTGGAATTTCTTTTGAGGAGAATTCTTCTGTTTCATCATTTTGGCTAGTTTTCTGACCTTTGTGTGTTTTGATGGCTTGCTGTGTGTCCTGCCATAACATAAGGGGTCATACACTTTCCAGGGCCTGGCCCTTCAGGAGGTTTTTTTGGAGTGTGTTGTGTTCTCTCTTGTGTTGTGACTCTAGTTGCTTTATCTCCCTACTTGTAATGGTGGTTTGGACCTTCTACTAGGTGTGCTTTGAGTTATTCATTGAAATTACCCTGGAAAAAAATTTAAAAGCAGGGGTGATGGTGGTGGAAGAAGCCTTATCACATAGAAAGAGAGAAGTGATAGGGGCAGGGGTAAAAGAAGAGAAAAAAAAATTGACCAGGCAGAAAATCAGAGAAACTATACAGTTTAATCCAGAGAGTGAGAGAGAGAGAGAGAGAGAGAGAGAGAGAGAAGAAAATAAAGGAGATACAGAAGAGTTATAAAAAGAGTAGATTAAAAATGTCTGCTTAAACAAACCAACAAACAGAATAGAGAAAGGAAGAAACGAGAGGAAGAAAAGGAAGAAAACATATATATATATATATATATATATATATATATATATATATACACACACACACACACATATATACACATAACATTTGTGTATATGGTAAGAATTGACCAAGAATCAAATCAGAAAACACAAAACCTCTGGACCAATATCTGATGGTACCTTGGAACTGGTGGCTTCACTGGTCTGGAGGAGGGGCCATCTGTTTTGGTCAGTGTCAATCTTGCTCCATTAGATATGCAGTTACCAGACACAGAGGAGCAGGGTTTGGTGTCTGTGGTCGCACCTCCACTGTGGGCCCGCTCTCTATTCCCTGAAGACCCACCTTGTTGGTGATGGGGAGAAAAATGGCGACATCCCAGTCTCTCCTCCCCAGACCACGTGTCCCAGACCACTCTGTTCAGGCCATCCTCACAGTGCTGCACAGGCACAAGTGGGCTGGATTGTCCCACTCCACAGTCTCCCGTGCCTCCCAGGCACTTAGCTCAGATTTAAACCTCGATGTCTTAAAGGATACCACTCTGTATGCCCCAGATCCAGGGTAGTACCAATCTGCCCAGTCAGCCAACAAAGGGCCTCTGGCTGGCGGGCACCTGCAGGGCCTTTGTCCTTGGAGCAGCTATATACCTTCTTCCCACAGCACTCAAGGGAGGGGATTGCTCTCTCTGACTGTGCCTCTGAGCATCCTACCGAGCCCAGGGCTGGCTCCCCTCCCCCCACAGGTGTGTGTACAGGGTGGCAGTCCTGGTCCAGAAAAAGCTCTGCAACCGAGGATCGAGTTAGAAATTGGTTCTTTCAGCATATTTTCCTGGTCCATGGTTTTTCTCTTGTCCAAATACCATCCTATACTTCCACAGCCCCTCTTCCTCTTCCTTTTGTCTCTCCACAAAAAGGGATCCCTCTCCTCCATGCCTATGCTGCCCATTTATCTCTCCCAGTTCGCTATCATGCACCTATGACCTGCCAAGTTGTCCCTGTGGGTCCCTGGAGATGTTTCTGTTACTCTGTAGTCCAGATTCCTGGAATTCCAAGTATTCTGGCCCCAATACTGCTGTGTTTGATGGACAAGGGAACTTCAGGTCCCCCTGTTTCTCTGCCATGTTGACTCTAGTTCCCGCCATCCTTCTATGCATTTTGTGTTATGTATTTTGAAGTTCTGTTGTTAACTGCATAAGCATTTAAGATTATTATATACATCTACTGATGAATGGATAAAGAAGAGTTAGTGTGTGTTTATGGATATATATATATATTTATATGTATATTTATAAATATATATATAAATATAAATACACACACAATGGAATACTACTCAGCCGTAAAAAAGAATGAAATCTTGCCATTTGCAACTATGTGGATGGAGCTGGAGAGTATTACACTAAGTGAAATAAGTCAGTCAGAGAAAGACATTTAATTTCACTCATATGTGGATTTTAAGAAACAAAACAATCATAGTAGAAAAAAGAGAGAAGCAAACCAAAACATGGACTCTCAACTATAAAGAACAAACTGATAGTTACCAGAGGGGAGGTAGGTAGGGGAATGGATTAAATAGGTAATGGAGATTAAGGAGTGCATTTGTTGTGAGGAGCACCAGGTGTTGTAAGTATTGAATCACTAAATTGTACACCTGAAATTAATATTATGCTGTATGTTAACTAATTGGAATTTAAATAAAGGCTAAAAGGGGCACCTGGGTGGCACAGTCGGTTAAGCGGCCGACTTCAGCCAGGTCACGATCTCGCGGTCCAGGAGTTCGAGCCCCGCGTCAGGCTCTGGGCTGATGGCTCGGAGCCTGGAGCCTGTTTCCGATTCTATGTCTCTCTCTCTCTCTGCCCCTCCCCCATTCATGCTCTGTCTCTCTCTGTCCCAAAAATAAATAAACGTTGAAAAAAAATTAAAAAAAAAATAAAGGCTAAAAAAACTATTATATCCTCTTGATAATTTCAACCATATCTCATTATGAAATATACTTATTTATCCATGGTAGTATTCTTTGCTCTGAAATCTGCTTTGTCTCATTAATATGGCCACTCCAAATTTGTTCTTGATTGGTATTAGCATAGTACACATGTCTCTTTCCATCCTTTACTTGTAATTTGTTTATGTCTATATATGTAAAGTGTATTTTTTGCAGGCACAAGCAAGGTCTTGCTCTTTTATCCAATCTGAAAATCTTTGCCTTTTAATTGAGGCATTTGGACTATTTACCATTAATGTAATTGTTGATGTAGTTGGGTTAAAATCTACCATCGTTTTACTGATTTCTAATTATTCCATGTTGTTTATTTCCCTTTTTAAAAATCTTTCTTTTCTAGTAATTGAATATTTTGGCTTATCATCTATAACTCTTTTTGTGTGATTTCAGTAGTTTATAGTAATCATTGTTTACTTATTACACTCTATTTTTAAGTGCTATTGTGCCACTTCATGCATAAGAAACTTTTTTTTTTAATGAAATTTATTGACAAATTGGTTTCCATACAACACCCAGTGCTCATCCCAAAAGGTGCCCTCCTCAATACCCATCACCCACCCTCTCCTCCCTCCCACCCCCCATCAACCCTCAGTTTGTTCTCAGTTTTAACAGTCTCTTATGCTTTGGCTCTCTCCCACTCTAACCTCTTTTTTTTTTTTCCTTCCCCTCCCCCATGGGTTCCTGTTAAGTTTCTCAGGATCCACATAAGAGTGAAACCATATGGTATCTGTCTTTCTCTGTATGGCTTATTTCACTTAGCATCACACTCTCCAGTTCCATCCACGTTGCTACAAAAGGCCATATTTCATTTTTTCTCATTGCCACGTAGTATTCCATTGTGTATATAAACCACATTTTCTTTATCCATTCATCTGTTGATGGACATTTAGGCTCTTTCCATAATTTGGCTATTGTTGAGAGTGCTGCTATGAACATTGGGGTACAAGTGGCCCTATGCATCAGTACTCCTGTATCCCTTGGATAAATTCCTAGCAGTGCTATTGCTGGGTCATAGGGTAGGTCTATTTTTAATTTTCTGAGGAACCTCCACACTGCTTTCCAGAGCGGCTGCACCAATTTGCATTCCCACCAACAGTGCAAGAGGGTTCCCGTTTCTCCACATCCTCTCCAGCATCTATAGTCTCCTGATTTGTTCATTTTGGCCACTCTGACTGGCGTGAGGTGATACCTGAGTGTGGTTTTGATTTGTATTTCCCTGATAAGGAGCGACGCTGAACATCTTTTCATGTGCCTGTTGGCCATCCGGATGTCTTCTTTAGAAAAGTGTCTGTTTATGTTTTCTGCCCATTTCTTCACTGGGTTATTTGTTTTTCGGGTGTGGAGCTTGGTGAGCTCTTTATAGATTTTGGATACTAGCCCTTTGTCCGATATGTCATTTGCGAATATCTTTTCCCATTCCGTTGGTTGCCTTTTAGTTTTGTTGGTTGTTTCCTTTGCTGTGCAGAAGCTTTTTATCTTCATAAGGTCCCAGTAATTCACTTTTGCTTTTAATTCCCTTGCCTTTGGGGATGTGTCGAGTAAGAGATTGCTACGGCTGAGGTCAGAGAGGTCTTTTCCTGCTTTCTCCTCTAAGGTTTTGATGGTTTCCTGTCTCACATTTAGGTCCTTTATCCATTTTGAGTTTATTTTTGTGAATGGTGTGAGAAAGTGGTCTAGTTTCAACCTTCTGCATGTTGCTGTCCAGTTCTCCCAGCACCATTTGTGAAAGAGGCTGTCTTTTTTCCATTGGATGTTCTTTCCTGCTTTGTCAAAGATGAGTTGGCCATACGTTTGTGGGTCTAGTTCTGGGGTTTCTATTCTATTCCATTGGTCTATGTGTCTGTTTTTGTGCCAATACCATGCTGTCTTGATGATGACAGCTTTGTAGTAGAGGCTAAAGTCTGGGATTGTGATGCCTCCTGCTTTGGTCTTCTTCTTCAAAATTCCTTTGGCTATTCGGGGCCTTTTGTGGTTCCATATGAATTTTAGGATTGCTTGTTCTAGTTTCGAGAAGAATGCTGGTGCAATTTTGATTGGGATTGCATTGAATGTGTAGATAGCTTTGGGTAGTATTGACATTTTGACAATATTTATTTTTCCAATCCATGAGCAGGGAATGTCTTTCCATTTCTTTAAATCTTCTTCAATTTCCTTCATAAGCTTTCTATATTTTTCAGCATACAGATCCTTTACATCTTTGGTTAGATCTATCCCTAGGTATTTTATGCTTCTTGGTGCAATTGTGAATGGGATCAGTTTCTTTATTTGTCTTTCTGTTGCTTCATTGTTAGTGTATAAGAATGCAACTGATTTCTGTACATTGATTTTGTATCCTGCAACTTTGCTGAATTCCTGTATCAGTTCTAGCAGACTTTTGGTGGAGTCTATCGGATTTTCCATGTATAATATCATGTCATCTGCAAAAAGCGAAAGCTTGACTTCATCTTTGCCAATTTTGGTGCCTTTGATTTCCTTTTGTTGTCTGATTGCTGATGCTAGAACTTCCAGCACTATGTTAAACAGCAGCGGTGAGAGTGGGCATCCTTGTCGTGTTCCTGATCTCAGGGAAAAAGCTCTCAGTTTTTCCCCGTTGAGGATGATGTTAGCTGTGGGCTTTTCATAAATGGCTTTTATGATCTTTAAGTATGTTCCTTCTATCCCGACTTTCTCAAGGGTTTTTATTAAGAAAGGGTGCTGGATTTTGTCAAAGGCCTTTTCTGCATCGATTGACAGGATCATATGGTTCTTCTCTTTTTTTTTTGTTAATGTGATGTATCACGTTGATTGATTTGCGAATGTTGAACCAGCCCTGCATCCCAGGAATGAATCCCACTTGATCATGGTGAATAATTCTTTTTATATGCCGTTGAATTCGATTTGCTAGTATCTTATTGAGAATTTTTGCATCCATATTCATCAGGGATATTGGCCTGTAGTTCTCTTTTTTTACTGGGTCTCTGTCTGGTTTAGGAATCAAAGTAATACTGGCTTCATAGAATGAGTCTGGAAGTTTTCCTTCCCTTTCTATTTCTTGGAATAGCTTGAGAAGGATAGGTATTATCTCTGCTTTAAACGTCTGGTAGAACTCCCCTGGGAAGCCATCTGGTCCTGGACTCTTATTTGTTGGGAGATTTTTGATAACCGATTCAATTTCTTCGCTGGTTATGGGTCTGTTCAAGCTTTCTATTTCCTCCTGATTGAGTTTTGGAAGAGTGTGGGCGTTCAGGAATTTGTCCATTTCTTCCAGGTTGTCCAATTTGTTGGCATATAATTTTTCATAGTATTCCCTGATAATTGTTTGTATCTCTGAGGGATTGGTTGTAATAATTCCATTTTTATTCATGATTTTATCTATTTGGGTCATCTCCCTTTTCTTTTTGAGAAGCCTGGCTAGAGGCTTGTCAATTTTGTTTATTTTTTCAAAAAACCAACTCTTGGTTTCGTTGATCTGCTCTACAGTTTTTTTAGATTCTATATTGTTTATTTCTGCTCTGATCTTTATTATTCCTCTTCTTCTGCTGGGTTTAGGCTGCCTTTGCTGTTCTGCTTCTAGTTCCTTTAGGTGTGCTGTTAGATTTTGTATTTGGGATTTTTCTTGTTTCTTGAGATAGGCCTGGATGGCAATGTATTTTCCTCTCAGGACTGCCTTCGCTGCGTCCCAAAGCGTTTGGATTGTTGTATTTTCATTTTCGTTTGTTTCCATATATTTTTTAATTTCTTCTCTAATTGCCTGGTTGACCCACTCATTCGTTAGTAGGGTGTTCTTTAACCTCCATGCTTTTGGAGGTTTTCCAGACTTTTTTCTGTGGTTAATTTCAAGCTTCATAGCATTGTGGTCTGAAAGTATGCATGGTATAATTTCAATTCTTGTAAACTTATGAAGGGCTGTTTTGTGACCCAGTATATGATCTATCTTGGAGAATGTTCCATGTGCACTCGAGAAGAAAGTATATTCTGTTGCTTTGGGATGTAGAGTTCTAAATATATCTGTCAAGTCCATCTGATCCAATGTCTCATTCAGGGTCCTTGTTTCTTTATTGACCGTGTGCCTAGATGATCTATCCATTTCTGTAAGTGGGGTGTTAAAGTCCCCTGCAATTACCACATTCTTATCGGTAAGGTTGCTTATGTTTATGAGTAATTTTTTTATATAATTGGGGGCTCCGGTATTCGGCGCATAGACATTTATAATTGTTAGCTCTTCCTGATGGATAGACCCTGTAACTATTATATAATGCCCTTCTTCATCTCTTGTTACAGCCTTTAATTTAAAGTCTAGTTTGTCTGATATAAGTATGGCTTCTCCAGCTTTCTTTTGGCTTCCAGTCGCATGATAAATAGTTCTCCATCCCCTCACTCTCAATCTAAAGGTGTCTTCAGGTCTAAAATGAGTCTCTTGTAGACAGCAAATAGATGGGTCTTGTTTTTTTATCCATTCTGATACCCTATGTCTTTTGATTGGCGCATTTAATCCATTTACATTCAGTGTTATTATAGAAAGATACGGGTTTAGAGTCATTGTGATGTCTGTATGTTTTATGCTTGTAGTGATGTCTCTGGGACTTTGTCTCACAGGGTCCCCCTTAGGATCTCTTGTAGGGCTGGTTTAGTGGTGACAAATTCCTTCAGTTTTTGTTTGTTTGGGAAGACCTTTATCTCTCCTTCTATTCTAAATGACAGACTTGCTGGATAAAGGATTCTCGGCTGCATATTTTTTCTGTCTAGCACCCTGAAAATCTCATGCCAATTCTTTCTGGCCTGCCAAGTTTCAAAAGAGAGATCAGTCACGAGTCTTATAGGTCTCCCTTTATATGTGAGGGCACGTTTACCCCTTGCTGCTTTCAGAATGTTCTCTTTATCCTTGTATTTTGCCAGTTTCACTATGATATGTCGTGCAGAAGATCGATTCAGGTTATGTCTGAAGGGAGTTCTCTGTGCCTCTTGGATTTCAATGCCTTTTTCCTTCCCCAGTTCAGGGAAGTTCTCAGCTATTATTTCTTCAAGTACCCCTTCAGCACCTTTCCCTCTCTCTTCCTCCTCTGGGATACCAATTATGCGTATATTATTTCTTTTTAGTGTATCACTTAATTCTCTAATTTTCCCCTCATACTCCTGAATTTTTTTTATCTCTCTTTTTCTCAGCTTCCTCTTTTTCCATAACTTTATCTTCTAGTTCACCTATTCTCTCCTCTGCCTCTTCAAGCCGAGCTGTGGTGGTTTCCATTTTGTTATGCATTTCGTTTAAAGCGTTTTTCAGCTCCTCGTGACTGTTCCTTAGTCCCTTGATCTCTGTAGCAAGAGATTCTCTGCTGTCCTGTATACTGTTTTCAAGCCCAGCGATTAATTTTATGACTATTATTCTAAATTCACTTTCTGTTATATTATTTAAATCCTTTTTGATCAGCTCATTAGCTGTTGTTATTTCCTGGAGATTCTTCTGAGGGGAATTCTTCTGCTTGGTCATTTTGGATAGTCCCTGGCGTGGTGAGGACCTGCAGGGCACTGCCCCTGTGCTGTGGTGTATAACTGGAGTTGGTGGGCGGGGCCGCAGTCAGACCTGATGTCTGCCCCCAGCCCACCGCTGGGGCCACAGTCAGACTGGTGTGTGCCTTCTCTTCCCCTCTCCTAGGGGCGGGATTCACTGTGGGGTGGTGTGGCCCGTCTGGGCTACTTGCACCCTGCCAGGCTTGTGATGCTGGGGATCTGGCGTATTAGCTGGGGTGGGTAGGCAAGGTGCACGGGGGCAGGAGGGGCAGGCTTAGATCGCTTCTCCTTAGGTGATCCACTTCAGGAGGGGCCCTGTGGCAGTGGAAGGGAGTCAGATCCGCTGCCGGAGGTTTGGCTCCTCAGAAGCACAGAGTTGGGTGTTTGCGCGGAGTGAGTAAGTTCCCCGGCAGGAACTGGTTCTCTTTGGGATTTTGGCTGGGGGATGGGCGGGGGAGATGGCGCTGGTGAGCGCCTTTGTTCCCCACCAAACTGAGCTCTGTCATCAGGGGGCTCAGCAGCTCTCCCTCCCTTTGTCCTCCAGCCTTCCCACTTTGCGAGCAGAGCTGTTAACTTATGACTTCCCAGACGCTAAGTCGCGCTTGTTGTGGGAACACAGTCCGTCAGGCCCCTCCGCTTTTGCAAGCCAGACTCAGGGGCTCTGCTTGGCCAGCGAGCCGCCCCTCTGCCCCGGCTCCCTCCCGCCAGTCCGTGGAGCGCGCACCGCCTTGCCGCCCTTCCTACCCTCTTCCGTGGGCCTTTCGTCTGTGTTTGGCTCCGGCGACTCTGTTCTGCTAATCCTCTGGCGGTTTTCTGGGTTATTTAGGCAGGTGTAGATGGAATCTAAGTGATCAGCAGGACATGCGGTGAGCCCAGCGTCCTCCTAAGCCGCCATCTTGCCGCCCCCAAGAAACTTTTAGCAGTATACTTCAGTTTATCCCCACCCAGCATATGTGCTATTATTTTCATACATTTTACTTCTACATATGTTACAGACCCCATAATACATTTTTTAATTTTTTTATTTCGTGAATTATCATTTAAAGGAATTTAAATAATAAGAAAATATATTTTTATGTACCTGTATAGTTACTATTTTAGAATTTCTTCAGTTCTGGATGCAGATTTCGTTCTGGTATAATTTTCCTTTTGCTTGAAGAACTTCCTTTAGCATGTCTGATAATGCTGATGAGTTAATAATTTCTACTTTTGTATGTCTTAAAGTCTTACGTTTGCTTCATTTTGGAAAGATATTTCATCTGGGTATAAAATTTTAGGTTACTTTTTTTTTCCTGTAATGCTTTAAAGATGTACCTCCATTGTCTTCTGGTTTGCATTTTTATTCCCTGGAAAGAAGTCTGGATAAATCCTCCTATATTTGTTCCTTTGAATAAAATGTGTCATTTGTTCTCTGACTGCTTTTAAATTTTTCTATAGGTCATCAGTTTTAAGCCATTTTATTTTGAAGGTTGGTGTAGTTTTCTTCAAGTTTTCTAAGCTTGGGGTTCATTGAGTTTCTTCGATTTATAGTTTTAAAGATTTAACTAAACTTGAAAATGTTTCAGCAATTATTTTTTCAATTTTTTTGTCTTATACCTCCTGCCTTCCCTCCTCGCCTTCTTTGGGTAATCCAATTACATGTAGTTTACATTATTTTAAGTAGTCCTATGTCTCCTTAAAACTTGGCTATGTTTTTATTTTACTTTTTAGTCACTTTTCTCTCTGAGTTTTATTTTGAATAGTTTCTGTTTCTATATTTTCAAGTTCATTATTTTTTTCTTCTAAAATGTCTGATATGCAATTAATCCAATTGAGTGTTGTTTTTCATTCCAGCATTACACTTTCTGCCTGATAAATTCTATTTGGATCTTTCTTAAATCTTCTTTCTAGTTAACATGCTCAATTTCTCCCTAAGCTTCTTGAACAAATAGAATATGACTACAATAACTGTTTTAATGCCTTTGTTCTATTAATTGCATTATCTATGTCATTTCTTGATTAATTTATTTTTCTCCTAATTAAGAATTGTTTCCCTGCTTCTTAGCATGCCTCCTAATGCTTGATTGTATGGTAGGCAATGAAAAATTTGCCTTCCTGAGTACTGGATTTTCTTGTATCCCTGTAAATATTCCTGAGTTATGACCTATAGTGCAGTAAAGTTACTTGGAAAAAGTTCAATCTTTTTGCGTCTTGCTTTTAAGCTTTCTTAGGTGGAGCCAGAGAAATGTTCAGTGTAGAATTAATTTTGGCCTAATACTGAGGCAAAATCCTTGTGAGTATTCTATCTGATGCCCCATGAATTATGAGGTTTTTCTACTCTGCTTGGTGGGAACAGAAACTATTCGTATCCATATGAGCTTTAGTCTCTCTTCCCTCTAATTTCTTCTGGAAGTTCTTTTTCCCAGCTGCAGATAATTTCTTCACACATTTGTATCAATCAGTACTGACCACAGGGGAAGACCCTCTAGCGATCTAGGGATCTTCCTCTCTATGTAGATCTCTCCTCTCTATTACTCTTCCCTGGAAACTCTTGCTTTCTTGGCTTCTCTAGAATCCCAGTTTTGTTTCCTCAACTCTTGGAAACTATCAGGCTTTGTCTAGGTTTCCCCCATCTGTGGTACAACCTGGAAACTCTCAAGACTTTAAGTCAGGGAAAATGTATAATTCATTTTGTTTATTTCTTTTCTGTCAAGAATCAGTTCTCATTATTGATGTGAAATATCTTAAAAGCTTTTATTTTAAGTATTCCATCCCATTTTTCAGTTGTTTCACATAGAAGGGTAACTCTAGTTCCTGTTACTCATTCTAGGCTGAAGTAACAGTACATATTTTTTTTTTATTTCCACAGCTGCATACTTTCTGTTGCTCATTTTTATCTCCTTTCTCTGATATTCCATGGGTAGTGGACTATGGACTATGCTTTTAATATATTCAGAATACAACCACATCTTTGCATCTTTTTTCATAAGTAACACCATGAAAGCCATCATCATGTCTTTCCTGGTTATTACAGGTGCTTTTTAATTGTTCTCCCTGATCTTTTCCTTATCCACCAACAGTCTATTCTCAATCCAGTAACAACAATGATCCCTTTAATAGCTGTGGCCAAAAAAAAAAGCCACCCTTCTGCTAAGAACCATGCAGTGGCTCCCCATTTTACCCATAGTGAAAGTTACACACACACACACACACACACACACACACACACACACACACACATAATGGCCTAAGGTACTATATAATCTTATATTTTGCTATGCCTTTAACATCATCTCCAACTACTTTCCCTGTGGGCTGCTTCTTTTTAGTTAACAGGTCTCCTTGCTGTTCTTTGAACCACTCAGACACACAATGCCTAGGGGCCTTTCCACTTGGTATTCCTTCTGCCTGGAAGGCTATTACCTCAAAAACCTGTATGGCTTGCTTCCTTGCCAACTTCAGTCTTTTCTCACTTGTGTCATCTTACCTTATATAAAGCTGCATCTTAATACCACCTATCACCCTAGTCCAGACACTCCTAATATCCTTTTGTGCTTGATTTTTGTCCTAGCTCTCATCACCATCTGATATAATTATTCTGTTCTAATCTCTGGGATGCCGTAATAGTCCATGAATACAACAGGTATTTTCTAGCTTCCTTTTGTATTTACTATTCCTTCTTCTTAACAGAGTCTGCCAGCAAAATATATCTATAGTTGTCTCCTTTAAGTCTTTCTTCAGATGTCATCCTCTTCATGGGTTGTCATTAATTATTGTAGTTAAAGTTGAATCTCCCCCCTGACTCCCTGGGTTTATATATCACCTTTCCATATTTTTTTCTGTGGAAGACTTATAAAATGATGAAGTATACATTTTATTATCTGTGTTTTATTTTCTACTCTCTCACTAAAATAGTGGGTACACATGGATACCTCCCTCCCTCCCTTCCTTCCTTCCTTCCTTGTTCCTCTGCTTTATCTCCAGAACCTAGACATGTAACCAGTATAAGTTAGGTCCTTAGTAAATATAGCTGATTAATTTTTTTAATGACCAGTTTTCTGGAAATAACCAAGTTCATAACCTAGAAGAGGATATGCAGACTGATTTGACAAATTTTCTCCATTAGGTATGGATTTCAAAATCCATAAATTTTGCATTTTCCCCTCTAAAACTCTATTTTATGCAGGCAGAAATGTTCTTACACAGTTAGTAGTTAAGAAATAACTAGTGTAGGGGCGCCTGGGTGGCTCAGTTGGTTAAGTTTCCAACTTCAGCTCAGGTCATGTTCTCATAGTTCATGAGTTCGAGCCCTGTGTCGGGCTTTGTGCTGACAGCTCAGAGCCTGGAGTCTGCTTCAGATTCTGTGTCTCCCTCTCTCTCTGCCCCTCCCCTGCTCATGCTCTGTCTCTCTGTCTCTCAATAATACAATAAACATTAAATTTTTTTTTAAAAAAAGTAACTAGTGTAAGCACGCAACATTGATGTCACAACTTTCAACTCTACCGTCCAGCTTTCAGTCCCACAGCAGAATGGAAACTGCAAAATAATCAGGAAGAATGCTTTTTAATTAGTAAGTACCCTGATAGGGGACAGAAACTAACATTGGTTTATTTTCCACTATACCTAAGACCCATTATCTAATCCTTATTACATGTCTATTAGGTTCATTACCATGAGCATTTTACAGATGAAGAATCAGCGGTCAAAAGAGTAACTGGCCATCAGACCAGGAACTGGGATTTGAACACAGCTTTTGTACCTCCTAAGCCCACCTCTTTGCACCTACACTGTGCTGCTTCACAGTAAGGGAAGAATGTAACCTAGACACAAATATTCAAAAAGACTAAGAGGACCACAGGCTGTCCTGTATACCACAATCAGTGTTGAGGATGTCATCTCTGGATAGCACAGCACAGTCATTAATGTTCATAATGATAAAACCAAGTCATCAAAAAAAGATTAATTACATTCCATCCACTCTGTTTAAGAAGGCAGGGAAGTGTGAAATCCATTTTAGAAAGATTTCCATCAAAAATGATTAAAATTTTCAGCTATCCAGAATGATTCATTCCCTGGGGTTTCCACGTAGCCAAATATGTAAATGAAAAAGCACAAATATTGCCCATTTCCCACAAAACAAACAAGAAAACTACATAAAAGAGGTACAGAAGGACCCAATCAAACTGAGGATTGGATAGTCCAACAGTATATACCAAAGTATATACTGACAAAGCTGATAGGCATCCAATTTTTATGGTGTATCTCATTGGTCAGGTGTCCATTTGAATGGTTGGTACCCTTGCCAGAAATGTTTTCATTATTTTGATTATTTCTTCTGCTGTACAGTCTTTTAGGGCTGGATAAATTTATTCCCTATACTCTTGAGCACACAGTTGGAATCATTGAGTCTACTTTACCCGCAGCTCCCTCAAAAACCTAACTTTACTTCAAATACAAAAGACAGGTTATCTTTATATTGTAAAAGTGAAGCTAAATACTACTTAATTTGTATTTACAAAAACAAGAAACAAATGTATTCCCTATCTCAGTCTGCACTAATCTGTGGTAACTGGTAGATAGTCAATAAATGTTGGTAGAAAGAATTTTTGCTGTCCACTAGTAGAAGAATAGTTATATTAATCGCGTTAAATTATAGCACATCTAGATAATGGAATGATGTATACTTATTTCAAATAATGACCTGAAAGAGGCTGAGGTGGATATTTATTCACCCTTGTATCCTCATCTCCTAGAATTCTTGTCATCTAAAAAATATCCAGTAGATATTATTTGGAAGAATAAATAAATTAAATATAAAATTAATGAACAAGTGGTAGAACTCTGATTATTGATATAATAATATAAGTAATATATAATTTGGGGAAGAGTATATGAATGTAACTGAATCAAGAAATAATCTGGAATGCTACACAGTAAATTATTACTAGTAGTTGCCCTGGTAAATGTGGGGGACTTGTGAGAGACTCACTTTTTATTTTATTTATATATTATTTAACCATTCACAATAAATACATATATAATTAAAATAATTTATGTTATAGCTATAACATGAGTCTGGAATTTAAGTGTTCATTAGAGAAATAAAAAAAATGAGATCGTATCAACTGCCTATAATATAAAACCTTGAACAGAATAAATGCTGATGTAACCAGAAACAATCTCTCAGTATTAAAAAGACTTAATAGGCAAAGAGTGAGGAGGTGTAAAAAAATTAAACGGAAAAGAAACTATCAAAAACACAGAGTGGAGGGTGGATGGGGAGTGACTGCTTAATGGGCATGGAGATTCCTTTTGGGGTTATGAAAATGTTTTGGAACTTAATAGAGGTGATAGTTGCACACTAAGAATGCACTAAATGTCACTAAATTCTTCACTTTAAAATGGTTAATTTTATGTTATGTGAACTTCATTTTAGTAAAGAAACATATATGTGTATGTATATGAATACGCACACACACACACACACACACACACACACACACGCATATTCATTGGATGAAAATAAAACAAAGATGTGTAAAGACACTGAAAGTTATCCAGGCCAAGGATGTGGAGATGCTTAGTTGGGATCAAGTCCCAAAATAAAGAAGGACAAGGATTGGTTCTAATCACTAGTGCCTAATTCTTAGAAAAATAAATCCTGGTATCTACTCTTATGAGAGGAATTGTCCAATTGGTATTACCTCCCAGAACAAGGTAACAGAAGAAAAGAAATCAAATTCTGATAACAGAAAAGGTCAACCGCTCTCAGTTATGTAGATCACAAAATACTGTGCCTGGCAACGAGCTCCTCACCAGCAGAGACCACATGTACTTCATCTTTGTGTTCTCAGAACCTGACATAGTGCCTGACACGATAAATGGTGAATGTTGAATGAATTATAGCTTAACAAGGAGAATAGTGATGAAATGAAGTGGCCCTCACATCATGTGTCATGTTGGCCAGTGGAGGACTGAATGTGTAAGCCCCTGTTGCAGTCTTCAAACCAAAGCAAGCAACTAAGAATGGCTCATTCCTTCCCAGCTGAGCCTTCTACCCCCCAGGGTGTCCAAGAATCAATTAAGAAGTTAGTGAAAAAATAATCCTAGGTTCCAATATTCTGGCTCAGGAGGTCTCAGGTGGAGGCCAGAAACCAATATTTCAAAAGAGGTTCTCTGGTTTTCATGCAGATAGTCTGTGGACCACACTTTTAAAAAAACAAATAGAAGATCAGGGCTGGGAATGGTCAATGTCTTTTTACAGGAAGTAGGGAATAAGTAGCCACTACATTCTTTTGTTTTCATTCACTAAAAGAATAACTTTATAACTACCGAAACTATTCAGAAAATGAAAATGCCTTCTGATGTCTTGAGCTTTAGAAATAGTCACACGGTTGAAAAGTCTCTCTCAGGGGCGTTATGATATGTTCCTTTGCACTAAGCAGGATTTCCATTGGCTGGTTACTAGGGTTTCTTTCCACTCAATTTCTCTGATTCTATAATGAAAAGAGATTGAGGGAGGAGTAGAGGTACATGATTCATATATATGCAACTGCTTTGAAAACTGTGGATTCCTATAAAAATATGAAATATTTTCCAAATATTCATGATCTGGGACAGTAATCTAACATCATTTTTTGAAAGTTTCTGTACTTCATTTCTGTTTTTATGGAAATATTTAATAGAATTTTGTATACAAATGGATGAATTTGGGGAACTTGAATTTTATTTATAAAATATAACAGACATGATGTTTTCAGGACTTATTTTATCTTCAGTTTTAATAATTTTTACTTTTTTATGATTTTGAAACTAGTGAATTTTCACAGTAGAAAATTTATAAAAGTTAAAAAGTTAAAGAAGAAAATAGGATAAGACCACATGGTATTTCACCACTGAGAGATTATCTCTGTTAGCATTTTGAACTATTTTTCTTCCACTCCCTTCCAAATACACATACACTAACAGAAAATTTTATGGTGAGAATTTTACTGTTTCTTTACATAGGCTTTGAAAACATATTCTTAATCAATAGCCTACTATACTATTAGCAAATGGATTAATGCCAGCATGAAATGGTCCTTGGGTCAAATGTGATATTGACTAGTAGAGAACTGAACTCAACAGCCTATATGGCCATCTCCAAACTGAGGCAAGAAGAAAGAATTCTGTTTTTTATTTAACGTGTTTCTTATCTCTGGACATTTAGATTATTTCTATTTTTTCTAATAACAAGTATTTGATAAAAATGCATGCACATGGTTCATTGACTTACCTCTATATCTTTAGGTTAGATTGTCATGTATGAAGATTATAGTTCAAATCCTATCAATTTGTAGACATTCTATACATACCTTTAAAGTACTTTACAGAAAGATTGCACCAAATTCTGCTTCTACCAACCACGGATGAGAGTTCGTCTCTACTATACAGTGGCAAGAATGACTACTAGTAATAAAAACAAAACAGAAAACTTGTCCATCATATTTAATGGGAAAAAATTTGAATCATGTTTTTACTTATTCTCCTGTGATTACCAGTTAAGTTGAATATATTTGCAAATCCATGCAACTCATTTGTATCTTCTTTTAATGTTCCAGTTTACTTTTATAACATTTCTTCACCATAGGGCCAACTGTGGAGAAGTTTAATCTTCAAAATTCTTCCATAGTTTTTTTTTTTTTGAGTGGGGGCAAAATGTAGATAGGGAGGGAGAATATTTTAAAGAGGATGCACTTACCAAGTTATTTTAATATTTATCTTATTAAAATTTAAAAAATTGTGGCATTACTTGATACCTATAGAGCTATGAAATGGAAATTTTTTTCTTAAGGAGAATAATATGACAATAAATATGAATGACTTTTTCAACAGCATTGAAAGGCACTATGCAATAAAAAATATACATTTTCCAGTAACTGTGCCAAAATTTTGTTTTTATTTTTTTAAGTTTATTTATCTGGGGTCGGGAAGGGCATAGAGGCGGAGAGAGAGAACTGCAAGCCGGCTCTGTGCCATCAGCACAGAGCCTGACTCAGGGCTTGAACTCATGAATCACAAGATCATGACTTAAGCCAAAACCGAGAGCTGGTCGCTCAACTGACTGAGCCACCCAGGTACCCCCAAGTTTTGTTTTTAATAAACTGAAAGTTTCAGTCAGAAAAAGATAGTTTCAGGAAACCCTGGGTGGCTCAGTCGGTTAAGCATCTGACTTCAGCTCAGGTCATGATCTCACAGGTCATGAGTTAGAGCCCCGCATCAGGCTCTGTGCTGACAGCTGAGAGCCTGCAGCTTGCTTCAGATTCTGTGTCTGCCTCTCCCTCTGCCCCTCCTCCCCTCACACTCTGTCTCTGTCTCTGTCTCTCTCTCTCTCTGTCAAAAACAAATAAACATTAAAAAAGAAAAAGATAGTTTCAGGAAGATTTTATTTTTATATTAAAAAAAACCCTCAAATTGACAAAGTTTCTTCAATTTGTACAATAATCAAGATTATCAACATCTCCTGTCTGGGTAACTGCCCACAGGTGTTTGGTGATGCCTTACATGTGAAAATAAGCCCATTCTACAAGATACTGTACAGTCATAAACTTACATATGTTTTATTCTCAATTAAGGTTTTTCCTATAAAACAAAACATTTGCTAAAATAAATAATATAAATACATCACTAAATTGTAACACTTCCACAGTCTATTAAAGGGATGCACTTTCAGAGCAATATTTAAATGAACACAACTTTATAGATACTATGCCTTTGTCAATAAACTTTACCCTAATCAACTTTATTTAATCCTACTTTGTTTTAGAAAGCAAAATTTTTCATTTCATTTTTGATTCTTCAGATGTTGAAAATATGGATTGTGCTCAGGTTCCTAGCAGTGGCATTAGCCTTAATAGCTTGAATCCTGGGTTATGAGATTTTGCCTTGCTTTACTATTGGTATTCAGATCTCACTTCTTAGTCTCTCTACCTTCTTGTACAAAGGAAAAATTTCCTTCTCTTTAATTATTTTCTTTCTCTCCTTTTCACTTAAGATCAGAAATGGTCAAAAATATTGCGGCAATTTAAATTTTTTTTTTCAACGTTTATTTATTTTTGGGACAGAGAGAGACAGAGCATGAACGGGGGAGGGGCAGAGAGAGAGGGAGACACAGAATCGGAAACAGGCTCCAGGCTCTGAGCCATCAGCCCAGAGCCCGATGCGGGGCTCGAACTCCCGGACCGCGAGATCGTGAGATCGTGACCTGGCTGAAGTCGGACGCTTAACCGACTGCGCCACCCAGGCGCCCCAATCGCGGCAATTTAAAAATGGTTTCCCCCAAACCACATTTTCCAACATTGTTGTTACTCTCCTATTAGTTTGCATATCAAAATGTATAGTCTGTGGTTCAAAATGTGCAAGAAAGAAATGTTGCTATTCATTTGCCATGACTAATCTAAATGTTCAAGCCTTCCCTCCCATTGCATATTAGAGAATACAAACTTAAACTTGGTAATTAAAGGAATTCCAGACTTGTACCAGTCTTTCGGATAAATATTGGGTTAATTCAAAGTGTAGATTCTTCTTAATGATATTTCTCTCATTCCTTCTCTGTTCCTCAAAATGGTGTCTGGGTTCATAGAAGAGCTTCTGTGTCCTCCCTCCTTTCAAAGAGGAAGGAAGCCTGCATGCTGTCCTTCACATCTTTGCTGGTCTGTTATGTGACAAAGCCATTCAGGTCTTTTTAGTCACCAAGCATGTAGCACTAGTGCCCACTGAATTGTTAATACTGCTTTGTGGGGGGCGGGGGGGGGGGGTTGTTGGCATAATGCCATTGACATTTATGGCTGGTCAATTTCAAAAAAAAAAAAAAAATGTCCAGCTCAGCTTTCACTGCTCTTTCAGCCCTACCTCGGCTCTTACTGATTCTGCAGAATCTCTGGTCAGCTTCCTTTCAACTGCTCCTAATCTCATTCTGGTGGTCTTTTTGTAAGTCCATTGTTTCTCAATTCAGCTATCTTCTTGTGCCTCTTAGATTCATAAGGCGACTTCTAGATCTCCTCCTCACTCCCACCTTCTGTTTCAGTAGGTCAGACAGCCCTTTCTCCTCTATAGAGGTTAGCCTGATGTTGATATGAACCGTCCTGTGAAAGTTCTTCTCAGAACTTCCCTCTGATTGAATACTTCCAGGTCAGCAATTTCTAAATGACATCCTAGAAACTTCTTAGGTGGCATCCTGTGGCTATCATCATGCTGAACTGAGGTATTTTCTCCAGAGGTCTGTAATTTTCCTGAGCTACACTTGCCTGAAACATCAAGTACTGAGAAGTTTTTCAAACCTTCTGTCTTTTCTCTTGCATCTTCCTGAGGGGAAATCCAGGACACTGAACTTTGATTCCTGCCTTCTTCCCTCAAATTCTTTTCAGAGACACTGTCAGGACTACACCTTTTGCTTTCTTTTGGTGGAAACTGAGCTTTCCCTACATTAAATTCTTTTTCCTTTCTATACTGAAGCATATTTTCATACCGCCACGGTTTAATTTGTATATGTGGGTACCTCTTGAAGTTTAGAAACTCCTTTCTTTTGCCACAAATCCTGATTCACAAGACCTTTGTCTCACTACACACTGATAAAAAATAAACAGCAACCTTCTTTGAACAATGACTGTGTTCCTCTTTGTATTCCTGCTTTAATAATCCAAATCCTGCCTGAGATAATGGATGTCTCTGGCTGAATAGGGGGAGGGTCAATTAATTTATTTCAAAAAGTCTTATCCCTGTTATAGTTGAAACTGATGATATTGATAAATTACTTTTATCTTCCAGCTGTTTCCAAATTCATTTTAGAGGAACCATTCCTTTTCTCTAGAACCTACTTTTAAAAACAAAGTGTTTTTAAACAAAGATATACTATAGTTTATCTTCAGCCACACAACAGCTTCCATGTAGTAGTACCCATACATATTTCAATGAAAATTTGTTTTTTAAACAAATTGCAATCCAATTCAACAAGCATCAGCTACTATTTTTAATCAGCCTATAATTATGCATCATATAGGGAAAAGAGGGTTATGAAAGGAAAAGACAAGGTTTATAAGTCCTCAAATGTAAGGAACCAGTTACCTACATGAAATAATCAGAATATAACACAAGACTAGGAATAATTGTGTCAACACACACGTACTGTTCATGATAGATGATAGATACTGTCCTTTATTATGTGTCCTATAGAGAACACAATGTAGGCTCTCTGGGCAACTCGAAAATAATGCAAGTTAGGACATTAAGGAGGAAGTGAGATGGCTAGACCTCACATTTTAGAGTCTAGAAATGTGGAAATGAGGAAATCATCTGTTCCAGGCAAGAGGAAAACAACTTGAGGAGCAACTTGGGAAAGAATTGTGGGTTCGGAGGACAGTTCTATTATGTTAAGCTTTAAATTGGCTGAACAACACAAGTCATTCTAGAAGCATGTACTTTTTCAGATATTTGTTCTTGGCATTGCCTCCCTTGTTTTCCCCGCCTCCATATTTTTCATAGAGCAAATGCTTTGTCATACATATTCTTCCTCTTCATGGGATTCATGTTGCTCATTCCATTGCTCCTGTTTGCTTGGTCACAGCTGTCCGCGAGAATCTTTCTTCTCCCAAGTGGTCTAAGCGAGGCTCGTAGCAAATAATGGGCAGCCCCAGGGTCAGCCCCAATGGGGCTTGCAAGCTTTTAACTTTGGACTAAAGCCATTTTTGCTACTAGTGAGACTTAGGAGAGTTTGTTTTTCTCCTTACGTTGCAGCTAAATTTCCATTGAAATAATAATAGCTCAAAAAACAAAAAAAGAAAATATCCTACCTTTTCATCTTTTCTCATTCCTTTCACTGCCAAATATGTTGGGAAAAATGAGAAGACATACACTGCTAAAACTCTCTCCCCACCCACAACTCTGCTGAAACTACCTCCTCCGCAGTCCCAGGGGCCTAAAGAGACCCATCGCAAAGATTTGTATTTTCATTTACTTACCTTTGCCCTTGCCACCACCGTTGGCACTTTAGCCAAGCCCTCTTAAAATGATTTTTCTTGGTTTCTAGTATGAAACACTCTTCTGATTTGCCTCCTACCTCCCCTGACTATTCTTCTGCCTTCTCTTGCTTTCCAATACGATTATTTTTGAAGATTCTATCATTATCTCTTTTTCTCACTTTGAATTCTATACCTAGATAACCTTATTTACCTTTAATGCTATTTCTGTGCAGACAACCCTTAAATATATATCATATATTCATATATAATTTAAATTAATATGTATTACATAGTAAATATGTATATGTCATATATTTATATATTCATATTTATATATTTAAATGGTATAGTTATAAAAAATAGAGATATCTACAAATAGATATAGATCGATAGATATTTCCACCTGACTTATCCAAAGGGATCCAAAGGGAAATCCAAAGCATTTCTAATGCTTGCTGAAATTGCCATTTAAATAGTCCTGCAAATATCACTTTAAATTCAACGTGTCCAAAGCCAAAACTCCTAGCTCCCTTCTCGGGTCTCCTCCTCTTTACTCGGTATCCATCACTGGAAGTCACATGCTAGAGCTGGCTCTTACCAGCTTATGAGGGCTCACTGTGTGCACCTGTTCTCAACTCCAGGTTGGCCATGGTGGGAGCAATTACACCACAGAATGGCAAATGCTACAAATTGCAGATTCGTTTTATTTTCCTCTTCTCTCTCTTCTTCCTTCCTTCCTTCCTTCCATTTTTCTTTCTTTCTTCCTCTCTCTCTTTCTCTCTCACTCTCTCTTTCTGAGAACATTTTCTGGCACACCACTCATTATTGTCATACCACTCTCTCAGTCACCCAAGCTTGACACTTGGGGGTAATGTTGGAGTATATTCTTTTCCTCGTTTCTTTTCCTCATACCCTGAAGCCATTCAAGTATCAAGTCCTCTAATGCTTAGGTCACTCCAGACTTTATTATTTTTTATGTCTCCTGACCAATTTCTTGCCAGACTTTTCTCCCTTATCTCTAACCAACTTAGCAAAATGCTGCTAAGTTAATCTTATGAAGGAACAGCTGTGATCATAGTTAAAATTTGCCAGTGATGTTCTTTGCATACCAAAGTTGAGTCATTAATTTTCAGTCAAGCTCAGCCACAATCTGGCCCTCAGTCCCTCTCCAGCCTGTCACATCTCAGGATTCTGACTCCTAGTTTGTGCCTAGATCTTAAGTATTTGGGAAGCCCTGGATGATGGAATTGTCTAACTGACCAAATGAGGGAGACTTGTTGACTCTGTGCCTATTTTGTTCCTCCTGAATTCCCCCTTTGCCATTTCCACACACCTAAATCTTACCTATATGTCAAGGTTCATCCCAATGCTCGCTTTTTCATTAGAAATTATCTTTTTCCATTATCTGAGGACCCAACCTCTGAGCATTTTACTTTTGTAATCACATTATCATTAACATTCTTCACCTTTTATTAAGTGAATATACTACATTCTATTTTTTTAAGTGGGCATGACCATGGTGAGCTTCTTCTTAACTCTAATAGCATATAACCGAAATGTTTTGAATAAATTGTTATGACTGAGAACACCTAGGACTTATGTAACATATTTTCTCTCAAAAATTATCTCATACTTTCTCATTTTTTACAAAATTATAATGCAGGAAGAAATTAGAAATTGATCTCATTTGTAATATTACTCATTTGGAAATTGAGGGCTACCACTAACATGGATTTATGCCCAAGACTGCAGATTTCTTACCTCTCCAACATTATTTCTTACCACGCACACCCTTTAAATTCTAGGCAGAGCTGATATGTTTGGATGATGGCTTGGTTCATACCATCTTCCTTGGAGGTGAAAGGAAGGATATTAAGGATTTTAAGGAAATATTATACTGGACTCTAAGCTCTATGGCGACAGAGACCCAGTCTGTTTTATTCTCCAGAATAACACCAGTACCCAGTTTGGCTCAACATTATTCTGTTAAATTAATGAACCACACTGCCTGTGTTGTTTCAACACTATAAGTAGAAGGATGAATACCATTCCTAGTATTATCTCGCAAAAGTTTATTTTGCAAAGTCTTTTTTTTCAAGCTACAAAATCACTGTGTTGTAGATTAAGGACTTTCCCCCCAAGGGTTTTATTGGTTTATTTATTTACAGAGTTTGACTATAGCTTGGCAGATAGCATCAGTAACTGAGCACAGAGGAAGAGTAATCGGGCACTGTTTTAAAATTTACTGATGACCTCCTACAGCAGTAATACTTTAACATAGGCAGTGTGAATAACATCTCTAAAAATTTTTTACCCTTACTTATCTATTAGTTGATGGCTGACATCCTTAAGTTCATAAGGTTCTAGTTAATGATCATTGAGCATATTTATCTTGTTCTAAATACATTTACCTTGCTCTAATTCTGGAGTTTAGGTTTTGTTTGTTTGCTTTTGTTTTGTTTGTTTATTTCTTAACAGTAGACGGTGAGGTTTCCCCTTTGTTTTCCTCTCTGATCTGGAAATGGCTCCACTAGCAAAAGCTAAATAGCTCTTCAAAATGTGTGTACACAGACTGGTTGACAATACAAATTGGTAAACCATATGAGTAGATATTGCCATCTAAAGAATATCACCATAGGCCAAGATCCAAAATGACAAAAAGGAATTTCTGAAACTCTTGAAGGTAATAGATAACTTGCCAGGCCTAACCAGAATTGGTGAACCAGCTATTAATATTCTCTTCATATATACTAGTACATATTATTTGGCTTACCTATATCCTTCTCTCAATACAGCATATGATTTTATGATATTAATATATTACCTGCAGTTCATTGTTTTAATTTTTGTTATATTACAGCCCCATAGCAATATTTATGATGAAAGCTCTAGTCTACTAAACACACCTCCCCCATGGAAAGTTTTAATGTTTTTTATGCCTCTTGTGTAGCTAACAATTATTGGATTATGGCTTATGGAAGCTTGTTTCAAAGTGTAGATTCCATAAACATTTTTTTGTATTTAGTGTTAAAATGAAATAGTAAGGCCCATTAACCCATCTGACAACCTATTTCAAGATATCATGATTCTGATGGGGCGCCTGGGTGGCGCAGTCGGTTAAGCGTCCGACTTCAGCCAGGTCACGATCTCGCGGTCCGTGAGTTCGAGCCCCGCGTCAGGCTCTGGGCTGACGGCTGACGGCTCAGAGCCTGGAGCCTGTCTCCGATTCTGTGTCTCCCTCTCTCTCTGCCCCTCCCCCGTTCATGCTCTGTCTCTCTCTGTCCCAAAAATAAATAAACGTTGAAAAAAAAAAAAAATTAAAAAAAAAAAATAAAAAATAAAAAAAAAGATATCATGATTCTGAAATATGAATTTAAAAAGAAAAAGCATTATCTTAGCCTAGTCCCTTCCATTTCTGTCTCTGGGTAATATTTTCCCAGATTAGTTTGGTTGGTAGACTGTTGTTTAAACCAGTCAATGCAAATTAGCCTTGTAATTTCCTTTGTAATAAAAGTCTCTCGTTTACCTAATCTGTAGTTTAGTATTCACACTGTTGCTTTGTGTTTCTGTTAAAGACAGAGAGAGGAGTTAAAAGAATGGTAAATATAATCCATTATCATCTACTTCAGATATGAGTTTTAAATTATTTTTTTTAGTTTAACATAAATTTTATAAAATGTTGGCTGTCATCTTTAAAATAGCTACACTCTACATTTACTTTAACAATTTTCTTGGAAAATGGTAAGTAATCGAAACTTCCAACACATATCATGGTAGGTAAGGTAATTTTTAGTTATAGTAGAACCATGGCCAATGACCAAACACTAGCTAATGTTCATACTATCAATATAGGAAAAGCATGTAAATCTATAAATAATATGAATTGTATTTTCATTGCAAGGAAAATGATTATAAATTAAATAAGTCCTTTGGCCTTCTTAATGATGATTAATAATAATGGCCAATAATAATAGACACCATTTATTGAGTGCTACCCGTCTGCTAAATTCTTAACATAAATTAACACTAATCCTCACAATGACCCTGAATATATCTTATTCCTATATTGCAGGTGAGGAAGTCAAAGGGAAGAAAGGCTATGTAACTTGCTCAATGCCTCATGTTGGATAATTACAGAGTTGGAACATTGAGCCCTGTCTTTCTGGTTTCAGTGTCCATCCTCTTTGAATATCTTGCCCCCCACCTCTAATCCCTATCCATATAGCCATCTCCCACAATTTGGAAAATGTAAACTTCAGGCTCCCTGGCTGACTGATATTTAAATAAGTTTTTTTCTTACAGATATTTATAAACAGGACCCTAAGTACCCATTTTTATGGGCTTTATTTCAGTCTCCCATGTTGCATCAAAGTACACCTTGACCTCTGACCCACCCCTCAAATTTCATAGTGAATACTGATGACCTTTTCCTCAGCTGGCCAGCTGTTTCTATCTCTACCTGGGTTTGGAGAGGCAAATCCAGCCCTGAGCTCCTCTGGCCAAGCAGGAAGCTTGTCTCACTCATTCTTATCTGTACCATCTCTCACAATGCCTGGCACTAGATGAATGGGTGTTTTGTAGCTAATTGTTTCCCTACATAGACCTAGAGCTCCTGGAATATCAGGACCACATCTAAGGGTTTGAATGTGTCTGCCTTAGGGCCTAGAGGCCAGAGCCCAAACCCAGGTGGAAAAATGTAATGAAGGAGTGAGTTAATCACTCAATCAACTGAACTGCGTAGCAGAATCGCAGCCCCCCTCCCCAAAATAGAAGGAGCATTGTAAACAAATTGGCAAAATGTCTTGCCACCAACTGTTTTTTATGGGGTACTTTGGATAATGATAAATTAATACCAATAATAATAATTAGAGCTCTCACTGCCAGAAACTGTGCCAGATTCTTTACGTATAAGCATTATCTCATTTATTTCTTGGGAGAAAGTAGATAACAACTTTCTGTTTTAGAGGTGAGGAATTTGAAATTCAGAGAAGTCACTGCTATGAAGTACCAAGCCACAATCTCAACATAGGTTTGTCTTCCTTTAGTTCATGCTTTTCCATGATACCGAGTCTGGAATTTGTCCAGGAAAATAGAGGTTCCTACATCTTATAAAATACAACTGATTGTTTCACATACTTTGTGTAATTATAGACTTACAGCAGTTCAATGAGTTTCTATAAACTATATATTTAAAAATAGACTCTGCACCAAGTATATTGTTATTTCATGAATTTATTAAGCATACATCCAAGAATTGGAAGCCAAATAAGGTTAACATTGGCCACACTGATATTTTTAGGTCTGTTTTACGGAGGGGTAGGGGTGTGTGTGTGTGTGTGTGTGTGTGTGTGTGTGTGTGTGGTGTTAGCCACAATACTAAGAGAATTCAATTCTGGCGATGGGTGATTATTTCTCATTTACCTCCAGGGTCAACACAGGAAGAAAGTCCTCAAAACACATCATTTATATCATAAGGTAGCTTATGCCCTATCTGATGAAAGACAAGCTGGAAAACATTTGAAATATCATAGGCAGGCATCAGTTTGAGGTGATATGTAGTAGACCTGCATGTACCCTTATGTTGCTGTTATCCAAATAAAAGAGGGATATAAAAAGGAAGAATAAAATACTAAGCAAATAGCTGGTTCTTTACCCAAGTTCACCCTAGAAGATGTCTCCTCTCTGGTTCTACTTCTTATTTTAACCTCCTAATTTAGTTTGTGTTTATTTAATTATTTATCCATTTCAGAAAGAAATTTACCAGTAAAATGACTAATTTTTAAAAAGAAACCAAATATATTTCAGAGGCTCTGCCAATGTGTAATGTCTTCTGACGCTGGCCAAAAATAGCAGTACACTAATTTTGAAATAACTGTTTTCTCTGTAGAATTTTCAATGTTATTCTCATTTGCCCTCCTTTCTTGAATCCCCCACCTCCAAACTCCCACCCCGGAAAAAAGAAAAACAGATTACAGTAAATTTTGGCAAGGAGTTCTATTTGCATCATTTTCTTCGAAGTCACGTGCTTTGGATTTCCTCTTGTTTATGATATATTAAAATGCCTTCCAGATGTTTTTAATTATGAAAAAAAAAAAGTTTTCAAGAAAGCAGAGTAATCCAAATAAAGTTTCCTCTTTTTTTAATGGCCAATAAATTAGTATATTCCAGCTTATCAAACTGCCCCATAATTCTGAGGGTGACCTCTTTAAAGAAGGTCAGGCATTGAGTGAGACAGCTACATTCAGGCAGAGGCCAGGTTTTACCAAGAACACTTTCAGTTCCTGTTTCCAATTGAGGCTGCTCCCTGCCTGGGGCCTAGCCTCATGTACAAGCCCATTGGCTAGAATTGCTTAAATGTCCCACACAAATATAAACACCTCTACAGTGTTGGGAAGATGAAAGGAATAGCTTATTGATATTGTATATGCTAACGTTTGGATGTGGGACAGGAAAGACAGCATTTAACTGCTGGTATGCAATGCTGAAGCTGGGCTGCATGAAGAGATTTTCATTTACTGATGTTGGATACGTGCCCAGACTGCCATAGTAGAATTCAGGGAGAAACACAGAAAGGAGGAGAACCACAGAATGGTTTTCGCGAACATCCATATGGGGCAGAAGAATAAATACATACGAAGACCGTGTCTCCAAAAATGAAAGAACTGGCCACTGGGGGACAATTGTGAGCACCCCTCCCCAAGTCTCAACTTAGCCCTCTTCGTTTGTACTCGAAGGTAACTGTCTGTTCATCCTAATTTTGATTCAGAGCATGAGTAAGACTATAATGTGGCTGAAAGAGAAAGACAGGACAGGGCAGGAAGAAACCTTAGCCCGCTTCGCCTGTTGTTGTTTTAAGCTTAGCAAGGAGAATAAATGTGTTTTTCTTTTACTAATGTTACCAAAAGAGAAAGAGCTTTGTGGATTATAGACATTGGTAGCTTTTTAAAATGTATCTGCCGAACATCTGTCGTGTGGGACAGACCAGGAACCTTTTAGGAAGTGCAGATTTTGTGACTCACAATGTGAATTCAAATTTAAATGGGACATTCATTGGCCTCACTTAATGGAGCATTTTCTGATAATTAACTCTCTCATCTCTCTACCCCACCCCATCTCTCTGTAACTTTAAGCATACTTGCCACACAAGAGTAAGTGTGTTAATGATGATAGTTTTGGAGAGATAGTTCATCAAAATAGATGTCTGCCAGGAAGTGGTGCTTGAGAAAATTTTAAATAAAGCAAGGCAGTATGACACATAGAAACTAGTCACTCAATCTTTATTTACTGCATTCCAACAATATACAAAGAAGAAATGGAATCCTGTAGAAGGGAGAAATTTAAAAGTTTCACTAATTAAGAGTAGATGGGGCAACAGTGGAAAGTTATAGAGTATTCTGGAGACTTCCAGTTCAGAGATTATGGGGATTGGAATTTAGAGGAATTGATAGGTATCTTGAGGAGAGAAAAGGAAGATCACCAATGGGACAAGGGCAGTTACCTGGTATAGGCATTCGGAACTTTGAATTTTGCAAGCAAGCATGTAATAAATACCAGATGGGGTCAAAATACTATTTGTTTCTGAAGTCAATGTGTACCTTATGGTAATGGGCAGAAAGCACCAGAACAAATGAATATAGTGGGGGTATCTATAAATAGCAGTGTCATCTGCAGTGATAACCGGGCCCAAGAACGGAATTAGATTAAAGAAAGCATCACTAGTGGCCATTCATGAAGACCACTTGATGCAATTTGAATTAAAAATTTGGAAGAGTCTCTGGGAAAGTATTACACCCGGGAGAAGAGCGGTCAACAAATGAATCAAGTGAAATAGGTCTAGTCTTACCAAATTGATGAGACTTTTATCAACCTAATGAACAGAGGTAAAGAAACACAGATTGAGTGGTTTGACAGCCTAGTTTAGGAAACATTTGTTTCTCCCTTACTATGTGTTAGGCAGCATTCTGAGTACTCTTGAAACAAAGATTGCCAGTAACACTGAAGTAAGAATTCCCTTGGCTGCTCCAGCCAGAAGATGCACCTGCTGATATGGTTTCAACCAAAGGACATCTCCCTTAGCTGAAGGAAGCCCACTGTAATCATTCAAGCTTTCATCTTTAGGAGAAAAGCAAGTAGGACAGTGAGGGAAAGAAAAACAATTCCTGTCTCTTTCTCCTATCAATCAGAGCTGTAATCCACAGAGAGGGAAGTGTCCCAGGCATATCACTCTCATATTCAAATAGTATTGCCCACATTCCCCCGATAGTCCTTTCCCTAAGAGTTTATTGTTTGGTATTCCAAATATCACTTGCTCAGAAATAACCTGAATGCAATCCCAGGACCCCTCCTCCTTCTCCTCTCTCTTCCTCCCCACCTTGCTCTCTCCATTCTAGGTATACTGGCTTTCTTGCCACTCACACTAAGCATACTCCCAACTCAGGTTGCTATCTTTGTGATTTTTTTTTAATCTGAATGTTATTACCCTAGATATCTGCATGGCTTCTGCAAAATGGGACTGGATCAAAGTGGCCTTCCCTGACCGCCTTCTGTAGAATAGCTCCAATTACCCACCACTACCTCCATCCCCTTTATCCTGCTTTATTTGTGTTCAGATTATTTATCATCACATAAACTATATAATTTGGGGGTTATTTCTTGCTTTTTGCCACTTGAATGTAAACTCCATGAAAGCAGGCCCTTTGTCTTTATTTCTTACTAGTCTCATAAAACTAGAATAGCAGCTGGCTTATAGTAGGTATTCAATACACATTTGTTCAATATAGGAATTAGCATCCAAGGAAAAGCACAAAATGCACTTGGACGCAGACAAAATATAGAGTGATTCTAGATGGAAGTGTCATGAAGGTCTTAGGAAAGATGATTGATGTGTATCTACTATGTACCCAGGTCACTGGTGGTAGTGGAGAGGCGAGGGAAAGGAAAAGGGACAGAGAGAGGGAGAGAGGGAGAGGAAGAGAGAGAAAGAGAGAGAGAGAAAGAGAGATTCTTATCCAGTAATATTCTTCAAAGGTTCTACAATGTCAAATCATAATGATATTTGAGAATAATTACTAGAAATAGTAAAGGCTTTGAAAACTAAAGTCATTATGAAAGATGACTTAAGGAAATGGTAATTTTCTCAGCCTAAAGAAAACAAAGCATAGAGGAGATAGGAGTAGGAGTCAGAGAATGGAACAATATAGCTGTCTTTAAATATTCCGGAGATATCCTCTGAAATAGTGAGTAGACTTATTTTCTATTGTTATGACAGAAAATTTTAGGAAGATATGGTAATTTTGTTTTAAAATTCTAATCATTAGAGCTGTCCCAAAGTGGAATAAAATCCATCAATGTATTAAATCAGAAATAATCTGAGAAGGCCATTGTAAACTAGACTCCTGTTTTAGGTAAGAAGTTGTACCTGATGACTCATCGTTAAGTCTCTTTCAAACTAGTTTTCTACACATGTGCATGCACACATACACATAATCATTGGGTTTTAACTACAGATCATCTAGCTAGTTTCTAAAATAGAGGATACCCAGTTAAAGTTGAAGTTCAGATAAGCAATGAATTGTATTTTTTAATTATAAGTAGGTCTTATGCAATATTAAGAGGAAACTTGTATCAGTATTTCCTTTGTTGTTTATCTGAAACTCAAATTTAACTGGACATCCTATATTTTATGTGGCAGTCTTATGCTTTAGGGAACAATATAACAAAACAAAGGCATGTAAGTCTTCAGAATTCAGAATTTTCATAATTAATGTAATAAATATAAAGCGGGGGGGGGGGGTTGCATGCCAGGATTTATTCAAACGTCTATGGGCATTATAGTTTTGGCACAGATTTGGGGGTATTGGTCTTAAAGCCATACTATCAGGAGAGGTTTTTATCTCTTTTATTTCATTTTAATATTTATTTATTTCTGAGACAGAGCATGAGTAGGGGAGGGGCAGAGAGAGGGAGACACAGAATCAGAAGCAGGCTCCAGTCTCTGAGCCATCAGCACAGAGCCAGATGCGGGGCTCAAACTCACGAACCGGGAGATCATGACCTGAGTGGAAGTCAGACGCTCAACCAACTGAGCCACCCAGGCGCCCCTCTTTTATTTCATTTTAAATCATATTTGACTATATTATTTCACAGTTTTCAAGAATTCTAAAATGTATTTGCTTTAATGTTGATTTGGGGGTGGGGGGAGGTACCATACTACCTCTAGAATTTCACAGGGGACTTTGTCCTAAATGATTCACAGCATATCATGGTGGCAATTTGGCTTTCTTAGTATTTTCTTTTTTTTTTTTAAATCTTTTTTTTAACGTTTATTTATTTTTGAGACAGAGAGAGAGCATGAACGGGGGAGGGTCAGAGAGAGGGAGACACAGAATCTGAAACAGGCTCCAGGCTCTGAGCTGTCAGCACAGAGCCCGACGCGGGGCTCGAACTCACGGACCGTGAGATGATGACCTGAGCCTAAGTCGGCCGCTTAACCGACTGAGCCACCCAGGCGCCCCTCTTAGTATTTTCTTAACAATCTAATTTCCATTTAGGTTATTTGGCACACAGTCTTTAGTACAAATTATTAAGCATTAATGCTGACAAATGATTGGATTCACTTTTAATAGAGTGTAATTTAAAAATTATAATTATATCAAAATTACGATAACCACAGAATAGTTACCAAAAAACTTACTAAAATTTTATTTTGGATCAACAGAAGCATGGCTCAAACGACACTAACAGAAGGAGAGTATTTCTGTTTAGCAGCTGAAGAGAGGGGCAAAAAGCATAAAGGGCGAAAGCATAAAACTTTGAAATTATAAAAATTCTTGGCAATTTTCTAAATTATAAATTCATTTTTAAACTATTTTGAGTTTTGTGCATCAAGTGAGGAGTGTCAATATTTTCAGTTGCACTATTTCCAGTCGACCACTTTCAATATTCACATGAAATGCCACGGCCTTGTATAAAAGCGTCTCTGACCTCAAAAGGCTTAGGCCTACTTTGGAAGGTAATATGAACAGACGTGAAGCAATTACAAGAAAATTTATTCAGTGTGCTATCAAGTTCTAAAACCAAAAATTTAAAGAATAGAGAAGTCATGCGATGGAGCCATTGAGAAAGTTTCTCAGAGAAATGGGGGCCTAATGTGTGCCTTGCAGAGTGGGCTGGGAATGCATTCTTGGAGAGGCGGGTGAATATAAGGCCAAGGAAGAAGTGATATGCACGAAACTTTGGACAAGAAACCAAGAATGAGGGTAGGAGAAGCCAGTGGTGACACAGAAAGCGAGGAAAAAGTAGAATACTTCTCTTTGGAAGTCGTGGCCCATGTTGGTGAACAGGAAACAGAGCCCTATTGATCAGGACCTTAAAGGCCACACCACAGAATTTAGGCTCACTGTCACAGGCAATATGGAGCCATCATGTATGCCTGCCCAAGCAATGGTGATCATGAGAGTGGCATTTTTGGTGGTATTCACTGTTAAGGCAGCTCAGCGAAACTGACTCAGAGCACTTCTATACTATCCAACCAAAACTCAGAGGACAGAAATTGACATTATCATTCTTTGAGTACTTGTTCAAGAAAAGTTGTTTGTTTGTTTATTTGCAGATTTCCAAGCTTGTAGGGTTCCTTCTACTCAAGAATGAAGACACACAAACTTTTCTGTGTGGTTGCAAATCAATATTTAGGTCTCTGAGAATTCCACGTAGGTTGGTGGTTTGGTGAGCAGAAGGTGCGAGAATAGCTTGATCCTGACTCCTTGCCACGGGCAGATCCCCTAGTGACAGCCACAGGGGTTTGGCCTATGTCTGGGCTCTCAGATGCTGCCATTAAGATTACTTTCTGAGCATTAATCTCTTTGAGACCAGGCACACTGTTCAAAGAGATGTCACTCCCATGCCTTTCTCCCCCAACCAAAGGGGAAGGCATTTTTGTGAGATATATTTTTGCCAGCTCGTCCATCAGAGAATATTTATTTGTTCATTAATTTCTTTTATGAACATTGTACAAGTTACACAGTACAGTACCTTCTGATCATTTATTGCCCAGATTTATGCTCTGTGACTTGATGGAAAGAAAGTGCAGCCCCAGCATGGAGCTCCCTCATTCCCTGTGTAAGCAGTTGTGCCACGATTTACAGGGCAAAGGCATTCTTTTTAGACACTGTAATTAGCACTTGTCTTATTTATACATCTTCCTTAACATGGTGTCCCCTTTAAAAATATTTTTATTTTAAAATGGCATGCAAGGAAATAGCTCAGCATGCGTTAGGGAAAAAAGAAGAAGAAACAGCAAACCACTGATAAATCCATCTGTTAAAAACCACAGTACACAAATTAAAAGAGTAAGTTAACGTTATATGTCTTAATCCCCTAGCGCCATTGTTCGTGCTTACTATTTCTTGCAGATTTTCAAAAGATATTTTTTCCAGTAGACCAACTCCTTTTAGTTCACACCCTGGAAATGCTTTGCTTGTTTTAAACAGGTCCATTATGCTCTCCAACACCCACATATTTACTAAAGTCCAGCTTTAGTAAAACTAGTTATCTGGTTTTCCTCTATTATTTATGTTGTCTTCTCCAACTCTCCTTTCAGACAATTCATAGTTACCCAAAGATGTATTAAATTCCTCACCAAAGTTTGCCTACTAAATGCAAACCGTGATTCTGCCTCTAGCAGAGCAAGACACAGTAACTCAACAGTTCTAAGATTTCTTTCTTAATTTTTAAAGGTTTCCCTTCCTCCATCCCTTGTGAGATAGGTGAGGAAAGCAATTGCCCCCACTGCTTAATGCATCACAACTCAGAAACTCACTCCATCCTTGTAATTCTGAATCCCAGCCCAGCTGGCGGTTCCTGGATTTCAGACTCTGAATATGAGTTCAGCACTTTTAAATCAATCACTCTGAACAGTATTTCTGTCAAATGGAAACCTTTTCTTCTTTGGCAGAAAGGCTTTCCTGGTTTTGACTGCAGCCCTGGAGAACTGAACAGTCTCATAAATGAAACCAGGATGTCGGAGAAAAATTAAACTAGATATAATTTTCTAGCGTTGTCATTGGAAGAGTCCTGTTCCATTTACTGTTCAGGAGGACGAAGGCACCTCTGTACCCTGTATGATTTTTCAAATAGTTTCCCCATTCCAGGTTAATGGCATGTTGCAGTTTGACTAGCAGGGGGTTGCTTGGGTTAGGTGGAAATGGAGGAATGAAGTACTCCTTAGACTGGATTCCTCTAACTTAAAATTCTCCCTCCAATTATTAAAATGTTTTTAGAATTTAGTTGCATCATAAATTTTGCTATTTATTGCTCTTAGCAGGTTATGTCCTCCTTTGTAAATCTTGTTGTTGGTGGGATTGACTGGGTAGTACAGAGGACTCTTGGCTTAGCCGCACAGCGACTTCGGAAATAATGCTTCTTGCATTTTTCTCGGACGAGTTTAAATCTGAGGCCTTGAAAATAAAGAAAGAGTGTTAAAGCCCTGAAAGTGGTATAAGAGACCAAGTCTTTTGGGGATTTAGATAATAATAACTCAACAAAATTCTTATAGTTTTTACTATGCACAGAGTAAACTCTTCTTGACTCTTTCCATGTACCCCCTGTTGAGTACCATATGTGATCCATTGTACGCAAACATTGAGGTAACGCAGAAACTAATGCTTCCTATATTCTCAGCTTCCTACTATGCTCTGTCTTTCATGTATACCTGGGTCTCCCATCACCTAAAATAACCTAAAATATATACAGAAATATAGACTGTAAGATTTATTAAGAAAAGTCCATGGAGAGGTGCTGATTTCCTCTGCCAGATTGCACTGTAGGATATTTACAAATGCCATTTCCTGCTGTTTTTCATACAATGACTATTTCTCGTATCTTAATTTCTTCAAAATGCTCCAAATATTTCATATAATCCCTTAGATACCTTGAAATGATTTTATCTCTAGACAGCCATTGATTTCTGGACACTCAACACGAGATTTTTAAGTTCTAAGATACACTGGGATTGGTAGTTATAAGTAAATATGAACAGTGAGGAAGAAAGGTTTCAACATATATGAACATGACTACCAAATTTTATGGAAATAATTTTGCAATAAGTACATTCATTCATTCAATGTTTATCCAACACATATTTATTGAGTATTTACTATTATTGAGTGCCAGGCCGTATGTTAGCTATTATAATTCAGAAGTAAGAGAAACAGATATGGTCCCTGACTTCATGAACTCTGGACATTGGGTTCTTTGAAACAGGAGGACCAAACTCTTGGATTCTTTAGAGAAACATTGCTGGACTCAATTGCAATAGAATTCTGAAAGTTCAATTTAAATGTGCAGCAATAGGGGTGCCTGGGTGGCTCAGTCGGTTAAGTGTCTGACTTTGGCTCAGGTCATGATCTCACAGTTTGTGGGTTTGAGCGCCACATCAGGCTCTGTGCTGATGGCTCAGAGCCTGGAACCTGCCTCAGATTCTGTGTCTCCCTCTCTCTCTGCCCCTGCCCCACTTGTGCTCTGTCTCTCTCTCCTTCAAAAATAAACATTAAAATTTAAAAAAATAATAAATGTTCAGCAATATGTAAAAAGCACTAAGAAAAAGCCATATAAGAGGTATGTTTCAGGGCACCTGGGTGGTAAGTTGAGCGTCCAACTCTTGATTTCAGCTCAGGTTATGATCCCAGAGTCATGGGATCGAGCCCCACCTTGGGCTCCATGCAGGATGTGGAGCCTGGTTAGGAGCGTGCCTCTCTCTCTCTCTCTCTCTCTCTCTCTCTCTCTCTCTCTCTCTTTCTCTCTCTCGAAAAAACAAAACAAAACAAAAAGCAAACAAACAAACAAAAGAGATGTGTTTCAAATAGATGGCTAAGAAAATCATAGAGCGTTTGAGCTAAAAAGCACCTGAAAGATCTTATATCCCAGCCTCATTATTAACTCAAATGAAATTCTTGTTTGTGTTAACACAGTGGTTGATGACTGAGTTGAGTCCATAACACATCTCTTGACATCCAGGAAAGCACCTAACCAACCAGTGCTCTTTGAATATTTGAATGATAAATTCAAATTCAAGTGTAATCATTGCACAATGAAATGTAGTGGGTTGAATTGTGTCACCACCCCCCAAAATCAGATGTTGAAATTCCACCCTCCAATATGTTAGAATGTGATCTTGTTTGGAAACAGTCATTGCAGATGTAATTCGCGAAATTAAGATGAAGTCATAGTGGCATAGGGTGGACATCTCATCTAATATGGCTGGGGTCATTGTCAAAAGGAGAAACTTGGAAACTGACATGTACACTGGGAAGACGCCATGTAAAAATTGGTATTACGCTGTCACAAATCAGGGAACTACCAGGAAGCCAGAGGAGACGCTTGGAACAGATCTTGCCTCTTGCCTTCAGAGAGAGCATGAAAACTGCGGACACCTTGATTTCAGACTTCTAGCCTCCAGAATGGTGAGGCAATAAATTTCTGTTGTTCGAGTCACATACTTTCTGACAATTCCTCACAGTAATCCTAGGAAACTAATATAGAAGCCAATTGTATTTTAGGCTTACTCAGTTTGCTTTTCATTCACATATTTATTGAACACCTACTACGTGCCAAGCACTGCACAAAACATCGGAGATACAAAGATGAATAAGACCCGATCCGTCTCTTCAAAATATACATGAATATTCCAAAGCATTAAATAGTGATGTTGTTGGGTTCCTCCCACCCCAATCTGGGATCTGCTTCCATCTATGTGGTTCTTTCCCAGTAAATATGATGTATTCCCCCAATCAACGCTGGAAGACTAGATTCCACTTCTATCTTGGGCCTAGCCTCTTCCCTGGAAATATGTGAAACTTGCTTCCCAGACATAGTAACCCTCTCCAATCAGTGAGTCATGGACTGGGGGTGGGATTCAGGCCAGTGGCAATCCCTTAGCGTGCTATTAAACCAAGCATCTCTAATCCACCCACCAGAAGAGTGCGGGGAGGCCTGCACTGAGTCCCTGTCATGCTTTACCAAGCCCATAAAGTGAGTATTTAAAATTTTAAAGTTTTCAAATGAAATATACAAAAGTTGATTATTTAGCAGTTTATCAACATTACCCCCCTTGTGGCAAAGGGAGCAGACAATAAAATTGTTCAAAAGAGGATTCAAAACTACTTTCTGCCGTTTTACTGCAACTTTAAAGAGGTCTAAAAACAAGTCTCCCAGAAGGCCCCTGGCTGGCTTTCCTGCTTCCACCCCTGAGAGCATGTGTGCATTCCTACAGCTGATGCTGCTGGAGTCAATCCCTGTCCATTCCCACAGGGACCCCTCGGTTGCGCCTTCCAGGGCTGTGCCTGTGACAACCAGAAGCAAATTGCGGGAACCCTGGCCCACAGAACCAACAGTGAGACAAATCGTGACTTACATTGTTCCTACTTCATCACGACCTCTGGCCTTTCTCCATTTCCCAGTGACCGTCTGCCCCACATCCTTCCGTCTCCCCTGCCACAACAGTCGCTTCCATGCAAAGAATAGCAAGAATGAAATTAAAGGAATACAAAATTAGGCAAAGGTTATAATTGCCCTTCAGTAATTTCTCTTTATGGGGATGGTAGGATTACCACATATGCACTACAGGAAAGGAGGGAAACAAATTGTGTTTCTTCAAAGTTACAAGGAACGTGCAGCAGGCTATTTATGTTTCTAGAAATCCCACTGGTAGAGCCTGAAAGATGAACTTTTAAGTGAATTTATGATAGTCTAATTATCCATGGTTTTTAGTGCAGTTCCTATTTTTTTACTTGAGGCCAACTCTCTTTAAATCTTACCTTATCTAGAAAAATAAAATATATAGGCTCATAATGTCCAGAGCACCCCTTTTAAATGGCAGAGGATAAGCCAAAAGGTCTAGTACATACAGATCTCTTTAAGGCCTCTTGGCCCTTTTACATTTTTGTTTTATTGTCTCTTCTCAGCTGCAAGAGAACACAATGGGGGACCTTAATGTTCCTGCTGTGGATTTATACTGGACTTCCTGGAAGTAAGCCTCTGCCGGGGTGGGTACCATGCTCTCATGTCCACTGTCTAAGACAATGGGAGCAGGTACCATTGCACATATAGAGTGGGTGACCCAAGGTGAGATACAGAGAAAAACCCAAGTTCCAGCAGATGGTTATGAGATCACAGAGAAGGAGAAAAAGTACAGGAACATATTATTAGAAGTAGGTACTCAATCACTTAGTCGTTTACTCAAAAATATTTATTTACTGAGCTTCTAGTCTGTGTCGGGGACTGTGTTAACCTCCATGGATATGATGTTGTACAAAGACTGACATGCCTACTATCCTCACAGAGCTCACAGTTTGATGACAGGGAGGCATCCATCAAATCATGATACAAATAAATTAAAAATACAAGTGTAAGTGCTGCGAACAATGTGAAGTGTTTTGCGGGCATAAAATGAGCCAGTTTTGCCTAGTCTGAGGTGGAGGGAGTGGGAGGAGGACATCAGAGGAGCCTTGCCTGAAAAAGTAACCAATGAGCAAAGATTTAAAGAAACTCTGGGAATCGATTATACAGTGAAAGTTGGAGGTGGGGGTTGGAATGGGGTAGAGAACATTCCAGGCAGCGTATGGAAAGAGATCACGCATCCTTTGTGGAAGGAAGAAGGGCCCATTGAAGGAGCTTGAAGACCTGTGTACCTGAACACCTGGAGGGAAAGGTGTGAAATGAAGCTGGCATGGTTAGTAGGAGGCAGCCCATCCATGCAGGGCTTGGCAGACCCTATTAAAGCTTTGGAAGTGATCCAAAGAGCAATGGAGAGCTATTGAAAGGCTTAAAGGAAGGAGAGTAACATGAGGAGAAAACAATTGTCCTGTGGATCAGGTGGAATTAGCTACAGCCTGTGAAAACTTCATGCTCCCCACCCCCGAACTCTACTCCCAGACCAGAGCCACATCTGGAAACCCAAAGTAATCCCAGTTTACCAAGGGAGTCCTAAAGGCTCACACTAATTTTCTTTTCTTGCACATTGACTGGAAATTTGCATATTCCTCAACAAAGGGGACAGCAAACTTTGACTTAAGATGTGGCCATTTGGACTGCACACCCAGTAAGATTAGCAACTAATGGTAGACTTAGAAGACAAAATATTCCATTTGGAGGATCTCAGCAAGCCACCTGCTAGGAGATCAAGTAAAACGTGCTGAGACTGTTTCTGGATCACCTTGAATTTACTTCAATATCCATAACCAGCTTCGAACACACCACATATTCCAGACTATCAAAGATTATCGAAGGTGATAGTAATGTAATGTAAGTTGTTTACCTTCAGAAATAATGAGCTGATTTATAATAACAGAGCAATAACCGCACTTCCACGTTACTGGCCAAGAAAACCTGGCTATTACCCAAATTTGGGTAAATCACACCACAAACACATGTTAATTTTGGCCGCCCCTCCTTACTTAACTAAATGTTTATTTCAAATTATCTGAGCTCCCCGCGTTCATTTGTATCCCCTCTTCCATACACTGTGGATGGAGGACTCTTTTCAAAACCTGAATTCGCTCGTGCCATTTTGGCGGCTGCAAAGCCTTAGCTGGTTTCCCAGTTACTGGGGGCTGTAGGCCAAACAGCAGCAAGGCCCCTAGCGGTCCTGCGGGCAGCTGCACCTATGTCTCCAATTCCATCTGGCCCTGTGCTCCCCACAACTTCCTGTGGGCGGAAACAATGCTGCAAACAAGATCCAGCCTCTGTCCTCAAGGCGCTTGCGGGCTGGTGAGAGATGTTACATGACATTACATGGATTCCATTATTGCCACATAAATGGCAACTCTGACACAGCAAATGCAGGCTGTTAACAGAGAACAAATTACCAACACTTAATCCAGGCTCATAGAATCAAGGAAGTTTTTCTGGATTCAGTGTCCTCTAACATGTAGCTCCAGTGGTGAAGACCACACAGTTTAAAACTTAATTGTACATGTTCTGATACAGGCCACTCTTTTTCTTTTTTTTTTTTTTTAATATGCTAATCTTATTTCCAAAATTATATTGTAAACTCCTTGAAGGCAGACTATTTATTACTTACACTTCTATATCCTGAGCATTGTCCGTGTAGTGCTGACCACATGGTGTGTGCTTCTAAATCTATGTTGACCAATTAATAGGACAGTAAATTCTTGCCTCGGAGTGTGAGAGGCAAAGGAGGGACGGCAAAAGACCTGTACATACCAAATCAACAAGGAATGGAAAGCAACAACCATGTGGAAAATGCTGGCACAAAGACAAAGTTTTATTGGTACTTTAATTTTTTTCAGTTTAACAGTGATAATGCTATAATGACTCTGTGATTTAATTGACAGGTAGGAGCCAGAACGAGACCTCACTAACTCACACTAATGAGAGGTAGGCCCATTGCAGTCCAATGGAGGCAGCTCTTAGTAATTGATTTTCTATTTTTAAAATATGTGCTTAGCTCGCTCTGGCCAACACACACACAAGTTGACTGCAACACAGAATACACTCTGTTCTTTCATTTTGTCAAGTGTAGTTGCATTTTAATTATTTATGATAATACTTAATAGTATATTAGTAAGTGTCCCGTCGTGTGGCATATAAAAATAATGAAGTCTCAGTAATACGAGAACACGATAGAGCTCTCAGCTATTAAATCTTTGCTGAGAAGTGAGGGGAGACTGGGGGGTTCTTTGTGAGAACTGGGGGTTTGCAGATTAGGGAAGTGAAAATTAGCAAAGTTTTTCTGAATTACATTTATGAAGTATATATATGGTGGTATTTTAAAATGCATTGAATATGACTACTATGTTTGAATATGACAAATATGTTAAGATACATGGTTCTTTTATGTGGGCTGCTTAGTAGATATTAAGACTTAAAAAAAAATAGACCTCAGCTGCTTTTTTACTTCATGGCATCCTTTTATATACTTTATTTTTAATTCTGACTCCCACAAAACACATTCTACCTCCTGATTATTAAGAATAATTTGAGCATGTGAAGGTTTTTTAAATTTCAAATTAATCTTTCGTATGGTTATGGATGGAATTATAATCATTTCCTGGGGAAAAATAAGATTAATGTTTTAAAAGTTATATAAGACTTCATATTTTTGCTGTTGGTATATTTTACATAGTTTTTTTTTTTTTTTTACTTAAATATTCTGTTACATCCAACTTTCCAATTCTAAATTCCAGAAATAAATTTTACAAGATTCAGTTGAATAAATGTCTGCCAGGAGACTCCACCAAATTCTACCTCCAAACACCACCCCCCACCCTGGAAAAAAATGGGGGGAACCACTCTTTCTCTGCAGTAGGGTCTTTGTTCTTTTCTACCCTTTGAGAAGTGTTTGCCCAGTTCCTTTGTCTTGGTAATTGAAAACGTCTCCCAATCTTTTCCGGCCTTCTCTGTAGACTGTTTCTTCTCTTTCTTTGAATAGCTCCTTCCGCATTTCCTTGCCATTTTGTCCTCATCCCTGTGTTCTCTCAAAGCTCATCCCTCATTCTCTGAAAACCCTTGTTGGCACCATGTTCTTGTTCTAATTGGTTCTATTCCCTCACCCACTAATTTTATGAGTTCTCTTTCTCCCCCACATTCATTGAGAACTAAAATAAGAGTTTTGTTTCATTACTAAAATATTGAAAGTATCTGCATTGAGGTTCTACGTTTCAAGTGGCCAGTTTTTATGGTACAGTTTGTATCATGACTTTAAGTTACTTGTTGGGAGAATAGGAATTGAATGCTCATAATAAGAGCAGCCATTGAAGGCACAATCATCTTATAAAAATAAAAATTCAGAGAGAAAGAGGTCTTATTTCTACTTTGAGGATTGATAGCGAAGGCAAACCTGCAAATAAATATCAAAATTATTAGCCCAGATGAATACTTTGGCAGTGCATCTTCTGTTTATATGTTCTGTTTATAAAATGAAGAGAATATGTATAAATATATAGTTAATCACTCTCAGGGATTACATTTTTATTTGCTTTATACAAGCACTGGATAACTTCTCTGGAAACTTGGTTATAAAGATTAATGATACCTCTCATGAATAGGGAAAAGATTTGCAAGATGTGGTGTCCAAGGAACATGGCTAGACAACTTAGAAACTTAGAAAATATTACATACTCTGTTTCCCAAGAGGAGACCCCAGGGCTTCAGGTCAATTAGAAACTAAAGTGGGTAGAGAATCCAAGGTGAACTATACTTGGAAGAATCCTTCAAGAGGTTTGATGATGATGATGGTTGTAGTACCTCCATCATCATAACAGCAACTGAGGGCAGGTATTTTGTTCTCAAGGCAAGACGCTTGCCAGAATAAAGTGGAACAGAATCAGATTCAGGCATAGGGTTTCCCAGGATAGGAGTTTTCAAGACAGTGGCAGAAAAGAAAATGAAATGAAACAAAATCTGAGTCAAGGAACTTTGGGCACATGAGGATAAGACTCAGGAGCTCAATGGTCATTACAGGCTCACTGGGCCTTTGATCTAATTAGTAGCACACAGAATGTAAGAGCACAGTGGTTAGGGCTGAGGTGATTAGATTCCACTGCACGTGGGTTGTGAGAAAAAAAAAATATTGATGGCTTTGGGAACTCTGGTGAGTGTCACCCCTCAGGAGAAGTAATTAAGAAACACAGCTGGGTAAGACAGAATCAGAAGCTGACAAGCAGTGATTTCCAAAGTAAAATATCTATGGCTATATATGTATCCATTGAAGTACACAAATAAATATGCATTTATGATAAGTATGATAAGTATGCACATATACCAACACAACATAGCTACTTTCCATCTTGCATCAGAGAAACTTGTTCCATAAAGAGTCTAGGATAATGTGTAGAAATACCACTCCTTTACTCCAAAAGCATCCAGACATCCACACCTGTGAAATTTGACATGTTCCACATTCTAGTGCCTTCCAGTTTCAAAGTACACCAGGTACATACTAGAGAATGGAAGAAAGGAATGTTTTTTGATGACTTCCATTTCTAAGCAATGACAAACCAGATAGCTTGAAAACTCTCCCAGCAGTGAAACACCTAGAAATTTTAGAGAAACAGATATATAACATACATCCTTTTAAATGCATAGGCCAGATCACAGGAATGTCAGGGAAAACCCCATGGTTCAAAAATATATAGGAAATTGGTTGACAAGCAATGCCATGAGTAGGCACTGATACTTCAGTGCTTGTAGGAAGAGGTTACCAGTTTCAGGAACCAAGGAATAAGAGGCAAGGTATAGAAGCCATAGTAAGAGAGAGAGTAGCAACTGAGACCCTATTTCTAAATCTGAAACAAAAGCATAAATTTAAGAAAACTGCCCACCTATGTAGGAAAAAAGGATGCTTTTCTGTATAAACATGAGCTCTAAGTAGCGGGGAGGGAATTGCATACTTGAGAATTTATAATCTTTATAATCTTGTGCTTTCCTCTAGGCAGGTATGATTTCCAATCAGTATGAGCAAGAACCCCCTTAAACTAAGAAATTACATATCATGGGCCCAAGCTGGGATGATGTGTACAAGCAAACACACACACACACACACACACACACACACAGGATGAAGGGATAGACACCCCCCAAAAGTTTGAATATAATTCTCACAGATAAATCTTTATTCAAAATCAACTCACACCTCCTCTCACATAAGAAGTTTAAATACTTTAAAAGAATTACTTTTAAAATAACTACTTTGAAAGACAATGAGACCATGATATAGGAATAAGATACTATAAAAAAGACTAGTCAACTATTGAAATAGTGGAAATAGAACATGTAAAATTTTTAAATACAGCCATATAAAACTAATGATCTATTTAAACACAAGATTAGATCTAGCTAAAGAGAGAATTAGGAAACAAGAAGACAGATCTCTGGAAACATTCTTATGATATAGCATAGAAAGATAAAGAGAAGGATACAATGGAAAAAAGTTTAAGAGACATAGAGGATCAAATAAAAAAAAAGTCAAATACATATTCTGAAGAAGCCAAAAAAAAGTGAACAGGAAGAATGGAGAAGAGACAATATTGAAATGATAATTGAGAAATTGTTCCAAATTTATATGACTTGTTCCAAATTTATATAATTATGAATTATCAGATTCAAGCAGTACACGTAATCTGAAATCTGCACCTAGACATATCATGCTGAAACTCCAGAACCTCAAATTTTTAAAAAGTTTCTAAAAGTATCCAAGGAAAAGAAAGAACACCTTTGAAAGAATAAAAATATACTGTCAGCAACGTTATCAATGACAATACTAGCAATCAAAAGAGTGATGTCAGTATGTTGAACCCACATAGTCATCAACTGAAACCATGCTGTGTGATCACCCTGCAGATAAGGATGCAGTCTCCAGTCAAAATTCAGCTCAAATATCATGACTGATGGTGCCACACAAACACTAATAAGATACGAAAAGTTTGATTAATCACAGAATGAGGCTTTACGGAGAGAACAGATTCCAAAGCAGTTCTGAAAATAGCTTGAGAGCATATGGAATGGAGACCCTCTTGTGATGGTTACACAGTCAGGGGCTGAAGTGAGGATTTCCTTGCATGATCCAGAGTTTTCATGGTTTAAAGTTTTTGTATATGAGGACCACAGTGTTATGGTTGTAGTAATCCATCATGAGATGCCATTCATTCCTTCCAGGTTAAAAACAGACCAGTTTGGATTTTGAAATAAAGTAACAGTAGAGATAATTGCCCTTTTCTAAAATAGGGTTCAATCCTTAAAAGCCTCATTTTACTTTATAACGGGCATATTGACTATTCTAACTTGGGACAGGGAGGTGAAAATGTCTGTCAGATCTTTTTCCTAAGTCAATTGTACATCCCAAAGAATTTAATTTTAATTTACTTATCATTGGGGCAGATTATTTGTGCCCATTATGGGGTATTTTAGGCCATTGGGTAATATGGCTATGGGAAATTTAAGCAAGACAATAGTTCCAGTGGTTAAGATGCATTTTATATCTCTGTGCTTTACATTATGTTCAACAACTCCCCTAAGATTACAGGTGATATCGTGTTTGAATTTAGTGGAATGTCCAAGTATAACTGTAATTTGAGCCCCAGTATTGATTAAGGCCATGAGGTTTCCCCATTGATATTATCTCAGTGGATGTTAAATTCAGAACCTATGTTATAGACGCACAAAAACCAATCAATGATGTCTCTTTTGTAGTGTAATTTATTTTAGTAAATTTGGGTTTCCAATTGGGTCAATTTATGGACCTTGTGTTCATTTTTTGTTTCTCTTACCCTATATTCAGGGTTTTTAAAATTCAGGGTTTTGTTTGTTTGTTTGTTTGCTTGCTTTTGCAGTTACTTAATTAGTTAAAGGAGGTCCTCTCCACCTTGCTTATATTTATACTTCTTCCCCTTTGAGTTTCATGTTACTATCATCAGGGTTAAGGTCCTACCTCATGGCAATGGTTGAATTAATGACTTAGCTGTGCCACAGGCCTGCTGTGGTCATTAGCCCTATAATCCTGAGTACCAAGATATTTTTTAGGTGACAGAGGCATAGTTAGCAGCAGCAGCAAAGGCATTTTGTTGGGTCCCAGTGAGAAATCTGCTTGTAGGTGCATGGACATCAGCATGCCATATGGTAAGTGTTCTGCCTCCGTATGACTGACCACCCAATGGATCTATATGGTGTACAGGGTATCTGTCTTTCTCCTGAGAGCTCTGCAGGATGGGAACCAATACCAGAGTCAAAACCACGGGTCACAAAGTAAGAGTTGTTGCCATTGTACTAGCATCAGTCACGGCTTATGGCTCGATTCCATGGCTGGAATCAGGAAAAAACGTTCAATCTTGAGACATACAGATGGGCACACAACCCAGGGCCCCTTTAAAGAGGGCCTCAATCCTTAAGGCCCTGTCCTTAAATGCCAATTATCAAAGCTTTCCACTTGGGTTTACTGGGACTCGGCAAATGCAGTATGAAGAAGCACAGTTCTAGGCACAAACTTTCCAGGAGGTACCAACACAGCTAAAGGAACATACCAGTCAGCAGGCAGCAGTGTCATTTAGTGAGGCAAAGCAAGACACGAAGTCGCTGCCTAGATACCTTGCTCACTGTACCAATTGCTGTGGTCACCCCTCAAAGACAGAATGGATCCACCCTTGCCCAAAACATGGTTCAGATGTCGAAACTAATAATGCCACACATCTGTGTGGATGAGGATATGGAAAGGTTTTTCACATTCACGATGAAGCTTTCTGGGGAGAACAGAGCAGGTTCCCAAGTAGGTCCGATGTATGGTTTGACAGCAGAGAGGGGCAAATGGCTTGAGGTTGATGGTGAAGTTAGGAGCTGTATAGGGGTTAAGAATTTCTCATATGGACCATTTTTGTATGATTTGAATTTCCTATTAACTCTGAAAGAGGGAGCACCCAGGTTTCTTTTTAAAAAATTTTTTTTAATGTTTATTCTTTTTTGAGAGAGAGAGAGACAGAGCATGTTTGGGGGAGGGGCAGCAAGAGAGGGAGACACAGAATCCTGAAGCAGGCTCCAGGCCCTGAGCTGTCAGCACAGAGCCTGATGTGGGGCTTGAACCCACAAACTGCGAGGTCATGACCTGAGCTGAGTGAAGTTGGACGCTTAACCGATTGAGCAACCCAGGAACCCCTCACTCAGGTTTTCTTAAAAAAAAATAATAATGTTTATTCATTTTTGAGAGACAGAGTGCAAGTGAGGGAGGGGCAGAGAGAGAGGGAGACACAGAATCCGAAGCAGGCTCCAGGCTCTGAGCTGTCACCACAGAACCTGACCAGGGGCCCAAACCCACAAACTGTGAGATCGTGACCTGAGTCAAAGTTGGACGCTCAACCGACTGAGCCACCCAGGCGCCCTGTCACCCAGGCTTTCTTATTATCAGTTTTCCCAGATGAGTGGCAGAAGGAGATGGGCAAGTGATGAGACTCGAAAAGGACCAGCAGTCAAACATGAAATGTGGAACCAGTCTATTACATATATGATTATTATTCAAGAATGGGGGTAAAGTAGAATATTGTCTATAAAAAACCTGAGTTTATCACAAGTAGAATCTCAGTGAAGTGCTGACTACTGAAGAACATATTTCCAATCAAAGAAACATAAACTCAGCAGGAAGGTCAGAGATGTAAGACGGAGTGGTGAGCAAAGATAGGGTAATGTTACCTGGTAGAACCCGTGATGAGGCCCATGCTAACGTTGCTTAAACTCATTAACTTATCTGGTTACATTCGCAGGGCACCATGTTAGTGGCTGACATGGTGGCAACGTGCAGGGTAAGGAACATCCCAGACCTCATAGAATTTACATTCTCACAGAGAAAGGAAGGCTGTGTGCACAGAAACTGGCTGCTCCTGCTGCCTCTGCAAATTCTTGTGGTCCCAACGCCACATTCTGTTGGTTTCTGTTCTTTGATTTTACAGGCTGTTCACCTCAGGTGCAAGTACACATCTATTGCTCTGCTACTTTCCACAAAAGAAAGTGTGCTGGGTATTATGGTCACAGAGCCTGAAGTTTTTACCCTGAATCGGAAAGGGGAGAGGGCACCTCAGGTCCTGAAACAATACCCAAACACTTTAAACTGACATTCAGTCACAGATCTTGAAGCCACTGACACAGTCACAGATCAACAGTACCTTTCTAATGAAGCCATTTAAAATTAAGTATTCCTTCCTTTGTTCTCTCAAACAGCTCTTTCCTACCTCCTTTTTAGCCTTTATTCCAGTCTGCTTCTATTATTCTTCATTGTATCCTTGGTGAGCCACTATATCATAATGCTAGAGAACATGATCCCTGAGTTTAGGAGATCTGTGCTTGATTCCCAGATTGCCTCTTTATCACTTGTATAATTTTAGGCAAGGTTACTTAATTTTTCTGAGCCTTAGATTCCTAATCTACACAATGAGAATATTAACAGTACCTAATCGTATAGTACACAGAGGATCGAAAGTGATACAGCCTACCGTGTGTTTTGCTTAAAACTTGGCACAAATGACAAAAAATAATGTTAGCAAATATTATTGACCTGTTTCCCCCACTGAAAGGTAAGCCTTTGAAGGTGAGAGACTGCATCACAATCTGCTTGATAAATACGCATCACCGAGCACTGTGACATACATAGAGTCGTGTACACACACACACACACACACACACACACACACACGGGTCAGTAAAATTAACATTTATTCTTAAATTCATTAAGCTCAATTTCCTATCTAATCCTCCACTAGATTTATGCTTCTCTCTGCTTCACATCCCTCTTTGTTTTATCTCGATTTTTTTTAATCTCTTTCGGTTTCTTTACCTTTTTGTCTTCTCAATCTCAGTGGTCATGAAAGTCCCAAGAGATAGGTGAGAAAAATAAGATTAAGAAAACCCTTTTCATAAGGCAAAGCAGTCATGGAATATAAATGAAATTTAATTTAAGAATTGCACTGGAATAAGGATGGCTAGGCATCAACCCTGAACTCCTAGTAATGTAGTCACAGCCACAGGCCTGTCCACCAGCTCCCCAGCAGCGGGCCAGTGTGGGGCGGTGTCATGGCGCAAAGGTAGTGAACTGCAGCAATGGCTCAGGTCAGCTTAGCAGCCCTGTGTGTGGTTGTCCTCCCAGGGTCTGGCAAAGGTATCGGGAAGTTCTGTCTCCATGCTGATTTCTGGAGTATAAAACTCCAAACTCCATCACGGTGGCTGCCATTAACTGATGAAATCAATTAAGCAAGCAGCACTACCTGCTGAAAACTGACCTAGCAAAGACACAGAGGAAGGGATGGCGGTGTGGAAGAGATGAAACAAAGAGATACTGGACTAGGTTTTCTTCAGGCTGTGTTTTTAGAAACCTAAGTTCCATCCATGTGTTCTTTTACACTGGGTTGAGCAAGCGCTTCCCCGGCAACTCGAAACAACCCCCTGCTTGGCCTCATTCCTTAACCTCACTAAGTTATTACAGTTAATACTGTGGTTAATGGTTTCTGGAAAGACGATATCTATCAGCATCTGAGTGTACACACTTTGGCCTAAATATTGAGAAATCATAGGTATGTAATGCAAAGCCTGGGTGTGCCTGCCTGTAGAAAGTAGCTTATTAGGATTAATCTTTTACAGAGTGACTAATGCACAGGGAATGAGGCCCTTTCCCTCTCCGACTTGCAGAGGTTTGGTCCAAGCTTTCAAACAGGTCTCTTTGGAATGCAACTGGTCGCTATTGAAAACTCTGCTCAAAGATATGGAATGTAAAAACCTTGCTTTTTTTTTTTTAAACTTTTGTATATTCTAGCAAGTTCTTGAAAATCAAATGGCAGAATCTAAGCAGAAGACTGACTGCCAAAACGCATGCCCAGTTGGGGAAAAGTGTGTGGGGAATCATCCAGCATACTTCAAGAGCTACAAGTGCAGCCTGGTAGAACTCTGTATTACCTTCTGTTCTGATTCCTGAGCTCTGCCAGACTTTTGTTTGAAAAAGCATCTTTATGAAGCAGTACATTTGTTACGTTGTATCTGAGAATACTTTTCTTTCACCTTGGTTCCTGCTTTTAAGTTAAGTGCGATGACTTGCTCTCTTGAACTGCTCTTACAGGAGAGACCAAAAGCACACAAGGCAGGTGACATTATGCTGAGGGTACCAGGCTGACCTTATGGGGGGGGGGGGATATTTTTTCTGCTAAAATTAGTGCAAGACAATAAGAGTTTTTGTACTAGTGCTGTAGTCAGCTAATAAAAGTCAAATTCTTTTCCAGGGAAATGTAATTGTTACTCCTTGTAAAAAGGGGGGGAGGGGGGAGGGATTGCTGTTTTATCAATAAAAGCATACAGAGCTGAATACCTACACAAGGAAATTTTCAGTATAATTTATGGCATTTCATCACGTTGAACTGCATTCCAAGTAATTCACCCTGGCAGTTTTACTCTCAAAATGGAAATCTTTATATTTTTCTTGCCTTCATCAAATGAAATGAGTTTGTGTTCAACTGTAGTCCATATACTTGATAATTTGTCTGACTGGGTAAGGTTATTAGCAATTTAAGAAATAAACCCATTTGGATTTTCAGAGAGACTTAACAGAAATAGGAGATTGCTATGATGATCTCTCAAAAATTACCATGTAACACACAACAGTGAGATTTAAGTAACAAGATTTTCCATACACCAATAACACCAAGGAAATGCAAACTCAAACTCCCTCGATTAATTTCCAGGGATTAAGTGGTTGCTATTGAAGTCAACGAAAGATACATTTTACAAAGCAGAGAGGTCATTCAGTTCAGAAAAGCAGACCAAAGGCATACTATCTTTAGAGTTTCTGTGGTTAAAATGCACTCAGATCAATTGGGTGAAAGATTTTGTAAGATTCTCCAGTCTGGTCAGAATGAAGTGGAAGGAGGTGGTCACAGCTAGAGGATCCTCAAGGTCTCAGCTGATAAAATATGAGGCCTGTAAGGGCACTTGAAGATTATTTAAGCACAAGCCCATAGTTTTATAAAGGAGGAAATTGAGGCTTGAAGAAATTCAATGACATGGCTAACACCACTCAGTGGGTCTGTATAGGTACTCACCGTCTTGCCTTTCAGATAGAGACCTTTTAACTCTCCCATCAAATTCTTTTAGGAATTAACGATTTTCTTGAATTTTATGTTGATTCCTTTTGCTTTTGTGTTTTGTAATGCAGATGATAACTTGGGTAAAATACTGATACAGAGGTTTATTTTCAAAATTGTTACTTACTATTTTTCACTTCCATTTAGCCTCTTGTGACATTACAAAAAAAATTCAGATAGTGTTTTACATTTGGATTCAACTTTTCAAATTACAAAACACTTGAATATCCAAGACTTGCCAACAATATAAGCTACTTACTATGTAACCAAATGAGGATGAACAAGGTTAAGTGAATTTGCCAAGATCACACAGTCGGGCAATGCGGAAGTTGGAATTTGAATGCAGCACTTTTTATTGTTTATACCACATAAGCTGTGGGTGGATAACTAAGGTAAAGGGGTCAACTCATAAGGTTCTCACTCAGGAGGAATTGAACTATTCATTTGCAGTCTTGCTGTAAGAGCTTCATTTGGTGGCTGAGAATATGAGATTTAGACCCAAACAGAAATCCCACCTTTACCTTATACTAGTTTGGGGACATTGATTAAGTGATCTGTTTAAGTCACAATGGTCTGTTTAATAGTTATAATAATAACCATAGATTTTTCTGTAACTTTTAAGTGGCGCGAAAGAGAGAGAGTTCTGTTTCTATGAATTTCAGTAAACACTGTTGGTAATTATCTTTTATCTCTCTCAGAATGCAGGCCCCTTAAGAGAGAAGATATGTGTTTTGTCTTTAGTGTAGAATATCAACAATGGCAAGAGATGTACAGCTATATATCCCCAGAACTTAGTGTGTTTCCAGAGGAGAATAGGTGTCCAATAAACCATTGTTTTTGTTATCGTAGCGTTTAATATCAACTTTGAAGATCAACCCTACCCTGGGTTGACTGGCTGGTTGGCTTCTTATTTCTTTATTTAAGTACGAAATGAGAAGTATGAGTTTTCGATTCTGTCTTAAGGTCTCAGTTCTCACATGCCTCTCATGTGGTAAGCATTTGCTCTACTGTTGTTTCTCTGGTGTTTAAAGTGATAGCATGTAAGGCTTGTAGCAATGGTCTCTAGCTACTTGTCTGGTGAGCTGACTATATTATCTGATGCTCAACCAAGGAAACCATCTAGTCCAATGGTAGAGGAAAATTAGTCACGTGGCACTTACTGATAAATTATACTATTCTTATTATACTTTTTGAAATTTAAGGGTTTTGATGATACACAATTTTTAATTTATGCACTAGCTTTAGCTTAGCTACCTCATATGATCCATCTTGACCAAAATGATTTTTGTTTTATTTTGCATCAATTTATTTGCAAATCAGATTGAAGATGACACATAAATATATACACAAACATATATGTATGTGTATTTTGTATGACAAGTGACTGAGGAAGAGAAAACTCAAGCTTAGCTTACGGATGTTTCTGCAGGATATTGACGTACCATCCAAAAGTGGACAGCTGCAACAGACATACTCCCCTTTCTGGGACATCCTTGAAGGATAGTAGTAAGGGGAAATCCTACCAGAGAACAGAACTTTAAGCAGGACACCCAGATGCACTAGACAGTAAATGAGAAGAGGTAGGAGTTTGTGTAGATTCACAGGTGGTAGCCAATGGCTTGCCTGGATGGTTAGGGACTTGGAAGGAATATGATTGGAAAAGTGGCAACAAGGAAATTTGGAGAAGAGGTATGTGGATAAACTTCTCTGAACGAGCAAAAAAAAAGTGAAGATATTTGTGTCTCATGTGAATGATCACCAATGGGTTACTTTAGAAGAGGAGATTTTTAGTAATCAAGAGGCTAGGATGAGCTCTCCTATGGATATCAGCAGCTTCTTTCCCCAGCCACCCCTGTTATTGCCCAAGAGGCTCATGGACCATGTGGCCATGGTGGAAGGGATGGAGGGCTCAGCAACATAGACTTCCACTTACCAACACCAATGTCAGGTATTGACATTGTCATTGTCATTGACAATGACACTTACCTGGTGTCAGGTATTGCTGAATGCCCAAAATGCCAGCATCAGAGGCCAGCACAGAGTCCCTGATATGGCAACATTCCCTAGAGTGTTTAGCTAGATACCTGGTTGATTGCATTGGACCGATTTTATCATGGGACAGACAATGCTTTGTTCTTACTGGAGTGGACACTTATCCTGAGAATGGAATTGCTTCCCCTGTACACACTGCTTCCGTCAAAACTCCATCTATGGATGTACAGAATGCTTGACCCACTGTCGTGGTATTCCACACAACAGTGCTTCTGATCAAAAAACTAATTTCACAATGCATGAAGTTGAGAAGGGAATTCTAGGCAGGACAGGAGGAAAAGGATATGCAAAAATTAAGAGCGTATATACAAGTAGAGAGGCAGGAGAGGCCAGGGTATATCTGGTGATTGTCAAATACTAAGGCCTGGTTGTGGGGGGCGGGGAGGGAAAGGGGGACGGTGAGGGGAGTGTGGTCGACCTCCAGTTTGGTAGCCAGTGGCAGGGTAGAAGAAAAGCACATTCCATACTAAGGCAAGTGATTTTATTAAGCGGGCCCTGGATGTGCACTAAAAGTTCTAAAGTCAGAAGATGCAACATCAGACTTGCATTGAAAACATTCAACTCTAGCAGAAGCAGAGATGGAGTGAAGTACCACTTGTATCTTCCAGGTCCTAAAAGCCTGAGGGTAAAACTAGGTTTGCAGTAACAATCACAAAGCGTTATTTTCCTGAGTATTCACAGACCCCTCCCACTAATTTTTTTTCCCTAAATAGATCTGAGAGTCCTTAAAGGTGTCTCCTACAAGGCCAAGTCCCTTTGGTTATTTTGTGATTTTCACAATTTCCTTCTTCCCTGTTTAAGTGTGTAGGACCTGGAGCAAGACTGCCTGTAACTAAGTTCTGCCTCCTCCACTCACTAGCTAAGTGAATGCAGTCAGGTTACAAGGAATAAATAAGTTAGTATATGGAAAGTACTTAGAACAGTGCCTAACACACATTAAATGCTTGCATAACAGTTATAATTCCAATTAGAAAAGTATTTTTCATACTGTGAGTCAGAATACATTATTGGTCCATAAATCAATTTGGTAGGACTAACCAGCATGTTTTTTTTTAAATGAAAGCATATAGAATACAATATAATAGAAAATTTCAGTTGAATATAGAAAATAGTAGAGCACACTGCATGGCAAGGGTCAGCATCCTTTCATGAAACTTTGTTTCAGAATACATGGATGTGTGTGTACATATGCATGTGTATGTACTCAGTTGGGATAGAAAACACATATCTCACTCTACTTAATGATCAGAAAAGCACATGTGTTATTTTTACTGCTTTTTCCATAACCCTTAGTTCTTGGAATATAGCAGGAACTCATAAATATTGGTTGGGATCAGTGAATGGATGCATGAGAACACTGGCTTTCTGTGGTCATGTTCCCTGTGGTTGTCAATGTCTAGAGGAGCTGTTTGGTTGCTAATGCACAGTCAAGGGGCAAAGGCTGTTGTTTCTGTGGCCGCCCACTGGCAACTACACCAAGGTCACTGATGGAACTGAGGTCCCTACTAAGCACATTCTTCCCCTGGCTGCAGAAGGTGTTGAAATCAATGTTGCCAAGGGCTACCCTTCCAATGGTCTGTTGAAATTGAGGTGAAATTAACTTTTGTTTTTCATCTTAGATCCACCTGAGATTCAGACAGAAGTCTGTGAGGCTGGCCACTAGGACAATGACTGCAGAAATGCTGTCATCTTCAGAATCATCTCTTTCCTATGACATTAATCCATCTTTCATGAACCAAAACTCTCTTCTTTGTTTCTATCTTCCTTGAATATTCATTGTTTTTTGTAAGTACTAAACCAGACCTAATAATAGAGCCCTATAAGCATCCTTTCCTATCTAGATCTATATCAACATGCCTGTATCCTATGGTGAACACAGTTGATCTCATGCCATTATCAGGGCCTTTGGCAACATTCTTGGCAAGATATGACAAGGGCCTGAAACAAGCCAATGAATGGCATGTTCATTGAGATGTAGCAACATTAATGTGGGGAATTTCAGACACTCTGCATCCATTCAAGGATAACCTTCAAAACATGCAACAACCAGTTTGGAAAGAACAGTGACCAACAAAGTTGGTGCCAAAAATAATCAGAAAGGACTCCAGACATAAACAACCCTGTAGCTATGAGCCATTACACACTGGCTGAATCTCAGCTTTAATTTCCATCATTGTTTTGGGTTATGTTTTCAAAAGTTCAAGTTAACAGAGATTTCTGAGCAATAGCATGGAGGTTAGAGGACAAAAAAGTTGGATTATTAAAGTCCCCTGGCAGAGGGCAGGTAGTTGATGGAATGATCAGTGTTTGTGTTGCTATGAACTGGGTCTAAATGAGTCGGTAGCTGTTTTTAATGATCACAGCTTAAGACCCTCCAGAGAACTACCCTTGAGAATTTGCCAGAAAGTAACTGCAAATATCATATACAGAGTTTTCCAAAGCATACAAAACCGTATAGTGCACAGACATCTCACCTATTGATCTGATTTTCCTGTGGAGTTAGAGAAGACAAGACTTTTTACAATTCATGAAATTAGAACATCATTCTTAAGTTGATGATAAGCCTGCTAACTGTTCATTCTGACTTGGCCCGGAAATGCCCTGTAACATTTTGCAGTGCTAGACCTTTCAAACTGAAAGATTAATTTTGATGTGGAAAAAAAAAATAAGTTGCATTCCTATTGCATTTGATTTTTGAGACAGTAAAATTCTTGATTATTTGAGGTGCTAACACTTTTTTTTTAATTCACTAACCTTGCAATTTTTATCAGGAGTACAGAGAACAAATAACTAACCTGATCAATGCCAACATCTCCTTTCTCCTCTGTATTAAAACATAACTTTAACATTTACATTGGTTGGAGTTGTATGCTTTTCATTTTGTCTCGGAGTTAAACATTAGCTATTTTTACCCTACCCTATTCTGTTATCACATACAGATACAAAATTATACTTGTTTGTTGACAGAGAGAGAAAAAGAAAAAAAAAAGTTAATGACAGAAATCATTTTGTAGGTGTTTTGAGAGCCCAGAGAGGAAACAGGAATGTTGTTGACGATGTTTCTGTATCTTCTCTACGTCCTCCCTAATATTCTTTCTCCTAGATTCTTTAACACATTTTTTCAAATGTCCGCTTCCTCTTTGTTTCTCACAAGAGAGATGTGGGATGGGGATTCTGACTCGGTTAGGCGTGCTCTGACAAGAACACTCACTGCAACACATAAAGCACAAACCTGTTAAGGATTTCACCTTTTAAGAAATGACAGAATAATTACAGGACAACATGTCCTTCATGAGTAAAAACAACTAAACTAAAGTGCTTTCAAGGCTGGCGTGGCCGACTTCTCTCCTGGCAAGATGCATAAATCATCAGCTGTGCGGGGACTGTTTCACGGCACGTGGCACACGTGTGCGCGCGGCGCATGTGCGTGCGCGCGCGCGTGCGCGGACGTGCCGGTCGGAGCACACACGGGAACCTCATGGTTAATGTGCTCGGTTTTAGGTTCGTTGAAGCTCTGATAATAACCCCCCAATACATTTTACGTCCATCTCTCTCCCCCTTAATCTTTAAACCTCAGGCTGCTTTAAGGGGAAAATTTAATCCATATATGTCTGCCTCATTTTCATTTAAATCGTCAAAAAGTTGTTTTAGAAGAGTTCTTTGATGTCCTAGACTCCCTTGAGCTTTTTCTTAGCCTATTTTCTTAAAAACAGGAATTAGCATTTTCCCAGGTGTGGAGGGGCTCTAATTCTCTTTCTCCCCAAACACAACCCCCACCATCCCCACCCCAGGTCTCCATTGAAAAAAAAAAAAAAAAAAAAAGTTTGGAGTTACTGAGAGGGTGCCGGTACAGAAAACAGCTTATCTGAGCATCAAAAGCATTTACAAATATGAACTCTTAATGCAGGGCTCCACGTTGAGGTTAATAATTAACATTTCTGCCCTTTTGGGACCTCTTTCTACCCAGAGGACCGGCGGGGGGGGAAGTACTCCACCTCCAAACACCTGACTGGTGCCTGCCTTCTGGAGAATTCAGAGATGTGGATCTTAATGCAAGAAGCAGTTTTTTTCTGCCTTATCATATTTTTGATAGACCTACAGATATGCCCATGTTGAAACCCATATTTTTTGCCTTCCGGGTGGTACTTTACTTCTTTGCTTTGCACCTAATGTGTATCATTTTATTCTGGTTTTCACATTCAGGACAGACTTCTTAATCATTTTTAGATACACAAAAGTAGGCATATTCCATTTTACTGTGCACAGTATTATCCAAAGAGTAATCTATGTTTGGCTAAAACTCAAGGGTTCCCACAGTGAAGTCCTAACTTTAATCAATGGAGAAATCTCAGAAAATTGTTTAGAAGAAATGCACAGTTAGAGAAAGAGAGCAAATGTTATAGTCCCATATTTCTCACTTCTTGAAGACTTTTAAAATAAGGGAGTTCTATTTCAAATATATTTTCTTTCTCCTCAACACTGTTGAAGCTTCCCATTTCAGATTAAATTCAATTAATATCAGAGGGGATGAATCTGTGATAGTGGCTTCTATAAATCATCCTGAAGAAATACGCAATCATCATATACCAAGCAGCGAATCATTTTGGAATGAGGATATAGGATTCCAGTTTGGGGTGCTCAGAATCAATGGACTGTTTCTGTGTTGTTTTTAAATGCAAGGCTGATCATGTCACTCCGTTTAAAGCCTTCAGAGGCTTCTCACTGCGTCCAGAATAAAGAACAAGATTCAGGATTAAGAAGCCAGTTTAGGTCTACAGCATGTCTCACTGTCTCTGTTCCATCTCTGTGTGCCGCATCAGAGCCATAGAAGACCCCCTCTTCTATACTGCATATGCTCGAAGATCTCTGTGCCTTTGGATGCTGACGCCTGTCTTAGGAGCGCTCTCCTGCTTTTTATGCCTGCTAGACTTTTCTGGCATTCAAGGCCTGCCTCAAAAGATATCTCTGTGTAGCTTCCCTTAACTCCTTCAGGCAAGTTTATTCTGATCTGTCTTTCTACCTCATGGTCTTCCCCATGACAATGTCAGCTTTTGGCAGGAGGCACTGTATAGCATTAATTATTCTATCTGCAGCACATTGCATTGTACCTGGCAGAGTGACCTTCTGGAGATAGCGATCTGCACACATCCTCAAATGCCGCCAAGAGGAGCCAGTCAGGCTAGGCTGCCGGTCCACAGCCTACGTCAACCAGAGCAGCCTGGCTTTTATCTGTTCACATTCTGGGCTTCAGCAGCAGCTCAAGTGAGGCTCTTATTAGATATATATTAAATGGATGGATGGACGGACGGATGGATGGATGGATGGGTAATTAGGGCACAAAATCTTAGAATTCAAGCCAACTTGACAAATCCACAATTATTTATTAGGCAGTTACATATACAGCTAGGTCCATTGAAATCTAGAAAGCAGTAAATAATTCAATGTCTACTTGAAGAAATTTGGGATTGGATAGTGAGGTGGGGCTTTACTACATACATACATACATACATACATAAATAGGAATTCCAGAGTCAAACAATAATGTAAGCCCTGCAGGTGGCTTTTAAGGCCAAAGCTTCAAATGCAACTCCAAACTGAAGGAAGGCCAAGTGGTGCTTTAAATAATGCCTTAAATAATATAGTATTTTTTTTTCCAACGTTTATTTATTTTTGGGACAGAGAGAGACAGAGCATGAACGGGGGAGGGGCAGAGAGAGAGGGAGACACAGAATCGGAAACATGCTCCAGGCTCTGAGCCATCAGCCCAGAGCCCGACGTGGGGCTCGAACTCACAGACGCTGAGATTGGGACCTGGCTGAAGTCGGACGCTTAACCGACTGCGCCACCCAGGCGCCCCAATAATATAGTATTTTTAAGTTGCCATGTACTTTGCCACAGATAACCTTCTCTAAAACTCACCACTACTATGTCTTGAAAGTATTCTTGTGCATGCTTTAAAGATACATGAGATAAAATAACACCAACAACAATAAATAGGTAAATTAAGTGACCAGCCCTATTTTCATGGCTAGACAGCAGCAGAACTGAGAAAGAAGAATCCACATGTGTCCCCCAGGGGCAGGTCCATGTTTTGTGGAGCCTATGGCATATACGGTTAGGGAGAGCATCTTCAAAAAAGGAAGGCAGCATTACGAATACAAAACTAGAAGGTAAATATTTCTTCAGCATGAGAAATAAATCACAGCATTTTTTTTATTAATTGCATGACACACATTAATGGTGCTTTTTTTCTCTACATTTTTTAGTTATATTCTCTGTTCAGACTTCTGGCCCTGGGGTTTATCCTGTATCCATCTATCAGAACCAAAATTATGGTAACCAGCCAGCTTGGTGTAGTTAAAAACAGTCACCAAGGCTGTGTAAGAACTGACCTCTACTTAAGCTGCGTGCAGGTTTAGAACACCTTACACCATTCATTTAGGACCTCACTTACTGCCTCCCTTAAGGGGCAGTCAGGTTTGAGCACATGTTTAAAACCAGAAAATGCTTTTGTTTGGAGTCATTAAATGGACCTTGATATAATCAGAAAGCCCATGGTAGTGGGATGGGGGGTGGGTGTCTTCTTTTTCAGAATTGTGTCACTCCTGAATCAGTGTTCACCAAAAGTTTCTCCTTGTTATTATCACTTATTATTTTATGAGCAGCCCTAAACACAGTGTGTGGCATGCAGATAGCCCATGAACCATATTTGGTGATGATGGAAGGAATGAATGGCAAGGCAGTGTTTTATGTTTAAGAGTATCATCCAGAGCAGTGATGCTGAAGCACCTAGTCCTGTGGTCCGGGGAGAACATTTGAAGGGGGATTCCCTAGTAGACAGTGGCTGGAAAGTGCTACCTAACCATTGTCTAAGAAGTAGGACAGAAAACAAGCAGAAGGAAGTAACGGGGTCAGTTGGTAAATGAGCAGGAGCTTCTGGGACTTTGATGCAGTTCTCTTAGCCATACCATAGCAAAATTCTTCTTTTTGTGCTAAGTCACATGATATTTCTGTTGGTTTCTCGATAAAATTCTTGTGGATCTTGTAAGAACTGCCCTGGTTCACTTTCTGTGCCCCATTTCACTTTCCAGCTTTCATACCTGTTTGTCCACTGGTGACTCATCGTATCAGCCCTGAAGAGTCGGTGATGTCGCTAACAGCCCCGTACACATCCTCTACTTCACTCTCCAAAACAGAAAAAGGCATTCCACAGGAGTCAAGGCAAACGAGCTGTGCCCCCCCTCACCATTGGTGCTCACTGCGGTCATGCACGTCCAGTGTTTTGCACCAGTCCAGTGCTCTCGCTCAGCGAATGCACACATACAGTGTCTCCTGCTGACTCTAGTAATCACTTCCCAAATTGCTCCACATGTAGCAACATGGGTTCCAGTGCCTCTGTAGTTCGTTGAGTTTTGGTCTTCCATTTATCTTCTTCTTCTTTTTTTTTCTTCCATCCATGTAACCGTAGGTCTTCTAAGGCTCTGGATGAGGAACACCACTTGATGTCCTACATTCAGCTTTTTCTTCCATAGAGCTCAGTCACTAACCCAGCTGCATACCAAGACTTTTTGATCTTGGTTACCCTCCTGTGCACCTTTTTTATTTGTCTCCAGCATATATTTCCTGTAATATGATATTTGTGTGGGAGCATAACTGTAGGGTTGATATGCTCTGACCTTTGGTGTTCAAATCGTTTGTGAAATCTGCTGCATGGCCTTTTCACTTTCAGTTTCCCATCATTACTTCCTTCTGTTATTTTGCTTCATTCACATCTGTGTTTGCTTATTGCCCACCCAAATATGCCAGACATTTCAATGACAGAAGAAAAAAATACACAGACACACCATCATCTTCTTTTCTAAGTTATTATAGGTTGTGATCCCTAAACAAACTCCAGAGTCCTCTGCAGAAGATAGTTATTAAATTGAACAATCGAATACAGTAGAAACTCAATGAACTTCTCGATGAACTAGGCTAGCCTGAACATAAGGAGATAAAGGGTATTGTTAAGATCTTTTGGGGGCATTTTTCATGCAGTGCTTTTTATCATTTATCTCCCTAATCTTTGCCTAAACAACTTCTAGCCCTTCAGTTTCCAGATTCTAAAGTGCTTTGCAGAGCTTTAAGACACTCTTTAGACTTTATAGTTTGGGGTCCATATCTATCTTTCCCCTAAAACTATGGACTCCACTGGAGGACAGGGAGTTTATCTGCTGTTTACCATTGTATCCCTATTCTAGAAGATAGTAGGTGCTCAGGGCATGCTTTTTGAAGAAGTAATGAGTTGACCTCACTTTATTCTTTTCACTGTTGTTGATCTTCAATATGGGCATTTTCTGTTTTTTATTTCTCTTGTTCTAACTCATTTCCTCTTCTCTTTATTCTCAGAGTTGTAGCGCTTTCCGTCCTCCATCTCAGTCTTATCTTTTACAAACTTTTTCATTTTTTGTTGGCTTTCCACTTCAGAGTCATCATCATCATCATCATCATCATGTATTTTCCTCTACCATTGTCTACCACTTTCCAGGTCTTTGGGAGCCTGGAACAGAATTAGGGGTGCCACTTTGAGGACAACAATTCTAATTTATAATGCAAAATTATAGATGAGCATCTAGGTTGGAAAGTCAACCTCCCTCTGCCCACTCTTCTGTCAGTTTCTCTTAGAAGTGTTACTTCTCTTAGAAGTGTCACATGATTCTCTTAGAAGTGTCACTCTGAGAATAATTCTGAAAGCAAAACAAATTTAATTTAAAGACTCATTGAATATAATTAGAAGATAAACATGGTATACAGGTAAAAGGGACTGTGAGGATAGATAAGCAGAAGTAGGAATGAGACAATAAATTTGAGAGTCAAGAATTTGGGAGCTAACATCAGTAGGGCTCATGAAAATCTATACCATACTGATCAACAGCTTTTGATTTATGAAGGCATGGGTTTCATTTATTAGCTGTGTGACCTCAGGCAAATTATACCAGCACCTATCTGCTGCTGTTTATTTGTAAAAATACTATACAGGGCCTCTATACTGTTTAAGTTTGTTGATGCATGATATAGTGCTCAATAAATAGCAGTGGTTAGAGTTATGGTTTGTTTAAACCATAAGAAAAACCTTCGTTCAGGAATTATAGAATAAGAGAGAAGAGCAAGAGGGGAAAAACAGTAGTAGACCAGTCTCTAGTTTCTTTGGCATTACTCTACCTTCCATACTATCCAGCCACCATTACCAGCCAGGAAGCGATGAAACCAGTAGAATTTCTAGTTCATGAAGGCCTCATTTCAATGAATGAAATGAAATGCTTCCATTCCAGGAGCTGACTATTGTCCCTGGCCAGTGCAAATGAGTGAGTCACAGCATATCAGCTGGATATGAAATGTGGGCACACAGCAATTCTCCCTCAAAACAGCATCACCACAATTATGAGGTCTCCATTGCCCAGGCCATGATGAGTTTGCTTTGGGGGCCCTTCACTATTGGACACTCGGTTATTGATGCTCTGACTAGAAAGCTCAAGGAAAAGGCCAGCTTTGGTCCTGTGGTTCCTCTTGGAAAGAATGGAGAAGCTGGAGAGGCCCATTTTTCTAAGGTAGTTTGCCTCCCCCCCCCCCGCCCAAGCTACAGACTATATCATGTTGGTAAGATGATAAACACTGATGATTACCACCCACATTTGCATCTATATTCATACAGCAGAAAGTATTCTATGTAGCAAACCCAACACCCTTGTTTATTATTTCTTTGTGCAACATGAAATAGGGGTCTGAACAAATAATCTTCCCCTCATGTTTAATCCTTAGGCTAGGCTCTTGTTTTCTGGCTTTTAGACATTCTCAAAATGTTCAAACAGCCTGCTAAACACTATTTCTCGTTCTTGAAATACAATATTTTGAACTCTATTATTCCACCTTCATCTGCTTCCCATGTAATCTCATAGCATGGAGTAATTTAAAAGAAATATTGTTCCTGTGTGGCTTTCTTGTTCTAACTTAAGACCAAATTCTGGGCTATTGTAAAGTTTAGAAAAGCTACCTCAAACATCTGAATACTTAGCTTACTCACCACATAGATTTTTTAACATTTCTTCAAGTACTAAACCATAGGCAGCCCATCCCATCCATTTCTCTAAACACTGGCTCCACGACTCAGAGGTTATTTTCAATGGCCAAGACAAAGTATGATTATAGGAAACATTTCTCCCTATTTTTCTCAAACCCTGGAGGCTGGTGTCTTCTGGCTCAGCTCTGGAAAACCAGTCTCAAGGAGATCAGAGCAGGCATGGAAAGTCTTCCAGGTAGAAAGCTCTCGCCCCCCTAGGGACAGTGTGTACTGAAGCTGGCCCAGAATTCTCTGAACTCTCCATGAGTAGTTTTGCCTTAGTGTTGAATTTCTGATGTGGATCCACTAGGCATCTTTTGCTTCGGTCCATCGTAAGCCCAGATTTTATAGGTCTTGTGCAAATTGGAGTAAAATATCTGGGCCTGTTTTACTACCTAGGACTACTTTAGAACTAAACTCATTTCATCATGTGGTAGGGTGTGACAAGAGGCCAATAATTACCCATCTTCTCATTTACTATCACTATTACTTAGGGAGGAGGGATTTCTTACAGGTTTCATTTAAAGTTCCTATCTCTTTTGCTTCTTCCGTCTGTATTACCATCTATGAATCTTGAATTATGGCATGTCTTCAATATGTGTCTGTCTTCAATATGTATCTGCTTTTAATATGTAACATTGAAAGTTACACATAGCTGTAGATGTCACTTATCTGATGATCAAAGAGTGAAAGGGATAAAAAGAAGTGTAGCTTTGGCCAGACATGACAGGATGAAGCATTGTTAGGTTGCTCTTGGTTTGTGAGGGTGGGACTCCTTTTTCAAGCAGGGTAGAAGAAGCTGTCTTTAAAATGCATGGCCAGCCACCAAGGCAAAGCACGACGGATGCCGTTTAAAAGGAGATTGTATCTCTGCAACAGCCAGTAAACTTTTTTTTTGGAAAGAAGTGTTCATCGAGGACTTAGCATCAACTTTGTATGTAAATGCGTACTAAAAATAAACCATGCATTATGGATGATAGGTACATGGCTCCGTCTCAAGGATTTTGCAGACTAGTTGGAAAGCAAGCCCCTTACCTACAAAACATTTCATCCAAACGTCCATTTCCATTTCCAACCAATGTGTTGTGCTGTATTTTTTTCCCTACAAGAACCTCCAGACTAGCTGTCGGGGTGACAGACACTCTGCCTTATCACTAGCTCCATGTAGACCAACATATGGAAAAGTAAAAAAAGGATCTGCAGCCCAAACAATGTGCTTCTGTTGCTTGTTTCTGAGTGTTCTGTTGGGCTGGTGCTCTAGCTGTCCCACTGATAATGTTTTCTGGTCTTAAAAAGTGATGAAACCAAACATAAGTTAGAAAAGTATCCAAGAGGAACAAAGGAAAATGTGGAAAACATCTGTGGTCTCAAATGATATGTTTTCATTTGATTTCATTGAAAATGTTTGCAGATCTACAATATTTGAAATGTATGGCTCTCTCTTGGATAATTTAACTTTCAATATAAGCAAGTTCCTCGGTAAAAAACTCTAGAGGTATCAGTGGGTGACAAGTTAACACAAACTGACTGTTTCTGAGAATGCACTTTGAGCATTTTCGATATTTTGCACTATTGAGTCTCTTCCATGTTTTTTGATACTATAGAGTCTCTTGTGTGCTTTTTGTCTCTTTCTGCATATTTGGCCTCTGCCTCTGCATTCAATATGTGGATAAGTCCTTTCGTACAGCTCTGGACCTCAACTAGGAACCCCCAGTTCTAGGAAAAGATGTTCTCGTCCATCCCGATGTTTGGCTCTCCAGCCTGAGGTTTGGGCCATATCCTATGTGTTTTGCAGAGAGACAAGCATCCAGGAAAGGCTTCACCCTCAGACACTTGTTTAGAAAGCTGTGGAGGTAGATTGCCTTCATGCACACTTTTAGTTTGGTCCTTTAAGGTCCTGGAAGTGCAGCTGTTTGTGCTGTCTGCACTGCACTTTTTCCTACTCCATTTAGGTAAATGGAAGTGCTTTCTCTGGCAAAGAAATTCTGACCCCATCCTTTGCCCCATTGCCTGAGTACAATGGCACAGGCAAGAAAGGCTCAGAGCACAAATGATCAGCTTTTGAGAAATCGGAGGGGGGCCGAGATGACAGCCTCTGACACAGGCAGGCATGGCAGAAGGGCATTAATTATCCATAACTACAAGCATATCCATGTGCACACTTTCTACCTGCTGGGCCTAACTCTGTGACAGTCTGACTTTACCCACCGTGGGAATCTTTAAAAGGTATCATCCTTATGAACATTCTTTGAGCACTTGCAATGTGAGAACATTATGAGAGGTTCTGGGAACCAAAAAGAGAAAAGACAGATTTCCCATCCTCTAGAAACTCGTAGTCTAGGTGAGAAAGAATTGAAAAAAAAAAAAGCTGAGATACAAGGGGCACTGTGTTTAGTGCCATGTGAATGTTGGGAATAATACAGACCACAAGATTTTAGGAAAGAAAATACTTCAATCTGGAGTGTGGCTCTACACAGATTTGAATGTCTTAGAATAGGTCCTTAAGTTCTTGCAGACAAGGACTTTGGTGCAATGCAATGGACTCTCGTGGGGTTAAGTATCCATAAGCTAAAAATAAGAAGGTTTTGAAATAGGAGATTGTCTGCAAGTTAAAGTTGTATACAATTTCATGGAAGTAAGAAACTAGAATATAGAGGTGGTCAGCCCTGTCCCAAAGTGTGCTCGGTTGAGCTGCTAGGGAGCCATGTAGATGAAGCTGCTGAGGCCCTTGTTTGCACAGGAAAGCCTTGATAGATAAGAAAAAACACTGAGGCTGCAGGCTCCTGCTTTGAACTGTGCAGATGTGAGATGTGCAAAGAATGTTACAAGCCCCCTGCTTTGACACAGATAAGAGAAGCAGAGAGAAGATAGAGCCCTGGGTCGGAAGGCTGGGAGCCTTGAGAAAAGGCAGTGCTACTGCATTTCAACCAGTGAAGGCTTCTAGCAACCAGGATACGGGAGAGTCGGGGACAGGAAGAATGCCAGGAAGAACTGTAGGTGGGAATATGTAGTGGTATGGCAAAAGCCAAGCATCTGATGGTTCTCCTGGCCTTCTAGAAGAAGCATTTATGCCTGAAGACCTCATACCCATACAGACAATGGACTCTGAATCACCTTCTATGTCTCTGGCCATTTCCACCCTAGCTGTAAGAAACTCATAAACCCACTGTGTCTGGATGACCAGACTGGTTCTTAATAAAATTCAATCGCACTGAAACTGAAGTTCTAATTCCCCAGATATTGACCCAGGGTTGACTCCACTCCTTCAGATTGTGTAAAAGGAATCACACACATTTCCACATGGACCCAGGGGCCAGTGCATGTTGGTGCTGTGTGTCCTTTGGGGAAAGCTGTTGCCTTCTGGGAGATATAGATTTTCAAGCATTAAGTTTGTCTTGTTCTAGCCCAAGCATGATAGTGGAGACTTTAGTAAATTTTTAACTTGTCATTAAAAGTGCCTTTCATATGAGAATTTTCAAGGGCACTGATAGCTGAACAGGAAGAAAAGGCAAGCATAGGAATTATACAAATAAGCAATCATTCATTTTGAATACAAAAGGGAAATGCACCTTTCTGAGGGTGTTTCAAGAAATTTTTTTAGAAAGTGTGTTTTTGCTGACAGATTGCTGTTAGGGACACCTCTAAACCTATCAGCCATAAGAATATTGCTTTGCCACTTTTTTCTTAAGAAGTAAAATGAATGAAGTTAGAAAATGGAAAACTTCCAATGTGTTTTCAATTGTAGATCATGGAGCTTTCGTCCCGAAATTTGGGGAAGATAACTTTTAATTACAGTAATAAGAACCACATGGGCAATGATTGATGTGAACCTGATGTGTCCTATTCCTTTATTAATCTTTTTAATTAGAAGCAAAAGAATTTTTTATCTGCCGGGAAGGAGATGAGATGGGCTGTGATACCCTGCTGCACTTTGGGGCTAGAGAACCCGATTGCTCACCAAGAGTCTCTGTTAACCTGGGCCAGGAGGTGATGGACCCAAAGCTGGGAACACTTGTTTCCATCTGGGAGTGGCTTTTCTTATATCTCTTGCTGCAGATCATCTGCATGAACAATCTTCCCCCCTCCTTTCTTTCTGTTGGATTGGTTTTTGCTGGCACTGTTAAACTAGGGAGTTAGGGAGAGAATTTAAATTGTTGCCACACCAGTGTTGGGAGTTCACATCTGCCAGGAAAGGAAGGATGAGGAACTGAAATGGCAGATGTCAGGGAGGCTGAAAGGGGAGCCCAGAGTATGATAGAATCGTGGCAGAAAGTGTACTCAGGCCACAGAAACAAAAATAATGAGGTCAGCATTAACTGGGATTGCTGGCTGATGACAGAATTGACAAAATAAAGACAAAACAGGGGTGGGAAAAATTAAAAAAATAAGTGAAGTAATCAACAGTTATGAAGGATGATATAATACCCTCCTTGAATAGTAAAGGTTGATTAAAGTTCTTTGGGCTCTGTGATATAGAATCATATACTCATTCAACAAATTTTATTGAGATCTTACTATGCTTCATACTGTACCAAGCCTTGGGGATGCTATTACTGGCAAGAGGACCTGGAAGAGTCATAATCTCAAGAATGATACAGGTACAAAGGTGGATATAGAGATACAATAAAGGAATGATTGAATTGGCAGGTAGTTAAGAGGTCAGGGTAGATCTTGACAGGGTGAGAAGCACATGAGCTGACTCATCAAAGACAAGGAATTTTCTGGGTATATATGGAGAAAAGTTGTTTGGGTAGAAAGAATGCCTGCTCAAAGCTATGGGGCTACAAAGCACCCTTTCCTGTTCAGAAAACTGTGTAGTTTGGCATGGGTTTGCATCTGATGAATGATGCACAGTGAAGCTTGAGAGGAAGGCAGAGGCCAAATCCCAAAGGAACTTTATTGTATGATGGGAATCCACTAATGGAGCTTATATAAGGAGTCATTGGAGGGGTGCCTGGGTGGCTCGGTCAGTTAAGTATCCAACTCTTGGTTTCGGTTCAGGTCATGATCTCACAGTTCATGGGTTCGAGCCCTGCATCAGGCTCCACGCTGATAGCTCAGATCCTGGATCTTGCTTCAGATTCTGTGTCTCCCTCTCTCTCTCCCCCTCTCCCACTTGTATTCTCTCTCTAAATAAATAAATAAACTTTTAAAGAATTTAATAAAAATTTTTTTTTAAATGAATCATTGGAGTGTGGGGGTTAGGGGTACAAACCGTGGAGTTAGAAAGACTCTGGATAATAGATTCACCCTTCCCTAGATGCCCAAATTGTGGCAGCATGAATGACATGGGCCTGTGCCTGAATAATTATAACTCTGCTTACCACTCACTCCAAGCCTCAGTCTTCTTGTTCATAAGGAGGGAATAATACCTCCCCAAGAGTTTCAGTGAACAGACAACGAAAGCACCTAGCATGTGGTAGGTACTCAATAAATGTTACCTTCAGTTGTTTGTGTAACTCCTGGTTCAATAGAAATTAGCTTCCAAGAACTTCAATTTTAAAAATGTATGCTATTTTCTTATAAGGCAGGGTGCTAGCCCATTCAGTAAGAGTTTTAAGGGAAAAATAAACAGAAGTTCAATTCCAGATTTTCTAATGAACTTAAATGGTTCCCAAACAGCAGCTAAATCTTTTATAGTCCACTTATCATATGTACTGCAGTCAAAATAGGTCAGTGTAATGAATACTTAAAAGGAGAAAGAAGGCTTTGGGAGAGGAGTTAATTATTAGGAGCCCTACTGAAAGAAGAGTCTTCATACGAGACTTCAGATGATGGCAGCATCTATTCAAATAGACAAGGTCCTACTTCTTCCTCTTCAAACCTAGTTTGAAACCATCTAGATCAGGTTCTCCTTACACAAGAGATATGTAGTACAGGGTGAAGAGATATGTAGTACAGGGTGAAGGTAGAAAGAACAGCAGGGCACGGTGGGTTCGCTGAGACTGAAGGCAGGTCCAGGCCGGACCAGGGGGATGCTGAGGAGGAAATAAAAATGCTCCTGTGCTGTGTGGAAGACTTCAGGGGTGCAGGGACTACCTCCTACCTGCCGCCCTGCAGTGAGTGGAGGGAAGGGGCAGAATTAGGGACTGGAAAATGGTTCTGTGGCCATATCAGAGCACATGTTTCCCGATACTGTTCTCTCTTGCCCTCTCATCCCCTGGTGCTGGTGTGTGTTACTTATTTTATGATCCAGTTCATGTTCTTGGACTTTGATCAGATGGGACACAGAGCTAAAACAGATAAATTTTGGCTTTTCTGTTTCAAAAAACTGAAGAGCTTTTAAGTCAATGCTCCCAAACATGACCTGCCTTGGGTCTTTTTGTATTTGGCGTGCTATTCTGTGCATGTGTGGGGGATAGGACCCACCAAGGGTGTGTTCCAATCCCTTCAAATACATTATCGCCCACAGCAAATGTCAAAATTTCTTGGCTCTCTTCATGTATATAATGACCTGTAGGAGTCAAACTGTGGAGCTCTGCAAGAGAAAGGAAATGCAGCAAGAGAAAAACCAGCACAGGCAGCTCCATAGGGGAAGGGACCTATTATTAAATAATCTTTTTTCCAGATAACACATGATTGGTTTCTTTTTAGTCCACTGTTGTCTTTAGTGGGATTTGTTGTCAACACCACCTCCAAGAGCTAAAAATTCCCCTTTCTTCCCTTCCCTCCTCTTTCCTCCCTCCCTCCCTCCCTCCCTCCCTCCCTCCCTCTCTCTCTTTCTATCTCTGTCTCTTTCTTTCTTTTCTCCCCCTCCCTCCCTTCCTCCCTCCTTCTCCCACCTCTCTCTCTTTCTCCCTTCCTTCCTTTCCTTCCTTCCTTCCCTTCCTTCCTTCCTTCCTTCCTTCCTTCCTTCCCTTCCTTCCTTCCTTCTTTCTCAAACAGGTATTGGTTTGCTTAATTAGGGTCCAGTGCTGTGTGCCACCTCCCTAGGGTGTCAGCAATGCCATTTGTAAGAAGCGCTTGTATAACACGTGAAATTGTAAAGTAGCCTTCATGAAAACAACTACAGGCTCACTTGTGTTTTATGTTTCTTGATGCACCCTCACTTTACTCCCTTAACACCTTTCTTCTCATACCCCTCTTGTGCTTCTTAATTGAGCAAACCAACCTCTGTCCACACATACAGCAAGCATCACTTGCGGGCCCTTAAGGGTTGGTTACCCTGGCCATTGGAGTAGTAAAGATTCTGAGGATAGCATGCACTCAAAACTTGGATTTCACCCAGCATTTCATGTAGTAAGCTCCAGTTTTGTGGGACCATGGATAGAAATCTCTGGCTAGATATTCTGATAATATTCTGATTCTTCATGCTTAAGTAAGAAGGGCTAGTGGCAGAGAAGCTTTGGAGTTTCTGAGGGGTTTTTGACACCTGAACCATGCCATGTCAGATGCCATCTACTCATTCCAGGTCAGGTCAGCCCTAGCTGGTTACCCAAGACAGCTGAGGGCTGTGACAGGCACACTTGTTGGTTGCTTTCCTCCTCATCTCACAATTTTACTTCTGCATTTCCTCCACAGACGCGATCCCCTCACCCCCACTCTTCTTCAGATACTGAACAGTTTCTTATTTGTCTGAGCTTTAAGCTTTAACTCTAGACCATTTAGGTTCTTTTGAGTTTTGGCCAACATAGAACTGCTCCAAGACTAACTTCAACTCTTAAAGATTACTGACTTGATGGAAATTTGGAAGCCTACAGGGAACCGTGGAAAATGTTTTGACTTGTATTTTTCCAACTATTTTAGTTCTGCCAACTGAAGATCAGTGGGAAAGAAGATAAAAGGAAATCTCTGGTTAATTTAATCGCATCCAACTCATCAATCCCAAGATAGCGTTAATTAATAAGCCATGTTATTCAACAAACTTATTGAGCACTTTCCATAGGTTAAATAATATGCCAGGAGTTAAGGATACAACAATGTATAAGATACAGTCACTGGTAGATCAACAGATCTCAGTTGAGAATTTTGAATCTGCATTTTTAACAATCAGGGAATTCTGATGTACGTAGTCTGAGGATCAAGTTTCAGAAAACTCTGGTTAGCAATGGTTCAATTTTCTAAAATCTAACTTTATTTTCAAATACATGAAAGTAGAGAATGTTAAATGCCCTTTAATTCTGATGTCTAGTCCTGTCTGCAACAAGGATCTTAAGCCCAGTTGGTGAAGGTTTTGGTAAACAAAGAGCGTATGTTGACAACATCTCAATTTCTTTAATGACCCCAAATCAATCATTTGCTCACGAGAATTATCCGGCTCTGCTCTCCTGGTACCACAGATCTCTTCCTCTGTATGTTACCCATAAATATCCTAATAGTTTTGCAAAATGTTTAAAAATGGTGATAAACTAAATGCTGGGGACAGAGGGAGGAGTGATGCTCTCATTTGCCTTAAGTGCCTCAACATTAGTGAAGGCAGCAGATCTGAGCAGTTTATATAACTCTGCACATGAGAAGAAGCAGCTTTCTCCATTCAGTCTTGGCATTGGTTTCTAATGTTCTTTCCTCTTGCCTGTAATTAGAGTGTTGATTTAAGTCCTAACAAAGTACTTAAAAAGGTACAGGACACTCTGGACTTGCTGAGGGAAAATAAAAGACTCTGCTCTTCGAAATGAATGTCTCTTGGACTGAACATGGAGAAACCCAGGACAGGGTTGTGAGCATGCCATAAGCAAAACACAGTCTACATTTCCAGATCTTGTAACAGCCATTTGGTCAGGGTATCAGTTCAGCCCTATAACCTGCTCAGATAAAAATATAATAGTGGTAGTGTATTCATGGGATATTATTTTTAAAGTATTACTGTAGAACTCTATAATCACGTAAGTATGTATGACTAAACAAGAGAGCTTTGACATTTGAGAACCTAACAGTTAAGATTATAGCTTTTTATGAGCGGATGACCCAAAGGGTGAGGCATCTGATGTGCAGGGCTGATACTCAGCTAGTACCCATTGGTTTATCTCTACTGGTCGTTCATGGATGACATCTTTTCTGATAGTCTGGGTGCCCATTTTGATCGGTTGATGGGCCCTCCTAGGCTTTACAAATTTTTAGTATCATCCCTGTGATTTGTGATTTTATGAAGATGCATTCTTGAGTCCCATTTATTCTGAGTGAATGGGCCCAACTGGATTACATTCATCAGGTCTGAAGGGGATGTCTACATTTTTCAACTAGACTTCACAGGACAATATGCTTTATTGATGTCCACAAAAATAAGGGTTTTTAACACTGTGAGATTATTAGGAATGTGAAGAATCTGCTAAATTGTAGTTCAAATCAGGCAAACACAAGTGTTTACATATTCTGAAACCTGAGCACACCATGATTATTTTCCATGTACTCTCCCCCAAACTCAGGTTTAGAAAGAAACTCTGTTGTCCTTCCCTTTATTTAAAAACTGTGAAGCACTGGAAGTACCATGAAGAAGACAGACATGGTCTCTATTACCTAAGTTTATAACATACATCTCTCACCACCACAAAACGTCTCATGACTACCCCTGCTGGTACTTCACTTCTCTCAGGACTCACGTTTGCCAGACTCCTTTTTGTTCTCACCTTCTCAGAAACACTTTAATCTGTCCATGGGCTTCTCCAGATTTATCAAGCAATTACTGTATTATAGGCATTATGTTAAGCATTGTATATGTATCATTTAATCTACCCAACCACAGTGTGAAATGGGTACTCTTACCAAACCCATTTTGCAGATTGGTAAATTTGCTTCCACAGAACTTAAGTAACTTGCTCAAGGTTACAAAGTCAATAATGATAAAGCCCCTTTCAGATTCAGGCAGTCTCACTTCAGAACTGGCAAAGATATGATTATCACCCAAACAAAGTCAATGTTGAGTCAATACATTTTAAATTTTAAGGAACTGAACTTGATATGTGCTACGTGGTTTCTCTTGTTTTACTGCAGAGGCAGGGCTAGAGTCACTGACTTTCCTGGTTAAAAGGGATCGTAGAGCTCTCAGAGGGGAACCAAGAAAAAGTTTCTTCAGCAGTATCTCTGAGGGTCATCACACTTGAGGACAACAATTGGGTGTGTATTGTTCAGGGCTCTCCGGAGACACAGAATCAATACAATATATATATGAATGTATATATTGAATATATTTGATATATGAATATATATATATGAGTATATAATATGAATATATATACAGAGAGAGAGAGAGAGAGAGAGAGAGAGAGAGAGAAATATTTATTATAGGAGTTCGTTTACACAATTACAGAGGTGGAGAAATCCGATAATCTACTCTCTGCAAGCTGGAGAATCAGAAAACCACATGATCTAATTATGTTCAAATTCCAAAGGCCTGACAATCCGAGGCCAATGGTGTAACCCCTTGTGTGAGTCAGAAAAACCAAGAACCAGGAGGTTGATGTTGGGGGACAGGATAAGATGGACGTCTCTGCTCAAACAGAGAGAACATTTTGCCCTTCCTCCTCCTTTTTGTTTTATTCATTTATTCATTCATTCAGGCCCTGAAAGGATTGGATGATGCCCATCCACATTGGTGAGGCTGATCTTCTTTATTTACCACTGATCGAAATGCTAATCTTTTCCAGAGACAACCTCATAGACACGCCCAGGAATAATGATATACAAGCTATCTGGGCATCTCTTCACCCGGTCAAGTTGATACATAAAATTAACCATCAAAGGATGCTCGTCACTTCCTGAGCCAACCCGTTTCACTCATGGAACTGACTTTGTAGACTGTTCTTCTTCCTGAAAGAAGAAAAACGGTCTACAAAGTCAGTTCCATTCCTGAAATACTCCTTTTGGTAACTTCCACCCACTGGGGCTACCCCTCTCTTCTAGAGTGATCCAGAATAAGTCTACTCTATTTTGGTAGGCCTTCTTTCATGTCTCTAGCTCTGAATTTTCTCTTTTATAGTCCATTTTTCAAAGATGTCAAGGATGCCCGTGGTGAAATTTATCCCACAGATGGGATTTAGTTTGCCTGAACAATATTGGCCTTCACAGAAGGGCTTTTCTTTTTAATTTAAGTATAGCTAATATTTAAAAATTGGGAAGTTGAATCCCCATCTTCTCTTGATAGTGATACTCTCTAAAGTACATTACCTGTATCTCTGGGTAGCATCCATCAGCCAAGTAGCCACTGCTCCATTGCATGGGCAGTCTCCTCTGCTCTAGGCCCTCTCCATGATTCATCATCCTGCTTACACTTCTATTTTTCTTGAGACAAAAACTATTTCTTGGACCCATTTCACTCTCAAAGGATGGATGGAAAAAGAAGGACTGAGAAGTCTGCATGTTCAGAAAAATAGGAGTGGAAATAATTCTTTAAGGAGGTAAAAATTGTTCTTTCTACCTGGCTTGCTTTGCTCATATGTATTATTTGCTTGGCTCTTATATGCTTCTGAGTTCATGACCTGCACTTTAATTTCTTCCTTCCTTTCTTTCTTTCTTTCTTTCTTTCTTTCTTTCTTTCTTTCTTTCTTCTTTTCTTTCTTTTGGTATAACATGTTTGCCAAACCTCTTACCGTTGTTCTCACCCTCCTGAAAACACTTTAGTCTGTTCTTGTGCTTCTCCAGATGTGTTTCAACCAATGTAGAAGTCATGTGTCTTGCCCTAAAATGCTAGTTTGTGACTTAAACTTCTACTTGTATGTCCCCTGCTTCTCCAACCAGAATCTTTTGTCCACTCACTACATGTTAAATATCAAGACAAAAAAAAAGTGGCATACATCCAGGTATGTTTTCTTTGAGGTTTATATAAAAGTGATATGGAGATAAATCTTTGAGATGTGACCTGGTTAGGCCAGGTCAGGGTCAGTTCTTAAAAGACAAAATGCAGAATCTCCCTGTTGGCTTTCTCAACCAAGGTGTCAGGATGTCATGAACCAAATTGGAGTCTCAATTGAGTGTCTTCAGGCATTGTATTTTTAGAAAAAAAGTGGTCCTTAATAACTATAACTGGGCAAGAGCTCATCTTTATAGCCCATTATATTGATAGAAAGAGCAACTAATGACCCCTCATTAAAATCTAAAGCCTCCAATTATTTTATTATTGTTATTTAATATCTATTGAGTTCCAGCTTTAATTTTACCCAGTTGGTCCTAAGGATGTAAATGTCTTAGTTGGTATGGAATTTAATTTATGCTTCTTTTTGGACTAATATCAAGAATCTCTTTCCAACTTTGGTAGTTCCTTACCCTTCCTGACACACACACAGTCACACACACACACACACACACATGCATAAGCATACCTACCAGAGACACACAAATCTGTACCTTTGCTTGCTACACTTTATTTTCTCCACTATTTCTGGAACAGAAAGAATGGAGGGAACTTGCTGGAAGAAGCAAAAGGAAACATGGCTTTATTCTAGTCAGCTGTTGAAATAGGATTCTTTTAGCTCCTTTTGCACTTACTACAGATAAAGAATTTGAACTGTAAGTATAATATTTTGTCCAAAGGTAAATTAAATTTTATTCTCTTGTTCCCTGAACTTTAACTCCAGTTGATCAGTGACTGAATCACATCTTTCAGAGAAAAGAAACCAAGGCAGAGTTTTCATGCTTTCAAACTGAACAATCTGACCACAGGGTGCGCATAGCACACCGTCACTTTCTGGTGGGATAAGAAAGGTCTGTCTCAATCTGTGACTTTTGCTTCAGAAGCAGTAGCTAAATTTCTATCTCCATAAGTTAAAATACTCTCATGACTGTTTATGGCATAACAACAATGGGCCTCTGCAGAAGGTCATCCCTGCGACCTTGAATTGTGTATCCACTTTCTCATGGAGCATTCTTCAGACTCCCTAGGTCATTCATTCGATTTTTTACACACATTTGTGGAGTGCATACCATGTGTACTAGGCATTTGCTATAGAGATAAAATGAAGACCAGGCCACCTCATAAAACTTCAGGACTAGTATCTCTGGGATGCTTATATTAGACATAATGTTCAAAATATTTAGCAAACCATAGAGGCCCTGCCTGGTCAGAACAGATACTAACAATATTGGTACATAAAGCCTGAATTACCAGCCCTGTTCCTACTTCCCGATTGGGGAACTGTGAAAACAAAAGTTCTAATCTATTTGCTTGAAGGGATATCCAAAATCTTGCAATAATAAAGAAAAATACAACTTATGTGCATTGTTGTTCCCTTCTTTCCTCCTCCACACAGCTACTATGGGCTCTCTTCTCTTCCTGACAAAGCCTGGTCGTCCGTGTTGAAGGGCCATCCTAAGCTATCACCAGCAGATTTTACAGAATTCCTATGGAATATTACAATTACTATACAGTTAAGCAAATGAGCTGAAGATCTGTGAATAGGTTTTTTTTGCAATACCAAAGGCAATATTAGGATTAGAAGAAACATGCACGCCCAACAAAGACACAAAATCTTCTTTCTAAATTTTTGTTTATTCTTTGCTTGATCTCTCTCTCCTCTCCACTCTCCTGTCTCTCCTTTCCTCATTAATAAAATGTGGATCAAGATAATAAGAAATTTTAGGATAAGGCACAAGTGTGGGGTTGGGAACAGAAAGTTGTAGTTTTCCCCTTCATTGTCAATGAGGCCTTTGAAAATTATCAACAACCTGATAGTGGAGTAGAACATAGTTAGACATGAGGAGAAGGTCCTCAGTATCTTCTTTATTTTTTTTTTTATTTTTTTTTTTAATTTTTTTTTTCAATGTTTATTTATTTTGGGGACAGAGAGAGACAGAGCATGAACGGAGGGGCAGAGAGAGAGGGAGACACAGAATCGGAAACAGGCTCCAGGCTCTGAGCAATCAGCCCAGAGCCTGACGCGGGGCTCGAACTCCCGGACCGCGAGATCGTGACCTGGCTGAAGTCGGACGCTTAACCGACTGCGCCACCCAGGCGCCCCAATCAGTATCTTCTTTAGAACTACATCTTTAGAATATTGTTCTCCTTTTTTGAGAATGATATTTTCTATAAGTGACAATGAATAGAAGTAGCCTAGAATTATTGCAACACAAGACATTATTAATAAAGTTATTTTTAATAAAGTAGACAAAAATTATTATAATAGGAACACATATAACTTCAAAAGCATTTTAATTTATTAGTTGAAATGATTCATAAAACGCATTAAAAATAATATTGCACCATATTTAAGACCTTAACAGACTAGAATAACAAGATAAAACACACAATGAACCAAAGTGCAAAGTATTTTAAGGGTTTAAATACTGTGTTTTTCACAATGCTTTTTTTTAACAACTTCAGTGAGGCATATTTACATATCATATAATTCACCTGTTTCAAGTGTTAAATTAACATTTTTTCAGTTAACCAAATTGTATAATCATTAGCATAAATCCGTCTGAGAACTTTTTCATCATCCCAATGAGATCTTACATGCCTGTTTACTATTAATCCCCATTCCCAACCCCTGCCCCAAACAACCATAATGCAATTTCTATCTCTATTTGCCTTTTCTAGACATTTGATATAAATGGAATCATAAAGAATGTGGCTTCCGGTGTTGGCTTCTTTCACTTTGCATAATGCTTTTGAGGTTGTCCCTGTCAGTGTGTGTCAGTAGTTTGTTCCTTTTTATGGCCACGTGGGAGTCCATTGTACAGATACACCAGCTTTTGTGTATGCCTTCACCAGCTGATGAACATTTAGATGGTTTCTAGTTTTTGAGGAATGTGAGGAATGTTGCTCTTAAGATTGTGAGTAATGTCAAAGTCTGGCTGTATGTATATTTTCATTTCTCTTAGATAGATATCTAAGAGTGGAATACATGGGTCCTATAAGACAGGGAATTATAATGGGAGTGGGGGAGAACAACGTCTGAATTAAGGCAGATCTCAGTTTCAGCTACAACTCTTACATTACACTGTATCTCTGTGAGTCTTAATTTTATTTCCTTTGTACAGTAGAGATCCAGTATCTATCACATGTGGCTATCATGATATGCAAATGGTAAAATGTAAGTTAAATTCCCAGTCTAAACCCGAGCACATTGAAGTTACTCCGTATTTGGTAACTACTATCAATGAAACATTATAATCGGGAAAGAAGAATTTAAGATGATAATTCTTCTAAAATTCTCAGAGCACAAAGTAAGCATGCTTCGAACCAGGTTTAAACATTTTCTCACTGTGGACATAGCAGAAACTTAGCTTGTTTAAGCCTTCAATTTCCTAATTTGCCTAATTTATCTTTCAGGGTTGCTAGAAGAATTGGTGGGATCATATGGGTGAAAGAAATGAGCAGAGATCTGGCCCACTTTAGATGCTTAGTAAATGGTAGCCATGGAAATATTTTTGGAAGTTTTCTTTGATACTTTCTTTTTTTGCAACTTGATTCCTCAAATGTATAAGGCTATCCAGAAGCCCAGGCAGGAATATGGCCACTTAAATAGCCCTCCTTTCATCAGTTAGAAGAACTGAATTTCAGAACAATAATTAAAAATGAAAGCTAATATTTATTGAGCATTCACTAATATGTGAAGCATTAGGATGAGCATTTTATGTAGCTATTACATGCAATATTCCCAATAACCCTATTAATGGTAGCCCATATTTATAGACTCCTCTTTTTACAGATGAAGAAACTGATTTGTTCAGATTGAGTAGCTAAGGGGCAAAAGCAGGACCAAGCTGTCTGCCTCCAAGGCCATAATCTTATCCATTTGACTCTAATATTCTGTGCTCTACGATAAGGAACAAGCCCAACCTACCTGACTCCCAGCCTGCTTAGACTCTGTGTGACATATTTGGTCTGTGAAATATGATTTCTAAAATCAGATTAAATCCGACTCTGGCTTCTGTTCCTTTACCTACTTTGTTCACTTAATAGAGTTGGTGAGAAATTCAACCTCGGTTAATTTTCTCGGGTCCTTCTATGTTGTCCTTGAATTGTGTAAGAATCCTGGAGCTTATGCCATCCAAGAATTTAAGAAATTGTGGACGAGTATTTTATCCTCTTGTTTTCAGTCCACAACAGTCACCGTTGAGACGCATAACATCCATGCCAATCCATACTACTTGCTAGGCCAGCCTAGCAAACCCTTTCCTCACGGCATCCACCTTTTCTTTTCCACACCCTGTCCCTGGAGATTTCCGCATGCTTCCCAAAGCCTCCACCCTTAGTGTTCCTGTCCCATCTTCAGTCTACAGATCTTGAGCGTGTTGGAATCTCTGTGGCTGAGCACTCCTCTTCTCCTCTTTATCTTTTCAGACCGACCCTGAGAGAGTCTAACTTTTGCAAAGCACAGACCTGTCAACTCTCCCCTCAGGAAAGAGGGGCTAGAATCACCAAAATCTAAAGCCTTCGCCATCCTCCTTGAAAAAGTGTTGGAAAAAGGATTCCCAATGATTCATGGTAAACCCATAAGGCACAATTCATTTTCAGTGTGGTTATTCTGCCACATTAAATTTTCAATAAATCGCTGTGCTACGGGCATGTTGGGTATTCGAAAAAGCAGATTAGAGAGAGTGGGTCGACACTGCTGATATTTCACAAACTCTGAAGGGGCCTAGCATTTCACTAAATCTTTGATTCCTAATATACAAAACAATGACATTGTAACAGGAGGTGTTTGTCTGAAGCACTGCCAGTCCCTGGAGTCACTGTTGGAGCAGTTGCTGGCTCAAGCAGGAGTCTAAGTAATGCCGTTTTTAAAAAAACTTTTTCCTCCTTATTTTTCCATTTCCCTTTCCCTAAGTGTACGTCTTTGTTTTTCCAATTATATTCAGCCACACAATTAAAAAGTGGAAAAAAGGGTGCCAAAGTTGCTAATTCTATAATTATAAGAGTACAAAACAGCCATGTAAAGAGTGGTGTAAATTGCACTTGTTCCAATTAGGAAATAATGAAAAGTCCTGCAGCGGGCTCTGCGCTCGTCTCTGTCCCACATGCCCCTTTCACGGCCTCCTCACCCATTGCTGTATTTCCAGGAGATGGCAGCAAGGTCACTGGGCTCGGTGTGAAAGGCTGATGTGTTGCTCTCCCTAAGGAATGAGTGACTGGCAGGTGGCAAGCAGTAGGTTGTCCTGAGGAAGGAACACCATGGTTGCAAGCCAACATTCTCAACGTTTTTTGAGACTGTCTCCTCTGATCCTGGTTGCTTGTACAGCTCTTTAAATTGTATATGGGATTGGACCAATCCTACAGAGAAATCTGCTCCATGTCACTTTCATCACAAACGTGTCTTTTATCTGAAAGAGTTTTAAATAGGTGGGTTTTTTTTTTAAGTTTATTTATTTATTTGAGAGAGAGAGAGAGGGAGTGAGTGAGTGCACGTGCAGGGAAGGAGCAGAGAGAGGGGAAGAGAAAGAATCCCAAGCAGGCTCCACAGTCAGTGTGGAGCCAGCCATGAGGCTCAAACTCATGAGCTATGAGATCATGACCTGAACTGAAATCAAGAGTCTGACGCTTAACCCACTGAGCCTCTCAAGTGTCCTAAAATGGGTGTTTTAATAACATTTTAGAATGTGTAGGGTTGAACAGGTGGTATCTTTCCCAAAGGATTATCTCCTCTCAGCATAGGAAAGCTGGTTAACATCCGAGGAAGTACATTTAATAGATTTATTTAACTCTCATTAAAGATCCGGAAATACTGCCTTCTTTCCTTGGTCCTTCATCCTCCCTTCTTTTCTCCTCCTTTTCCCCTTCTTCATTCAAATGACTTTTTAATTTAAAAAATGTTATAAGTAAACATTACAAACAGAAGAATATTTGTAGTATTTGGGCAAGACTTAAAAAATAAAAATAAAACCAATGTGCATGTAACCTACCACATAGCTGGATGAATAGAACACATGCTCCTGTTTCCCTGGAGATAATCACTATCCTACATTTTATGTTCTGTATTTCCCTCTTTCTCTTCATGGCTTTGTCATACATGTTGTTTAAGTCCAGTAATTCATACTATGTGTATGATTTGCTTTTCTCATTTAACATGTTTCTGAAGCCTTTCCCATGTTGATGTCTACATAGATAGATAGATACAGATATAGATATAGATACATATGCTAGATGCATAGCATATTATTTCAGAATATATAGTATTCCACTGGGTAAGTATATTATAATTTTATAATTTTGTATTGATTTGTCAATGGGTAGTACAAGTTTGTTGAATGTTTTTGTTTGTGTTTTATTTTCTATTGCAAACAAGTGACTATGATCATCTTTGTGCATGTCTACTAATTTATACTTGAAAAAGTTTTTAGTGCAATAGTTTATAAATATTCTGGTCTCATGACTCCTTTTCACTCTTGAAAATTGTTGAGGACTCCTAAGAGCTTCTATTTATGTGCCGGAGGACCTACTCCCTGACTTCAAACTACATTACAAAGCTATAGTAATCAAAACAGTATGGTAATCATACTATAAAAAGCTATAGTAATCAAAACAGATACATAGGTCAGTGAGGCAAACAGAGAGCCTAGAAATACCCACCCATATATGGACAGTTAACTACAACAAAGGAAGCAAGAATATATACTGAGGAAAGGACAGTCTCTTTAATACATTGGTGCTGGAAAAACTAGGCAGCTAGCTGCAAAAAAATAGAAACTGAACCACTTTCGTGTACCATCAAAAATTAACTCAAGATAAATTAAAGACTTGACTGGAAGACCAGAAAATATAATACTCATAGAAGTAAATATAGGTGGTAAGTTCCTTGACATTGGTCTTAGAGATATCTTTTTGAATCTGACTCCAGAAACAATGGCGACAAAAGCAAAAATAACAAATGGGACTCCATCAAATTAAAATGTGTCTGCATAGCTAAAGAAAGCATCAACAAAATAAAAAGACAACCTGTTGAATGAGAAAGTATTTGCAAATCATATACCTGAGAAGAGGTTAATATGTAAAATATATAAAGAACTCATATAATTCAATAACAATAACAACAAAAACAATCCAACTTTAACAATTGGCAGAGGATATGAATAAACAGTTTTTCCAAAGAAGACATACAGATGGCCAACAAGCACGTGACAAGATGCTCAACATCACTAGTCATCAGGGAAATGCAAATCAAAACCAAAATGAGGGGCATCTGGGTGGTTCGATGGGTTGAGTGTCAGACTCTTGATTTCATCTCAGCTCATGGTCCCAGGGTCATGGGATTGAGCCCCACATCAGGCTCCATGCTGAGCATGGAGCCTGCTTAAGACTCTCTCTCTCTCTCTCTCTCTCTCCCTCTCTCTCTCTCCCTCTGCCCTTCTACCCTGCTTGCACATGCTCTCTCTCTTTTTCTAAAATAAAAATTAAAAAATTAAAAACCACAATGACATATCACCTCAACTTCTCAGAATGGCAATTATCAAAAAGACAAAAACATAACAAGTGTTGGCAAAGGTGTGGAGAGAAAGGAACCTTCGTGCACCGTTGGTGGGAATATAAATTAGTACAGCCACTATGGAAAACAGTATGGAAGATCCTCAAAATCTTAAAAATAGAAATATCATATGACCTAGTAATTCCACAACTGGTATTAATTCCAAGAAAATTAACACTAATTGGAAAAGATACATGCTCCCCTATGTTCACTGCATCATTATTTACATAACCAAAACATGGAAACTATCTAAATGACCATCAATGGAGGGATGGATAAAGAAGATGTGAGATATATGTGTGTGTGTGTGTTTATGTGTTTATATTTATATGTTTATATTTATATGTTTATATAATACATACACACATATATGTACATATATATAATGGAATACTATTTAGCTATAAAAAAAGAATGAAATCTTGCCATTTGCAACAACTGGATGGATCTTGAGACTATTTTGCTAAGTGAAATAACTCAGATAAAGCCAAATACTGTATAAATTCTCTCTTATATCTGGGATCTAAAAAGTAAACAAAAACAAAATAAATCTCATAGATACAGGGAACAGATGGGTGGTTGCCAGAGGGAAGGATCTTGGGGGCTGGGCAAAAATAGTGAAAAAGAGGAATGGGTACAAATTTCCAGTACAAAATATATAAGTCATCTGGATGTGATGAACAGCATGAGAACTATGGCCAATAATATTGTATTGCTAACTTAAAAGTTGCTAATAGAGTAAATCTTAAAAGCTCTCATCACAAGGAAAAAAAATGTAACTTTGTATGGTGACAGATGGTAAATAAACTTAATGTGTTGTTCATTTTGCAATGTATACAAATAGCGAATCATTATGCTGTATGCCTGAAACTAATATAATGTATCTCAATTATGCTTCAATAAAAAAATAAAATAAAAATAACAGTAGTCCCATTACAAGTCCATGCCAATAACATTTTTACAAAAATAACTTTTTAAAAAATGAAAATAAATTAATGAAAAAAGTGATATTCTCTTTATTTTTTACAAATTTTTCAATGTCTGGCTTAAAGGAAAACAACGAAATTTTCATATCTGCTCTCTTCATTCAGTCTATTGGGTTTGTAGTTTTGGTTGAAGTATTTGAAAAACATCGGGTCTCACACAAATATGCAGTTTGAAATGAGGGGACTTTGCAAACATGCTGAAAATTTTCTTAGATCACACTTTGAGAACCACTGCCCAGGAGTTGAATTGCTTTCCAAAATAATGTTAAATTATTTTTTAAAGTGGTTTTACTAGCAGTGTATACAAGTTCTTGTTTATGCCCTTGAAGATATTTAATGTTGTCAGGTTTTTATATCATTTAAAATCTCTGTTTAATAACCATTTGATAGCAAATGATGGCATATAATGGCTTTAATTTTTATTTATGTGATGACTAACGAATTGAACATTTTAGGGCTATGCATGTTTCTTTTTATTATAACACAAATCAAATCTTTTGGCCATTTGAATATTGAGTTATTTATCTTTTTTCTTGATTTGTTCTTTTTATATTCTGGATATTGTTCCTTGGACATCTAAATACTGCAAATCCCTTCTCCCATTTTGTAACTTGCCTTTTTGTTTTCTTTATGCTAAGTTTTAATTAAAGGTTATAAATTTTAATGAAGGGAATTTTATCAACATTTAATTTTATAATCTGTTCTTTGACAACCTAGTTTAAAAAAGGTTTTCCTATCCCCCAGTCATAAAAATGTTCCTCTAAACTTCTTTCAAAAGCTTTTTGCTTTCCACATTTAAGCTGTCAGGCCACCAAGAATTGTGTATGTTGTGAGGTTGGATTGTTGTATATCTATAACCATTGGTCCCATATTAACTTACTAAATTGCCCATGCTTCTCTCCTGCATTAATCACCAGTTTTTTATACATCAAATCTCATTTATGGTTGGGCTTATATCTTGACTCTCTATTGAATCTACTTGACTATTTTTCTATTTCTGACCAATACTATAATATCTTTATTACTATAGGTCTAATTAGTCTTGACATAGGATAGTGCTGACCACTCCCAACATTGTTAGGAACATCTTGGACTGTTTTTATTCTCTTATGTTTCATATAAATTTCAGAATTACATATTCATTACAATACATAGGGTAAAAAACTTGGGAATTGGTGTTACACTAAGTCTATGGATAAAATTGGGAAGGACTGACATCTTTATAAAATTGAGTTTTTCTATCCTTGAATATAGTATACCTCTAAATTTTTTCTTGGTCTTCATTAATATCCTTTGAATAAATATAAAATTTTGTCCCATAAACTTCTTATATGACTTCTGTCAGATTTATTGCTGGATCCCTTATATTTTTTACATACTGTTATTATAAATAAAATCCTTTTAATTTTTTATATTTTTAATTATCACTGGAATATAGAAATGTAACTAGTTCTTTTTTATGTGACATTTTAGTAAATCTTCTTAATAATAATAATTTGTCAGTAGCTTCCTGGGAATATTCTTTGTAGATCTTTGTGTATAGCTATGTTCTCAGCATATATTAATTTTCTTTCTTCTTTCTAATTCTTATATAATTTTTTTTTGCCTTATTGGACTGGCAAGAGAATCAAATATAGTGATGAACAGAACTATTGATGGCTGGCATCTTGTCAGGTAACTTATTTTAAAGAAAATATTTTAAAGTTTTACCATTAAGTACCATGATTGTAAAAAGATTTTATTTTTGCAGATACCCTTTATCAGTTTAAGAAAAGTCATTTCATTTTTATACTAAGAACTTTTTTCATGAATAAAATTTGAATATTATCAAATGCTTCTGCATCTTTAGAAGATTTATGTTTTTCCCCCTTTAAGCTGCTAAATATGATAAAATATGCATTGATGGAATTTCTCATTTGAGTCACACTAGTATTTCTGTAATAAACCTATAATAGATTTGATATACTTTTTACATTTTGTCATTATTGAATTCTAATATAATTTAATATGATTATGATTACATAATTATATTATATCTTATATTATAATTATATATTAAATAAATATATAATTATATAAATATGTAATTATAATTATATAAATATAATTATATAATTACAATATAATTTATTATCAAGTTAGCTAACATTCAGTGTATACAGTGTGCTCTTGGTTTGGGGATGAATGAAATACTACTTGGCAATGAGAAAGAATGAAATCCTGCCATTTGCAGGATGGATGGAACTGGAGGGTATTATGCTAAGTGAAATAAGTCAGAGAAAGATAGATATATGTTTTCACTCATATGTGAAACTTGAGAAACTTAACAGAAGACCATGGGGGAAGGGAAGGGGAAGAAGTAGTTTCAAACAGAGAGGGAGGCAAACCCATAAGAGACTCTTGATATACTTTTTTATACATGATGGGATTCCATTTGTTAGTTTTGTTTGGAAATTTTTACATCTATGCTCAAGTGATGGATGACAGAGGGTAGTGATTTGCCTCTCACAAAGTTCTTGTATAGTGTTGGTTTTCAGTTTACACTAAAAGTCTCATAAAATTATTTGCGATGTGTTCTTTCTTCTTCTTTCTCTGCCAGATTTTATGTACAGAAATAACGTGTTCTTTGAATGTTCAGTATACTACTTTGTAAAACTACTTGGGCTTTACATTATTTGGGTGGGAAATATTTAATATGTTTTAATTTCTTGAATAGTTAAAGAACTATATATGTTTTCCCTTTTGTTTTTCTTTTCCTTGATTCAAATTTGGTTGTATCTTCCTAGGAATATATCCCTTTTGTGGATATTTTCAAATTTATTGGCAGAAAGTGGTTCATATTAATCTTTTATTCTTTTAAATCTGTATAGCTTTTGTTGTAATGACTCCCTAAATTTTAAAATATTAAAAAGTTTTACAATTATCTGGTCAATCTTGCCTGACTTTTATAAATTTTATTAATCTTTTGAACCACAAATCTTAGACTTTGTTGAATTTCTCTATGTTTGTTTTCTATTTCATTATTTTCTGCTTTTATCTACTGTCTTTCCTTTATTCAATTCTCTTAGGTTTTGTTTTGAACTTTTCTCTAACTCCAAAACTTAGGTATATAGCTCATTAATTTTGAAACTTTCTATTTTTCTGATTGTTATTATTCTAAAGCTATAATTTTTCCTCTAATGACCACATTAGCTGCATTTCTCAAGTTTTGATATCCATTATGTTTAGTATTTTTATTATTATTCTGTACTAAGTATTTTCTAATTTCTATTATGACTTATGCCTTGATTCATTTATTTAGAAATATTTTGAATTTTGTTGAGACTTGCTTTATGGTCTAGTGGGTGATCAATTTTCAAATTCAATTGTTAGATGTTGTTTTATACAAGTATTTTAGTTTGCAATATGTAGTTTTCAAATTTATATTCTCATTCATTTTTGTCTGCTCATTCTAGCAATTATTGAAAAACTTCTATTAAAATATCCCCCAATGAAAGCATATTTATCATTTTCTTTATGTAGTTCTTTCTATTTTTTTTCTTAGACTGTGTGAATAATAATAAACACATTTAAAACCTGTTATCTTCCAGGTATATTAAATCTTTTCAAATTACCAAATAATCCTTTTAATACCTAGTAATGCTCTTGATATTGAAACCTATTTTGAATTATTTGAATTATTTTATTATTGCAATATACTGATTCTTTTTTGTATTTTTTTCTTTTTTATCCTTGTACTTTAAGCATTTTTAGTCATATTTTACATACTTTTCTTGTAAATTGCATATATTTGGATTTTTAAAAAATTCCATCATCCAATATTTGCCTTTTATTCCCAACATTTGTCTTCTAATTGAAGTTTCTCATTCATTTCACTGTATTGTGGCTACCGGTATATTCAGATTGATTTCTCTATTTCATTTTGTACTTTTGTCTAATTTTATGTATGATAGAATTTTTATCTGGGAAATGACATGAGACTTAGTTTCAAGGAGCTTTCCTCTATAGAGGATAGTTACTACCAATTTGGAACTTATAAATCAGAATATCTTTTAACATAATTTTTGGATCTGAATTTTTTGTTTTTGGTAAGATAGGTAATGTGAATATATGGGCTACAACCTTGAGCAAGGGCTGGCTTATGAATTAACAGGAGAAACTTCTCCCTCTCCCCAGATAGAAGTTTCTCTGATGCTTCCCAGTAAAACAAGTTTATGCTCCTTCACCCAGTTCCCTATGGGTGAAGACCTTTGTGGTCTTGGCTTCATGTAATGTTGGCCTAGGATTTGCATCCTGTCTCAGATTCATCAAGGCTGAGTTTCACATATCCAAAGAATCCCCCTTTCAAGTTACTTTGGTTTACCTTGTTTTTATTTGGGAGTTTCAAAGCCCTTACTGCTCTGGATTCACTTATATTTTGTCCCTGAGGATTTCCTCTACCTTCTTGCTTACTCCATTAAACATTTTAAAAACTTAGCATATGTTTATATAGAATTTTTATAGCTGGATAATTGTTTAGGATATCTACTCTCTCATATTCTACATATGGAAGTTCTCTTTCATCCTTGTCTGAAACATTCATATTGTTTTTGAATATTGAACAGATATAAAGTTCATCATATCATACGATTTTAGTTCTAATTCATGACACAACTACCTCAAAGAGGTTACGTGTGTGTGTGCGGGGGGGGGGGGGGGTCTATAGATTATGAGATTAAAAGATTATGTTGTAAGTGTATTAGCCTGCATATATAGTGTTAGAAGTGAGAAACATCAGTCAACCTGAAAAATGAAGGTAGAAACCTGATATTCACCCATGTATTCATCCATTCAGCAGATGGGCATTCTGTACTTGCTGTAGGTAAAAAACTAGGCTACATGCCAAGGGTGTAGTTGGCAATAAAACACATAGGATTCTTACCCTCACAGAGCTTACTGTCTGTGTGGAAGTAGTCTGAAGATGCATACAACAAGCTGAAGTGGTCTGAATGGGGAAAAGCCAAAGTATGAACAAGAGCTGGTGAGAGCAAACAGGAAAGCCATAAACCATGAGAGGAGTGGCTGTTCAAGCAAAAGAAGGTTAAGAAACTAATCTAGAAAATATCAATCTTGCATAGGGCAGTGACTTTCCATGTGTAGACCTACATTCTTCAGAGGCAAATAAAATCTCTTAAAGAGACCATGATGTCTAAATAGGGATGAGCATTTATGGAAATGTCTTTACCAGGTCTGCAGAATTTTAAAATGTTTGTAATAGGATTTTTGCATCTGTTGTGCATCCCAAATTACAGTCAATAAAGTACTGTGAAATAGTAATGAGTGAACTATAGCTAAGATCCCAGGTGTCACTTTTGTTTTAGGTAGACAAGAAGTCTTGCATTGACCTTGAATCGTATGTAGGTGTTACACAGCTCTGATCCTTGACCACTTTTTGGATGTCAGAGATGTCCTTTTTTCACATTTTGTGCTGCCAGAACCGTAATCCAATAACAATTTTCCCGGTAAGTGCTTCTCACGTGCCACTGGGGAGCAATTGCTTTGCTGCACTGCACTTAAAAAGAGTTTAAACTAAAAAGACACAAATTTCACTTTCTTATCTACTGTAGTTGTGAATATGCTAAGAAAATAATATTTTAAATTATTGAATTTACACTCCTTTGAGACATCAACATAATTGCACAAAGGGCACCTTTAATTTTTTTATATACTTATTTATTAATAAAGAAGAACTTTCTATTCATACACCAAAAGATTGGTCCAGTGGAACAAAACAATAATGCAATGAAAACTCCAGTTCATTAAATTGGAATGCTGGGATTGAATTACTAATTTATGTTGTTTTTAATTTCATGTTATAAATTATACGATTTTAAAATATAGGAGGAAACTGTTCCCTTGGAGTCTGCTTACCTCCAACTCTGGCTAGGAAAGTTTTATTTGTCCCTGGGGAACTGGGAAGTAGGGGGATTCACTGAAAAACTGCGGTTTCCCAGGAGCGTACCATGAAACATTCATAGACATAGTTCTGCATTACAGGAGGCTTAATAAACATAGCCAATCACCGAAAAATAACACGAGGGCATTCGAAGGCTCCTGAAAGGAATTTTCCTAAGGAAAAAGGTTGATTTTGAAAATCTGACTTCAGAGGTGTCACAGATATGTCTGCACTGAGATCGAGCACACTCTGAGATGAGCAGACGTCAACAGTTGGTATGGGATCCGCTCTTTGGAAGGGAGAGGAAGGAAGGAAGTAGAACTGAAGTAGAGGGAGAGATCGGGCTGTAACACAGTTTCAAATAAGGCCTCAGTCAAGCCCCTGGGAGCTCTAAACTGGGCAGAGGGTTAGAGTTGGGTGAGGGAAGCACCCTTTTCCCTCAGGGTGGACTAGTCATGGACACAGACTGGCCTTGGGAGGGGGCATAACCCCCAGGTGAGGTAGAACTCTGCATCAAGACAATTTCAGAGGAGGGCTGCTGCTGAGGGCTGTCTGCAGGCAGGGCTGGAAGGACCCCCAGCATCGAGGAAATAAGTCTTTGGATCCTGAAGATAGATTTGAGAGGTACGTCAAAGGATCCGCTATTAAAAAGATTTGAATAAAACCATCCAAATGTTTGTCCAAAAATTAATGAAGGACAAATCTCTGACTTGGGAGGTGTTAGTCCATTAGACACTATCTTCATTCATTTAGCAACCAATGCCTTTAGTACTTACTATGTTTTACTAAACATTTTACCAGATGTTGTGGAAACACTGTGGAGATAAGTCAATCATAGGAGGAACAGGACACTGTGAGCACTGAGCATCTAGCACAGGCCAAACATTTTAAGAATTTTTTTTAATGTGTATTTATTTTTGAGAGAGAGAGAGAGAGAAGGGAGAGGGAGACAGAATCTGAAGCAGGCTCCAGGCTCTGAGCTGTTAGCACAGAGCCCGATGAGGGACTTGAACTCATGGACCTGAGAGATCATGACCTGAACTGGGGTCAGATGCTCAACTGACTGAGCCACCTAGGCACCGTGGACCAAACATTTTATATAGATTTTTCATCCAATTCTTGCAAAACCCATATGAGGTCGGTATTGATTCTGTTGAGGAAACTGAGACTTTCTGCGTGTGATTAAATTTGTTCAAGGCCACATCAGAAGTAGATGGTGGAGCAGGATTGCAGCCTATTCTGCCCAAGCCCAAAGCCCGTGCCCTTTCTCCCGTAGAGCGCTGTGCCATCACCAGGGCAGACAGACAACCATGACATAGGCCATATTCCATGCACAGGTAAAGTGATGAGAGACACAGAAGAAGACGTGACTAATTCTACGTAGAAGACTGATGATTGGGGTGACCTGGAAAACTGAGTCAGGATCCCTCCAGGTTGGAATAAAAGCGACACAAAAATGACAAATCGAAGAATATGCATGATAATTAGAGACGTAAGTAATTCATTTTCCATATAGGATTCATCGCAATCTCTCTGAGACAAAACCACATCATGCTTAAAACTTTCACTCTGTACTTCAATCCTTCAGGGGTCAGTTCAAAATCCTTAATGTCGTACACAAGGCCTACGGCCACAAGCATCACCTGATCCTTGCCTCCCTTGTAGGCCCCAGCTCTTGAGTTTCTTTAGCTTCAAATCTATACCCCAGCCAGACTGAACTACTACCAGTTCCCTCAGCCCTTGCTCTGTGTCTCTCTTCACTGTATCTCTGTCACTCACTGGCCATCTTTCTATTTCTTATCCCCTCTCTCTCTCTGTGTTTGACCTCTGTCTCACGGCTCACTCTGAATGCTCTTCACCTCACTACCGCTCACCTGGATATACCAGGTCTCTGCTCAAGTGTCACAGGGGTGGTGCCCTCCTCTGTGCCCCACGGGACCCTGTGTCCATCTACCCCATCACAGTGTTCCTCACACTTTATTGAAACAGCCTCTTCCTCAGAATGTGTGCTCCGCACTAGACCGTTAGCAACTTGAGGAAAGGGACCATGTCATATTTATACCATATCACTTGCCCTAAGCACAGTATCTAGTGCATAGTAGATATTCAGTCATGTTACACAGAAGGAAGGAAGGCAAGGAGGGAGGGAAGAAGGAAGGAAGGCAGTCAGACAGGTGGGCAAAGAAAGAACTTAGAACTATATCTGGCAACTCAGATTTATAGAACATCTCTTGTAAGAGGGTATTGTAAGGCTTATTAACAGCTTTTGGATAAAATAAAGAAAAATTTAGAACATTCTAATTTCAGAATGTTTTCCTGTGAAGGCTAAAATGTGCCTCTTAGACTGGAAGATGTTTGGTGAGAGAGAAAACTAAAAAGTTTTAATATTTTAAGTCTATTGTAACATATGTACTGTATGGTCCTGTATCTTACTTAGCTCCTTTGGAGTTTCCCTAATAAAAACAGATGTTTTTTCCTAGGGTCTGTTTTGTTTGTTTTGTCTTTTTTTTTTTTTTTGCTCTTTTTGTCATTCAAATTCACATTCTTCCCTACAATTTTACAAACTTTCAATTATAAAACTATCATATGTTCCCTATAGAAATTTCAGAAACTACAGAAATGGAGAAAGAATAAAACTCATCCACATAGTCCTACAAAGAGATTTCAATTATACATTTCCCCCTTTCTCCTTCTATTTCTTCTTCTTTTTTGTTACAAAATTGAGCTATACATTCAGTTTTATATCCTGCTTTTTTCTTCTATAAAGCATAATACAAACTTCTCTCCAAGTCATTAAAAATTCTTCAAAAGAGCATTTTTGGTTAGTGTGAGGTATTTAATTGTATGAGTACATCTTAATCTACTTAGTGATTCTTTTGTTTTTGGACATTTAGATTCCATTTTTTTGTTGTTGTCATAAAAACATAAGTAAAAAATAAATTAGCAGTAAGTCTTGACATTGCTTGGAAGTGCCTAAGATTTGGAATGACGATTTTAGGTATAACTGCCCTCTCTGTTTTAGCTATAGTTATTTTGGCTACTGTTAATTTTTAAAACCTCAGTCTACTAATGCTGAAACTAAATTCCAGTTAAGGAGATTATGAAGACTAATCTTGTGTCCCTTAGAAGGAGAAAATTTTATCCACATTATTTATCGACTCATCACACATTATTCATTGCTGTTCTGTGGTTTAGGTCTACAAACTGTAGAAGCCTTCAGAAAGAGGCCTTCTGAGAGCTTATGGTTTTCTGTGGCAACCAGTCATGCACACTAACAACACCAAGGGAAGACTGTGGGCTCAAAGTGGTAGGAACTCAGACAATATTATAGAATTTCTGGAGGGAGAGATCTTTTCTATTGGGGTGTTATAGAAGGCCCTAAGAGAGTTACAACATTCTGGGGTAACTCGTTTGTCATTTGTTTAAGGATGTATATATGTATTTATAGATGTCAAAAAGTAATACATAGTGATGATTTTGTTCAAAATTCTTAATTAGCCAATTTAAAAGCTGTAATTAGATAATAGGTAGTGGGGCACCTGGGTGGCTCAGTCAGTTAAGCACCTGACTCTTGATTTCAGCTCAGGTCATGATCCCACAGTCTGTGGATTTGAGCCCTGCCTCAGACTCTGCACTGACAGTGCAGAGCCTACTTGAGATTCTCTCTCCCTCTCTCTCTGCCTCTCCCCGGCTCATGTGCTCTCTCTCTCTCTCTCAAAATAAAGTTAAAAAAAAAAAAACACCTGAACCCTGTTAAATAAATAAATAAATAAATAAATAAATAAATAAAAGGTAATGATATTCATACAAAAACACTGTTCAGAAAATACATTTTAGTTCTAAAGATCAGCAGAAAAGTAAATTGTAAAAGCAGTTGTGACTTGAAGATACCTACAAAACAAACAGGGGTTTTACAAGACTTATGATGTTTTCCAGTATTAAAATTTCTCTCTCTACTTTAATTTCCGGGGGGAGGGGGGAAGGCAGATTTATATGCACTTTTTAATAATTGTGGGATGATTCAAGCTTCCCCACTAAGAGAAAAAAGAAATGTAAAAGACAAATCATACTCTCCTGTTACTTATGACAGATGTTTGTAGTTGACCTGCCTTCACTGAAGCCTCCTATATGTAGCTTACTTTGGAAGTGCCCTTTACATGTCTTCCTCTCAGGTGGGGGGGGGTCCCCTTTTTTTATTTGCCTTAAGGCCCAACTCATTATATGGTTATGGAGTTAGAAGGAAGTGCCAATTCCTGCACACTCCTCCTCCGAGCATGCCTTGGCTTTATTTTTGGAGGCCATGCTCCTAGAACACACTAATTTGCCTGTTTTATGTCATGCCTAACCATGCTACATGATACGTAAGTTCTCTTCAGGATGATGGTGTAACACTGTGAGCCCTGAATATTTCTGGAGGTTCAGTGAGCATCCCAAGTCACAGTACTGGTGTGAACTCAGTGTTCAAGACACCTTTAAGGGATTGCCTTTTCATGCTTTGTTAGCTAGAAGACTCGTGGAGATTGTTTCCATAAAATGGCACATATAAATGCAAAGATGATGCCAATTATAAAATATGAACCAGATTTTTAAATATTACAGTGTGTACTTTTCACTATCCTTTTGGCTCTGTAATTTTCATCTTCTGCTAGCATGGGGTGGGGGGGTGGGAAATAGGATAGATACTGATATGTTTTATATGTATCTTTCTGGTACATATAATTTTTAAAGTAGTCTTCTCACTAAAAACAAATTTTTTCTAATAGAATTCTGTTCAGGAAGAAAGTCCTGGATCAAAAGTTGTACCTCTGCAGTAAGAAGCACAGCTGTTAGTCTTGCCGTGATTTGCTCAAAGATGAGCTCTGTTAATGGGAAACAAACGATTTATAACCCATGAGTTCACATATGAAAGGCATTGTACTCTGAGTAAGTAATTTGCTGTTGGTCCAGGACAGCTAATGTGCAATATCGGTGAGCATTGTTCATACAGCGTTAATACTCGAGGTCATCGTTAGGCAGATAGCCAGTCAAGTCGTACACAGCCACTTCTGTCCCATGCTCATTTTCCTAAAGAATATACTGCAAAGTTTTTCAGTTCTTAACCTCCATTTCTTTCCTGTAGCCATAATTTCCCCCCAAATATACTGTTTCTTGGCCTTATTATCTTCTTCTACGTTTCTAATTGAGTGATTCCCATAGCTGTGCATAAGTAGTTTTTTTTTTTTTTTAATTTTTTTTTTAACATTTATTTATTTTTGAGACAGAGAGAGACAGAGCATGAACGGGGGAGGGGCAGAGAGAGAGGGAGACACAGAATCGGAAACAGGCTCCAGGCTCCGAGCCATCAGCCCAGAGCCCGACGCGGGGCTCGAACTCGCGGACCGCGAGATCGTGACCTGAGCCGAAGTCGGCCGCTTAACCGACTGAGCCACCCAGGCGCCCCTGTGCATAAGTAGTTTAATTGCTCTGACCAGCTCCTCTCAGAACTCTGAATGGATTCATCCTCATACACTTGTGGCATCCAAGAGATCGCGATGCGTCTGGGAGATGGAGCTTAGAGTGCGTAACAGGCCAGGAACATCGCCTGGATGGGTGGCAGGGCTGGGAGGAGGAGAGAGCCATGTTTCCAAAGCAAAATTCTGCTTTTCTGCACAAGAAATCACCCTGTGTTGGACTTACAGAAATGAAATAATTGCTCACAGATGAGAGGACTGTGATCATCATTTCTAAACATAAGAATTTTCTCATAGGTAGATAAATCATATTTACCATGTATTAAAACCATGGAGAATTAGATGAGATTTACACAATACATTGTCAAAGTTTCAGTCATTCACATATAAATAGCACAATAAGCCAAAATATTGGCCAAAAATATGTATTTAAATCTGAGTAGCCCTCGAGGATATTTGGGGGGCTTAGCAACAGTAAAGGTTTTGCGTTTCCTGGGGTTAGGAGTTTTGTTGTTGTTGTTTTTCTTATTCTGTTTTTAAAGTTGTAATCACCTTTGTTTAGCCACTGTTCTACTCAGTAAAGTGGCAATAGATTTTCATGAAGAGAATTTCAGGAATAGGTTAAAGGGGATAACAGGTTAGTGCAGGTTTTTGGAAGAGCACGAAATGCCCCCAGCCTCTTACATTTGATTTAAAGTGTTCTGTTCCCTCTTGATTAACTGACTGCCTTATACCAGGATAAAGCAACGTTGTTTATCCTGATGTGAGCACAGCTTCCCCTCCTACGGACAACTAATGGGTCAGCCACAGTCCCAAACACCAGAGAAGTTAACACATGAAATGTTATGAAACATGCCACATTCTCCTTCAAGATGTGGTGGTGGGCTCCACAAAACTTATGACTTGAAAATCGAAGGAGATACTCAATTTTAAAGATATAAAACACATTATTTTTGCTAGAAGAACTCTGAAATCTGCAATTCTCTTCATTGGCACCCTTCCCCACGCTGTGCTGTACAGAACATGTGCAGTACTATTCTGAGTTTTCCGGAAGTGAAACAACTTTATGGAAATCATATGCAAAATGTTTCTCAAGTTTTTTTGCAGTTTACTTTTTTATGAGTCTGTTAAAAATTTAAGAGAAGCCTTGTTGACATTTTATATGCTTATTTTTCTTTCAAAGGAAAATGGAGGATTTTTAAATTTTCATATCTAAGATGATAAAAGGTGAAATAACATCATAATTCTTATCTTGTTCAATTTGATATTTGGTTGTTTTATTTTCTTTTATGAGTTTTATTCATCTTGTAACCAGTCTTGTATGTCTTATAAAGAGAAGAAAAAAGAAAGTTTTATTTCCCTTTTTCTGTTTTGAGGAATCCGCCTCAAGCTAGAGTATCAAGGTAGAAAAATGATCATGAGGCTCCAACTCTTAAAATACTACCTCTAAAAAATGTTAATAAATAATATAAATATTTTAAATATTATCATTTCAGCATTTTAAGTATGCCAACAAGTGATTTCGGTGAATACTTCGTCCTCTGAGAAAACTAAGGAAAAGAACATATTGTCGCCTTGAATGTATTTGAATATCACAATCATATTGTTTCCCTCCCAGTGTGCTTATGAAGTGGAATATTTTTAGTGGGAGGATATGGCTACAGCCATTTATTACTTGATATGATGTTTTATTCATCCAACTGACACTAAGATTTTTATAGTTCTCCAAATAGTTTACCGATCCAAGCACTTCTTTGGCCATCAGAGCCCCTTTGCGATCTCATAAGAGAGACACGTTATGACATTTGTAGATACAGCAATTCGTTAGGTTTAACACAACTATTAGTTCTTTAATTAAATATTGACTTGAACCTCCAGGTTCTCCTTCAGGTGGAAGCGTGAGCTTTTATCAGCAAATGGTTGTGCCGATTCACTGAGTTTACCCAACCGACATTTGTCGAGTGTTTCCGGTGTGCAAGGTGACACTAGACGCTGTGTGCATCCATGGAGGTGTGGTGGGAGAGGGATATAAAGATGAAAAGCATCCAAGTTGTATTTCTTTTTATTATTATTATTACAAAGAGAAGAATTAGAAAGCCATCGGAAAAGGCTGATGAGTTCTCTCTGAATAGGCAAACAGGCAGCAGCTGTGGGAGGAGGCGACAGAATGGTGGCATTTTTCAAAATGGGCATTTGGTATTACAGATTGATGCACGAAAAATAAAAACAAGGATAAACTATTGAGTCAACAAATTATTATTATAGCGATTTTTATGGGGTGATCTTGCCCTGCTTTTGGATGAAGCCACAAATTTCAGTCACTCATTAGCATTCCTTCTTTGAAATGACTTTAATATGGTTGTATATTAATTCGATTGCTACAAGTTTCCTGAAATAGAAGATTGACTTGACCTGTGGCTGGTGCTAGGGAGATCGCATCCTGTGTCACATCAGCAAATTAGCACTGAGTTTAACCCTTACATAGTAAAGCCTAGCACGGGCAAAACAACATCATGGCTATTTTTCTAACTTCCAGCACTTCATTAACTATGGCACCACATAGGGGTTATATAACTGTGAGCATAACTTTGTAAAGTTTATAAACATAACAGAGAACATTCTCACGGGTGTCCTCGGCCAGGCCGCATGCGTCGCTCCTTGAGGTCACCCAAAGTTCCCTCTCCAGACACAGCTCACCCTTCAGTTGCAAGGGGAGGCAGCCTGCCCACACTGGCTGTCCCAGCACTAACCCCTCCAGTGATCCTGCTCAGCAGCTCTGTGCTCCTGCCAGCACGTCGCAGAGGAAGATGGATTGCCTCTTAGTAATGTTTCTCGTAAGTTTCACCGATCTGGGTCTTTTTCAGTCCCTGGGTTCTTAGCACTTGACCCCTGCAATGTGGCATTCCTCCCTGGAGCTCCTGAGAGGACCGGACTTTTAGTCACTGCTGCAGTGAGAATCTTGGACTGACAGGTCTATGAGTGCCAGTAAATGTGGGCAATCACAGCCACGTGATGCAGGGCACTGCAGCCTCGTCCCCAACCTCCGGGGAGGCTTAGACCATTTCCATGAAGTCCACCATGCCCAGAGAATCAGCAGAGTAGAGATTAGCTCAGGCTGTTCCTTAAGCAAGACTCTCCTAGTGCTTAACCTCCCTCACCACGCAGACATGCACAAACAGGACCTTTAAGAAGTAAAGGTCACCAGGGAATTCTCCGAGATCATCACTCCCAGAGCCTTGCTGTTAAAATTCCAGGTCCTAGACGACAGTCTTGGCCCCAACAATTTTTTGGCATTGTTATGACATTGTCCTAAAATGCCAAATATTGAAGTTCAGTGGATGTGTGGGCATGTCTGTGTGCGTGTGCCGTGATGGGGAGATAATCCTAGCCCTTTACAAGTGTGGGGCTAGTGGACAGGACCACCACCCACCTTATAGGCTAATTGCGTCACATTAGCATTAGGCTGTTACTCTTTGGCATTATATATCAGGGTCCCTATCGGAAGCAGAGTAGATTTACGTGGCCACAACAGTGACTTGTGCCTTACAGAACTTTGCTGGGTTCCCTCCTTATCCCATCTTTCTGGCGTTTGGATCATTAGGAGTGGCTTTTCCCCCTTCTATCTCTGGGCCATGCTCTGAAACACATAAAATTAGGTTTCTCTTTCAATTCTGTTTTTCCCTGTCGGCGTGATTTTATAAAGCGTTTTTAAAACACACAGTCAGCTCACTCTCTACCTCTCTGTCCAAATATGATGGGGCTGCAGACAGGCATGTTTGGTGGAAGGGAAATGGCCTATTCCTCTGCCAGCCTCCACCCTGCCTGCAAAATGGGGAGCTTTCTTAATTAAGAACTCACCCTATCCTCTGAGAAAATTTCTCCCAAAAAGAATAAGGGATCGTAGGAGGCAAGGATGTGGGCAATGGTCAGACTGGAGTTCAAATCCTGGATCTGGCATTTAATTTCCCGGTGGCCCTGGCAAGTTAATTCTTCATGCTTCAATTTCCTCATCAATAAAATGCAGGTCATAAGAATTACCCGACTTAAGGATTTAGTGAGTTAAGATATGTCTAATACCTAGTAGTGGTTGGCATGCAGGAAGTGCTTAATAAGTAATAGGGTTTGGAGGGACATTCCTGACATAAAAGAGCTCCCAGACTTTAATTCCCATACAATGATATTTACTGCAGTGTCCATGTTTTACCAATTTTAAACAACATAAATACCTTTGCTAACCTATCCCCTTAACCTACTTACCACCCTGTTCTTTCCTATGCCCATCCCTGCAGTCCAGAAACTGTTAGGATGTGACTGAAGAGAAGACTTTTAGTCACAGGCATCTCCCCTGCCACCCCCTGCCTCCATCCACTGGCACTGCCCCAAATTAGAACCACATTAAATAAACTCTCAATTGAATTTATCTTCACACCTACCCAGACCCACATGCAAGCTGAAGTTATGTTCTCTCAATGTGGTATAGACACATACTCTAAATAGAAAACTGGGACACTTTTTTTTTAATGAAAAAATAGTTGATTGTCACGGAAATTAAGGAAAAGGTGATCAACTTTCCAGATTCTTCTTTAGCAAATTTCCAAGGGACAGTTACTCCTTCTGATAGTCAATTCTGTAACTGTTGCTCAAACAATATTGTGCCATTAGCTTAGAGCAAAATGAAAATTCCAATTACAGTGCAACTTCTGAAGGTCCACGTAGACAGAAAAGGCCACTTATGGGGCCAAAAAGTCAGCACGAATGCCTGTAAAAGTAGGGTGTAAAGTTGTGTCCTTAGTACCTTTCTTCTCTTAACTTTTGAAAACAGGAACCTGAACTGAACCACGATGCTAAAGTAAAACCTGCTAAACATTGAAGCAAAGCAGTTTGTTTACGCCTATGCCACTATTTAAACCACAAATAGTCACACAGTGAACCCGGTAGAGTCATAGTTGTAAAACAGAGGCTAAGTATATTCAATTATTCTTTCACTCAGTAAGTACTTTTGAACATCTACTCTCTGCAAAGCATTAAAAGCCCTGGGCACCTGGATGGCTCAGTCAGCCATGCGTCCGACTTCGGCTCAGTGATGATCTCATGGCTTGTGAGTTCAAGCCCCACGTCAGGGACTGTGCTGACAGCTCAGACAGTGTCTCCCTCTCTCTGCTCCTCCCCTGCTCGCTCTCTCTCTCTCAAAAATAAATAAACATTAAAAAACTTTTTGGGGCGCCTGGGTGGCGCAGTCGGTTAAGCGTCCGACTTCAGCCAGGTCACGATCTCGCGGTCCGGGAGTTCGAGCCCCGTGTCAGGCTCTGGGCTGATGGCTCGGAGCCTGGAGCCTGTTTCCGATTCTGTGTCTCCTTCTCTCTCTGCCCCTCCCCCGTTCATGCTCTGTCTCTCTCTTTCCCAAAAATAAATAAAAAACGTTGAAAAAAAAAATTTAAATAAAAAACTTTTTAAAAAAATGAGAGAGAGAGAGAACCCCTGATGTATACTGGTGAAGAAAATAGGTTATGGTTCTTGCCTTCATGGAGCTAAGAGTTGAGGAGTCAGACAATAAAGCATCAGCAAACACGTAAACATATGATGACATAACATATACGGTGATAAATGCCACCAAGGAGATAATTTAGTGTAATGTGGAGTATCTGGGCAGCAAACTGAAATCCAGTGTTCCCAGACGGCCTCTCTGAGAAGGGGCTGGAGCCGTTTGGGTCTGCAGAATGAGCTTTGGGGAAAGTCAGGGGAACAGAGCTTTGGTTAGAGGAGAAACCCTAGGCTTTGAGGCAGAACAGACTTGGTGTGTAAACAAACAGAAAGGAGACGAATGTGGTACCTCATAGATTTGCCCCTAAATCTTGGTTTTTCTCTGTGTTATATGAGCAAGTTATTTGGGGGGAGGGGGGGTAGTGAATATTATGGTTAGAAGTATGAACCATAGAGTCAGGCTTACAGGGTTCACTTGGCTTCTCTACTTACCAGATGCGTGTCCTTTAACTAATTACTTAAACTCTCTGTTCCTTCGTTTTCTCCTTTGTAAAATGGGGATAATAATACCTAGTTTATTGGATTGTTATGAAGATCACATAGGACTAAACATAAGCTTGCAGAGTAGGGCTTATCACATAAGAAGCATATAATAAATGTGAATTATTACTACTCTAATAATAGTAGTCATCATCATCATCATAAAATGTTCTGACTCTCAGAGGGTTAAATTGAGTACAATTCTAAAATTAAAGTCACCCTTCTAGTATTCTTTGAGGATTATATGAGATGGTAAAATTCTTAATATATATTGCCTAGCATATATGACTCAAAACTCTATTTTTTGATAGCTATTACTACTGTTGTTTTTAAATTAATAGTAGTATTGGCTATAAGCTTCAACTAGTATCAAATCTATATGTTTTCTGCATTGACTAAACCCAAAATATTCTTAGAGTATCAAAATATTCTTAGAACTGAGCTTTAGCCAACATTTCATTTGGTTCAAGTCCATATTCTATACATAAAAAAGCACATTTGTTATGCTCAAGTTTTCATATCTGTCTCAAGGCCTTCCTCACTTGTCTCCCGTAAATGCTGCCTTTACCACTCAAGGACCTAGATGCATAGCTAAATGTGCCTGTTAGTGTTTGTCATGTCGCCTTATTAATATCCTTCCTTTTGGCCTCAGAAGGGAACGGAAAGAACACAGAGTTAGCTATGGCTCGTCTCCAAACTGCAGACTCCAAACTCCAAACCGCCAACGTGTGCTGCAAATAAGGGAGTAAAGGAGCCATTGGTTCAGGGTAACGAACTGAAGTTTTTATTACCATCAGTCACTGGTTTGGCCAGTTTTGCGGGATATTCAGTGAGGAATAGAGGAAGGAAGCAAGGAGGGAGGGAAGGAAGGAAGGAAGGAAAGAAAGGAGAGGAGAGGAGAGGAGAGGAGAGGAGAGGGGAGGGGAGGAAGGGGGAGGAAGGGGGAGGAAGGAGGAAGGAATGAGGGGAGGGAAGGAGGAAGGGAACGAAGGGAGGAAAAGGGGAAAGAAGGGAGGGGAAAAGGGAGGGAGGAAAGGAGGAAGGAAAGGGGGAAGGAGGAAGGAAGTGAAGGAAGGAGTTAAGTAAGAAAGAAGTGAGGGAGAGAGGGAGTGAAGAAAAGGAAAGAAACAAAGAAAAGAAAGAAGAAAAGAAGGAAGGAAGGAAGGAAGGAAGGAAGGAAAAGACAAAGAAAGAAAGAAAGAAAGAAAGAAAGAAAGAAAAAGAAGGAAAGAAAGGAAGAAAGAAGGAATCAAGGTGAAGGGAGTAGAGATAGACACATGTACTACATCATAGCCATGCTCAAAGACAGCTGTGGAAATTATAAAAGCACAAATCTCTTGTGTGCAAATTAAATGGAAACCAGTCCACAGACCAAATGACAATCCTGTAGCGGGTATAACAGAAATATAGTACTCTCACCACTTTAGTCTTTGTTCTATTTCTGTTTGATTTCATTTTCATAAGAATCTGTGAGCAACCTTAAGGCTGGGTCTCTGCAATGCAAAAACAAATATAAATGAAACTGCAGAAGTCCCTGATTCTAAGATACACTTACCAGTTATTTTTCCCATTAGGTGAAGCAAGGGGACACCTACAATTTCTTTCCTTAGAATTCATGCCTTCACTTTTTCATCAGTGTAATGAAAGGAGCTGTGGAACTGAAGTCAGAAAACCCAGGCTTCAGCTGAGAAACTGCTAGCTATGATACCTTGAACAAGTTGCTTAAATGCTCAAAATGTTTATTTCCTTATTTACAAAGTAAAAGAGTTGAATGGTATGATCCCCAAGTTTACTTCCACCTGTGAAGATTTAAGCCTTCAATTGTAATCAGTTCCAGAAGCACTCTCAGTTATTATGTCCTGCGTTGTGATGAAATGCGTATTTCTGTGGACTGAATAAAGCCTAACTCTTGCGAATCGAAGGGTGCTGTAATGCCATTCTTTTTGTAATAAACATCATTATTTCATCAAACGTAAGTCACACCCAAATCTCGACTTTCCAGTAACTGCTGACTGCTCTCAATGTGGGCACGTATGTATGGTGCACCTGTAAACATTACCCCAGTTGGGCATATGGTTATTTCAGGGTACAAGTCCCTTTAAGTGGGTCTAGGGCAGAGGTGACGAAAACTCCACCACCACCTTTCACTACACTTGTATGCTTGGGAAGATGGCTTAGCTTAGAATTTGTCAAAGAAATATAGTTTAGAGTCTATTTCCTTTTGTTGTTTGTTTGTTTTTGGTTTGCTTTCTTTCTACCCTGCTGGACTTACAATGATCTCTGCCATTTGAAGTGAAAAGTGCGTAGGGAATAAAAAAGCAAAATCACCTTTTACACTAAGCACTAAGCTTACACAAGGATCATCTTCACATTTTTCCCTTTAAGAACAACATGTAGGAGCACCCGGGTGGCTCAGTTGGCCGAGCTTCCGACTTCGGCTCAGGTCACGATCTCACGGTTTGTGGGTTCGAGCTCCGTGTCAGGCTCTGTGCTGACAGCTCAGAGCCTGGAGTCTGCTTTGGATTCTGTGTCTCCCTCTGTCTCTCCGCCCCTTCCCCTCTTGCACTCTGTCTCTTTCTCTCTCTCTCCCTAAAAAAATAAACATTAAAAATTTTTTTAGAAGAATAACATGTAGATATTGAAAATGTCTACTTTCTGTTTTTTAACCTTCTTGATGCTGGGTAGGGGGGACAGGATTTAATTAGTGTGTGGTTGAGTTTAGTAAGAAATGCACAGAAGTGGCAACAGCTGAAGAATATTCTCTATCAATGTGGTGGGGAAGAAGAGGCTGTCTGCGGAGCATTCTTTTCCTACTTTGTAGCTCTAGAAGTAGCCAGTTAATTAGATTCCATGGTTACTGCTATTGTAATATCTGCTTATTTGAAGTGTAAAGATAATCATCAATTGTACGCTCTTGACTACACTATTAATGGCTTTAATACCCACATTGTGTTTACATTTTGCATTGTAGCGAACACTTAGCTATTGTGGTTTTTAACATGTAGTAATTCAGTGAATACTGTCTCCACGTAATGCCCTTGCCATCTCATTCCGAGTATTAAGTGTTGTTTTTCTAGTGAGGTCTTGAAATGTGGGGCATTATGTATGAGTTATGCTAATTTGTTAGGGCAATGAATACATTAATTTCATTAGTAAATGGCCTCAAAGCAATAATTACCAGTGTAGGTGTGTCAGAAGTGATCATGTTCAGTTTTGCCAGTTAATTATTAAGATTTTGTTCTGAGGGGCCCAGATTTGACATCCAGCTTCAATTTAGCCATAAATAAAACCCTGAAGTATGTAAGGATGAAGAAATGCAGCCAAGAACTTGTGTTGAGTGTCCATACTTCCACTTTCTGTCCAATTGCGACTGCCAGTAAGATGCCAAAATAATTAGTGTCAGTAATATAAAGGTTTAGTATGCCCCTCAAAAGTGCATTTTCTTAAAAATCGCAATTATGTCTTCTTGATACCCTTTTTTGCCTTCTACAACTGGATTTTACATTACCCAACAACACAGTATGTAACTTGCTAAGATGAATTCCACTTAGAATTGTTGTCTGCAATTCCTCTTTAAAGCTAAAATCACTTTTTTTTTAAATGCATGGAATTTTCCTCTAATGGATTAATTGGCTCCCTGAGCCTGCTATATTATTATACTACTTAAACCATTTGCTGCTAAGCAGTAATAATAGAACCTATACTCCAATATTAATTTCCACAAAAATTTGACATTCTTTTTATAATCATACACCTGTTGGAACCATTTAATGCATCTCCATTTGCTAAAATGATATGTGGAGGTCGTGTAACACTGAGCAATTGCTTGGGCTGTTTATGGAATCTTGGAATACTAAACCGTTCTCAGTGTTCTGGTGTTCTGCTCTAATGGGAAAATAATAGTCTCTACGATTTGGGGAGGAAAGGAATACAGTGGAGTTTGAGAAGCTGATGACACATGTGTGTGAAGAAAGAGCATGTAAGCCATAACAGGGAAGGAACAAAGTAAATGCAGGATAAGTGGGTAGAAGAGGAAGCCATTACAGAAAGAAAAAAGAAAAAAGAAAAAAGAAAAAAGAAAAACAATGCAGGAAAGGCACTAGCAGAAAGCATACTGCTCTCAGTGTTTAATAAGTGCAAAAAAGCCTGACTCATTTCTGCAAGTGATTGTTGATGAATCAACTAGCAGCAGTAATCCTAAACATAATAATGGCGATGATGAGAATAGAGCTGGCCAGCTAAGAAAGTGGTTCTCTTTTAGAATCTTCTTGTCTTGTAGGGAAATCACCGGTGCTTCTGTTCCCTGTCTAATTTTCCGTCCAGTGACTGTCACTGCACCGTCTAGCTTCCACCTGCCTTTAGCTTTGGCTGTATAATAAAATTTTGATTTTTTTAAGGTTTCTAGACTACAGCCAGATTCTTGAAACCTGAACCTGGGCTTCCATGTGCAACCAACCATCCTGCCCTCAGGATTTAGAAAAGTCCGATATTGTTTGAGTCCAAAGCAAGATTTCACTTACCTGGATAGACAGCCAACATCAGAGACTCTTAGTTTTCACAGATCATGGCAGTTTGGACAATCATCAGACAGCCTGTCAATTTGGTGATGGTGGTCCTCAGCGTTAAGGATTCATTGAAAAAGATCTCTTCCTTCCATCTTAAATTAATGCAGAAGTTCAAACTTTAGAAGTGATTCTGGTTTAGACTAGCAGACTCTAGAGTTTATTTAAGGATATTTAATTAACATGAATTTATCTTGAGCAGGATCATTGGTAGTGATCTTGACTTTTTTAACTATTGCCTACATTTGAAACACATTAGTAGACGTGAATAGCCATTTTTGGTGAAAGCTACAGAAGAAAAGACAGAGGCCGAGGAGCCCTCTTCTAATTAAGACATTAAGACATAAAGCTTTGCTTTACTTGCTCATTTACAGGGAGAGATTAGAGGCATTAAATTTTAGTTACAGAACAGAGATTAAGAACTGAGGCCTCTGTATTGCACAGCCCCAGATTTGCCCTATTCTGAACGAATCATATTCTGAATGAAAGCCAACACCAGTAATTGTGCAGTGCACAACATGTGCAGCCATTGCATATCAAACCCATAAGGACTCAGGTTGAGGAGTGAGAAGGACTGGGGTTTGTCTAAGCAGTGCCACTTACTCCTTGCATTGCAATGAACCAATCATATAATCTCCATGAGCCACAGGCTTCTCGTGTACAAAATGGCAATAATGAAATATTACCTGTTTCATAGGAGTGTCATGAAGGTTTAATGGGCTAATGCATGTCTGCAAGCCTGTCACATGGTAGGAACCCAGGTAATGTTAGTTATCATTATTATTACTCTCAGTAGTGGTTTCTTTTTTATCAAGTGGTAATGCCAGAGCACCATAAAAACCGAAGGCCCAAACGGGTAGGCATGGATCTCTGCCCCAGCTCCCAGTGACGGTTCAGATACTAGAGACTTTGCTGATGGTAACTCAGTTGCAGATTCTCAGGCTTCTGGGCCTTTTCAACTTAATGCCCTGCTACAGTGATTTGAAGTATTTCCCCAGCTACCCGAATGTCCTTCAGCTGTTTGCCAATATTCTTTTTCATTCATGTTCTCTCTTTTTTTTTAATTTTCTTCCCACTTCCCTTTCCTCCACTCTCTCTGCTCCCTCAGCTACAGCCACACTTGCCAGGTTAATCAGAACCCCGTGGTACTCCTCTTTGTCCCCATGTCCTGAACAGCACACGTGAGCACTTAAACCTGACCAGCACTGAGAACGCTGCACAGGGAAGACAGGGCCAACTGATTTTTAAGGAGAAATAGCCCAAAGAAATTAAACTCTAAATATTATTCCCCGGAACCTCTTTCTTCCAGCCTGTCACAAGGTCCTTACAAATGTTACTACAATTTTTGAGTGCTACTATGCACCATCAATTGTGCTAAGCCTTTACATCATTTTATTATTTAATAATCACTAACTTATAGGTATAAATATTATTGCTCCTTTAGGGATATAAAACCTAGACTTGGAGAGAGTTTGAGTTACTCACCCAAGCTCGTAGAGCTGGTGAGTATTGAAATATTTATTTAAGCCCAGATATGACTCCAAAGCCCATTCTCTCAACCACTACCTTCTACTCCTCTTCCACATTTTATAGATTCTTACTGTTTGAATCAAAGGCAAGCATAAGCCTTGAAGCATTGCATAGAAGCACAAATACCACTCTGCATAACCTATTTTCACCTTTCTTCTCAGAATGATGACCTTAGTCCTCTGTTTTATTTTGGGGGTGGGGGGGGTGGGGGAGGTTGAGTGGTAAAAAAACACCACAAACCTACAAGCTGATGACACAAAGATGACAGGGTTACCCATGTGGTTGGGAGGCATGCTGATCCATTGCATGCTTGCTGTCGTCTGGGGTTTATCTTCCAGGGGAGGCGGACCCTTTTTTGTGTGTACTGAGAGGGAACAGGATGATGCTAGCAGACAGATTCCAGACAGTACTGCAGGATCCATTCAGTTAATATGGTTGCACTTAGGACCATAGCAAATGCCTTCCAGCAGCCACCTCCATTATTATATTCCACACAGATACATTATTTTTCAGTGTACTTTCAAAGATCTACAGAGGCGGATGTGACTAATAACACAGATTTTAAGACACATATAGGGAGGATCATGAGACTCTGTAACAAAATTAAATGGTTTTTCCCAACAGAAAGGATGGAGGAGCATTGAATTCCACATTCTGGCCTCAAGAATCTTTAAATTTAAGCAGGACAGAAATACAGGTAGCAAAGAGTATCTTGTAACTCTTGAATTAAAGAATTTGTACATTGACACCTCGGAGCCCCTGAAACAAACGGTGGCCACTTACAGCTTCATGGAGGAAGAACAGGCTCAGGTCTGCAGGAAAATGGGAAGAAAATGAAGGGGAGTAGCAGTCTCTACCATCCATCCTCAGTTTCTGCTGACGTCACCGTTCTTTTCTTTAAATGACCTTGAATGTAGCAAGAGAAGAGGTCAAATCCCTCCAGAGTTAAACCTTCTTCCACAGAAGAAGGAAAATACAACAGTTGTCTTCATGTTTTACCTACACATGCAGTACCAGCAATATCTTGCTGTCTATGGTGCTTTGTGCAGTACTTTTCAAAGACTGTAGCTAGAGAGGGCCATATGGAGCGACTAAGGGTCTGTGAGGGTCTCTTGCCTATCAGTCCCTGGGAACACAGCTTGGTGTCACAAGAGACACCCCTAACGTCCAGCCCAGAGACCCATATTATCTCAGATTAATCAACCTTCCAGCACCTTCTTTTCCTGACACCTCCCAGGTTACTGCCGTGTTTCGCCATATTTGAAAACTGTCCGAACCCTTGAAGCATTAGCCGTGGCTCAGCAGCCAGGGCCTGTCTTAGCGCATAGCATCTCTGGGTTCCAGGAGGGGAGCCTCCCGCCTTTCTAGAATTGCCACACTCTCTTTGCAGAGATCTCTAAGCTGTCATGGTAGAGTCGGCCCACAGATCTCTGCCAGGTGGGAAATCTGCCTGCTGGGAAGGTGACACAGCTGTCCCTCTGGCCTACTGCGTCCCCGAGTTGAGCAATGTTTTGCTAGTAGAGCTAGAATATGAGTCTAGAACTTGTTAAACAGTTTGTCTCTGGTTATTCACTTGGATTTAGGTGAAATCTGAACTTCTGAATTTTAAATTAATATTTATGGCACAATTTAATACACATTTAGTAATGTAAAGAATCTGATTGAAAGATGTGGTTTGCACATAAGCCCCACCAGAAACTCATTTACTAACAGAATCCAACTCTAAGTAAAATAAACAGCTTTGCTTTCTACTGACATTTTATAACCACCTTAAGGGAAAGGTGGAGAGGGGAATTGGGTTTCCATGTGGATTTAATTCAAGAACTTCCCGAGAAAGTGCTTGAAGGCAATACGGTAGTGAGCCAACTTTTTTCTGTTAAGTCACAAAAAAATAGATTGTACCAAATAGAGGAGATCAACCACAGCTGCAAAGAGGAAATTTAGAATTATCATCATACCAGTATCAGAAGGTCCTTTATGTTTATAGCTTCATAAAAGTTCAGTTAGAGTATTTGCTGCCAACTAATAAAAAAGTAATGAAAAATTTTGCAGATTTTTTCTGTAGACAGCAGTTACCTAATCCCCAAATCCTGATGAATTCATATATTCAAAATATTTAAAAGGCAAAATACACCCAAGAATTTATTTGTGATCTCTTTAAAGGCATAGGTCTTAACCTCATTAATAGATAAGAAACAACGATATCGTCTGGCTGTACATCAATATGTGCTTGAAAATAAATTCCGATTCCTTTATTACCCAAACTTTTGAAAAACCGTAATTAAGCAATGACACTCCAGGGTGGATGTTATTAGGTAAAAATGAAGGCCTTGTCCCTTTAATGCCCCTTGATGTGTGTTATTACCCAGGAACCCCTGGCTTCCGTGTCTTTTTGTGATTATAAAAGAGGTCTCTTTTACATTTATTTTTTTTAATGAATTCTAACAAGAGGGCTTTTGTATTTATTGTACTAACACATCCATCCATTTGAGGGAAAATAGTTCCTATTGGAAGGACGAAAGGAAGCAAACGAGAAGTGCTTGAAAATATTTTTTCTGCTATTTTCGGTGCTGAGTTTTTTCCCCTAGTGTATTTTTAATACGAAAGTGCAGACACCTTCTGTGTGTTTCATAAGTTTCTCCGTGTCTCCTTCCTGTTCACATCACTCTCTGAGCCCTGCTTCATCAGCCGGCCTGCTCTGTCTAGTAAGCTTTAGCCTCCAACAGATTGCCCTTAACCTTTACTTTTCATTAGAGAGCACAAAGCGGGAGGCAGTGGGGGAGGAGGAGAATTAAAATTGGAGGTGTTTCAAGCGTCTGTACTACATTATGCCACTATATGAAAAAGTCGTATAGTTTAAAATGAAAAGTGAAGTATGGTGCTTGTGATCTGGCATTAAAATTCATTGCTGTGTAGAGCTCATAAAAATCTGTATATAAATGTTGCTGTTATTATTTATGAATAATAATTGTATGATAATGCTTCCTCTTTAGTTAATTATTTGTGTGGAGGCTTAAGTACATTTAGCTATTATTATTACTTATGAAATCTGTATGTTTATTGAGTGCCATGTGCCAGTCACTGTCTGAATGTACTTTACGTACTTTATCTCTAGGTAATCTTCACAATAACTAATGTATACGTATATACATGTATATGTATATAATATATACATATTGTTATTATATTATATATACATGTTATATACACACATGTAATATATATACATATTATTATAATATGAATATTATAATATATAATAGACACACAAGTTACAGTTGGTGACTATCCTAAGTCATACAGCTAGTGAGTAATGAGGAACGATTCCTACCCAGGTCAGTCAGATCAAGAGCCCAATATCTTAACTAGTTCACTCCATAAATCACTGCCATCCCCAGACCCATGTTAAATAAGTAAATAAAGAGTAGCCTTTTACAGCTGAAGAAATCAGGACTGAAAGAAAACAATTAACTTATAAATGTCACATAGTTATCCAGCAGCGGACCAGGGAGAGGAAAGCAGATATTTCTGAATATGGCTCACTGCCTTGACCGCAAAACCACGTAGTCTGAACTCTTTTGATGATCCTTTCTTTGGGAGTGGTTATTAACATTGGAAAGCTTGAACGACCATGATGGAAGTCCAGATTAGCACCAATCGCATTTTTTTTATTAACAAAAATATAAGCTTACCCATGAGAGCTACTGCCTGGGAGGTATGAAAGAAATATCCAGACGGAGGATCAAAATAAAACAAACTCAATTTAAAAGCAGTCCTTTTGCCATAAATTCGGTGCGCTGGAGGTCAAATCAGACCCCTGTGTGCAAATGGAGTATCTCTTGCTTAACACAGATGTTTTACTCTCTTCTGACAACCACATTTTTGGTAACAGGATTCTATTATATATAAAATGGAAATGCTACCAGCTTGGAGTTTTTGCAAATTTTCAGCTTTTGTACATTCTTTTTCTAGTGAGCATGTGAATCAAGTAGGAACAGAACAAACCGCGCGCATGCACACACGCACGCACGCGCGCGCGTACACACACACACACACACACACACAGTCACTCCAAAACAGACACAACACAAAAAGCTCTCCCGCGCACCCCTCCTGGTCCCCACCCGGCTGCTTGCATCCTGTCCTGCTGAGATAGATTTCAGAAGGGCAAACCACCTAAGTATCCCTCGACTGGCCCATTGTTCTGATTTTGCAGGCGTATCATTTTTCACTCAGCACCGTTGCCAAGCACCGGCAAGATGCCCCAGTGGAAAACACACACACACACACACACACACACACACACACACATACACACCCATAGCAATCTGCCGCCGCCACCCTGCATGCCCCTTAGTCCCAGCCATTCGATCACCTCGCGTGGAAGTGCCTGGAGCTGTTTGTCAAACTGCTTCATGTTACTCTTTGACTGAGAGAGAGACAAATGTTCCATATTATCTTTAATTTCCATAAAATTGTTTTAATCTTTGCTTTATAATAAATGTATAACGGTGCCCTCGGGGGATCTCTGTTTTGTATTATAGGTGTCTCTATTGGAGTTATGTGCAAGATAGAGCTGCTCAGAGCTTGCCTTTCACCCAAAGGACTCGAAAGATACTTTGAAACAAAAGATTCCTCTGGGAATCGTCCATAAGCATAAAATGGAAAATTTCCTTTCCCCCAGTATGCCTCCATTCCATCTCCCCATTCTGGAGACGTGATTATTAGCCAAATCAGATCAGGAACATAAGCAGCAGGAACTGAACGATACTTGCCCTTCCAACCATCCCAGCTTTGGGTGTAATATTTATGTGTGCATGTGGGTATATATAATTACAAATATATAATACATAAACATCCTCGTAAAATATAATCAACTAGCTAAACTAAAAGCCTCTGCCACTGTGTCGGTTTTAAACTTTTTAGCTCCGCCGATTCTCTAATATACCAGCCTGATGAAAAAGGAGAAGGGGAAGGGCTGGGGATGGGGAAGGTCCCATGAATACATTTTTTGACATTGTGTTTATTATCACGTTATCTAGGCTAGTAGTAAATGGATGGACTTGTCAGCAGAAATCTCTTGGTGAAGTAAATAAAGAATCTTAATAGGCAAGGAGAATAGAACTAACGGCAAATTGCTCACAAAGAGATCTAATTTATTGGTTTCTTTTTCACTGAGATTCTGTTCTGGATTCTGGCTTTGCCAGAAGAAACAGCTGAATGATGACATGAACCCATACGCGGAGAAAGTGCTCGATCTGGTAGAGAAAAAGGGAAAACGTGGAGAGATTCTCTGCGTGGCCTCACCCCAGTTTCTTCTGAAAGTTAGCCACCTTTTTACTGCTGGGGTAACTCCTCAAAGCTAACGCCTGGAAGGTCGCCTCTATTTTTATTTTCTGGTCTCTGTTAATAAGCCCGTGCTGCATTCATGAAAGAAAAATATTGAATGTGACCACACCAGTTATAATATTATGGCTATTTGGGTTTAAGCATAATAAAGATACCAACAAGGGCTCCTCAGTTATTAATATTTTTTTCAGGTTAAAAGGCAGCAATAAATCATAAAGAGCATTTCCAAGCAGTAGCACTTTTATAGAAAATTGCTTGCTATTTAAACAAAATATTTGCTCTTCATCTCAGGAAAATATGTGGATGCTTCTGAACAAGGAGCTATTTTACCTACTCTCTGCTACCTATAATTAGCCCCATCTTTATTTGAAAAAAAAATTTTTTTTTATTTGCTCACCCGGATTACAGCAAAATATAGGGCACAAGTTTGGCTAAATGAACAATTCCTTCATTAGTAGCCTATGTTTTTCCACAGAGGGGAGGGCACTGAATTTAAATATTTGTCCTTCTGTATCCATTCTTCTGAGAGGGCTGGAGACCTCTGTGTAGCTCTCTTTTGGGTATGGATGAAACAAGATAAACAGACAGGGAGTTTGAGCCAATAGACATGAACAGGAATTCCTCCCCACCACTTCCAATATAGAATCTCCTTCCCTTATTCACTTACGAGAATACCTCTCCCGTGAACCCTGAGCCCAGAGGTCTGCTCAGGATGGGGCCATTTATCTCCAAAAGTTGGCTTATTTACATCTTTGGGGCGGGGGGCGGGGGGGGAGTTGGGTGGAGAAGGTCACACAGATATTAACCTATCTCTCTTCACTCCTGGATTAGCAGGAAGCAATGGATATTTTAGACTCTTGCGTAGGTGCTCACTTGACCCTCTCTACTTCATCATAGTCTCTCAGAGAAGCCAACAATTTGGACTGACTACACCTCAGTGATCACATGGTTCATGATGGTTTATTGTTTATTCATTTATACTGGAAAGAAAAGTAACTGTGAATATCTGTTTAAATATTCCCTTGGGCTAGAAATAACTGTGTCAATGGCAGATGAGAGCAGGACCATAGGTGAAAAACAAACTAACCCATCTTCTAGGCGAACTGCAGTGCCAATTTCATATTCTGAGTTAAACATTATTTTTTTTCTCTCTCTTGAAAATAAGTTCCTAAAAAGAGTTCCTGGCATCCCAAGTAATGATTGTAAATCTACCAAGTTAATTTATGAACCAATAAAGTCCTGTCAAGTCTCCTTCCCATCTTCTGGAAAACAGGTCTGCAAAGATGGAAAAAAAAAAAAGAGAAAAAAAAAACCCAGCTAGTTACTAAGGAAATATATTCTTGCTTCTCATATATTCCTCTTAAGCCTTGCTTTGGAGTCAGCTTCTGTGCACTGTAGAATATGGAAATCCCTACAAGCACAGAAAGTATTTGGGGTGATAATGGTCTACATTGTTAGATAGTAAGGCTTTAAGGAAATTAACAATAAATGCATCATTATTATATCCAAACTGCCATCAGATTAAATTCAAAACTCTAAATGAAAAGCTGAGGCATTCGGTTCCTCAGACACATAACATAAAATCAAGGCTGTTACAAGAAGACAGTATTTAAGATGTCCCCCCTCCCTTTCCTCCTCAGTAAACACCTTGTAAATTTGTCTGAAATTTTCAAATTTTGCATTAATTGAGGCCCCTTTGCCTGTTCATTTGAGTTTTGGTGTGAAAATATATCAAATCTTAACACACAAAAAGCTGCTCTCTCAAGCCACATTTCATAACACGATTTCATCAGATGGTCTTAATTTTCTGCATGACATTATCTTTCAAGCTGACATAAGACTGGGCTGTGATATTTGCATACTCAAGACAGAACCATGCAGCTTAGCTATGTTTCTGCTTGTGTGGGAATTTGGGGCATTTTTACTTTGAGGAACCAAACAAATAAACCTTCCAAAAATAAAAATAAAAATATTTTCTCTACTCTTTGAATGACTTTGTTCCTGCCTTTTAACTAAAGAAACACTGAGCTATTTTAGATGATAACTGTAGTATCTGAATCACTTGTCCCAGTATTTTGAGGTGTATTTATCTCCTGAAGGCCTCAGAAGTACAGACCAATTAGTCAAGGAGACTTGGCTATTTGGCTAGTGTCCATATCATTGTAAATGTGCAAAAAAGAGAAAGGTGTTTTTATGGACAGAAAGATCGTGTATTTTAAATCTTAAAATCTAGGCAAAATTCATCACTAACCTTGGAGTTGGAAGACCAAGCCCTTGGCTTCCCTACGTGCCAGCTCTGACCCAACAAGTCACCTAACCTTGTGTCAGGGTCTCTTAGCATATATATTCACTCTTTGTTAAAATATATTTCTTGAGGGGCGCCTGGGTGGCTCAGTCGATTAAGAGTCCGACTTTGGCTCAGGTCATGATCTCACGGTTCATAGGTTCGAGCCCCACGTCAGGCTCTGTGCTGACAGCTCAGAGCCTGGAGCCTGCTTCGGATTCTGTGTCTCCCTCTCTCTCTCTCTGCCCCTCCCCTGTTTACACACACACACACTCTCTCTCTCTCTCTCTCTCTCTCTCAAAAATAAACATTTAAAAAAAAAGAAAATATATATATTTTTCTGTATATTTATATTTATATTTATATATTTTTTCTGTATATATATATTATATATATATTTTTCTATATATATAGCTGTTTTGGGTGCTATAAATTTGAAAAATATCCATTAATCCATCTAGAAATATGGCAGATTAGAATTAAAAGGTAATTGTACTCCGATCTACTGTAGGGATGAAGGAAACGAGACCAGGTTGGGCCAATGACCCATTCAGGCTTGACGCCATGAGAAGCGGTGGGAAGAAGTGGAGTCTCGGAATGCTCATCTCCCATGTTTCCCTTACAAGGCTCCTAACCAGATAAGAAGACTGTGAAAATGTTGTTATTGTTATTTACTGAAGTTCGATCAATGAAAACTGTCCTTTTGTTTGTTTAGATGGTTGGTTGGTTGTGGTTTTTGTTCGTTTTAGTGAAAAGGGAAATAGTGTATTGGCTAGTTTCGGATAAGCATAGGCCCTATCAGAGTCTTGTGTAGTAGATACACAGTAAGAATTCCAGCTCCTGTACGTTGAATTGGAAATGGTCTTGTCAAGGTCACCAATGACCTCCATATTTCCATGTCCGTGGATGCATTTTACATCAGTTCTCATTAACATCTGACACAGCTGATCACTCCTTCCTTGAAAGATTTTCTTTGGACGCCACATGGATCAGCTTCTCACTGGCCATGCCTCTTCCATCTCCTTTTCTGATTCTCCTCCCTTCCTGACTCTCATCCTAGCATACTACAGGCTCACCGCTCAGAGTGCTCCCCTCCGCTCTCTGTGTTCACTCTCCCAGTGAGCACACCTAGTCTGTCCACAGCTGCCATCCACACGGCCATCCACATGCTGCCAATGTCCTGGCATATATTTTCAGACCTAACCTCTCCTCTGATCTTCAAATTATAAATCAAACTACCTGCTCATTATCTCCATTTAGAAGGTCAATATACATTTATATCAGTTAAGAATGCATTTTGCTATGAATAACAGAAAACTTGATTTGGCATGGCAGACTTATTTCTGTCACTCAGTCCAGGGCAGACATTGTTGCTCTACAGTGACATCAAGAACCCACTCCTTCTATCTTCCAGCTCCACCATCTTCATGGCGCATATTTGGTTCTCATTATCACCAACAGCTGCTGCAACGCAAAGCCCCTTTCCGCACTCCAGGAAGAAGCTGGAAAGGCCAAAAGTATAGAGGAAAAAAGCCTCCTCATGAGGCTGGGCCTTCTTTTATTGTATATTTTTCCAGGAAGTTAAGCCAAGCAAATCTACCTACATGTTACTAGCCAGAACTCTATCACATGGAGGTTGGGAATTGGAGAGTTTCATTTTTCAATCTCTCCTCCAAAGCAAAGAGAGAGGGGATTGAAAGGGTATTGACTGAGCGAAGTACATTATCTGCAACAACACTTCACCTTTAAGATGTGCTGCGCATCTCAGTAAGCAGTCCCTGTATCTTTCATACTCAGACTAACAACTTGCCATCATCCTTGACTTCTCTCTTCCTCTCGTACGACACATCAAATTCAACAGCAGAGCCTTTCAGATTTACCTTCAAATATATGCAGACTCTGACCATTACACACCACCCCTTCCATTCCCTGCTTAGTCCATGCCTCCATCATCTCCCGCTTGCATTATTGCAAAACCTTCCTAACTGCTCTCCCTGCATCCTCAGCTTCGCCCTGCAGACCATTCTCTCCTCAGAGACCAAGTGATCCTTTCAAAACCCAAGTCAGCTCATGTCACTTCTCGCTCAGACCTCCTGTGACTTCTGCCTCACTCAATATCAAATTCCAGCTCCTCACAAACAACCTACAATGACCTCCTTGTTCTTGCCCCAGCTGCTTTTGGATCCGCTACACCCACGTTGGCCTCCTTGTGGTTCGTCCAGCACACCACTGCGTTCTCCTGCCCTGGGGCCTTTGCAGTGTTCCCTCTGCCTGACACACCTGACTCCTACATGTCTGAAGGTCTTACTCCCCCACTTCCTTTAGGCCCCTGGTCAGATGTCAGTAATCATAGAAGGTTTTCTTGAACTCCTTATATAAAGTGGCAACATCACCCAACTCCATTCCTTTCTCTTTACATTGCTTTAAATCTTGGGTGGCCACTATATATACAGATATATAGATATATATTATATATATGTATGAATTATATATATGTATAAAATATATATGTATATATTATATATATTGTGTGTATATATATGTTATATATCTGTACCTATTGATCTTGTAAGATATATATATATATATATTATATATCTGTAACTATTGATAGGTAGGTAGATAGACAGACAAATAGAGAGAGAGAGAGAAATAGAGAGATGTGTGTGTGTATGTGTGTGCTGTCAATTTCCTATTCTTCCAGCTAGAACCTTCAAGGCACTGGACACTTGGTTCCATTAATTGCCTGCGTCCAATACTCTCTCAGTATGCACATAGCAAGTTAATGCTTACAGGGTATAAAAACAATGCTAGGTACACGGTCTGCATTATCTGATTAGTCCTCACCATCTTATGAGATAGGTACCCTAGTATCCTCATTTTACAGTCAATAAAACAGAGGTTCAGAGAAGCTTGCAACATACCCAAGATCTCACACTGAGAAAGTGGCGGAACCAGGACTTGACTCCATATGTATCTGACTCCAAAGCCCAAGCTCTTAGCCACACCCTCCATTGCCTTTCAATAAATGTTGAAAGAATGATTGATATATTTACAGAAAAACAAAAGCCTAACTGGATTTTCTTTGTTCCCTGGAGCTTTTCACAGTTTAATTCCATTTGCATCGGATGTTCAGTTGTAGCCTTTTGTGTCCTCTCTTCTCTAGTTTTTAGAAGGAGCATTTCACAGTCCTCGAGAATCCTCTAAAAGGAGACTTCTGGAATGAGTTCCCTCCACCACCCCCCATGGAGGACTGATCTTATAATAGTTTGGGTATTTTTCTCTGCAACTTCCAAAAAGAGAATAAAATGGTATTAGCACTGCCTAGTCTAATGGACTAGGATAGAGGGATTGAAGACATACCTGTAGGAGTGTCTGTTTCCTTCAGGTTCTCACTTTGTAATTTAGCTGGTTACCTGGCATTTCTTGTGAGAAACTTGAAGGGAAGTCTAGGCAAGTTTGAAGAATCTACTCATCAGGAAAAAATGTTCAAGAATAGGATGGAGACAAGATGCAAATTAGCATGGGAACTGGATCTCAGAGAAACCAGGCTAGATTTATTCAACAAACGTTCTGTTGTTGTTGTTGTTTTGTTTTGTTTTGTTTTTATTAAATAGAAAGTCTCAATTCTGCTGGCCTTAGAGATATATTTCCTTTCACCAACACCTTACTGAGAAAATGTGTGGCGAAATTTGGCATGCGTGAACTTAAAAATCTGCAGCATGGGATAGGAAAGCTGAATGCAAAGTGCTGTGTTGGTTTGTGTACATATATCCATGCGCGTGTAGCGTGTATTTTAAGTGGTGGTTTAACTGCATCAGCCAACCAGGGCTGCTTCTGGCCACACCTTCAATTCTTCAAGGCTTTGCTGATCCTGTCTATCAACTCTAAGTTGGTCTAAGTTGCTCCCTGTCAGAAAACCAGACTAATGAATGTGATCTGTTCTGGCATGTTAATAATATCTGAATTAGTTTTTAACTCAAGACTTTGAAGCGGAAATAAAGAGGTGAGAGTTGAGAAAGACCCTGAAGTATATAGGTTTATTGAATCTTCAACTTAAACAGGTAAATACATAGGACAGATCCCATAGAAGAGTAAGTCCATAGCACCTATGTGCCTCTGACGTTATCAAATCAGCCTCAGGCTATCAGTTGGTCAGTTAATGTAGATGGTTTTTCTACACAACTCCTTCTGCTGTGCTTCCAATCTGTAATACCGACTTGCTAATTCCTTGATATTTCACATTGGAACAGCTGACAGGTTACTGTGAACCAAGCCATAATCTAAGTAGTTTACATAAATATTAGCTAAATGTAGACCCTCTGTGGTAGAGGCTATTATCTTGTGGCACATGGTAGGGGCTCGGAAAATATTGAGGAAACTGAGGCACAGCGAGACTACGTAGCTGCCCAAAGCACTCAGTTAGGAAGTGGCAAAACCTCATTAAAACCCAAGCAGTCGGGGCGCCTGGGTGGCGCAGTCGGTTAAGCGTCCGACTTCAGCCAGGTCACGATCTCGAAGTCCGTGAGTTCGAGCCCCGTGTCAGGCTCTGGGCTGATGGCTCAGAGCCTGGAGCCTGTTTCCGATTCTGTGTCTCCCTCTCTCTCTGCCCCTCCCCCGTTCATGCTCTGTCTCTCTCTGTCCCAAAAATAAATAAACGTTGACCCAAAAAAAAAAAATTATAAACAAACAAACAAACAAACAAAACCCAAGCAGTCAGGCTCCAGAGCCTGAGTTCGTCACCGCTGTGCCATAATGTACCTGCAAGTTGCAGAGAGTTCTGCCAGTGCCCTACTAGGTCACTGACGTACACAATGCCTCCTTCAGCTGCACAGAGTTCATCACCTGCTACGATTGCTGAAGTGCTATTTGGAAGGAGGTTCTAGACAGGTGTCTAGAGACCTGGTTTCAAGTAACAACTCAGCCACAAGCTAGTGGCATGACACTGGACAAGTTATGGCTCTCAACTCTTCGGTTTCTTCAATGGTAAAATGAGGGGGATGGACACTAGATGATTTTAAAGTCCTTTCAGCCAGAACATTTTATGAGTCTGCTTCCTCTATTATCTCTTCCTATTTCGATCGCCTTTTAAAAGTTGTAGCAATTGGCTTTTGGACCAATCTGTGCACTAGAAAAGCTATAGATGGTACTTTGCAGTGATATTGAAGTGACCGCCTGTGTCACTGTCCCTGACTATTTCCAGGGACTCGGTGTTTAGAGTGGGAGACAAACATAAACAAATGATGCTCTAGTGCCATGAGAGGACGAGCACAGCTTTTCTATTTGAGGATGATTTGTACAAGAGGAAGCCACTTACAGGGAATCCACATTAAATGGGGACCAAATTTTCATAAGCAATAGTGAAAAAGCATTTTACTCTGCTTTCATATTGAAATGGAACCTAGCATATGTGAAAGTACACTATTTTATCTTAAATAACACCACTGAATTAATTATATTCCCAACTAGCTTTAATTCTTAAAATGAGCCAAGGATAGATCAGATGTTTACTTTGGGGGTGATGTTTTTCAAACAAATTTCATGATAGCCTGATTGAACATTTGTTTCAAATTTGACCTACTATGAGATCATTAAAAATTTTGGTCATATTCAGGAAACTCCAGTTTTCCTAGAGGCCTCTCTTATCCTTAAATACTAAAATCATCCTCATTTGAAGTTCCATTTACTCTTCTGGTCCATTTCTCTTCTTTAATTGGTAACTGGTTTATTTCTACAAGATTGTCTTTTGTCATTGGTTTTGGACATTGGCATTGGCATTCAGAATGTTACCCAACATCATTGTCATCAACTTTAATTTTTTAAGATTTTGTTTCACTCCATAATGTAATTTGTTTTGTTTTCCTTCTTTGGTACAATGTTTGACAGCTAGTGAAATGCCTACCAATAGAAGTTTTAACTTTTCTGGAAGGGAGACATCCTGGGCCAACTTTGGTAAGGATGTTTGTGTGAGAATTAATTGAAAGTGCTCAGTACATTAAAGAATATTTTCATATTATGTCAACTTTTGCTTCCTTGTAACCTCATGACCGCAAGTACTCAGATAAGACTGCTTCCATATCACAATATGCAGTATAATACAGTAATTATGACAACTGTATTTAATTAGATGTACAGACACACATTTCCCATTGATCTGCTTTTACTTGAACACTTAACTATACTCTCACGCATAGTCACAAGGCTGGGTTCTCTTTAGTAAAGTAAGTGATGATTCTGTTTAATGACTAATGCCTTGTATATTCACCTTTTTTTTTTAACTACAAGAAAACTAAATCTTAGATGTCACAAGCTGCAGAGTAAACTTTAGAGAGCATCTTTGTCATTCACCACCAACCTAAAAATGTCTCAGCCATTTTGATTACATATTTGAGTAATTATTTATTTAAAATATAATTAAGGTTTAATACCACTTTTTTTAAGGGATATGTATTCCTTTATCCTCTTAGCAATGATGTGAGTGCCAGATGTTTGCCTGTTACTCATTCTCAACCCTTCTCTTGCTTTCGTCTTTGTTACAAGGAACTGCGTTTCCCAGAATCCCTTGCTTACTAGTTATTGGATAGTTTCAGCCAATAGGAGGGACTGCAAGAAGACTGAGGGTGGGAAGGAAAGACCAGGGGAGAAGTTGGGGTATTTCTCCCAATGATACCTTCTAAGGTAACATCTCTGGCTGTCTTAGATTTCCTCCATTGCTCTGGCTCCTACTTGACTGAACTCCCTCCCTCCCCATTCCAGCTTCTGCTAGGCAGCCTGTCTGTGGTTCTAGCCCAAAATGTTTTTCACTAGTTTCAGGTCTAGTAACATCAGCGTTTCTTGTTTCCTCCACCCCTGAGGGTGGCTATGGCTTCCCACCAATCTCTTGGTTGCCTTGCTATTTCCTCTTTGGCTTTTCAGCTCTTCCATCATCTAAATGACCAGTTGTCTCTTTTCAAAATATCTACAGTGGTTTTCATTTTCTTAACTTAATCCCTGAAAGATATGATACAAAGTAATTAGATACTAGTGAATTAATATATAATATAGTCTAAGCCGTGGCACAAAAGTACTTCAGGAAAATTTCCCATTCAAGTGTGTTGTGCTAACAGCTTTGGATAGCTTGTATAGCTGCTTAAACATGCAAGCGTCATTTGGAAGTTTCAGTGAGGGGCACCTGGGCAGCTCAGTTGGTTAAGCATCTGACTCTTGGTTTCAGTTCAGGAACCATGAGATGGAGCCCTGTGCCGGGCTCTGTGCTGACAGTGAGGCACGGAGCCTGCTTGGGATCCTCTCTCTCTCCCTCCCCTGCTCATGCTCTCTCTCTCTCTCTCTCAAAATAAATTAATAAACATTTTTTAAAAAAAATTTAGTGAAATGGGAATTATCTCTGGTATGAATTGTACAAGATCTAAATGTACTTATTAAGGCCAAGGGTCACTTGCTGATTTTCTCAGGAAATGTGTTAGCACTTCCTCCTTTGTGTCATCTCTCCAACTCTCTATTACAGGCCTGATTTCATTGTATGAGAGCAGCATTCTCAACTGCAGCCTTAGTGACATTTTGGGCGGAACAATTCCTTGTTGAGGTGGGGGAGGGGACATTGTCTTGTGCATTGTAGGATGATTAGCAGCCTCCCTGACGGCTACCGACAAGGTGCCACTGGCACCACCACCTAATTGTATAACCAGAAATATCTCCAGCCATTAACAAGGGTCCCATGGAGGGGCAAAGCCACCCCTCGTTCAGAACCATTGTACTATAGTTACTTGTTTACAGAGAGATTTCTGGTCTAGATGCAAATTCCTTTATGAAGAAATCATAAGTTGGACATAGTTTTCATTCGAATAGAACAATCAGAACTTTACTCAAAACTTGCCACAAAAGCACTCAAAGTTTTAATCAATGCATGCGTACATTAACAATTTAAGATATTAATAGTCATAAGCATTAATGATTTCATATTAGCTTTACTCATAGAGGTCATAAGGGATAAAATATACAGTTATGCATATATTTAAAGTAAAAATTAGTAAACTTAAGGGCAATTTTCACTAGTGTTTGAACTAAGTCAGTTTCAGAAGAATGGTATAATAATAAACATATTGTTCACATAGTGAACATTTTATACTATATTCAAGATGGTCACAAAAACTGTTCTGACAAAAGCCCTATAACAACCTCAGTAGTACATAAAAACCATCAGTGTTGAAAATGAAGAAACGAGGGCTCAGAGGGTTAAGTGACCTTTCCAAGCCCACACAATGTGAGTGCAATGGCTGGGACTTGGGGAAGTCTTCACTTCCCGCCCCCACCCCCCTTCAGTGCTCTTTTCAGAACACAAGCTGCCTGGGGTTGTGTCCTCTTAGAGCTCTCTCGTCCCTGAGCTTTCAGGACAGCACGACCTCTAGGTCCCCATCACCTTTTCTACCTTTACTGGAGCCATCTTTATTCCCATCTCCACCTGGGTCTGCAAACTAAATATGTATATTCCTCAGTGTCCCGGCTTGGCCTGCTTCTCTTCTGACTGCACCTAGCTCATCTTATTCGGTCAGCCACTCCATTCACAACTCGTGAGCACATTAACTCTGCAGCCAAACGCCTGGCTTTAAAATCAATTTTTAAAAGTTTACTTATTTGGGAGCAGGGGCAGAAAGAGACACACACACACACACACACACACACACACAGAGTGGGAGGGAGAGAGAGAGAGAGAGAGAGAGAATCCCAAACAGGCTCCGCACTATCAGTGCAGAGCCCAATGTGGGGCTGGAACTCATGCACTGGAGATCATGACCTGAGCTGAAGCCGAATGCTTAACTGACTAAGCCACCCACAAAGTACTGGCTTAAAATCCAGGCTCCCCGACCACTTAGTCTGCTACCTTAAGGAGTTATGTAACATCTTTATGCATCAGATTACCCACCTGTAAAATGATGATGGAAAACGGACCTACCTCATAACGGGGCTGCAAGGATTACAATAGCATAATTCATGTATATTGCTTAGAAAAGTGCCTGGCACATTGTAAGCGCTCACTAAATATTAATACCTACTAACAAATTAAATAAAACCAAGCATACATCCCTCATATCCCTAGGTTGTCTCTCTCCTGGGCTCCAAACTCACAGCAGTAGAGAAGGTAGAGAAGGGAAGAGGCCCGTGGGCCGGTGAGAATGCTAATGGAGGAACACATCAGGAGAGAGATAATAAAATGATAAAGAAAAACCTCCCAAAAGCTTCTTCACTGACTCACCAAGAGACATAGTGTCTCTCTTCCTCTGTTTGCTTCTGTCCCTGTCATGGTGCTGTTGCTGTACTTACCACTTTGCATTGTAATTCGTAGGTAGATGGTCCTTTCCCAACTAACCTGTAAGACCCTTCATGGAGTTAAAAGGTCATATTCATCCCCCTTCTCTCAGCACCTAGCAAAGTGCCCAACATGTCGTTAGCACTTCATAAATCTCTATGGAATGAAGGAATGAACGACCTGGTGAATGAGCAGGGATAGCAGTTTAGAAATATCTCCAGGGTAAAGCTCTCAGTGGGCTGTTGGGCAGGGCTTGGATCCGTGTGTGTGTGTGTGTGTGTGATTGTCAGAGTTCTGAGCAGTGACTAAGGAGACTGCTCAACAGCCAGTTCTTTCCCTTTTAGAAACACTCAGGCACTATCAACTGCTTTAGAGCTTTAGCAAAACTATAGCTTGGGTCATGGCCTCTTGATCTCCAACTCTTTCAGAAACCTTTATTTTTTTTTTAAATTTCCAGTACTTCTGTGACACATCAGCTTTCTTTTTCTGCTCCTGATGTTTCCTAGTATTTCACAACCCTACTGTGATGTCTTGCCTCTATGTGGCATGAAAGCCTTTGTAATGGCATCAGCTAAGTGCAGTCATGCCCAGAGGCAGAAGGGTAGGTCCAGGTGCCCTCCGAGAGTTCCTTTTAGCATTAAAAGTCCCTGATGTGGAGCCTGACAGCGGTACTTCTGCATTTGCTACCCTTCTGTTGACCAGAATCTAGTAGTTAGGATCATTTCCAAACAAGGACTACAGAGAGAAAAGGGGAGCCAGGCGACATATCGGTGGATGCTGTACAGAGTGACAGGGAACTGGAGGGGGGATAAAATGTCTATGTTTGTGTCCTGACTGGGTGAGTAACAAGGAGAGAAGGGAGGGGAAGGGGCCCAGCAAAGATATTTCAGTCAATTTTCTCCACAAATAAACAATTCCAGTCTTAATAAAAAGAGGTTTCTTTTTATGATTGCCAGCTAAAGTGCACATTCTCCGCAGTAAAGCAGCTTTTAAAGCAAGTTTAAAGGGTTAGAAAGGTCTAGAAGATTTTATAACTAGCTGCCTTCTGCTTTTATGCCCTGCTAACATCACCATCCTCCAAATGCTTTCCTCCCCTCAACCTAAGGGAAGAGCAAATTTTCATTGGTCCAGATTAGTGCTGAGTGATGACTTTTTTGGCATCCGTATCAGAGTCAGCTCAGTCTACCAGTTAAATTTCAGGTTCACAGATCTGAGGGTGATGTTTTGGCTACTGACTTAAATGTGTTAATTTTTTAACACTCACCAGGTCGCCTTTTGAAGTTAACACCCTTTTAGGGAAAGTAAGGGAAATTCACACCTCTTCAAAGGCAACTGTTTTCAGAAGACTTATAAGAGTGTGGTGTATGTTGATCCATGTTGAAGCTCATCGCGTGGAAAAAGCATTAAAAGTTTGCTCTGGAGTGTTCTTTTGAAGATCACACATATAAAGAATGAGTGTGTTCGTTTGTTTAAAAAAAAATTATGTAAGATGATGCATATGATGTCCCAGTACTAGAAATTCCTCACGGGGATCTGAGGTCTCAAAGGAGAGTCACTGCACATTTTTATGCACGTTGTCTTTGCCACCAGATTCCTGCTGGCAGACTCCTCTCAAATTCCTCTATACTATTAATTTTTAAAAATCCCTAGCCCTAGCCCAGAGTCTTGTCTTGAGGATATACTCAATAAATGTTTGTTGATTGCCACTCCAAAGTCCTGAAAAATTTGGGAAATTTCTTTCCCATCCTTGCCTTCCTGCTTGTTTTGGTCAGTAAGTCAAAAGGTATCATATAGGCCAATGGCACATGAAAAGATGCTCAACATCTTTAAGGAAATGCAAATGCAAATCCAAACCTCACACCCATTAGAATGGCTACTGTCAAACAAAAGGAAAAAGAAAAAAGAAGAAAAATAGAAAATACCAAGTGCTGACAAAGTTGTGGAGAAGTTAAAAACCTTGTGCACTGTTGGCAGAAATAGAAAATGATGCGACTTCTATGGAAAACAGTACTACAGTTCCTCAAAAAAGTTAAAAATAGAATTACTATATGATCCATCAATTTCACTTCCAGCTATATACCCAAAAGAAGTGAAAACAGGAGCTCAAACAGATATTTGTATACCCATGATCTTGGCAAAGTATTCACAATAGCCAAAAGGCAGAAGCAACTTAAGTGTCCATCAACACATGAACGGATAAACAAAATATTGTGTATCAAAACAATGGAATATTATTTAGCCTTAAAAAGGTGGGAAACACTGGCACATACTATGACATGGATGAACCTTGAGGATGTTATGCTCAGCGAAATAAGCCAGTCACAAAAAAGACAATGTTGTACGATTCCACTCATATGAAGTACCTAGAATAGTCAAATTTATAGAGACAGAAAGTAGAATGGTGGCTACCAGAGGCTAAGGGGAGAGGTAAATGGGAATTGTTTCATGGGTATAGAGTTTCAGTTTTGCACAACGAAAAGAGTTCTGAGGATCGGTTCCACAATATGTAAATGTTCTTAACGCTACCACACTGTATACTTAAAAATGGTTAAGATGGCAAACCTTATATTATGTGTATCTCACCACAATTTTAAAAGGGACATCATCCAAAAAATGAATGAAGCAGTTATGTGGGTGAAATGCAGAAGGGTGCCCTAATTCCCTCTGGATCTTAAATGTGAATGATGTAGGTCACAAATAAAATATCACTCTGATTTTTATGAGCTGCGATATTGGAATTGTATCAATTTCAGAGTCCATTAACTTTTGATAACCAGGGTGGTTGCTGATATACAGTAGAATCTTTGTATATATATGTGTGCAGGTGTATGAGCACACCCAGGCCCCACCACACCATGTGTACCTTAACTATGGTGATATTTAAATGAAGGCAAAACACATGGTTAATACTAAGGGGGTGATAACGTTTGTTCCTTTAGAGCGAAGAGCTGGCAGTTGATGTGATTTAAATGCAACACGGCAAATATTTAGTAGTAAAATGTTCGTTTTATCAGTAACACTTATCTCTCTAAAATGGAGCCTGAAAAAAAAAAAGCCACGGCTCTCTTTCTAGTATTGCTCCCTGCATTGTGCATTTCTCAGTTTATTCTCAATTAGACACGTCAGTGCAGTTTTGTAACCCTGACATAGAAAACATCACTGTAAATAATATAGTTGGGAATTTAGAGAAAATATGCTATTAGGGAAGAACATTTTTTCTCCTTCCTTTCCTATTTTTTTTAAGGAAAAAAAATCCCTAAACACAGTGATGAAATGTTTTATGTCTGTACTGTCTGCAGTAGGAAGATGTGGAATTAAGGAGAGCTATAAAATATAAAGACTCTAGACCTGCATATGATTATCCATATTAAATTGAAGTAAATTCACTTTATATCATTCACTGTGAGTTTTCACTTGCAAAATAAGGTTCCACCCCTGCCTTGTCTTTGCAGTTTTCACAAATCCAAGTGCCTGGGAAGATTTGGGAACTCAGGGTGAGTTTTGGTTGCTTTTATGTTTTCAAAATGTTAAATTGAACTTTGTTAAAGGTAATTGATTCAAAATAATCAAACTGGATTGGCTTTTCTAGTCATTATCTGTCAGCTGATGAGGAGAGGCAGAGTTCAAAATATCTGGATACTTTGGATAAAATCCTTTTTGGTCAAAAAGTTGCAAAGAACAGGTGTTCATGAAAAACTGACTTGGTTCCTAGGTGGAAAAATGTGTGTGTGTGTGTGTGTGTGTGTGTGTGTGTGTATTCCCATCTATTGAAACCAGGATTAAACATTAATGCCTTATACTTCAGGCATTGTAGATGTTTTTCAGGAATCCCGTCAGACCTCTATCTTTCTTTTCTTCAAACCCATACCTGACCAGTAGCCAAGTAGTCACCATCTCATTTCACATTTTCTTGTCTATTACCATCTTCCTAGTTTATGGTCTAATTATTTCTCTGCTCAAGTTAGTGTGGTCTTATTTCTGACTCCAGGATTTCTCCAACCAATATATATTTTTCATCAGTGCAAAATTCACCTTCATTCAGTCATCTGGTTTTCACCATGCTCTTCTCTGGCTGATATAATTTCAGTGGTCTGCATACCCACTACATTTAGTCCAGCACCTTGGTTTTGCTTTGAAGTCCTCCACAGTCTGGACCCACCCAGTCTTTTCAGACTTATCTCCTACTATCCCCTGTGAACCCTCCCTTCCAGCCACACTTGGCTCTTTGATGGTTTCAGTCTCCTTTCTCCTGAGCTTCTGCTATTTCTTCCACCTGGAATCCAAGCACCAGTTTGTTGCCTATTGAAATCATTTCTTTAGAACCCAAAACTAAATGCTATTCTTTGCATGAAGACTTCCCTTACCACTTTGAATGAAAGTGACACCTCATTCCTCTAAATTCCTGAATCAGGCTTCTCCCTCCCCTTCATGTAACGATACTGAAGATATTGTGTAACTTCACTTTTTTGCATATAACCCATTAGTTCCTACGTTTTCTTTCAAGAGTTCGGCTTCACTCATTTTGACATTTTCATAGGACCTAGTGCTTTGTGTTTTATACAATGAATATTTGTTGACAGATTGTCTTTGGCTTATTCAATTTCCAGTTTATTGGGTAAATTTGTTGAGCTAGTTTATTTAATCAAATTCTCAGTAGAGAACAGCCATGGACTTTTAGACCAGCAAGCTGTAGGTGTTGGGAGATGAAGAGGCTCTGACAAACAAACCCCAGGCCATCGGGGGACCTGAGTGAGAAAGCCAGTGCATAGGGAAAGGCTTCCAGTATGCAGCCTTCACTCCAGCTGGAGACAGGGTCCCTTACACTCACAGAGCTATGATAAAGAGGAGAGCAAATATAGCTTTCATGATTCTTCAGCACCTGACAATATTCCATTAGATACAGGACACAAATCTTCTTTATAGTCCCTATTTTCTTGACCATTTTTTCTCTCTGCTCAGAGACGTTCCTTTCTTCTGGTCTGCTGTTTCTCTCTAGCAGCTTTTAGACTTTGCTTTTTGTCTTTGATGCTCCTAAAACTTAACTATCATAGGTACAGGTATAGGGGTTTTTCCCCCTGCTATCTTTATTGTTTGGTAATGTATGAGTCTTTTTAATCAGATGTGTTTCATCTCTATTGCTGGTAAATTCTTACATATTTCACCAAATATTTTCGCTCTCATTTACTTTCATCTCTCCTTCTGGGTCTTCTGTTACCCGTATCTTGGTATTTCCTCTTCTATCCTCTCTATCTTGTAACCTTTCTTTTATGCCGCCCCTTTGTTTTCTGAGAGAAACTCTTGACCAGCTCATTAATTAACTCATTAACTCTTCCAACTCATTAATTTATTTTTGAGATGTGTCTGCCATTTTACAGATCTGCTAAGTTCTTTTTTCTGCCATATTTTTCTTAGATTTTGAGTTGATTTATCTTTATAGTTTGTAATTGTGCCATGTTATCAATATACCAACATACCTATTTCAGAATGTTTATTATGCTTATTTTAAATTCATATTCTCTTTGACCCATTAATTTCACTTCATATGTAAAAAACATGTAGTTTTGGTTTTTGATCTTTCTTGGCTTATGTACCCTAAATAGTTTACTACTTTTAAGAAGGAGAATAATAGCTATACTTGTGACCTTCCACTAATGGCACAGACCTCTGTACCATCTCGATGTCACCCTGTCATTCTGGCTGTCACTGGGCTGAAATGGTACTAATATTTTTCTGCCTCGTGGTGGTTTTGGAATGGGTAATAAGTACATCTAAGAATCTCACCCCCAACATATTACTTCACTATTATACAAATATTTATCCACTCTGGGCTGCTCATCTTTACTTTCCCCACATGCAGACACCCTGGTCCAAACATTTTCTGACTCCCCAGGGGTTTCTCACAGCTTTGTTTTCTCAGATCCATTAACTTCAATCTTCCTTTTGTGGGTAGATTCAGGGTAAAGTTCAGTGTGTCAAGCTAATAGATATGTTTATTAACCTCTCTTAGTTATTTTTATATAATTTCTCAATTAAAAAATCTTACCCATTTTTTATGTCCATTTGCCAAATGAGCTATTTTAGGAAGAAATGTTTCTTTGCTTTTGGCATGATAGTAAAGGTTGTGTTGGCTAATGTGTTCTTGGCTGACAATGTGAAGAACAGATCCAACTTTGAGGGGACATGCCTGAATCTTAGGCTACTAAAAAGCAAGTCAGGAGTCAGTCAGAGAAGTAGAACCCACAAGATAGATAGATAGATAGATAGATACAGATATATATAGATATATATAATAACTATATATTTGCAAGGTTTTAGATATAATATATATGTTAAACACACACACACACACACACACACACACACACACATGCATGTATACCAGTGGGACAGAGGGAGAGAGAAATAAATTTATTACAGCTATTTCCTTCTTATATAATTAAGGGAACAAACTAAACAGCTGTTTAATGCTGCTGTCTTTACCTGTTATGCTAGAGTTTGAAGTCCTAGGGGCAGGGAACTGAGAAGGGAAGATGGATGTAACATGTAGGAAAGCAATAACAAGCTGGAACCCACCAACACAAGTTGGAACCCACAGGTTAGTTCTCTTCATGGGAACCCCTGTCAGTTCTTATTGCCTATAACCTTGTTGATAATCATGTTTTGCAGAAGTTAGTTCCCCTCCTCACTGAGTTTAACATCTGTCCCAGGAGCTGAGGAAGTTGAAGGAAAATCCAGAGGAAGAGAGAGTAGTTGTGGGCCCAGCAGCTACCCCACACCAATGAAGTAAGCCAAATCATAAGTAGACAAAGAGAGTGAACTACAAAATTGCCTAGCAATACTGCCCTGACCTTTTGAAAATGTAAACACTGTGACCACTCGTTCACTTGAATCCTCCAACTGTGACCCATCATTGTCTGGAACAAACAGGAAGGGAATTCTGGGAAATGTAGTTCAGCCTCACCAAATCACTGTGGCTCCTGATTCTCTCATCATATTCCACTTGTCAGCTCTATTAAATTATATGTTAGAATGGGGGTGCCTGGATGGCTCAGTCAGTTAAGCATCACACTGTTGGTTTCAGCTGGGGTCATGATCTCACAGTTTGTGAGATCAAGCCCTACATCGGTCTCTGTACTGACAGCATGAAGCCTGATTGGGATTCCCTCTCTCCCTCTCTCCACCCCTCCCTCCCTTGCTCTCTCTCTCTCTCTCAAAATAAATGAATAATAAATTTAAAAAATATTTGAATTGTTAGAATGCCTTTCCTATGCCGAAGGAAATGGCTAAACTGCTATCCTCCTACCCTTCCCTAGAATTTCTGCCTTACATTGACTTCTCAAGATTTCAAAAATCAATTTCAACTGACAAAAAAAAAAAAAATAGCGTAGGGGCACCTGGGTGGCTCAGTCGGTTGAGTGTCTGACTTCGGCTCAGGTCATGATCTCTCAGTCTGTGAGTTCGAGCCCCGCATCGGGCTCCGTGCTGATGGCTCAGAGCCTGGAGCCTGCTTCGGATTCTGTGTCTCCCTCTCTCTCTGACCCTCCCCCGCTCATGCTCTGTCTCTCTCTCTCTCTCTGTCAAAAATAAATAAAATGTTAAAAAAAAAATTAAAAAAAAAATAGCGTATCAGCCAGGGCCCTGGCAGACAATAGATGGCCCCCTCAAATTAAGTAGACTTCAGGACAGTTTACTAATTAAACATTCGTGGGCAGGGTATAAGGGAGCCACAGGGATAGTCAGGGCTCTGGGGCTAATAACAATGGTGCTTTTGCCATACTCTTACCCAAAGGGATAGGACAGGCCAATTGCCAGGACCCTGTTAGAGAGGGGTGCATAGAAACACTGCCTTGAAGAACCAGGGACCTTCCATAGAGTGACTGACTCAGCCAGTTCAAGTCATCTCTACAAATTGAAGAACCAGAAGACCAAATATTTTGACCTCTCTCTCCTTCCTTCTGTTCTACCATGGGGATTTCCCATTGACTAGACACAACAAAAGCCAAAGGACAAAATGGCCCATTCTCATTCTCCCAGGGCAGAGAGTTGGGTGAAAAAGAGTGGAAACTGTCTGAGGAGCAAATAGACAAGATTTAGCAAAGCCATCATCATCATCAACCACACAAAAATTAGAAAGACCTAAAAATTATGTAGGCCATCTACATTATTTTAGAGATGAGGAAAGTCATGTGTTGAGTAGTTGTGATTTATCAGAATTTAGGATCCCTTGACATCAGTGATATCATCTTCATATCCCTCATACCTAGCACGATGCCTGCCTCACAGTAGGTGCCCCATAAATGTTTATTTACTGATTTGGTTGAATTGAATCAGATTATTTAAGACAGAGCCACAATTTGAACGCCACTGTCCTGAATGCCAGTTGTACACCACCACCTGCAGATATCATTTTAATTTTCGAATATCAGAAACACTAGAAATTGAATAATTTAACTTTCTTTTTTTATTTTATTCCCACCCCTCCCATAAACAACATAAGACAGAAAGCAAGAAGGATGAAAACGCAGCGGGCTGTGTGATTTACCGAATTTGTAATTAGCCTCTAGGTAGGCCCAAATAGGCTGCAACACTCTGACTCGTGTGGAATCTTCTAGTATTGAGCATATTGAGTGCTTTCTCATGCCTTCACAACTCACACTAGCCAGGCAAGTGCTGAAGCCTTCTTACATTTGGAAAATGACTCCATATTTCTAATACTAGTTTTTCGTTTCAACTATGTGTAAATGATTTATTGTTGTAGCAAATCAGATCGTGATAAGATAAAGCTTTTTAGAGGTCATTAAAGAGTTTGGGGGAAGTTCCTACAAAATGCTAGTCTTACATTGTCTGAGTGATAAGGCAACTTAACAATTTATGTCAAAGTTTGCAAAATGTGTTTGTCTGATAAACAGTTTGCTCTGCGGGCATCAATCATACTTGCTCTCTGTGGTGTGTTGTATTTTTCATGAAGTGAACTTTAGTGACTTTGCCCATCTACAGGTTTTTGAGATTGTGGCATGCTAAGGAGAGCTTCTCAGCTCCCCCTGCACAGGTTCACTTCAAATCTCATAATGCAGCCACCATAAAGCAGGCTGCCAATGCAGGCAACCTCAGCGGGGCTGGTAAGAAAGGAAAGTCTAAGGAAGCTGGTATCATTGGCAAGAGAAAATTCAAACAACCCGTAGATCAGGGAAAATAGATATATTAAGACAAAAAAATAATAAAGAATAAAAAAAAGATAAAGCATGCATGTGAATGCACACTTCTACACACACATTTCTAGATGGCGTCCGGATCCACTGGATGTGATAACATTCTGTAAGACTGTAAATATTCATAAATACGAGGTGCTATATTGGGAAGCATTCCCGATACGAGGTAGAGAGCTGATTCTCACTTTCAACTCTGGTCCTTGCTCTGTGTCTTCATCTGGAAAATGAGGGTAATAATACCTGCACCATGCACCTTGTAAAGTCTTTTCCATTCGCAGGAAGCATAGGAGCCCAGTTTGCAAACTAAATTGCTATGCAAATATAGGCCATCACAATAAATGTTGGCTCAGGAGAAAGGATATATTTATTGTTCTTCCGTCATTTAAAAAAAAATAAAATAAAACACCCAAGACCGCAGGACAACTTCGGTTAACATACATTCAGCTTTCTCAAATCTCACCATTTTAGAAGCATTTGCAACTGCTTATAAATCACTTCTCAAAATTGCCCTGAGCTGAAATGATATTTCTGAGCGCATGTTAAAAGCCTATAAGTGCTTCTGTTCTTGAACAAAGTGAAATCAGGTTACGTTAATAGAAGTATTAATTAATTTGCTCTAATTTTATTCAGCAGAATTAGCATTATTGAAAAGTCTTTACCATTCTTGAGTACCCTAAAGTGTGTGAGGCTTTAGAGATGGGGCTCCAGCAGCAGCACCTACCAGTGAGTGTGAGAGCCTATGGAAGATTATTCTCTAATTTGGAAACCTGAGACGTACTGGGAAGTGCTGTGGGGTGTGTTATAATGAAAATACCAATCCACATTAGCTATGGTTGCCATAAGCAAAAATCTTAATATCTTGGCCAAACCTACTTAAGGTTCATGTAATAAACCCGCATTCCTAATTTTATTAGTGATGTGCCAAGTTAAGCACTTTGCTGGCCTTTGGACAGATTTATAGCTTGACTGTGCTGAATTAGTGGTGACTGACAAGAGGACATTGTTTTATAGGATGCTATTTAGATAAAAACCTGCAGGGTGTTTCTGTAATGTTGTCACTTCAAGTCCAAACAGGAAAAAAGAAATGTGTATTAAGGAGGACTCTTCATTAGCTTTTATGAGTTTAATCTAGTGCAGTCAAACGCTTCCTTATAAGGCAAGACATTTTAATGTACAGAGACAACCTTATCTCTGTTCCAGGTTTCAGGATAAAATGATCTTTTAGGCCTAATACTGCATCAGAAAAGAAAGCTCAATGAGTTAATATTTGGTAAGCACTTAGAACAGTGCCTGGCACAGAGCAAGCACACTGTCTGTTTATTAAATAAGTTCAATAAATAAAATTGAAACCCATTTTCCCATTCCACGGTGTATATGCATACGTTTACCAAAAAACAATCACAGTTAGCCACTCTGTCCCCTCTTTACCAGCATTTTCTTGCTAGTGGGATTTTGTTAGTCATTATTTTCCCCATTGGTTTTTAAAATTCAGATTCCTCTTGTTATAAGGAGGAAGATCAGAACCTTCTATTTATTCACAGACATCAGTGCTAACATTCCTGCTGAGTTTTCACGCTGAAAGCAATCCGCCCGTGAGTTATGGGAGATCGTATTGGCTTTGGAGGGTTTTGGTGAGGGTGTGAAGTTTGGGGTCTCACCGTACCTCTCTATTAACAGCTGAGTGGTTTTGTGAACACAGACCCTGGGGGAAAAAGACAGTCAGTCCCTTGTGATCTGGGGAACAAGTCTTCTTGAGAAACTAAAGCCATGGGCCTATAAATATATTTTCCCTGTGACCTAAATAGCTCATTGGCCTGAATGTCAAAATCATTAATCCAAATTCTGACCCCTCTCTCTTTTCTCATTAAAAAAAATAATAATATATAAAGATAACTATCTAAAGCTGGCTTTATATAGTCCCACTGTATGACCTTACTTGAAACCCAAACCTGAGATGTGAGGTTCTCACATTTAGAAACTATGTTCCTATTGCCTACATATCATTAGCAGAGGTTATGTAACAAGCAGATTCCAGCACTGAGAGGTAAGTTCAGAAATATGTCATTGGTTTCACGGGAGCATACAGACACTTTGGGGCCAGGTGGGAACTTACCAGGAATGCTGTCGTATCTTTCACTAGCATTTTCATGTTTTATCTGGGGAGCTCCAAGTATCCCAAAAAGTATTCATTATTTCTCCCAGTCTTTTTCTAGTTATACTTTATTATCTTAGATTACCCAAGCATAAACTCAGCAGCTAAATAACTTGTGCAAGGTCACAAGGAAATCAGCGGCCCCGGCAGTCCCAACCTCTGCCTTTTATGGGGTTCATTTCCATAAAACATGCCCCTTCCCTTGGGCTCTTGGCCACTTTGGTAATCTGGGTACAAAGAATACAAATTTGCATCACCTATCCTAACTCTTGCTCCTGACGTTCCTGATACTTTTGGTCAAATGTCTGGTTATAGTGCCAACTGCCTGTATCTGAATCTCGCCTCCTGCACAAACTAGCGGCATGATGTCTCTGAGGTTCACTTGTTCACTTTTCTCATCAGCAAAATAAGGTTTATAATAGTATCTCTCTCATTGGGTTGTTTTGAGGACTATGTAGGAAAATAAAGGTAAAATTCTTAGAACAGTTCTTGGCACATAGTGTCTAGTAAGTGCTAGCTTAAGGATTATTATTACCATTACTACTATTAGTATTATTAATCTCTTTTTTGGAATAAGGAAAAAATAAGTTAGATGAGACCTTGCTCCTGCTCTATCGTATCTCTTTGATTGCCTTCTAGGCATGTATAAGGGTAAGCCTAGTATGTGCAAACACCCATCCTTTCCTTTCCTTTCCTTCCCTTCCCTTCCCTTCCCTCCCCTCCCCTTCCTTCCTCAAGTCCTAGATGGCAGAAGAGCCATCCACTCCCATCATTTGCCCCATTAACTGTGCTACTTGCTTTCTGGGGCCTGGATAAAGTCACATGGCTGAGATGCCACCTCTAGTCCCATTTTCCATTTGTATACTGGATTTTGTTAACCACTTTTTAAATAAAAATACAGCATGATTCTAATGTACTAAAGAGTTCCACGGATAACCATATAATTTCAAAACGATACTGATTTTGTTTATATGCAGCATAATCTTTTACAGTCCTTAGTCTTTATTTGAAACATTGCAAAGTGGATTTTTATGAAAGGTATTATAAAGGACTCCTTGTTTCTTCATAACAGATCTGAACGTTAACTGATCAGAGTTCAGATAAATAGTCTTTACTCTCCATTAAAATATTAAAAAGCCTTTGGTAAGAAACTGGCATAAAGATCCTTCATTCTTGTTTAATGAACACTTGTTGGCAAGTATAACACTTTAATAGCTTTGCAGAATGAATTTTGTGTGCGCACCCTCCATTTCCCTGTCAGACACTTGTCCAGGTGCTGGAAATTTATTGGGGGAAGCATATTTTTACTCATTAGTTTTGTATTTGATTACGGAACAGTAAAATATGAACCACCGAGTCCCCGAGGCATAGCTGTGTACATTGAGATTAGTAATTGCATGTCATGATGTTTTCCATTGGAATTTATATGGACAGATAGGATAGGTGCTTCTTAAGTAGGTTTAAAAGCAAAGCAAATTTGTATTTAATCTTTTTTGCAGCTATAGTTTCCCTAATGGAGAAAAGGTTAGGCAATATCATATATTTTAAACGTAGTTTTAATTTATTTTTTTCTCTTTCCTATTTTTTGCCTTCCCAGTTGAAGCATATCAGATTTTCATGCTAACCACTACTAAAAAAAAAAAAAAAAATCAGTGCCTATAAGGACAATATGATATAAAACCTGTCAACAGAGACCAGTTTTGCCCACATTCCAGCAAGCACAATGAGGAAGGATGATTATAGGTGTAGACAAGCTTCACCATTCAAACAAGGAGCTTAAATACAAAACAAAAATTATAGGTTGATCTTCAAGATATGTCTTTTTTTTTCATCTACAAAGTCTTTTTTTTTTTTTATATATGAAGATTGTAGTTTTCCCCTTAAACAAGGTACGTGTTTGGAGGCAGATGTTGTACATTTTTTTTAGTTATGCTTACAAAAAAAATTGTCATTTTGTTGTTTTGTGGCATAATAATAATAATAATTAAAGAGGTGCATTAAATAGGTGATTTTGCTTCAGATTATGCTACGGTTAAGCAGTGCCAATCACAGTGTGCTCTTTTCTGTAAAGATGCTCATAATGCAGTTTCCAAAACAGAATCTAATGAGGTACTTAATGGTCACAAAACTGGCACATTTGATAATTAATGTTCCTTACTGATTTTTTGCTGATGCAGCATAGTGATAAACAGGGGCACAAGTTAACTAAACATATTCTTGAACCACTAGTTAAAATAAAAACACAAAAAGAACTTTAATACTGTTATTTACCATAGAGTGAATGAACACTTGATGGCATCCCTCTAGGGTCAGCTAGAAAACTCTAGACAGACAAAAAGTGTCTCTTCTAAGATGCAGAAACCCCTTTTCACATGGAGGAGTATGAAAGGGTTTCTGTGATTCATCTGCTTATACTATATCCCACTAATGAAAACTAAGATACTTCACTTCTAAGATCCTCAGTTACCAAAAAATAAATACAATTTTGTGAGCACTTACTATGTGCCAGGCACTTAATTATGCATTTCCTCCTTCGATCCCCATAACAGTTTTACATACAAATGACTGTCATTTTGTTATTTTATTAATTTTTGTATTTCAGAGAGAGAGAGTGTGTGTGTGCAAATGTGACCAGGGGAGAGGGGCAGAGGGAGAAAGAGAGAGAGAGTCTTAAGCAGACTCCATGCTCAGCACAGAGCCCAGTGAAGGGCTCAGTCCCACACCTTGGGATCATGAGTTGAGCTGAAATCAAGAGTCAGACACTCAACCAACCAAGCCACACAGGTGCCCGTATCCTCATTTTAAAGACTAGATTACTGAGGCTTAACAATGTTAAGGCTTTAACATAGCTTATTAGTAAAAGGGGCCACTTATAGGAAAAGCAGTGGTGTACAAAGAAGAGACTGCAGTCTTACTAAGCATATGAACCCTGAGTCTGGATCCACAAGTGACTGTTTATTTTCTAAGTAGACCTGAAAAATTAGATTTTCCACTTACACTTTTTGGCCTCAGTTTTCTTACCTATAAAATGGGATAATAATACTTCATAGTGGTTAAGGACTGGAAATCATATCTATAATTCAGGTTGGGATATGATTTGAAGACATTAAATGATCATGAAATGGTATTTCTTTCTCCAAAATACACACACACACACACACACACACACACACACACAGTGCTTCCAAAGAATTCAGAAGTGAATTAGAAGACAGATACTCATGCCTCCAAATTTCAGGACCTTTCCAATATACCATTCTGTCTTTTATAAATGCAAGTTAAAGTAATTCATTGTCTCACAGCACATAAAGCAAGTTTAAAGTGTAATTGATAGACACCCAACTTCAAATGTGGCTCATGACTTGATGAGTGTCTTTAATAAAAATGCATCAAAAGTGCTCATCAACCTCATGATCCCAAACCTGGCTTTATGTGACTTTTACAACCATTTTGTAATAATATCGATTGAAATTCTGCTGTTCAAAACTCATGCAGAAGTTGATTTCCCTTTACCTCCAGTTACTAGTTACAGAATCTGATTTGGGGCATGGAGAGATGTGTACAATTCTTGACCTTACATAGAGTGGTTGACTTGAGACCCCTTTTTAATGGAGAACAATTTAGATTAAGCTTAAAATATAGAAATGATGGGGGAAAATATGATCTAAAATCTTTACTAGATATTATTCTTTCAAAAGAAGGAGAGATTAGATACTGTAGTTAAAAAACTACCACTTCTAGTTTTCTCTTAAATTGCATCAATGTTTTATGGCAGATGGATCGTGTTTATTTTTTATTGTTGTTGTTTGTAAATTCCCATTGACTTCAAAAGGGGCATGCCTACTAAGAATAGTATGTGTTTCACAGCTGAGATTTAAGGGATTTGAGGGACTCAGAAAAGCTGAGAGATAATTGAAGACTCACAGGGGAGGCATAGAAGGGATCAGAACAGCAAAGGGAGGCTCAAGGAGGATTGTAGGGGCTCCAAAGAAGCTGTGAGTGGATCAGTGTAACAAGCAGAAGTCAAAGGAGCTCCTAATGGCAGAGGAATGATGAGAGAGAATTAGAATGTCTTAAGGGGACAAGAAAGAGGACACAAGTATGGACCAACCATCCCCAGAACACTACATTCATGCTGGGCAACCTCACCCATCCCCATGGACTAGGTCCAGCCTACATGCTGATAACTCATTCCCTTGCACAAGACCGTAAATCCAACTGACCACTGAACATCTCCGCTGGGCTGGCTAGTAGATGCTTCACACTCAGCATGCCCCAGATTGAATTCATCATCTCTCCTCCCTGACCCATAATTTAGGTGTCAGAGTAGCTCAGAGAATCTCTGACTTGCACTCTCCATTTAAAATCTTCTGGTTTTGGGTTTATAGTCTTGTACTTGGCTTTTTTCTCTGCCTAGCTTCTTTAGATTGATGCTTTTGTCACAGTGCCTGCCTGGCTTTCCAGTCCCCTTTGTGCTGTGCTCTCTGTCCTACAGGTCATCCCTGGGTCTTACTAGGACCACATCCCTAGAGAAATCCAGTATCTGACCCGTTAACCACCATGAGGCAAACTGCTTGTCTAAGAGAGGAATGTATCCCTTGATCTGATCTAGAAACTGGGACTTATTCTAGATTCCTCCCTCCTCCTTACCTTCTCTGGCTAATATGCCACCAGGTCTAATCAATTCTACCTCAGAAAGATTTCTCCCAGTCTTTTATATGACTCTTCTCTTTTCCCCCACTGCCATTTACTTGAATTCATTATTTCATGAACGCTTGCCTGGAACATCACAATCGTCTCCCACCTGGTTGCGTGTCTGCACTCTCAATCTCCACCTCCCACTCTATTTACTTAAATTATGGCTCTAAAATATCTGTACATGTATATCAAATTAATTAATCCAATTAAAATCATTTGGTGTCTCCCCATTGCTTTCAAGACAAAGTCCAGACTCTTTAACATGGCATATAAACTCCTCCTCCGTTTGCCCTCTTACTTCTCCAGCATCGTTTCTGCCAGTCCTCATCCAGTACGTCACCCTCCTGCTGCACTGCACTGCTTGTGGCTTAAGGTCACATCATGCTTGCATACCTTTGCTCTTCCCTTTATTTGAAATGTCTTTCTCTCAGTGCCCTTTCCTCCCACTGGCAAGCTGATGGACCACTTATTCTTCAAGACTCAGCACAAGTGTCGCCCCACCAAAAAGACCTTCCAAGAGACCCTTCCATTCACTGTCTACAGTCATGGCAACATACCCACACCATATCACCATGGCCAAGTCTTGCCAGTAGATCCAGACCATAGAATGGGGGCAATCTGGGGCTGATGACTTGCCCAGCTGAAAGATACAGGGAAGAAGTCTGGCCCAGTACATTAAGCACGGAGTGGTTGGGACAGATCCATATACTGCAGATGATAGTTGAGATCTGAAGAAAGTCAGTGAACGTTGTGGGTTTCCTAATAGGGAGATGAAGTTTGACAAAGGAAACCCAATAGTAGTTGATCAGCTTGAGGAGGCAGGTGGTTATCTGATACATGGGAATTTTGTTAGAAAGAGCAGAACTATAGTCCCTACGCTTAGGGGTAACTGAATAGCTTCATAAAATGGGGTTTGGGCTCAGGAAACAAGACAGATAACCAGTACCCAGGACAAGGATAAAAAGAGGAAACCCGTCTAGAAATAGACAAAAAGCCAGGTGTAAGAAACAGAGGCCTCCATTGAAGGGTGACTTGGAGCACCAGGTGACTTGGTGCTGTGCCCCAGAACTCTGTGTGAGAATACTTCCACACTGGCCAAAGGCCCCAACTTGGAGACCTGGAGGGGGCGGGGGTGGGGGGGAAGGGGGGGTTGTTCTCCAAGGGCAAAAGTACGTCCAAAGCCTTGCTACAGCGGGGGAGCTGTGAAGCCAAAGTCAAGAAGACACCCTCCACACTCCAGCTGATATTAATTCTGGCAGGGTGGCAGTTTTTCTTGACATTTGGCCTAATTTTTTTCTTTGCTTAATTTTATTCAATGCAATTTGAGGAGCAATTATTATACCCTTACGCCTCACTTTTGTTACACCTTTTCTTACTCTTCTTTAGCAAATCTCTCTCCTTGATATTTGCAGACTGCCAGTGTTTGTAAATTGTCAACACATCCCCGTTAATTGTTGCTTAGTCAGCCCTCTTTCCAGTTTACGTCCTTAACCTTTCTCTGTATTCCAGGCCATTTGTTACATAAGCAGTTGCCTAGCTCAGGCTTGCCCTCATCTTTCTGACATAGAAATACCCTCTTTAAAATGGGTGGGGGATCTCAGGAGGTGCCCCCTCAATGTTGTATGCATCATTGTTGACCAGCATGGGGCAAACTGCCACGGACACATAGTTCCTCATCCTCTCTGCAGGGCACCCAGCTCCACCCTGTTCCTGGGGAGGGAGGGGGTGGAGAATGTAGTCTCCTTCCACAAATTGTAATAATCTCCTTGTCTGGGATGGTAGTAAGCAATCAAATCACATCTAAAGGATTTCATCTCATGGCTTACTTGTTACGTGCAGCAGCTTTAAAGACAGAGTCCAGATTGGGGGTCTATTTTTGCTGAGCAAACTCAGGCAAGTGTCTTAACTGCTACAGGCCTCATTTTCCCTCTCTGTAAAATGGGCATGATATATAACTCAAAAAGCTGTGGTAAAGAGAAAATATTTGCAAACAGTACAATGTCACTTACATAGGAATTGTTCAACGCATGGGTTAGTCCAGTTACATGTGGAAAAGCTTTCAGATTTCAGGTTCTTCTTTAGAGTGTCTTTTTCCCTTTCCTTTTCTTTTTTTTCCAGCGTTATCAAAGCTGACATTTCCTGAGACTGTAACAGTTGACAGAGCATGTTTGCCAAGCTTTGGGGGTTTCATTCCCCCAAATTCATTGCGTTCTCCTTTCCCCATGCCAGCAAGGGTGGACCTCTCTGCCAATTTCACCCTTCTTCAGAAAACTGGGAAACAGGAAGTTCTTTTTACCTTTCAGTTAAAATCCTTGTCAATACGTATTCTATCTTGTTGGAGATTCACGGTCAAATCTATTTGGCAAGTGCTACCCCTCTCCTCCTCAGCTCACACGAGAAATGTTGAAAGACTGTTACAGATGAAAACATAAGAGAGAACTCTGATGGCCCTGAAGTGTGTTGAGCATCAGGGGCCTGCATGGTTCATGCACATCTGTCATTGTGTTTCTTTTCATCTTCGTGCCAAACCTATAAGGTCGGTATTATTATCCCCTCATTGCCTAAAAGGAAACTGAGGATCATGGTTCTTATGTTTATTAGAGCCAATTAACTGCAAAATTTGGATCTGTTCATACCATGTCTCATTTTAGCGCAGTCTCCCAGGCAATGTGCCCTAAAGAAAGTAGATTTTGAAGACTTCCTTGGCCACCATATTGTCTCTTAGCAGCTTTAAATTTGAGACCATCTCTGGATTTGAATCCTGGCTTATGAACTGTGTGATCCTAGGCAGGGTTTTTAGCTGTTACAAGCTTCATTTTCATCTGTAAATGGATATGATGATCCCTTCATGGAACAGTTGGGCATACTTCCTAATATTCATATGAGTTGGTAAATGGTGGACCTCTCCCACTCCTTCCTTTCTGTTTCAGGTCCTTGGCAAACATCTCAACTCTCTTTTTTTTTCTTCTTGGACTAACCTCCTTTGTCCGTGAAATTGTTAATGGTTTTTAGATACGTCCAAAGTAAAGCCCAAATCCTTGCCTCTTGTGTTAAGTGTCCAAATACCTTGAGATATGCCTCACTAAATTCCACCCAAAACACTTCATGATTTAAATAAACATAGTTCTACCTTGCTTTAGTTAAACAAGCTGCCATCCAGTGTTTAGGAAGAAGTGAAAAATGATATGGTGTTAGTTGGACAGGGAAGTGGGGAATTAATATTTTTATTTTTAATATCATAGAGGGTAGTCTCCACGTCACCTCCACCCCCACAGTATTCAAAATTTGTATTCAGTTACCTCACGCGTGTCATTAAATTGTGTCCGAAACATCAGAACTGTTTTTCAGAATTGTTTGGGAATCAACCAAACAATTTCACTTCCTACCTAAGCTGTAGGACTTTTTTTTTTTTACTTAGAATATTAAAACCAATTTCCTGAAACCAGGAAATACCACCCAGTTTTTTCTTTCCTGATTTTGATCTGCCCCCAAACTGATAAAGCTGGTTAGCTGGTGTCTGTCAAAACCTCTGTTGTGAAGGCAGGTGGCAAAGAGGACCAGACAGTCCTCCTCAGATTTGGATTAAAAGGCAGCTCCTCCTCTTAAAGTCCTGTGTGACCGGCGGCAAGATTCTCAGAGTCTTAATCACCTCGCCTGTGAGACCAGAGTGATAGCGGTCGTTCGTTCTTCCATCAACAGTCATGGCATGAGGGGCGCTGCTCTAGGCACCAAGAATACCACAGGGAACCCAACACAAAAACCCTTGCTTTCAAGAAGCTTGTATTCCAGATGGGCAGGCAGACATTAACAAGCAAAGAAATAAATAATACATAACCTAAAACATGTCAGATGGTGAAAAATGACATAACAAAGCAGGCTAGGGACAACATGGAGTGCTGGGAGGATGGGGATGGGCTGCTGTGGGTACAGAGACACAGGAGAATCAGCATTGCCTGCCTGCTACCACGAGCCATGTGCAATGGCTACTGTTTGTAGAAACAGCCCACATTCTAGAACTAGTGTGATAAAAGTCAATCTAATCAAGCACAGGGTACTGCCCACCCCACCCCCCGCCACTTCCATTTTAGTGTCAACGTAATATTCCTTGCTTAAATCCCGATAGGTGGACTTCCTCACCCAATTTTAAAAACACTCGCCTTCTTCTCCAGTCTGCAGGAACTATCTGAAACTCAAAGGAGTGCAAGTTGTTGGGGTTTTTTTTTGGTTTTTGGTTTTTGGTTTTTTGTGGTGTGTCAATTGTGTCTGTGAATGAGATTGAAGTCACTCCGACAAATGATACAAACAGATTGTTGCAGCCTGGGGGAGCTTTAGAGAGCTAAACAGAAGAGAAATAACACACAGGATTCTTAGATATGTCCTTGCCTTTTCTGTGGCTCAGTCCCTCTGCCTGTTGTCATGGGGGATATTCATTCAGCTGGCAGGTGCTGTCACCTGCTGCTTATGATGACGGGGGTTTTCAGTCCGGAATGCTTGGGAGAGCTCTCAGAAGAATATTGCCATTCTGAGCTCTCATGCTCACCTCTTGTACGATTCATCTCCACTTGAAACTGAACGGAATCCCATTAATTATCACTTCGGATAGTAAATCAGTTTCTCATATGTGCAAAGAAGGCTGCACCCCCCAGCCCCTCTTTTTGTTTGAGATCGCCAGAGAGTTATTACAGATGGTATTGAACTCATAAGAATAATTTTAGCATTACTGCAACAACAAAGCATTTTGTAAATGTATAACCTTGTTTTTCTTAAAAAGCCCTGAATAACTGTGAAGTCACATTGCTGGCTTAAGTGTGATAGCTCTTCTCTCCCTCTGCTCCCTCCAACTTTAAAAGCATGTATTCAGTCCCCAGCTCTAAAGTCAAGGCAATGTGCTGATTGACTGTGCTGACATAATTGTGTTAATGACAAGACACGACGGCTACATTGTTAGATAGGTCGCTTATCATCACTATTTATTTAGTTCACTCTGCCAAGACTGAATTATACTTTTTATATATTGTGGTTAGAGTCAGTCATTTAAAGTGCTTCAGTGTTGAAACAACATTTTTTTACAAGTCTTTTAGCTGTAGTTCAAGAGAAAAAAAGTCTTCTACAGCATCATTAAACAGGGTTCAAAGTAAGTCCTTGCTGAAAGATGTGAAGTTTGAGCTCTTAGGAAATGAAATCTTTGATCTCCAAAATGATTAGTGAAAACATTTTTGTACACAGGCCCATTTTTATCTCATGTTAAAGAAAGTAATACAATTTAATCTACGTAATACTTCTCATTCTGATGCCTCAAGTCAATCTCTGTTGCCAGTGTCTACAACTGCCCGAGAGCCCTCTGCTCTTTGCTGAAGGAAGGAACTAGAGACAGGTCTATCTTTCAAGGCATCAGAGCTATTTGGCTGAATACAAAAGGACCTTACTCACAGGGTGCCACCATGTTGTCTTGAAAGGATGGTATTTCAAAGATGTGACATTCTCAGGGTGTTTTTCCTCCCCAGGAAATAGTACAGAAAAAGAAAAAAAAAAATATATATATATATATTTGAGGCAATAGGCCATCGCAAGCCACTCTGTGACAACAGGAATTATGGCCTTTGGGATAAGAAGACAATACATGCTAAAGTAGTTAGCACACAGGCTGAGTGAACTCTACATGGGCCTGACAAAAAGGTATGTAAAAGTGGAGTGGTAAAACCAAAAGCTCAGATTGTCCTTCAGGTTCATAGAACTGACTTTCATTCTTATCTTTAATTTTATTTGCTTTGGATGCATATTTAAGCTTCATTCATTCATTCATTTAGCTCCAGACATTGTTCTAGGCTCTGGGACATAGTAATGAATAAAACCAACCCCCCCATCTTCATGAAGTTTCCATTCTATGGAAGACACTCGTAAGCGTTCTTGTTCGTGAATGCTATGCTCTCAGGCTAGAATTTCTCTAATTGCTGGGTCAGGTGATACACATGTTTTACTGACATTGCCAAACTGGTCTCCAACATGGTCTCCGTCAATTTAAATCTGTATACCTTGTCATCTCACCAACTGTTGATATTTTCATACTTTTAGATTTTGCAAATCCGATGGATAAGAAATTTTATACCATTGAAAATTAAACTTGCATTTCATGGCTACTAAGGAAGCTGAGCATCTTTTCGTTAATCACTGAGTTTGTTGTCCGTTGTTGGCTACTATGTTTCCTATTTTGTCTGTTCATATCACCTGCTCATTTTTTTTCACTTGCTCATTTTTAAATTGGAATGCTTGTCTTTTTCTCATTGAATTGTGGAAAGTTTTTATGTACTGTGGATGACAATGCTTGTCAGTTATGTATCGCAAATAATTTGCACCCAGTCTATCCTTTTCCTTCTTGTGATAGTAGTATTTGTATTAAAAACAAAAGTTTTTGATGTTGTCAAATTTTTCCTTATGGCTTTTACTATTGAATTACCTTGTCCTATACTGTGATGGTACAGATATTCTCTAATTTCATCCTAAGTGCTGTTAAGTTTTGCTTTCACCTTTAGGTCTCTATTTCACCAGGAATTGATTTGTGTGTTTGTTATGAGGCAGAAATTCAGTTTTCCCCTCACATGGTTATCTAGTGTTAACATGGCAGACCATGGATTTATAGTGCCATACATTATAGTTCTTATATGTTTATGGCTTTTTTCCGGACAACCTGTCTAGTTGCTTCTGTTCCAGTCCTGACTCACTCTCATACTGTATTATTTATTTAATTTTTATTTTTGAGAGATAGTATGAGTGGGGAAGGGGCAGAAAGAAAGGGGTACAGAGGACCCAAAGCAGACTCTGTGCTGACAGCAGATAGCCCTATGTGAGGCTCGAACTCACGAACCATGAGATCATGACCTGAGCTAAGAACAAGAGTCGAATGCTTAACTGATTGAGCCACCCAGCCACCCCTTATATTATTATGAGTATAATTTTAATTATAATTATAATGTTTCTTGATATATTACATAGCAAGCCCCACCTTACTCTTATTATTTTAAATCATCTTAGCTCTTTACATTTCTATATTAATTTTATAATAACTTATCAGATTATATTTTAAAAATCCTATTCAAATTTTGACTAGATTACATAGATGAATTTGGGGAGAAATTGTGTCATCATAATAATAACTTTTCCTATCCGTAAACAGGTTCCTCTATTTATTTAGATCTCCTTAAAGTTTTAAATCTTTTTCCTTTAAGGTTTTCACTTCACACTTCTCTTCAAAATTTTTGTTAGAATCTCTTTCTAAATATTTTTCTAATTGCTGTTAGAAAATACAGGAATGCACTGTATATTGATTATTTATCCAAAAACCTTGAAATCTCTTTGAAGTCTTAAATCCTGTTAGTATACAACCTGTTTTCTTAAAAAAAATGTCATTAATGGATTATGTCTTTTCCTTCCTTATTTTTAATTTACTTTTTTTAAAAAAGTTTATTTATTTTGGAGAAAGGAAGATAGAGAGCATGCGGGGGAGGGACAGAGAGAGAGAGAAAGAGAGAATCAATCCCAAGCAGGCTCTGCGCTGACAGCAGAGCAGGGCTTGAACCCATGAACTGTGAGATCATGACCTCAGCCGAACACTTAACAGACTGAGCCATGCAGACGCCCTTTTAATTTACTTTTAAAAATCTATTCATCTAATATAATAAACATGGCTAGGACCTCCAGAGCAAAAATAAATGCAAGTTAGTGTTTAACCTTTCTTGTCTCTCAAATTTTTAAAATATTTCACCATTAAGTTGACATTTACTACTGATTTAGCAGGGGTGTTTTTTTTTTCATTTTGAAGATTATTATAACTTTTTATCACAAAGAAGAGTTGAATTTCATCACTTTTTCTGCATCTGGTGAGTGATCTCATGTGTTTTTTTCTCCTTAAATTTGTTAACGTAGTGAGTTGCCTCAATAGATTTCTTAATATTAAGCCAACCTTACAATTTTGAAACATCCTCAATTGAATCACGATGTATTTCTTTTAATATATTGGATACATTTGATTTACAATTTCGATTTGTTTTCTATTGTGGTAGAATACACATAACATAAAATTTACTATCTTAACAATTTTAAGTGTACAGTTCAGTATTAAGTATATTCACAATGTTGTGCAACCAATCTCCAGAACTTTCTCATCTTGCAACATGGAAACTCTATACCTATTAAACAATAACTGCCCATTTTACCACCCCTAGTCCTCAGCATTCACCATTTTACATTCTGTCCATATGAATTTGACTACCATATATGTAGGTAGAATCATAGAATATTTGCCTTTTCATGACTGTCATTTCATTTAGCATAATGTCCTCAAGGTTCATAGGTTCATCCATTCTGTGGCTGGTGTCAGAATTTCCTTCATTTTAAATGTTGAATATGGGATACCTGGGTGGCTCAATGGGTTTAGCATCTGACTCTTGATTTCAGCTCAGGTCAGAATCTCACGGTTAGCGAGATCAAGCCGCACATCGGGCTCTATGCTGACAGCATGAAGTCTGCTTGGGATTCTCTTTCCTTCTCTCTCGTCCCTTCCCCCTTGTTCTCACTCTCTCTCTCTTTCTCAAAATAAATAAATAAACACTAAAAAAAAAAACCTAAATGCTGAATAATATCCCACCTATATGTATATGCTTTATGCATATATGCTACATTTTATTTATTCATCCATCAATGGACACATGGGTTGTTTCCACCTTTTGGCTGTTGTGAATAATCCTGCTATGAAGTGATATATAGGTAGCTCCTTTATTTATGATTTTTAATCTATATTCACAAATAAGATTGTCTCATAACACTTTCTTTGCACAATGTTCTTGTCCGGTTTAGATTTTAAAGTTGCAATAGCCTAATAAAATTAGGAAAGAACTATTAATTTTTTTTTCTTCCTGGAACAGTTTATTTATGATTGGGATTATCTGTCCCTTGAATGTTTAAAAAAGATTATCTTTAAAATCATTAGGATCTGGTGTTTTTATTGTGGTAGAATTTTAACTATTTACACAACTTATTTCTAGTTTCCAGGCCTATTCATAATTTCTGTTACTTTTGCAATCAGTTGTGGTAAATTATAGTTTTCTAGAAATTCTTCTATCCCATCAAATTTTTCAAATATATTCACATAACAAGTCTCACACCATTTTCTTAATAAATTTGTACTCTTTATAGTTATACCTTAATTGTTATTCTTCATATTTTTCTTTCTATTTTATGCCACCCTCTTTTCTCTTCAAGCAGTTTTACCAAAGTTTGGACTATATTTTAGTCTTTTCAGATAATCACCAGAATTTCAGATTTTCTTGTATATTTTATTTTATTCATTTTGACCCTGATTTTTAACATTTCTTTCTTCTTTTCTTTGGTTTTACTCTGTGTTTTCTCTAGATTCTTGGTAGAATAATAATTCAATAATATTCAATAATTTTTCTTCTGTGTATGTCAAAAATCTTTCCCTTTGATGGAAGTTTAGTGCTGTTAGTCCTAAAAGTACATGGCCTGGAGTGGAATCTCTCAATGATTAAATTCTGTATACTCTACCATTCTACCAGATTTCTCAAGAATATAATCAGCAAGAGTATTGTAGGTAAATGCAGTCCAGGGCTGCAGCCTATATCCCATTTGGTCATTTAGTCTACTGACTGCTGTTAACCCATGTGTGAGAGCCAATGCCTTCCAATGCCCACTTAGCAAACCCCGGAGGACAGGATCTCTGAGGAGCTTTTAGTGTTCACCTACCCTGCGATCTGTTAAGTATTCTAGTGGAATTTTTCCTTGATCAAGAGAAGTCTTTGGAACTAGTCCTGCCACACCAGTCTCATGGGAGGAAAGTCAGAGAAGAGAGAAATGACAGAAAGTAGTTAAGAGAGGAAAGTGATTAACCCAGACTGGTTCATTTTATAAGCTATTCATTCCTTCCAATAAAAGCACCACACTCCAGTAAAGTAAGGGCACTTTCTGTGCATAAGGACTTTGTTTTTGTCTGTAGCACACCTCAAAGCTCCTTTTCCTTGAGGTGGAGTGATGGGGAGAACAGCTCCACATCTCAGTCCCCAATAGTTGCATTGTTTCGACATTATTTGCAGACTGGTGACCATGGCAAGGGCACTTGTCACATCCAAAGAGTGATGCCCCAGCACTGAGAGATAGTAATCCTCCTGTGACCGAATTTTCTGCCCTTGACCTTGTGATCAATTAAGGATTGAAGTGGAGAAGTGACTATATCAAGTGGAACTCAGGTGTTTGGGATTCTATAAAGTGATTAAACAGGGGAAAATATGAGGCTGGGAAGAAAAAGATGGATGGTATCACTAGTGGAAAGGGATGTGTAGCACTTAGGTGAATGTAACACTAAGATTGATTAATGATTAACTCATTTATTTCTGAATATTTATGATGATAATAGCAAGTATTTATATAACATCTACTAGGTACTAAGACCTTTACATTTATTACGTTACTTAACATTTACAACAATCCTCTGATGGTATTGTCATCATTGATGTATACATGATGCAATTGAGGCATGGAAAAAGCAGTGATCACATTGCTAGTAGGTGGCAAACTGAGATTCTAACCCAGGAAGATCGGTTGCAGAGTCCAGGCTCAATTTAACCCCCTGTTCTATGATCTCTTAATATATTAGTAGACATTGATATACATATAGTAGAGTATACATCAATATAAAGATGGCTCATAAGCTTGAACAAGACATGGCCCCTATTCTCCTCCTTTAATGAGCTTGCAGTCTAGTTACAGTGATTCTTAGCATATAACCTAGGGAAATACAGTAATGAAGTGTAATATACCTAGGAACAAGAAGCTACTAAAGAACCTAGGAGGGAGCCCAATGATTTTTATAGATCCATGTCAAATGGAGGAAATTATATCTAAGCTGACACCTAAAAATGAATAGTAATTATTCAAGCAAAGACATCGAGAGGAGAGAATTCCAGGCAGAGGAAGAGACTATGTAAAGGCCCCCAAGCATGAAACAAATGTATTCAAAAGGTTCATTTACAGAACATTGTCTAAAAGCAATGAGAAAAGGCATGATAGAAAATGCCAGCATAATCCCACTCCAAAGGTCATACCACTGTTGGACCCAACTAGACTAGAATTAGCTATGCAAAGAAACAAAACAGACAAATAAAACTCAAGGGAAGTTATCTTCAGAGTGGCTTAAATCCCTTGCATTTGAGAAAACATAGTATGCAAAAGACAATGATAGAAATAGCTTTCTTGACTTCTGACAAGTTGACGGATTGCAACATGTCAGGCAGATCAATTTATAGTGTTCAATAATTTTTCACATATTTCTCCCTCATGCTCTCTCCACCAGACTCTAAGTTTCTTGAGTACAGAATCATGTCTAAATTATGTCTAAATTTCCTTTAAAAATAGTCCATTGAAGATATCATAGGTATGTTAATATTATTTCTCCTTGGTACAGTAGATCTCTACCATGATTATTTACATCTCATATGCTTTGTCTGTTAACACTTTTTAAGATTTTGGTGTCTTTGACCCCTAAGGATGAAATAATAAAATTTTTAAGACAGGCATAAAGTTAGTATGTTATTCTTATTTCAAACAATTTGCAGTGAATTTGAAATTTGAGTGAATTTTATCCCTCAGAATAGAAAAGCTCCTTTATGGTCATTATGGTGTGAGTAAATATAGATTTCCCTGTGAATACTACATTGACATTTTTTTCTATATTTGTGTACTGCTATATGAATGAATGGGCAATATATTTTTTAGCACATTATTTTCCTTGTTCTTTGAAACAAATTCTAAGCTATTAGGAAAATCGGCATTCTTGACCCGGTTAAAACAATGTACATATTTTACTTTGTAGTCTAAAGAAGATGGAGTTTTCCCCAGATGTATTGGGTACTTTTGAGATCACAAGGTCATTGGTCATGTCACATACGTACAGAGACTGAAGCACTCTCTTAATTTCCTTTAATATAACAGGGACACAGTAGGCAATGTGTCCATATTTAGCCCTTATTTAGTTTTCAGAACATGGAAGATGCATAGCACAGAGTGGCTTTTAGAAACTACTGTAATAAGTACTCACAAATTATATATATCTGTGAATACATATATGTATTCTCTCAATAGATAGATGATAGATAGAAGTATATAGATATAGATATCCATAGATTAACATCCGAACATCAAAGTTTACTCACTATGAAGAAAAAATAAAAAGTCATCAGGGGAAAAAAGTTACTTTTATTGCAAGTTTTATCTTTGATTGATACAAGTATCAAGAGAAAAACAGATCCAACTATTATCGCTATCTGTTGATCTCAGGTGTCATTTATTCCAAATACAGTTAGTAAGCACCTATAATGTGCCAGGCACTGTATTAGGCTCTGGGAGTATACTTCTGCAGAAGATAGACACATCTACTCCTTGAGAGTTAGGCCATACTGCAGTGTAAATAGCCTTTAGAGTAAATCTTGGAGAAAGCCATGTATATGGCAGCATAGCTCTTGTGGGAAGCCAATTACTAATGACTCCTGTCATTTATGACCTTTGTCTTAAGCAGACACTCGAAACTAAAACAATTATTCTCCAAAATCCATTTTGGTCAGTCCTCTCTAGTGGTATTAATTCATTCAGACAGGGCAAACACCAAAAGAAATTTCTACATACAAATATTCAACCAGGTTTGACAATTTTTTCTAAACTGTTCCACCCTAAATTTCCTTTTCTGTCCCCTTTCTGCTGATGTGCCCATCTCTAGATGTCACCAGCCTACCTGTGTGCAGTAAAGACACTAACATTGGGTTTTCACTAATTTGACTCCCACATTGGACTGTATATTTCAACCAACTCCAGAGTGTAGATTTTTATATGAGTCCTCCTGCATTCACAAAAGTCTTCCTCATGGCATATCAAGTTTGGTAACTTACTGCATGGAAAAAAATATGCCCAGACTTTCAGAGAGGGGCCCACTTTACAATCAGGGTTTGGTTTCAAGGAAGTTCAAGTCCCCTACCCTGCGGTGAAGTTAAAGAAAAAGATCAACGTAAGTGGGTATTGTGGCATTGTTTTCCTCATTATAATTCTTCATTGTCTAGTTATTACTAAAAGAATACTAGGAGAATCTTGCTTCAGGTTTGGAAGAACAGTTCTGTTGTTCTAGTTCTTTTCTCATTCTCAATATTTCTTTAAGCAACAAATTTCCTCAAGTATATTGTCTGCCTTTCAAAAGAGAAACTCTAAACCTTTAAATGATTTATCTATTCTGAACTCATCCCTCCATGAGGTCATCGTATGTCTTTTCTTTTCCTCATATGTTGAATTGTATTTTCTACTTGAGGGCCCATGTGTGTGTGTGCGTGTGTGTGTGTGTGTGTGTGTTTATCAATGATGAAAAAGTTTGTCTTCATGTCGTAATAATTTAAGTATACTTATAAGAATACATAAATGTTCAAAGTAAATAGAATATGTCCTGTCAGATATGTTTACCGAATGAGAATAAAGACAGGCAAGTTCTTTAAAGGAACTTGAAAAGTTTCCTAGGCATAATGTGGGGAATCATCAACTCTAATCTGGGAATGATGACAGTACAAGCTAATTCTGGGAGAATAAAAACTGATTTGGATGCTAGTTAACCTGTTTAAAAACTCTTAGCTGGTAATCCCTGATAATCCATGATTTCCCAGAAATTTTTCTGGGTGATTCAGCATTTTTTAAGAGAAGCCAATATCCTGGCAGTCCTTAAAGTCTTACAATCTATGATTTTTTAAAAATAATCTCTATCCAATTAAGTAAATTCTCTTCTATTCTTAATTTCCCAAAACTTTTTATAGTCATGAATAGATATTAAATTTTATCCAATTTTTGTATATCCATTGAAGTGACCATATTTTTTCTTTGTTCTGTTAATGTGGGTGATTTAATGATTAATTTTTGAATATTGAGCCAACTGTGAATTCTTGGGATAAACTTGACTTGGTTATGATGTATTTATTATTTTAATATATCACCAGATTCTATTTTTTAATATATCACTTAAGGATTTTGCAACAATATTTATATGAGAAATTGGCTTGTACTTATCCTTTCTTTTAAATAAAGTCCTTTACAGGTTTTATTTATTTATTTATTTATTTATTTATGAGAGAGAGAGAGAGAGAGAGAGAGCAGGCACAATAGAGGAGGGGCAGAGAGAGAGAGAGAGAAAGAGAGAGAGCAAGAATCTTAAGCAGACTCCACACTCAGTGTAGAGCCCGACTTGGGGCTCGGATCTCAGGACCCCTGGATCATGACCCAATCCAAAATCGAGACCTGAGCCAAAAGCAAGAGGCTAATGCTCATCCAACTGAGTCACCCAGGCACCCCTACAGGTTTTAATATCAAGGTTATCTTTGCCTTTTAAAATGCATTGGAAAGTGTTTTCAGTTCAGTTCTCTGGGAGAATTTGTCTAAGATTGGCATAATTTTCCTTAAATGTTTGGAAGAATTCATTGGTAAAGTCATCTAGGTTTAAAGATTTTTTTTTGTGTGGCAAGCTTTTAATTAAGGATTCAGTTTATTTAACGGATATAAGAACTATTCAGATTTTCTATTTAATATTGTATTAGTTTTGAAAACTTGTATTTTTCTAGAAATTTATCTATTTCATCTAAATTTTCAAGTTTAGGGGCCTAAAGTTTTCCACACTATGCTGTTAGTATCCTTTCAACATCTCTAGGATTATAGTAATATCCCATTTTTCAGTTCTAAGACTGATAATTTGTATCTTTTCTTTTTGAACAACCTATCAATTAATAGTCTTTTCAAATAATCAACTTTTGGCTTTGTTGATTTCTTCCCCTTGTAACTTTACTTTTTGTTTCATTTTCTTCTGCTTTTGTCTTTAATAGTTTCTTTCTTTATTTGATGTTCATTTGTTTTGGATTCTTACCCCACATTTCTGTAGATCAATTGTCACATTATTGATTTTCAACTTTTCTTCTTTTCTAGTATATTCATTTCAGGCTATCAATTTCCCTCTGATCACAGCCTTCACAAATTTCTAAAAGTTTTGATGTAATATTTTCATTATCATTTAGTTCAAAATATTTTCTAATTTCCCTAGTAATTTCTTATTTTTGCAAAGATGATTTTTAAATACGTTTCTTGATTTCCAAAACTTGGATATTTTAAAAGTACCACTTTTTATTGATTTCTAGCTTAATTCTGCTCAGGTCAGAGAACATACTCTGTCTGATCTCAGGCTTTCAAAATGTGAAACTTGCTTGATGATCCAGGATATGGTCGATTTTGGTAAATATTCCACATGTACTTGAGTATAATATATATCATTAGATTCAGATATGACCACCTCTCTTTTTGAATGGGAGTTTTTGGGCCATTTACGTTAAATGTAGTTACTGATTTCTATAGTTTTATAGCTATAATCTTATGCTTGTTTTCTATTTGTTCCTTCTGCTTTACATGTGGTTTTCTCTCCTTTTTATCCTTCTTTTAAATTATTTTTTATCATCCCATTTTCTTATTAGTTTGCTAATATTTTATCATTATTTTTAATGATTACTCAAGAGAATAAAGTATGCGTCCTTGTTTTATTACGGTCCATGTTTTTACCTCTTCTCAAATAAGGCTGATGTTATACTTTCACTCCCTTTGTCCGTTCTACCACTTACATTATTTTCTATGCATTTTAATTCTACGTATATATTTTATATTTTATACTACACAAGACATTAGTGTTATTATTTTTACAGTAAATATTAATTTTCATTTACCTACACTAGTCGATGATTTCTTCCTTTCTTTTTCTTCTTTCTTTCTTTCTTTCTTTTTTTTTTTTTTTTGACACTGAGCTTTCTTAAAGGTAGGTTGGTCAGACCATTTACAACACAGATCAGAGTTAGCAGAGCAATTTGCCTCATGCAGGCTGAGGCAAGGTGACCAAGAAAGAAGTGTGACAACTTGAATTGCATGCTGGGCTCACCATTGATTGGCTACAGAATATTGGGCAAGTTTCTCAACTTGTCTACAACCATATTTCCTTATCCTTAAAATGAGAGGTTGAGATTATAGAAATTTGATTCCAATTTTAGCTTTTTGTGATACCAGGGCATTTTTCTTTGCCAGGGCTACGATTAATAGACTATGCCATTATATCATAGTGTCCCTTATTATTTTAAATTATTTATTTTTATTTAATTAAATTATAATTTTAAGTATATTAAATTAAATAATAGATTTAATTTTATTTAATTATTTTAATGCAATTAGAGTCACAAGTACAGTTAACAGGAATTGTTTGTTATTACTGTTTAAATCTAAACGTTGAAAAAACTAAATATTTCCATTTTTCTCCAACTTATTACATAAAAACTATAATGTCAGTTACATTTAACATTTTTAGTGGCAATTAAAAAATTTTGTTGCTTTCCTGATTATTATTATTATCTAACTGATTATCTGTGAAGTTTATTTCCAATACTAAACACATATTCACACACACACACACACACACACACACACACAGATATAAAGGCAAGTTTTCTTCTATGGTATGTTATTTTATGTTTCCAATTATCTCAAGGGATAAAATGAAATTTTAAAAAATTTATTTTAATTCACTTTAATTTAAAAAATAAACATGCCACATACCATTTTGGATACTGGATGGAGGAATAAGAGAAAAATAATTAGTATTAGGTTGAAACAATCCCTAAGAGGTTGGAAATAAGATTTAAGGAGTGAATTAAAGGTCTTCTTTCTTGTTACATAATAGGAATTCAGTAAATACTGAATAAATGAATGAATGTCAAGTGTGAAAACAAAGGAATTAAATTTTACAGAATCATCTGAACAGGAATATAATTGAGAGTGAATAATGCTGCATCTTGGTGATATCTGGGAAAATCAAAAGTATTTGATTCATATGTTTCAGCGAAAGAGAAGCATTTACAGAATGCACCAGCATTGTTGCCATCACAAGCCAATGGTATAGTAATTAGTATTTGCCAGCATTATTCCACTGTAGCCATGTAGAAATTAATACTTTTCTAGAGAAGTCCAAAGCAAGGAATGTTCATGTCTGCTTTCAATACTGCCCCCTCTGGTTGCCTCTTCTCTTAAAAACTTCATACAAAAAAATCTATTTGTAATGTGTTGACTTGTTAAAGTTAGGCACTATCACCTACAAAGTAAAAAGCACTCTGTATTGTATGCCTATATCCACAGTCCAAAAACTGACTTATTCATGCAGTAATTAGAAATAACTCAGGCCAGAAGAAAAGCTTCAGCTTTCCAACAGGCTCTCCAAATCAACTTGCTTATACTTTTCCCTCGGAGATATATTCCAAACAGTCGTTCCTTTTCTAGGTTCTTCTAATGGCTGCTCTCTCATATCCTACCAGAAAGTTTCACCTTTCCTCGAATTTACTGTGTAAAAGTGAGGAAAAAGGCATCACTGATTTCAGCAATTGAGAGGGGACATTGGGAATAGAAGGGACAAGCCAAGGTCCTTCTGGATGGATCTTCAGTATGTCTATAGCTTTCTAAGTTGGATTTTATATTTCCTTTTTACTCACATATGGAAACATGTTCATGGTATAAACATATTAAACATGCTCATGGTATAAAATTTGGAAAAATAGATAAAATATGTAATGAAGAAAAATCAAAAGTATCAGTAATTTCACCACACAGATTATTATCTGTTTACTCTGGTGCATTTTCTTTATCCTAAGTGAAGACGACATTGTATGTACAGTTTTGTACTCTGCTTTTTGTTGTATTTTATTTTATACATGTGTTCAAATGTATTTATTCATTTCCCTATTGATGAACACTTAGGCCAATTCTACATTTTTAATATTTTAAATAATTTTAGATGTGCCTCAGTGTCTACAAATCTTTATGTTCATAGCTAATTATTTTCTTATGATGAATTACTAGCCATAAAATTATGTGTACCTTTGTACACATTTTATAGCTCTAGATAAAGTGTCCAAATTACCAAGAAGGCAATTTTTTTGTATTTCATGCAGTGATGTACGAAAAGAGCCATTTATCAGCCACCTCAACAAACTGGATATTACAGCTTTCTTTGCTATTTGCCAATTTTTAGAAGAATAAATGTATCTGTTAGTTTTATATGCACTTTTTTCACAACTTATTATTAACTTTTTTTTGGAAACAAGTTCAGCTGAATTGTAGAGAAAGCATTGAAGCAAGACAGAACCTCGTAAAATGCAGGCACTTGCCCCACCCAGACACATTTAATTTTCCCACTTTTCCAATTGAACAGGTGTCTGTATGTGGCTCACTCACTTGCACGTATGGTACCATTGCTTATTCTTTACCCAGTCGGCCCACCAACCCCCTACAATCTCTGCCACTAAGAGGTCCTGTTTGTGCAGACAAGATCAAGCTATTGATCAACTTTGGAACTAGGTGTCAGTGATCCCCTCTGACAGGGAAGTGTTGTTCTGCACTTCATGGAGGACACCAAGGGTGCTGGAGACTCAGGAACGTAGAATCCAAGTTTACTGCGTGTATGTGTATTATTATACTGTGATGAGAATGGACTTGATGCCAAGAGCAATGATGTTGTGTATTCACCAAACAGTATAAACTATTTGCAAAAAGTATCAGTATTAAGTCGAGACCCTCTTAGATAATTCACAACCTGAAGGCTTTCTGGAGAACAAATATATTGTGGGTAAGCACTTGACTCTCTTGCAGAGATTAATAATTTAATCATAAACTGATTTTTATGCACCCTGATGATTTTTTTGTTTTGTTTCCTGAGCTAAGTGTTCTTAAGAAATTCTGCAGTGGTAAATGAAATCACATTATAACTGCTGAGAAATTCCTGCTAGCTTATTTAACATTCAAACAATGTTTATTGACCACAGGCGGAGTGTATGGGTGAGGAATGTAGTCTCTGCAGTCAGACCAGACTGCCCTGGCTCCAATCCACCTTCTCCACTTAATAGCTGTGACCTTGAGCAATTTAGTTAACCTTTCAGTGCCTCAGTTTCCTCTGTAAAATGGGGATAATTTGCCTCCTACTTCAGTAGGTGCTACAAGGATTAAATAAGATAATATATGTTTATAACAATGCCTAAAACATAGGAAGTGCTCTATAGACAGTATTGATTATGTATCTAGAGAACAAACATCTTGCTCAACATAGTAATATGTAAAGATATAAATTAGGCATAGTGATTAATCTCAACTAATTTACAACACAGCAGGGAAGATAAAACATGTATGCAAAGCCTAGAAATTTTTCAAGGCTCAGATTAAATGCATCAAAATCTTCATTAATTCTCTCTTGTTCAAGTGTAATCTTCCCAACTTCAGCCTAAGTGGATTTTCTCCTTACCACATTCTACCAATTTTGTAATCAATTATGTATATGTCTATTCTTTCTTACCAGATTTTGATCTCCATGAAGCACATTTATTTCATCCTACTTCTCTATTCCTGGTCTGTTGGCTGATACATAGTAAGTGCTCAATAAATATTTGATGAAGGAAGGAAGGAAGGAAGGAAGGAAGGAAGGAAAGAAGGCCTAACGATCCAAGGCAGTATACGGCAACTGCCACCAGAACAAGCGTCATAATCAAAACACTATAGACATTCACTTTCATCTCTGCCATGAAAGCTGGAAAGGTCCAGAGAGATCCACTCCTGATCTGCATTTGTTATGGGAAGTTTTGTGGGAAACATGGCACTGGAGGAGGTTCTTAAGTGATTGAACATGGCACTCAGTCTCCCTGAGCCTCAGCTTTTTTAATCAGCCTTTTCCAACCTTCTCTCCTCATTGTGAAGTTCAGGAAATATGCATTTCTTCACCGAATACATGCCTTCTCAAATTTACAGAAATAGTCCAAGCATTGATTTTGAAAACATAATTCACCCTAGTGCACATGTCCTGGGAAATGGAGAAATATATGACAGAGATACACATCATGCGTCCAAAGATAACTTCATAATGGTTTCTGGGTTGTTAAAATCCGAGGAAACCATTGCCTTTTAGAGGAAAGTTACAGTAAATGTCACCATATGAATAAACATTGGAGTGACATGCTTAAGCCTGGTTTTACTTGTTATGATTATGTTGCCTGACTCTTACCACCAGAAGTGCTTCCCTCATATTTTCCTTCACATTAACATTTACGATGAAGGGACAGCATTCCCCTTTGCTCACATTGGCCAAAATGAGCCCCTTTACACCCAGCAGTATTTCAACAGTCACAGACCAGTGAGAGACCAGCATAAACCCAGCTTGCTATGGGCCTCAGCATGCTTCACCAGCTCTACCCCAGCCAACAGAACTGCCATTTGAAATCCATCTGTTACAATTCATGGACCCAATTCTGACCTAGCAGGTAGTTGTTGAGCTGTGAGCAGAAAGGACCAGAGGTTCTAAAGGGAAACATTCTTCAGGCGCTGCTACGTGTCCCCTAAAACATGAAACACCTAAGACAGCACCACGAGGCATATTTTTCAGTGCAGAAGCAGCAGAAAACAGAACATGACTCCCCACCCCTTCTTTATATTCCAATGAGATTTGCTAGTTTAACCAGGGCTGCAGTACAAAAGCAGTTGTGGTTCATGTTATATTAATAGTGTGGCCTGATTATCAAAAACCATTATTCTTGGTTATCTTGCAGCAGCTGTACCGAGCTGCTATAAGTCAGAGTGACTGCCCGCACGGCGTTTGCTCCATGCTTATGATAACAGTATTTGTGATGCAAAAGTGCATTTGTAAAATTATTGCCTTTTAAAGATCAGATTTGTTATAAATGAGATGTGATCACACAACTTCTTTTCCCTGTCTAAAAAAATTAAATACATAAATTAAATGTCAGTATCCTCCCTTGTCGTGGCCTCACATGGGTCACTTTACTTGTGGTCAAACTCAGAGGTATGGCTTTCAAAGCAGATGCGGCGTTAGCTGATTCCTGGCCAGGGGCACAGGCAAGTCGCTTTTCTTCTCCTTTTCTTTGATGTTGTCTTCTGTAGTTCTGATTGCCGCCTTGTGGATCCAGCCCTTTTCTTATGCTGGCTGAGGGGCACTTTGTTTAGTGTAGTTTAGTTTTGTTTTTTAAAAGCAGTAATGGTAATGGATCGGAAGCCATACCATTTCCCCATAGATTCAAATCACTGTTTCCAGTTCTCTGCAGAACTTTATGTGGCTGGAGTGGCTGCATTCACTGCTCCTTAATGCTAATGCCACTGTGGTTGACTTTTTAATTTCACCCTCCCTGGCTGTGACGCTTTCTCAGGCTTGGGTTTTGCATGGCAGAAGAGACAAAGCCAGGAAGTAAAGCAACTCTAATAAAGTAAAAGAACTCAGTTTTAATACTCACTAATCTCCTTCTCTGGGTTATATGTTTCATTATACGTGTTACACCAACCGGGAATAAGAGAGATATGACGTTACTGGTGAAAGCGCAAGGGACACTCTTACTGTGCATCTTTCCAAGCTCCCCGGCTCCTTTATAAACAAACATATACAGGACTCTCTCTCCCCTTATGCTGTTCCTCTTTGAACAGCATTTTAGAATCCTTGATTGTTATAGACAGTTAAGCTTTTCAGCCCTAATTCATTAAAAAAATATATTCATGACAAGTTGTTTGAAATGTGGTCCCTTAAGCTTTTTCTGTCTTTTAGAAACTGTTTCATATCGCTATCTAAGAAGAAAAGCCAGCCAAGATTTACATTTTAATTTAGTTAACCAAATAGTTCAGACTGTGTTCTCCAAAGACAAAGACTGGTCTGTAAGTGGGCCGGATTTTCCTGTATTTTATTGCTGTAATTTGCATGAGAAACACCAGATCCTGTATAATTGTTGCTTTGTTGTTGTGATCCGAGTAGCTGTTTCCAATGTCAATAATTATAACTTGAAATGAAATTTAGTAGCAGTTAGGGGGTGGGGAGTAAAGGCGACTGCCAGCCAGTCAGAATTTCACATCAAACTAACCACAGTCTAGCCTTCTAATGCGATGCGCGCGGCAACCAGGCTTCCAACAAAACTCCATACAAAGTAAATAGAACGAGCAAGTCACTTGAGCCTTGCCACACTATGCATCTTGTGTGATGCCATTTTGTTTGGTATCTAATGAAGAACTAGCATGTTTTATATATGATGGCTGCTAATTGCTTCATTACCCATGCAAATCATAAAGGCAAACTGTGTCTTATCATAAAATCGGTAACTAGGCCATTTAAAAGCGAAGCTCAGGAAAGCATTATTATGTCCATGCTTCTTTTGCTCCTGCATTCTCTCTCTCTCTCTCTCTCTCTCCCTTTCTCTCTCTTTTTTATGACTTTGTATTAAGTTGGAGCATTTTCTCGGTGGTCATTTGTTCCTTTAGATTAGTCTCCAGTTAAGATAAGCATGTAATGGATGAAGCGAGGGGCCTTGTCGAGATTGCTGCTGCTGCGGCCGCTCCAGCTCCTGGCCCGGAGGCGTCCGCAGACCCACCCACCACTTTGCCCGAAGCTCCCAACTTATCTGCCAGGGGAGGGAGGCCGAGGGTTCGGGGATCAGCCGCGCTCCTGCCTGGGCCTCTGTCAACAGCGGAGATGCCACTGTGGGTCTCCGCTGCTGCCGCTGCCTTTCTCGGCTTGTTAAAGGTAACAAGAAACCAGCGGAGAGGAAAAAAGAAAATGAAAGGGGAGGCCTGAGAGGGAACCAAACACCTTCTAAGACCCCCGGCTGAGCGGGGTGTCGTGATAGACAGTCACCTCTTCATTACTCAAATTTGGAACCTCCTGAGCTCCTTATTCCGGATAATTAACACCTTAGCCTTGATAAGGCCACTTCCCACATTTTCCTGATAATCAACCCATAGCTAATAGGCAGCATTTTGTTGTCCTGCCCGAGGTTTTCCTTACCGGAGGGAAAAGAAAAACCTCAGCCAAGGGATTCAAGAACCCAAATAAATGTACAATAACGTACAATTTCAGGCTTCTAATGCAGTTTTCGTTAGGGCACCCCACTCGAGGATGGCAGGCTGGTCCACTGGAAGACAGAGGGGTCGATTACAGTCAATAGAATTCGAGACTAACCCGCAGAGGTGGTGTCAAGGTAACAAAGAAATTCCGCGTGTGCACTAATTCCGCACCGCAGCTGTTGGGGTGTTAGATTAGGAGGCTGCACACCTTTCCCAGGAATATGAAAGCAGACTGTCTAACCGCCTGTGTTTGTCCTCGTAGCCTCATTCTTGCTGCTAGCAGAGCATGTCCCAACTGTTGTCAATTTATCAATGTAACCTGCACTGGTGGGCACAGTGTGAGCAGCCATTAGGACAGGTGCCTCTATCCATCACAGCCAGTCACTTATTCCACCTTGTCAAGGAAACTAAATGGAGCTTTTGGAGAAATGTAAACAAGTCTCTAATGGACAATCAAAGCGCCACTTTCTGAAGCAAACAAGAGGAAGAAATCTGACAAGACATTTTTAGGGAGGGGATAATATTTAAGTGTTTTTGAAAAGAACTTTTTAATAGCTGTGGTTTTACAGCACTGGGCTGGCGTGGGCGCGAGAGGAAGTAAACTGGCGAAGTAGAACGACCCAAGCGAAGGCCTTCTTGTGGCCAAAGATTGAGAAATTAGGCTTATGAGGTGGGGACGTGCTGTGTGGAGGAACCATTGACTAATTCTGGGGGAAGAGTCACAAAGTTGATGGGAAAATCGACTTATAAAAAAAAGATAAAAGGCTTCCTAGGAACAACTGAAGGCTTGTAGTTAATCGTTTGCTTTCATTAGCGTGTTGTTCAAGTTCTAAATGGATATGAGGAGAGCAGAAAAACACCATGAAATATCTATTCCCCAAGACCACCTTTCATGGCAGAATCCTAACTAAACAGATGGCTTTTCCACTGCGTCCCTGAACACAGAAAAGGCGGCTTCATCAAACCAGGAGGGGAAGCAAGTTCCTCAGGAAATGCTCTGAATCTAGCCCCCTTCCCAGAGCAGCATCCCCCTGCTGTGATGGTGTTGAGGGGGAGGAGACAACCTCCAAGGTAGCCATTTCAAATGTGGGCATTCAGGACTACACCTTGAGCGGTCCTGTGAAGGAGCCAGGGCAAACCAGAGCACAGGTGTTTCTGGCGCAGCATGCCCAGTGCCTTAGGCAGATGGATAGTGCCACACGGAGCCAGCTGAAGCTTCTGGGTGGCCTTCCAGGGACGCTTTGTGGTTATCCATTCTGGAGGCAACAAAGACTGGAGTAGCTGCCAATAAGTGCATCATGGGGGAGGAGAAGTGGCCAACCTCAGAGTGATGCAAAGAAAGAGAAAAGAGAGATGCCCTGGGAAGAGGTTACCTTTTGGGAATCAAGTAGCAGCTAGGGCCAAGAGGTCACTGAAACTTTGCCAGCTGACTTGTCTGGAAATAGAAAGAGCCTGGGTTGGGGGCATTGACATTGGCCCTGACACTCTCTCACAAGAGAATGCTTGCCTCAGTCAACTTGGTCTTCCCTAGTGGGTGTCAGCTGCTTTGCTCTCATCAGTGTTTCTGATTTATGGTTACCCTGGGCTGTAGAGGTCAATATCCTATTCACGTAAGGTGAGCAAGTGTTGGGTCTTATTAGGCACCTAGTGGTACTACGACCCTAGTTCTCTGAGTCTTCATAACTGTCTGGACCAAATGGGAGTGTGATGGTTAACAAACCACCCCACTGGGGAGAACGTGCATCTTTGTTTCTGTCAGGTGAGCCCTTCTCCAAACATATGCTGTCCATTAGAGCCTTCTGGGACGCCCAGTATCGTAGCCACTAGTGTGGTATTTGACTTTTGAGTACTTGAAATGTGGCAAGCATGATTGAGGAACAAAATACTTAACTTTTAGTTTATTTCAGTTAATTCAAATTTAAATTTAAATAGCCCTGGGGTGCCTGGGTGACTGGGTCAGTTCAGCGTCTGACTTCTGCTCAGGTCATGATCTCATGGTTTGTGAATTTGAGCCCCGTGTCGGGCTCTGTGCTAACAGCTCAGAGCCTGGAGCCTGCTTCAGATTCTGTCTCCCTGTCTCTCTGCCCCTCCCCCTCTCGCTCTCTGTCTCTCTCTCTCACACACACACAAATATAAACATTAAAAAAAAATCTTAAATAGCCCCTTATGGCTAGTGGCTACTATTGGAAAAGACAGTTCTTAACCCATTTCCTGAAAAAGTTTGCCTATGAATTTAATACAGTTCTTCTAGAACTGTGCTGTCCAATCTGGCTATCCACGTGAGCTATCTAAATTTAAATTAATTATAATTAGAAATAAGTAAAGATTTAGTTCCTTAGTGATACCAGCCACATTTCCAGTGTTCAGTGGCCACACATGGCTACAGGCTACTATATTAGCTAAGGACAGACACAGATCTTTCCATCATCATGGCAAGTCCTATCAGAGCTGCACTGGGAGTCACTGGTGTAAACACCAGTGCAAAGAGCAACTAAACCACTGAAAACCAAACTCCCCTAACTCAACAAAATGCTTCCTATGTATCTACTTTTTCACCAAATGTTAGGGCTCTGGTGGTAAACAGGAAATCTGTGGCCCTGCCCACCTGAAATTTAGAAACTAGTGGAGATTCAAAAAAGTAAATAATTACATTCCTATTCAGTATTATAAGAGAGTGACTATTGAGAGCTATGGTAGCCTATAAAAAGATCAGCTAACCTGACCTCAAAGACCGAAAGGAAGCAATGCCCAAACTGAGATCTGGGGTTGAGGAGGCATTAACCAGCTGTGTTAGAAGCTGTGCCATATTTTGCAAGGGGTGAAATGGCTAGGAAGGTAAGCACACGCTAGATCACACTGGGCACCTGGTAAGCCCAAAGTGTTTGACTTTAATCCAAGAGCACTAGGGAGCCTCTGAAGGGTTTTAATCAGGGAAATGAACCAATCACGTGCCCACTCTTGATAATTCCCTGATTCCACTTGAGAAAATGATCTGCCACGAGGGGCAAGACTGGGGACCAGTTAGAAGGATGTTATAGCAACTCAGGCAAGACATGTGGTAGCCTAGAGTATGTAGGAAAAGAGTTAGAGAGAAGTAGATAAATCTGAGAAATATTTGAAAATTGGCATACTTAATCCTTCATCATTGTTCCACAAAGCCTGCTAACTTACCCAGGTTACAATTACTCAAATTTAGCCATCTAAAAGTGAAAATAACAAGTTGGAAGCCTCCATGTTACTCATTCTATTAATGTTTCCTCATAGTGTAATAGGATCTTTATCTGCATCAATGGTGTATATTGGAAATTAAAATCCTCTTAAGGCCAGAGGCCAAGCTTATTTGTTCAGCACTCATTGTGGCATCATAAGCAGATTGGTCATTCATCAGAGCTTTCTAGTAGCTTTGAAAAGTAGTTCAAGTCCTCTGGTATTTCAAATGACTGTGGTATTGTCTATGTTTCCAGATGTATTTCTTTTTAAAATAGGACTTTAGTAGGACTTTCCAATAGAAGTTGACACATCAGATCATCCTAGTAAGGATGATTTCTTGATTTCAGAATTTTCAATGGCTTGCCTATTTATTTGGCACATATATTATTAGCAAAATAAATGTTGCTTATGTAGTTAGACATTGATTTATTATTACTTATTTCATCATTGATTGCTAATTAATCGGTCATTGGTTATTTATTAATTAATTGGTGATTTACTGGCCACTGCTTTACAGCTCTCAGTAGGATACTAGTTGACTTCATTTAGATGGATACATTTTGTTATCCTCAAAGGCGAAGTAAGAAAGAATAGACAGGTGGGTTCTGGGCTAGTCTGGATAGAATCAAGTACAAGTGGAAGATACTCATGTACCAACCACCTCATGGCTTCCTTGGAGATTTGAATTCTGAGTCTACTCACCTCCCAGGTGAGATTTGAACCAGGAATCCTAGGTGTTTACTCGCCCTATCTGCAGCCTATCACAAAATTATTTTCCCCAGATCAGTCCAGAAGTATCAAAACATTTGAAACCTGGAATATGTAATTGTATTTTATTATTGCCTTTGAACCTTAAAATTGCATTATGTATCTTTGCATTCATGGCTTAAACATTCAGGGTTTTCATTATTTGTGAGTGACCCTGAATGAAGTTCATCATAATGGCACTCCTTTGGAGCATTGTTATGTAAACAGGCGCAGAGCTGTTCTGTCACTTGCCCAAGGGCCCCCAGTTAGTAAATTTGCAAACCCTAGCTGGTCTACTCCAGAGTATCTTTGACCACATTATCTTGCTTCCCAACAACAAAGTGATTTAAATATTATCCAGGCATGAAATTCTCAGGCAGGCCTGTTCTTGTGGCTGAAGTAGAAACTGAAACATTTAGCTGGTGGAGTGCCTGGCTGACCACCCAGGGTCTCCTCTCCTTGAGGCTTTATTGCTCTGCACTCCCTGCAACGAACAAATAAACAAAACTGCTTGGTGTGAAGCATTGCTGAAAAGTAAACTAATTGTTTGGCACTGGTGATAAAACTGAAAAGAAAGTCATGATTCGAGAGAATTTAAGGATTGACAGGGATTTCAGTCAATGACAATCTTAGGGTGCATGGGCACTACAAGTGGGGAAAGAGGGAGAGGCTGTCCCTATGGGTTGGAAATAGCTCTGTGTTATTTCTCTTCTTATGAAAAGAGGTTGTCCTGGCAATTTACAGCCTGGGTAATGGCTGCTCTGTTTGGTTGTAGTAGATGTGATTTGTGTCTAACATCATGTGACTGGATTGCATACGTCTCAATGGTTTCATGAATGTTACACTGGAATTGCCGAGGATATATATGTATATTTTCATATATCAGGTGCCCCTCAATACGGGAAAACTTATTGTAAAACTAAATTCCCTAACTCACATTTTTTTTATTGAGTTACAATAAAAGGAAGAAGATAAAATCTTAGGGGTGGCTCTTCTATGTGCTGATCATTTTAATGCTGATGGGAAAGCTACCCAGTGAAGGTGTGGAAATCTGGCTACACTTCAAAAAGCATGTGTCATTTTTAGTGAATAAAGGCAAAAAATTACCATAGACATCTTTTTCCTCCTGAGACATTTTCCCAGGTTCTGTTTTAACTACCCAGGTCCCAAATCAGTCTTTGCTGTTGGGCATACTGTTGTTCTGTTTCAATAGGAGGAAAAAGAGAGACAGAGAGACAGAGAGAGAGAGAATGTAGAAAGCCACAGTGCTTTAAAGACAATTCCTGAAATGATTTTCTCTCCTCCCCGACCCAACTCTCTACTTGCCTTGTTAACAGAAACTGTACTGTACTTGAGTTTCTTAGTTTGCCAAATTAGGCATGCTGTTGTTTTGTTTTGTTTTGTTTTGTTTTGTTTTGAACCACGAGCCATAACATTAGGTGATGACACATTCACCTTCCTTGGTCTTCTTTTCCTTTTTTTTCTTTTTTAGAGAGAGAGAAAGAGTGCACACTCAAAGGGGGCAGGGGCAGAGGGAGAAGGAGAGAGAGAATCTCAGCAAGCTTCACACCCAGCTCAGAGCTGGATGAGGGGCTTGATCTCAACCATGAGATGGTGACCTGAGCCGAAATGAAGAGTGGATTGCTTAACCAACTGAGTGACCCAGACACTCCTTCTTTTCCTTTTTTTTTTTTTTAATGTTTATTTACTTATGAGAGAGAGAGGTAGAGTGTGAGCAGGGGAGGGGCAGAGAGAGGGAAACGCAGAATCCAAAGCAGGCTCCAGGCTCTCAGCACAGAGCCTGATACGGGGCTTGAACCCTGAACCGTGAGATCGTGACCCGAGCCGAAGTCGGATGCTTAACCAACTGAGCCGCTCAGGCGCAACCCTTTTCCTTGTTTTTGATACTAGCAGCATCTGCAATAGCGCCCTCCATTTACTCAGAGCCCATTTGTTTTCTCATTGAATAAGTAAAATCATGAGCACCTACTATAAGGCAAGTGTTATTTTAGATCCTGGGGAGACATATCTGAAAAAGAGAAAAGAAAAAGAAAGTTTGCTTTCATAGAGCTTACGTTCTGTATATAGAAGTGCTTCCTCACAGGGGCAATTTTTGCCCTCCCCTCCCACCCACTGCCGTCCCTGGTGACATTGGGCAAAGTCTGGGGCCATTTTGGGCACATTGTTATGACTGAGGAAGTGGTGTTAGCAGCCCTCAGTGAGTAGGAGCCAGGGAGAGTGTTAAATATTCTGTGCTGCACAAAGAGTTGTTTGGCCCCAAATATCAAAAGTGCTCAGGGTGGGAAATGCTGATGGATACACCTAGTGGGCTAGAAATGGAATGTCGACGGGTGTGTTTATGTAACACAGGGATACCCATAACTAAAGATGCAACTGTTCTGGACGTTGGGTTGAGATGTAGGAGCTCAGAAGAGAATGTTTTAGAACCACAGCCTGAATTTGTTAGGCTTTTTTAGCTGCAAGCAACAAGACACCCAACTCAGATTAGCTACAAAAAACAAACAAGCAAAACAAAACAAAACAAAACAAAAAAGTGCATTCACTTGTACAGCTGGAAAAGATGCTATATAGCTTCCAGAAGTGAAGGAAGGTCATCAGCAAAAGCCCCAGCAGCTGAACCCAAGGATTCTAAGCCTACAAGACTCTTCCATTCTCCTTGTGCTTCTCTCATTTAACATCTTCTCTTGGCCCAAGGTGCCTCTTGTGCTACTGGTACAGAAAGGATCTGTTTGGTGGAGAATAACTTCCAGAAGCAATTGGCCTAAAGACCCTACAGGAAAAAATGACTTTTTAAGCATGGCATCCCAAACCATTTGCCTGGCCTTGTTCCGGTCATGTGGCCACTCCACAGACCAGTCTCTGTTCCCTGAGGGTGAGGTGCTACCATCGGTCATACCGCTTGGCGGTGGAGGGGTGGAAAGGGATCTTGAGAGTGTTATTATTCACAGTTAACTACACCATGATGAATGGGCAAAAGGTAGGCCTGCAAAGGGAAAAATGTGGCTGGGGAAAAAATATGTATACAGAAACACACTACGACAGACGATGTAAAATGGCAGCCATGCTTTAAAGCGGTAATTTCAAACAATTTCAGCATGAAAGTCCTTTATATTTCCTGTACTCTCTTTCCCAACCCTTGCCATTGAAAATTTCTGGGATGATATTGGTGTATTCATTATATTACAATGGGGTTTCTTTTGAAGTACATTGCGAGCATTACGTGGAAACTTTTGAGATAACTAGACACACCGGGGTTACTGAACAATGAAGTGCTGTCATTGATCAACACATATTAATTGGACACCTACTATGTGTAAGGCTTTGTACTGAACACAAGGGAGAAAGCAACAAAGAAGAAAACATAGCACCTGCCTTGAAGCTTGTATTCCAATTGGGACATAAGGGGATGTAAGGCAGATGCACCTAAAAGTTTCAATAATGAGATCAGGTGGCTTTCATCCTAGCATCGTCTGTCCCTGCCTCAAAGGGCAAATGTCACTATAATGTTTTATCTTATTTTATTTGTTAAGTTAGAGAGAAAACAGCCCCTGCCTTAGAATCTTCGGCATGCTGTTACTTGTTTCTCCTTCACTTGATGTGTTTCCTGCCAAGCCTGTCACATCTGCCAGAAACCCTAGGATCTGGTAGATCTGTCTGCTCTGGTCCCATCTGAGGAATAACGACGACAACAAATAGCCACATGTTATGGAGCACTGTGAGGTGTTTGTAGCCGCATCACACTAACTCTTTTGGACTATACCGCGAGGTTCGTGTTTCTGCCCATTTTGCAGAGCTGGCGGAAGAGTTTAGGGAAGATGTTCTGCCCCCAGGTTCAGGCCAATCACCGGACAGTGACTTCTACGGCTTGCAGTAGTCTAGGGAGGTAGTGATGCTTTCCACACCATGATCCCCAATCCGGCAGTGGAAAAGAATGGGGAAGAGCCTACCTGTGTCATATACTGAGCTAGACTCTTCCATACACTCCCATCTAATCTTCCCGAGGCCCCAGAAAGGTGTCATCTTATCCCCTCCTTATAGGTACGAAAACTATTATCCACTATGACTGACTAATGGGAGCAAGGCTGCCGTCAGAAGTGCAGCCACTGAGATTAGAACACAGAATTATTTGTGTGCTTCCATAGCCTATGTTCTTTCAACTTCATCTCCCCCCACGTCACCGTCCTTATTCCCCTGCATCCCCCGGAAACTACTGACTTAAAATAAGGCATTAAAAAGCAGAGTCTTCTCCACTGGACAGTCCCCTGTTAGCACCATGCATTCCTTCTTCTAAGTAAATGTAGAAAGCTGCTCAGGCGATGAAGATTGCATCCATCTTGACAGCGCTACTATGTCCTGCTTTTTGTAAACCTAATAATTAAGTTACATCGAGCTTCCTAAAAATGTTCACAGGGTCCTGCCACTCTCCACATGCACAGCGACGTTATTACTTTTTAAATACGAGACAGCGACAGCGGTTCCCTCCAGTGGAAAATGTGCAGTCAAAGCCATTCAGCCACTAAACCATCACTGAGGAAAACTAGAGAATGCAGACTGAAAGGTATGGCTTGTGGATCTCACTTACTTTTGAAATAAAGGATGACTTCCAAAAAATGACATGAGTAAAGAGCTTGTGTAATCTCCATTCGCAGTGATTTTTCTTTGATTGATGTGCCATTAATACTTTAATTGGCAACAGGTGCAGCTGATTGTTAGTGCCTATGCTGAGAAATCTGAAATTGAACATAAGGTTCTGATAAATTAATAAACTCCTCTGCTCCAAACAGTTGTTGCTGTGAACTAACTTTCCATGGAGTGCTGCTCCATCAAGCACACTGAATTCTTTATGTTAAAAAGCAAAGTGTTACTTAATGATAAATTAAAATTACACAAAGAGCCACAGAAAGAACACAATAACATCCTCCTCCCAGGGAAAAGGGAAATTGCTGGAAGGAGCAGAAGAATGTGATTTATGAAATAAATTGGTTCTCTTTTGTAGACCAAAGTGTTTTGTCTCTAGATTCCATATCACATTATTAAAATAATTTTGTGTTATTTAATATAAATGGGGGAAGGGAGAATAAAAGATTTTTGCATAAGGTCCTTTTTCTCCCTGAGGTAAACATTAATATTGAGTAGAAACCTAGGGGGAAAAAATCCTGAAGGTTCTATAAAAGATCTTAAAGTTATATTTTGTTTTATTTGTTAACCCTATATGTGTTGAGGCCATTTATAAACATTTTGCTGCAAACTTTTGTCTCTGATGGAAACAGAGCTGTAGGCCTTATTTTCCTATCAATGAGAAACAGACCATTTATTCACAGCCCTGGTCGTGATGGGCCATTGTCTCCAGTCCCTGGACTGAACACAGATGACTCAGGAAATAGAAGTGGTTGTGTTTTAGAACTTCAGTCTCCCATCCACCCAAGAATCTCAAAAATGGTAAGAAATCCTAACAGAAGGTCTAGTGTAAGGGGAAGGGAATGGTAGTTTGAGAGAAGAGGGCCATGGACCCCAAAGGGCAAAAACTAGATGGGGGAGAGGTTTCTAGTTGTTCCTTTTTTCCCCCCTAAATGGATCTTTTCTGCACTTGTGCTGTTATGGGTCAGAAAGCCAGCTCTAGAAGCCCACAGCCATCTTGGGGCACTGCAGCTAAATCAGGCCAGTAAAGCCCAGCCAATGTCGTCAAGTACAGGTGAGCTGGCTGGCCCCATAAGCACTTCCTCGTCTCCCTTCTTTCCTCCACTATGTAGGGTGTGAGACTAAATTTGTGGAAACAAAAAACCAAGAATGTGTTAACCCACAAAATTATCTCTAGAAGTTCTTGCTCCCTGTTGTTCCCTTCTCGAAAAAAAACCGGAAAACCAAACCAAACCAAACCAAACCAAAACAAACCCACAGAACCCCCCTCCCAAATCAAAACCAAGCCAAAACACTTCCCCAGAAGAGCAGAGGCCAGGATCTAGACTTTTGCCCCCCACCTCCCCGACTGACAGAACTAGCAAAAGAGAATAAGGGAGAAGTCACAGAAGAGAAAAATAAGACATCTGAAAAGCATCAGTAAAATGAACAACAATTGGAACGACCTACACCAGAAAGAGCCAAATAAATGAAACCGATGGAACAAGTATTTGAAATAAGTACAATAAATGTCTTTGGAGAGAAGAGAAAGGGTGGATCATGTATCATAAAGTGGGAGCAAACATTTTAAAAAATCAGAATTACCAGGTATAAGAAATATAATCGTTGAATTTAAAAACTGATTGGAGACGCTTGAGTGGCTCAGTCGGTTGAACATTGACAGCTCAGGTCATGATCTTACTGTTTGTGGGTTCAAGCCCCACATCAGGCTCTGTGCTGACAACTCAGAGTCTGGAGCCTACTTCAGATTCTGTGTCTCCCTCTCTCTTCCCCTCCCCCACTTAGTCTCTGTCTCTCTCAAAAATAAATAAACATTAAAAATCGTTTTTAAAAAATAAATAAAAACTGATTGGATTGGTTGAAGGGCAGAATAGATGCAATCATAAGACATAAGGTTTTAGAGGGTATAAAATGAAAGAAATCAAAGAAAAGGGCATTGAAGCAAATTTTTCAAAATATGGCCAACAGGAGTCCCAATAGGAAGAAAGAGGGAGAGAGAGAGGGAGAGAAAATATAGAGGAGGAAATAGGAGGAAGTAATGACAGAGAATTTCCCAAAATTAAGGAAAGATTTAAAAGTCTGATAGCATGTTGGTTAAGGATATCAAAGACCACATCAAAATTCTAAAATCCTACATAGGACAAAAACAGGCACAGAGACGAGGAAGTAAGGGAGTGCTGGAATTCTCATCACATTCAAAGCGAAGATACAGCTATTGATAAGCTTTTGATATTGAAGGAACGAAACTGCAGAGAAATTGGGGTATAAATAAGCTAGGGATATTCAATCAGAAAATTAAGATGGAATGTGTCATCTTTGGAGTGACAAAATAAAATTTGATTTATCCAGTGGAAAATAGGGGGAAAAGACAAAAGGATAAACAGTAAAAAAAAAAAATACCAAATTAAACCACATAAATAAATCCTAATATGAAACACACTTGAAGGTTCAAAATAATTTATTGGAAAATATTATAGGCTAACATGAACCTCAAGAAAACCAGGCTAAAAATTTTAATATCGGACAAAAGAGAATTTAAATCACAAGAGAAGAAATAGAATTTACAAGAAATATCAAGAAGGTATAGTTATCACGAACATATACCTTCCTAACAGTATAGCCTGAAAATCTATAAGCAATAGCCAACAGAACTACAGAAAATAGTCGCTAAATCAGCAACAGTACTTGCAGGTGTAACTGACCTCTTTCAGAATCTGATAGATCGGCTAGAAGAAAAAAGTAAGCAATAGTATGAAAGATGTGAATAATATCCTTAGTAGGATTCATGTATTGTCAATATATATGCAGCTAGGTATTGTGAGGTATAAACTCAGGGGGAATAAACAAGAAGTGGTTTTACCATTTCCAAGAACTTCTTTTCACCTTATATTGTCAAATCTCCTTTTAGTATTCTTTAATGACAACTTGGACAAATGCTTAACTCTTTGGTCACTGTCGGTTATTAAAAGTTCAATCTAGTTAAGACTTCAGACTCAGTTTTCATATAACTCTTTTTCTCTTCTCTCCTAATGCAGAGGAAACACAGGGATCTATAGCAGAGAGAGGCCCCTGTCTCCTCTTTCTCCACCCTTCTCTACTGTGGGGGGGGGGGGGGGAAGATGGAGGGAAAGGGTAAAGTCCTGTCTAGTGATGAGTGCCTTTTCCTTTTTATGAAGCTTGACTCTTCTGGTGTTCAAAATAAGAAATCTTACTTAACTAGTCAGTTATTGGTGTTTGGGAGACTCCCTGGTCTCTTTCTGGTTCAAACTGGTTGTGTTGGCTTCTATTACTTCAAGGAGTTAAGAATCTGTAGCTCTATTCCACATCAAAGAAGAGAAGCAAGAGTTTCTCACCAAGAGCTGTGCTTCCTACGAGACTGAACATCTGGGCACCAAACTATGATGAAGTAGTGAGATACTCACCACAGGCACAGAAATTAAGGAGGCACCAAAAAACTCATTAATGAAGGTAAACAGTATTTTAACATAACTTTTTTTTTTTAATTTTGCTTTTAAGTAATCTCTATACCCAACGTGGGGCTTGAACCTACAACCCTGAGATCAAGAGTTGCATACTCCACCAACTGAGCCAGTTAGCCCCCCCTTAATGGAACATTTTTTAAAATAAAAATCAAGATGAAAGAAATCTATGATCAACCAAATATCAAAATTGTCAATAAAGAGAAAACCAATATGGCTGATTCTTTTCCCTTAAGCTCAATATGGCCCTGGGCAGGCTTGGTTTTGACTGCCTCTTTCCCTCCCCTTCCTACTTTGACATCAACAGGAAAAGAGAGGTTTGGAGGTAGATGTTGATAGCAATGTCAGTTCTATTTCCTTATAGTAAGCCCTGAGGAAGATGTATGGCTTCTAGTATTGACAGGTCCTTTTACAAAGTAAGAAACTTAGTGTGTTGTGATTTACATCCGATGGCCCTACCTCCTGGCCAGTTCAAGGGCATTACCAGAAGCCCAGCAAGAGTTTTAAAGAGAGAGAAATTAGAGGCAACTGGGTGGCTCAGTCATTAAGCATCTGACTCTTGATTTCAGCTAGGCCATGATCTCATGGTTCATGAGATCGAGCCTGGTGTTGGCCTCTGTGCTGACAGCACAGAGCCTGCTTAAGATTCTCTCTCTTCCTCTCTTTCTGCCCCTTCACCCCCCCCAAAAAATAAATTAAAAAATAAACTTTAAAAAAATAGAGGGAGAGAAACTAAAGAATACCTCCAACCAATACAGGATGCATATTATTTTCTAAGGATACATGACATATTGTAAAAAATTTCGTATTCCAGATTCTGAAGCATCAACAAATTGCAAAGGAACTATATATTGAAGAATTTTTTTAAAGTGCCAATATTTAGCTGCATCTGACCTACAAAAATAGCAATTTTATCTGGCTGGAACTAATATATCCCATAAACTATTATCTGACCATAACACTATAATATTAAATATCAATAATAAAAGGACAACCTGAAAAACATTTATGAAATTTTTAATGTAATTTAATAAATAGAAATATTTTGCCTTCAGCAAGTTTGATTTAGCCTAATCTCTTCCCCCATTAAAACTACTTACTACAAAACCTGTATAAGAAACTTTTTTAAAAATTTAGACATTGGAGAGCAACACAGAGCTTGAGAGATTCGAAATCCCTTGAGGAAAAAGGACTCTAAGTGAGATCCACATTCACCCAGCTTTTTCCTCATGGGCATTAGCAAATTTTCAGCGTGAAGAAGTAGAATCCCAGTAGACAGTGACAGCTCCAATGGTCTAAGAAGACAGATCTTGGAGTTTAGGATGACTGAAAGACCTGGATCTTGAGGAACAAAATCTTAAAGGAAGAAAACCACAGGGAAGTCAGCCTAAAAATCTCTACTAAAATTCAACTTGAGGATTTGGCCAATTTCTAAGCTGCACACGGTGTACAACTCCAAAAAACTATCAGGAACAGCAGCTAGAAGCCCAAGGGACTGAGCAGAGATTTTAGAAGCCTAGTGTTCTGGAGATACAGAGAAAGGATTTCAAAACCTGCCAACATGGAATGGCCCTGGTAAACATTCCTGGCTCTCAGCTGAGACATGGAAAAGTCTGAATCCTAGAGTAAAGCCAAAATAAAATGGAATAGCCCTAAAATCAATCTTCAGTAGGATTAAGGTGATCTGCATGTACTCTCTGTTGCCCGAAAAGATTAACTCTCTCAGAAGGGAGATAACACATCCAGGCTGTCTATAATACTTATGTAATACAATGCCCACCAACTAACCAAAAAACTATGAGGCATGTTTAAGAAAGAAGAAGAACCAACTGAGCAAAAGCCAAGCAGAAACAGACCTACAGATGATTCAGATATTAGAATTATTAGACAGGGACATTAAAATAACTAGGTTCAAGGAAACAGAGAAAGGCATGGAAGATTTCAACAGAAACTTGTAAACTATATGAGAAAGTCAAATGGATTTTATGGAACCAGAAAATATAGTATCTGAAATAAAGAATTCAATAGATGAGTTTAATAGCAGATTAGACAGAGTAGAAAACATAATTCATAAACTAGAATACAGGTTAAGTTTAGAGTATTCAAACCGGAGGGGCGCTTGGGTGGCTCAGTCAGTTGAACCATGGACTTTGGCTCAGGTCATGATCTCAGGGTTTGTGGGTTTGAGCCCCACATCGGGATTTGTGCTGACAACTCAGAGCCTGGAGCCTGCTTCGGATTCTGTGTCTCCCTCTCTCTCTTCCCCTCCTCTGTTCACACTCTGTCTCTGTCTCTGTCTCTGTCAAAAATAAATAAGCATTTTTTAAAAAGAACTCAAACTGGACTACAAGAAGAAAAATATAAAAGTTAGGAAGAAGAGTAAAAGAGAGAAGTAGGGTACAGTGAAAATGGGCAACATGTGTAACTGGAGTTCCACCAAGGAAGGAATATGAATATGAGAGAGAAACAATATTTGAAGAAATAATATTTGAGATTGTGAAACTGAAAGGCATCAAACCACAGATTGATTAAGCTTAAAAAAAGACAAACAAAAAAACTCAAGTATGGGGCACCCGGGTAGCTCAGTCAGTTAAGCATCTGACTTCGCTGGGGTCATGATCTTCCGGTTCATGAGTTAAAGCCCCGCCACAGGCTCTGTGCTGACAGCTCTGAGCCTGGAGCCTGCTTCAGATTCTGTGTCTCCCTCTCTCTCTGCCCCTCCCCTGCTAGTGCTCTGTCTCTCTCTGTCTCAAAAATAAACATAAATAAATAAATAAATAAATAAATAGAACTTAAGCAGGATAAATATAAAGAAAACTATGTATCAGAAACAACGTAGTAAAACATGCTAAAATCAAAGACAAAGAGAAAAAATTTTTAAGTAGGTAAAAAGGGGAGAAAAAACCACATTGCCTCTAAAAGAGCAATAATAATTCCTGGAGTTGATTTAGCACCAAAAAACAATGGACGCCAGAGAACAATAAAAGAACTCTTTAAAATAATGAAAGAAAGTTGCTACCAATCTATAATTTTATAGCCAGTCAAAATGTTCTTCAGAAATGAAGATGATAAACCTTCTTATGCTAGGACTAAAGACGTGCTCAAGAAATTATGAGGACATATCAAAAAGACACAGAAGCCAGCCTGACGGGGCTCCCACTGGCCAAATCTAGGACAACTGAAACATCAAAATAAGTAATGACATTAGGGGATTATACCTCATCAAGTAAAATAAGAATTCATGAGAAGATACTGTTAGTAAATATATTATTGAATTAAAGTAGAACGTCAACTTAAAAATGTGGAAGGAATAACGGAGGGAGAAAATTGCCATTTTGCAACTGTATAGCAATAATTGATTCAGACAAGAATCATTAATGGATAATAAAACTACTTGGTGAAAATTTGATGAGGAAATAGGATATTTAGATGACCTCAAAACTTCCAACAAATTACTTATTAATTACAAAGAGTCATCACGTACCTTCTAACGTGATGCACTGAGAAAGAAGGGTACATTATTTATATCACATTTCTTCCAAAAATGTACAACTTGACTTTAAACATAAGAAAACCCAAACTGAGAAGCAGCCTTCAAAGCATCCGACCATACTCTTCTAAAAGGTCACTGTTATGGAGTTAGGGGATTGTTGCTACAGGTCAAACTGGAGATGATGAAGACATGAAATAAAACAATGGCGATGGAGATTTGGGGGAGGAATCAAATATATGAAATATAAACTCCACATTTTCAGCCTTTAAAGACTTCTTAGATGTTGCAGGAAAGGAAGATGAAGAAGTCTTAAGTTTTCTGCTGGGGCTGGAAATCCAAAATGAGATTTAGAAGAGCACGTTGCACGACATAGGTTTTAGAAGTAGACCTATGTTCAGGTACCATCCAACAGAGATATCTGGTCAGCAGATGGGTTGAAAGATGAGATCAGGTCTAGACAGAGAGAGATTGTGAAGATATCTGCTTGTAGGGAGGGGGTGAAGCCATTGATCGGGTGAGAGCACCAAGGTGAGCATAAATGATAAGAAGAGAAAAAAGATGTACCAAAGGACTGAGCAAAGAAGAAGAAGGGATAAGATTAAAATAATAAAATAAAATAAAAATAAAATAAAATAAAATAAAATAAAATAAAATAAAACAAAACAAAACAAAACAAAACAAAAAAATAAAATAAAACAAAACAAAACAAAACAATAAAATAAAATAAAATAAAATAAAATAAAATAAAATAAAATAATAAAATGAAGGGTCAGAGAATTTAGAAGAGAACTGGAGGGTTGCTGTCCAGGGAACCAAGAAAGAAAGAGTTTTAAGACCATGTTCCAAGCACATCAGCTATCAGCTATGCATACAGATCAGCATATAGAGATGACTCACAATCCCTGCCCCCACAACGTGTGCCAGAAGGAAAAACAAAAGTAATGCAAAACATTTAAAACCCTGAACATAGATCTATACAGCACACAATGGAAGAAATTGCAGATTCAGTGCAGTGGGAACACAAAGAGGAAAAACTCTGAACTCTCCTAAGATATTACAGAGCATGTCCCCAGGACCCTGTGGAGTGTCTCTGGGTACCCTGGAATGAGTAGTTAGTGGGCATGGTGGCACTTGCATCATGGTGGCCATTAGTAAGCCCAGGATGACTGGTATGCTTGAGTGAATTAAGTATCCACCATCACAAAGTCATGACAACTAGTGAATGGGGGTCTTACTGTTTTCATTGTGCAGCCTATACACTGCCTTTGGCATTCAGTCACTTCTTTTATTAAAGAAAACCAAGAGAATCTTTCCTTTTCTCAGTCCCTTTTATCATGTTTGGCCTTTTTCTTACACTTTTGCTTGGAAACTATGAAGGAGAAGATATTTCAAGTAGGGAAATTCTGTACAAGGTCACAGAAACTTCAGGAAACTTGGTCAGAAATGCAAATAGTTTAGTGCCAGTGGGAGAGTAGCAGGAGATAAAATTGGAAAGAAAGGCAGGAATCCAATCAGGCATCCAACTGGTACTGGGAATAGAGTGGTGAAGGAGAGAGAGAAATCGTAGAATAAATATACAGATAGTGCTTAATGGATGCCAGGTACTGTTTTAAATGTTCTACACATATTAACTCATTTATCCTACATCTGAGATAGCTTCTATCATTAGGCTTATTTTATAGATGAGGAAACTGAGACACGGAGAGATTAAGCGACTTGTCTGCACACTTAGCACATGTTGGAGCTAGGGCTGGAACCCAGGCCGTGTTGCTGCAGAGTCTATCTTTGCCTTTAACTACCACACCCTAGAGCAGGAATCACACTTATGCAATGACAGTATTGATAAGTGCTGGGAAAGAGAAGAGGGAGAACCATTTCCTGGATGGAGAAACCTCAAACAAAATGAAAATAAGTGATCTTCCCATGATCATACCTCATCCATAGTTGAGCTGACTTCTAAATTTGGATCTCCAAACTCCCAGGCCGGTTCTGAACAGCTTCCTCTTCCCTGGTGTTGCAGCGTTTTCAAGGCATTTCAACTGAAAGTTGAGAAAGGAGTTAACCACCAGTCAACTAAAAGTGCCTTTACTGTGGGACAGAAATTGCTCCGGAAGGAAGGGCAACATTTCGGGTCGTGCTTCGCTCATTAGAACTGTGTGACCCCAGGTGGGTATGTGGAACACTGTGCCTTGGTTTCCCCCTCTGAAAATGAGAGTGTGGTACTAGATTATTGCTGTGGCATTGGCACCTCTCACATTCTGTGACCTTAGTGTCAGAGTGGCCTGTTAGTGGGGCTGTAGACACTTCCCAGTTACCTGGAACCTTTAAGACATTGGTTAGAGGCCACAGAATTCCATCACCTAAAAGAATAATGCATTCTAAATGTATATTATGCTCAAAAAATAGTTACCTTTGAAGGCATAAAGCTATATATCTGTAAGTAATAAACCAGTCCTGTTCAAATGAAGACATCTATAGCAGAACACTTTAAACTGTCAAAAATGTCTGTTCTGACTGGAGCTAAGTAGAACAAATACCTATCGATACATGACTGTGCCTAGCACCATGCCTGGCCATAGAAGATACTCAAATAATAGTCATGATTTCCCACTCTTCACCATCCATTAGCTTCTGTTCTCCACGCTTATCTCCTGGTGGATGCTTTTTAATAAATTTGTTGTCCTGTTTATTTTTCATTTATGAGTTTCGGGGATTTTACAATTATGAAGTGTCCCCTTTCAAAGCATACCAGCCCCTTAGATTATTTCTTTCATACTTGTAAACACTTCCCCACTTTTGGAAAAAGACATTTTGCCTAATATCAACAGGCATACCCTTCTGCAAATGGGCACATTTTTAAAGCATTTTGGGGGGCAAATTAGCATTGATTTGATTGAAGACACCAGGTTCAAAGACTTCAGCCTTTGGGAAAGTAAAAATGTTTGGGATAAAAATAGAAACTAAGCCTTACAGGACTGATTGGTATGTCTTTAGACATCTAACACTCTTAGACATCAAATGCATCATCATTGTGACATTGGTGAATATAAATGGGCTGGCAAAATCTTTTAGATGAGGAAAAATTGAGATTTGATTGATCGACTCTCTCTGTAATATAGATGGACTCAAACCTAAATGTAAATTCACACGTCCTGGAAACGTATAAAGGGATTCTCAGAACACTGACTGTAATGTCATCAACTAACCAGCATTTATTAAGCACTAATTATTAAGCACTGATGCCAGTGGTATGTTAAGCATTTTATATGTATGTGTTTTAAACTTAATTCTTACAACAACCCTATGATACGTTTTACAAATGAAGAAACTTAGATTCAAGGGAGTTAAGTAACACCCAAAGAGTCAGGGGGAAAAGACAGGTGATCCAAAAAAGAGTGACTAACATTTGAAGGGCTTCAATGAGGGGTGTTAAGACACCTCTCCTTGGGGTGGCTGCTATAACAAATCACCACAAGCTTGGTGGCTTAAAACAGCAGAATCAATTCTCTCACAGTTCTGGAAGCCAAACGTCCAAAATCAGTCTCAATGGACTGAAATCAAGGTGTCCAGAGAGCTCTGCTGTCTCCTAAGACTCTAGTGGAGAATTCATTCCTTGCCTCTTCCAAGTTATGGTGGCCGCCGGCATGCTTTCGTTTGTGGCTGCATTGCTTCAGTCTCCAAGGCCGGCGTCTTCAAATCTCTCTCTTCTCTGCCTTCACGTTGCATATTCTCTTCTGTGTATGGACATCTCCCTCTGCTTCCATCTTAAAAAGATACCTGTGACTGCATTTAGGCACCACCGGGATGATCCAGGATAACTTCTCCATTTCCAGATCCTAAATTTCATCACATCTTTTGCCATACAAGATAATATTCACAGGATCCAGGGATGAGGACCTGCTTTCTGTGGAGGCCGTTGTTCAGCCTCCTCCATGAGGAAATGACAATCTCCTTCATCTGAGATTTCTGGTTGGACCCGTCACTCTCTCCTGGACTTCATGATGCTTAACAACAGTAGTATATTTCACAAACCCTTGTCCACAGTTCTGAAATCCTAACAGCCATGAAAACTGAAATTTTTCTTTCATAAATTTGGTACAAATTCAGTGGCAGTGAAGGCTGTGCAAACTGTCCTGAGACTCTCTATGATCTTTATCTCTGTAGCATGAATGCTCATGCATTCACTACGGGAATATTAATTTCTTGGTACTGGGTGTACTACCAGGGATGGTATGGAATTTGCATTATCACTCTTCTAAAATCTGAGTAGATGTGAACTCTGAAATACGTTTGGCCCCAAGAGTTTTAAAGGTTTGTGTCCCTACAGTAACATAGGAGCTGGAAATCATCCCAAAGGATTTTGGAAGTGAGGGATCCTGTAAGACAGACTGGAAATTTCTCAAAGACCCTAGAGGATAGCAGGATCCTTCAGGGAGTTGTGGAACCAACACATTTAGGAATTCCTATGAGGTGGTTAAAAAATGATTTCTAGGAAGATAATAAGAGTCATAGATTAGTGTGAGAGTAATGGGGACAAAAAAAGATGAGGTATTCAGAGTAACACTTTCACCCCTTTGTCTCCAGGAAACATCGTACTTAGATTGTTTGGATCTTTCAGATTTCCCCCCGTGCCAGGGTTGGAGCCCCAGCACCCGACTCACACACAGTATCTCCTGCTAGGATCGTGAGAGAGGGGGCCAACAGCAGGGTAGTAGCTGGTCTGCCTGGCTTATGTCCTGAAATCCTACACACAGAAGAGCCACTGCTGCAGGTTCTGTATAAAGCCCATTGGAGATGCGCTTCTCCTTGTCTACTTGAAGAGCCTCTTCTGAGCTCATAATCAGATCATGGATGTTAGGGCCAGGAGAATCTCAGATTGTAATCATCTTATAGACTCACTGTACTCATTGTTTCCTTATTGCTACAACTACCACTACCACCATCACCATTTTTCCCTCTTGAATATTATCCAGCCTCCATTACACCTTGCAAAAATAGGTTCCAGTATATCTAGTTCCTTCCTTCCTTCCTTCCTTCCTTCCTTCCTTCCTTCCTTCCTTCCAACACACACACACACACACACACACATCTTAGAAAGGAGATGCCTTCTACACCTTTGAAAGGATGGTTTCCTTATATATGTTCATACAAACACCCTCACTCTTACCTTCTTTGGAAGGATCTAAATGCAGACCTTTGATCATCATTACAAAAATAAAAATCTCACTTTTAATCTCTAGTGAGCATCTTAATATACTCTTCTTAAGTCAGCCATTTTGAATATGCATAACCTTGGTCAAGGAGAGCGTGGATAGCTGGAGAAGGTAAGGCCATCATGTCAATGAGAAAAGAAACAATACGAACGCCTTCATAAAGCTGTGAAAAATCTAGTAGTATCATTTCCCTTTGGAAAAGATAATGTATTGTTTATGGAGATATTCAGGAAAAATTTATACTATCTCACTGGGTGATTCACTCAAGTTTGCCATAAACATTCCTCTCCTTTTCTGTTTATCATCAATATAAATGACATCCCTTCATTGTCTGCCATTTAGGTTGGTCTGGAAATTTTTTATGGGTATTAAAAAGGAATGAGAAATTTTACATAAGCAAACTTTTCAAAGACATAAAACATACTTTTATAAAAGCCAAAATGTGGAAATAAAATTACAATCATTTCAATGGAAACATTTGTGCCGCATTGCCCTGCTTTTGTAAGGAAGGAGTAGGTAGGGCTTGACTTCTGGCAATTTGATGTGCAGCAATTTCTCTTAATGGAGCTAGCTTACTATATCCATGTGATCAGCTATTAGCAGAGAGAACAGGACAGTGACAAGCAAGTGTCCCCAAGTGGTCCTGGTAGCAGCCTAAAAGACTTCACAGAGTTCCCTGCCCCTTAGTCTTAGTTTGGTTGTCGGGTTCACTTCGTGCACACACAGACCCCTCCCCAGCATCTGCACCAGAAAGAGGCAGTGCTGACCCCTCAGGGTGTGTGAGGAAGGTGGTAGAGCTGTAACTGGTAAGACATGATGGATAACATTGAGACCAAGTTTCTAGTGTGACTGAAAAAACATATCTGAAAACAAATTTTGTAAAAAATATTTTGAGCAAGTATACCAATATTTGAATAAATGCACAGCATGCCAAAGGAAATGGGGACTGCTCATTAGAAGGAATAGAATGTTGGGAAGAGCACCAGCTTAGGAGTTAACAGGACCTGAGTTGTGGTTCCTCATTCTGTCCTTTATTAACAGTGTCTATTGCTCAGGGAAAGGCATTTAATCTCACTGATCCTCAATCTTCAGGTATGACAGTTGATAATAGCCTTGCTATTATATATATAAAAAAACACTTTGAGACTACAATAGATATAGATATAGAAAGTGTTTTATAAATTCCAAAGTACAACACCAAATAAAGATTTGGCATTATAAATGAGACATTCTCAGTGCTTATTAAAGTGTCAGTCTCATTTCTTTGTAATCTCATAGGACACTACTTCTCTAAAGTTTCCATTGAAAGAGTCAAACCTCTGGCAACTGTTAAGATTCCCTGAAACTTGCCACAGAGTTGGATCAAATTTGATTTTGGAAGAGGTTTCTACCATGTAAGGAAAAGCTCTGAGCTTCCTTTGACATTGAGAAGAGTAGCAAGGTAAGAGTCAGCATGAACGTGTGGCTTCTATGTGGTTCAAAGTCCAAATTCTGTGGACAATCTCAGGGCGGTAGTAGAGGATGCTAACCCTGGTGAGATAGCAGAATAAGAAAGCAGAAAGACTTTATTCTTGATGGTAGCAGAAGAGGCAACATCTTGGCCTCCAACACTTTCTCCGGAAGCCATTATAAGCAGAAGAGAGCCCCAATAGCCTCTAAGGTCTTCTCAGAAATGTCTGTGAAAACTTTCCAAAAGATTCCCTCTGATTCTATGATACCACAATTCCCATCACTTACCAATGAGAAAGAATGTCAGGAAATAAAATAATAACTTTGTTTAATATTTATGCTATTCCATCACATTAAATATAATTTATGCGATTGGTTTTTGTATTATGCTGTTTAATTATGTATACTTGAAGAGGCTTTATATTATACATGGTTATCATTTATAATTAATTAATTCAATATGGAGTTTGTGTTCATGCCTATAAAATGTTGGGCACAAGGCCCTGTGTCAAGAGCATAATCCTCTCTAGATCATTCTCGCTTCAAGAAAATCGGGTTTAATTCACAGCGTATTTTCTAGAAATACTTCATCTTAAATGCAAATACACCTTCTTTGTACTGAACATAATGTAGTGTTTCCTGGATGGATTGGAGTCATCACTGTCAGCAAAGTGGAGAGAAAAATGGTGGGCAGGGTGTCACCAGCACTGATTTTTGTAAGCTAGACTATCAAGGTTAGTTTCTCATCAAATTCTTCTCCTAAAGGTCACTGGTAAACTTCAAACTACAGAAGCCAAGGTTTTTCTTTTTTCCTTTCATTCTACTTCATATTTCTAAAATAATCTCTTCTTTCTTAAAATGTTCCTTCCTTCTACTCACTCTCTGTCTTATGGGTACCCCTCTAGCTGGTCTTCCTCACTATGCCAAGTTTGCTTTTCTTCCATCACTCTTTCTCTGCTTCTGCTATCCTGGACCTCCTGGGCCTATTTCTCTTCTTATACTGTTGGATCTCTTTGAAAAATCCCAACCACTCCCATGGCTTCAACTATTCCCTGTAAGATGATACCACCCAAAACTGTATCTCTATACCTAACTACTTTCCTCATGACACTTATTTGGACACCAGTAGGACTTTTCAACTCAAATATTCCATAGATTTCACAAGTTTCAGTTTATCTAAAACACAGATAATTCATCTCTCCCCTCCTGTGAACTACAGTGAACAGCTTCATTATCCCTTCTGTCCCCAGGGTCATCAATTTCTGTCTTCCTCATCCAAATAAATCCTAACCATTCTACACTTGCCACGTCTTCCTAGCATCCTCTTCCCTCCACCACTTTTTCCTTTGGTTCGGCTCTTATCTACCAACTGGAAGAAGAGAAGGAACTAACATTTTCCAGTGCTTATTGGGCACTCTATGCACACTTTCCATTCATTTCTTCAAGAACCATAAAACATTGGTGTATTTTCGTCACCATTTTTCTGTTGAAAAACCCGGGTCTCAGAAAGATTCTGATATTAGCTGAAAGCTACAGGGCTAAAGTGGAGCCTGAATTGATGTGTGACTGGAAATCTCAGTCCGTTCCCATCTCCCATCTTGGCACATCTCCCTCCTCCCAATCGGTCTCCCTGTCACTGTTCTCTCTTCTCCCCAGACCAGTTTTTCCAAGCACTGGTCTCAGGCATTTTTCATGGAGCAGCTCAGTGGCCCATGGGCCAGGTCTTTATGACTTCACAGTATTTTGGTGTACATTTAAAAATTTAGAACTTCCCACCTCCCAACAAATAAAAGACCATCGACCTTGTCTTTAAAACATCAGGCAGTCCTGGAATGCTTGGTCCAGTTTATCACACAACAATAATCAATCGACTCAACTCAAGTGCTGGCTGCTGCCTTTCGACCTGGCTGTCACTCCATATAATTTAATTGTATTACTTGTGTCACTCCATAGTCATTTGAGTTTGCAATCCCTGGTCTATGAGGACAGTAGTCAGCTCTAGCTGCCATGACAAAATACCATATACTGGATGACTTAACAGAAATTTATTTCTCAAAGTTCTGGAGGCTGGCAGTCTGTGAACAGGATGCCAGCCTGTTCAGGTTCTGGTGAAAACCCTCTTCCTGATTTGCAGATGGATGCCTTCTCTGAGTGCTTGCATGGACTTTCCTCAATGCATGAACAGAGAAACAGAAAGCTCTCTTCTTATAAGGCCACCGATCCTATTGAATTATGATCCACCCTATGAACTGACTTAACCTTAATCACCTCCTAAAAGCCCTATCTCCAAATATAGTCACTTTGGGGGTAAGAGCTTTAACATAAGAATTTGTGGGGGAAGGAGGGGAATACAATTTAGTTCACGGCAATGAACTTATAATAATTATTTTTGAGTCCCTACTATGTACCAAGTACTAAGTACTGTACATGCATTAAGTTCTAAATACTATACATGTATACCTAATCTAATCTTTGCAAGTAATTCTATGTGATGGGGGTTTTATATCATTATCTCCAGTTTTCAGATGTGGGAGCAGAGAGAGGTCATGTAACTTCCACAAGTTTCACAGCTAGTAGGTGGCAGAGCTAGAATTTGAACCCAGGTTGTCATGTTCTTAACTTCTATCTAAGCTGCTTTTTAAACCCACCATAGTTTAAAAGTCCAGCTCCCTTTCCCAGCCTCAGCATTCACTGCCTTCCTCAGGTAAATAAAGCGCTAGTCATTTTCTGATTTCTCCTTATGGTTATCATCTTTCTCTTAGATCATGCTCTTTGCCTTCCCTAAGGTTTTTCTCTTCCTTGTCCTGAGTAGTTGTGCAGAAACTCACTCACCCTCCAGCACCCTGCCTTACTTTTATCTGCCCTGTGATCTTTCCATGATTCCTGAAACTCCTAACATCTCTGTGCCTTCACCTCTCAGTGTTCTCCAAAACTGTCATTCTTTATTCCTGTTATAAATATCACACAACCCCATTACAATATACGGGGTGTGTGTGTGTGTGTGTGTGTGTGCGCACGCGTGTTTCTCTGTGAAAGTGGGGCCCACGTCTTTTCATCTTTGTCTCCCTAAAGCTGATATGCACAAGTACTTGAGACATGTTTGTTACAGTAAATTGAGTTGAACTGTTTTTACATTTTCCCCCAGTTTTATTGAGATATAATTGACATATAACGCTATATTAGTTTAAGGTGTACAACATAATGATTTAATATATATGTTAACCAGATGACTCCTGAAATCTCTTTGAGTCTAAAACCCTGTAGGTTTTACATATGTGTGTGAGGCATATACGACTGTTTGAAATGCCCTCATTCTATTGAATTTTTATAACTTTTTAATCAAATCCTTTGACTTTTAATTTTTTTCTCCCCCTTTATAATCAGGAAAATTGTTTTTACGGTTGATGTGGTTTTGACGGGTAGAAAGGGGAAGGACGGAGGGAGGCCTAAAAAGGGATGCTTTTTCTGGGGACTCTATGGTAGCCTAGCTGCTTGAAGTTTCTGGCATTCTTATTTTTCACTTAGGTGAGATATTGCCTGTTCTTAACTTTCTCTCCTATCACTTGGGCTTTTTTTTTTTTTTTACCCCCAACAATGGAAACAGAAACCCAGAGCCAGCCAGGGGCGGATACAATTTTTGCAGAAGTCTGACTCAGGCAGCAGTATTATCCTGGCTGAGACAAAGCCTTACACTGAGTAAACCAAGTCTACTTGGTTCAACGGTGTTGGCTCATAAATCAGCCTCTAAAGTATGTTGGGCTGAGAGGCCTCATGTAAATACAGGACTTTACTACCCTTGTAACCATTTGATATGTATTTCTTTCAGGGGGTGGATATGAGCATGTAATGAAAGGGCAGAATGCAGAATTTGGGAAGCAGGTAAGACAGCAGGCGAAAGGGAGAAGGAAAAGATCTGTGGAATATTTCAGCCATTTGTTTCAACTTGCAGCTTCTCCAAATGTCTCCTCAGATAATAACTGATATTGTGTAACAATGTATTTTCCAGAGCTCTACCACAGGCATTATCTCATTTCATCCTCAGTGTAAGTGTATAAAGTATCACTATTCATGTGAACATCCTCATTTTACAAAATCTTAGAGAGATTCAAACACATGCCAAGGTCACAGAGCCAAGAAGAGTGGAGCCAGGATTTGAATCCAGATCCTTCAAACTCAACTCGGAGACTGTTCCCATGAGACTTCAAAGTGTCAGATTTACGAAATCAACTGGCTGGCATTTCATTTTCAGTAATTCCCTTTGGCCTCCTTCTGGCAGCAGGCCAACAGGAAGAGCAGTAAAAAAAATTCAGATCATTCCCAAGCTAAACTCTCAGTGTCAGAGGAGTATAGAGCTAACTGGGTAATAATTAGCTACAGCAGTGGTGACAACCAGAGAATTTTCCCATTACTGTCTTACATGCTAACCTACTGGTATCTCTGCCCTTTGAGAAGCCATCATTTGGATAATTTCTTTAATCCCATCCTGGTCACTGCACCTGGTGGTCTTGTAGGAGGATTTACACTGCCCGTGACCCACATGTGTTCATGGATATGTGTAAAATTTAGTTGGAACATAATACGTGGAAGGCACAATGTTCACTTATTGGATCAAATGATATCCTGTGAGAAATGTTAGCCCCTCACACTAGGAGAATTAATTTCTCACTGCTGTGCCCCTTCCTGCCTTTTTGTATGTGTCTTCATCTCTGTTAACTTTTACTATATTGTATTAAAAGAAATATTTTAAGGTCTTTATTCTGTTCATGTAGTTTTTGGTATCGGGAACTCTTTTATATTCAGTTTTTGCATTGCCACTGTCTAAAAGTACTGCCTGCTATTGGGGAGAACCCTTCTTCACACCTCAGATTCCCATGGGGAGAAATATTCATGAGTGCAGCATGCCAGGCTTCTGTCTGGCTCCTCACTCCTCTTCCTTGTCCATGCCTTCCTGGAAGAAGAGGGGGGTAACTTCTCCAGTTGGCAAGTGTGAAGGGTAATTTCATGTGTCAACTTATATGAGCCTAGGTGCCCAGACATTTGGTCAAACATTATCCTGGGCATCTGTAAGAATGTTTCTGGACAACATTAACATTTGAATCTCTAGACTGAGCAAATCAGGTTGCCCTCCCTAATGTGGGTGGGCCTCATCCAGTTAATTGAACAACTGGATAGAACAAAAAGGCTCAGTAAAAAATAACTCCTACCTTACTATTTGAGTTGGAACATTGGTCCTTTCCAACCTTCATGCTCATTCTGAAACATTGGCTCTTTTGGGGCCTCAAGTCTGTCGGCTCTCATACTGGAGGTACACATCCACTTTTCTTGGTCTCCTGCTTGCCTACTGTATATTTCCAGACTTCTCAGGCTTCACAATTGTGTGAGCCAATGCCTTATCTAGTCTTTTTATCTATACACTTATATATACCCTGTTGATCCTGTTTCTCTGGAGAACCTTGATTCACACAGCAAGCTTGGCAGATGATCATGGGATGCTTCAGAAGAAGTCAGCCTGCCTTAAGGAATTCACATTCTCTCTACTGTGCTGAAAGCTTAGTAAACAAAGTCAGTAATAAGTTTAACTTAGAGAGTGATGATTATGTTAACAAGTCTATATGACCATTTCGTCAATCAGCTTGATGAGTGATAAAGTTGATATTTTGATCTGCATCTTTCTGACTGTGCATCTATCTTTGAAATGGTTCTAAACATGAGGCAAGGAAGGGTGTTATTATTTATGGAGACTAAAACCCCAATGGAGATGCTTAAAAAATGTTTGTGTGGAAGAAATGGAAGAGTGTATAATAGAATGCCTGACCAATACCCTTTGTAATGGTACTTCTAACATAGAGAAGATAGTTTTGCCCAGTGCTCCATGGGAACTGTATCTAATAGTCAAGAATATGCACGTTTGAATCTCACAATGTGTATGTAGCATGTAACTCTTTTAAAAACCCTTAAGGTACGGGGGTGCCAGGGTGGCTCAGTGGGTTAAGCATCTGACTCTTGATTTCGGTTCAGGTCATGATCTCACGGTTCGTAGGTCCAAGCCCCACGTCAGGCTCTGCACGGGCAGTGAGGAGCCTGCTTGGGATTCTCTCTCTCCTTCTCTCTCTGCCCCTCCCCCTATTCACACCCTCTCTCCCCCTCTTTCTCTCTCTCCCCACCCCTCTCTCTCAAAATAAACAAATAAACATAAAAAAAAAACCCTTGGAGGTATGAATAATTAGAGGAGTCTCTAACCTTTAATGGGTAAGCATTATGGGCTATTCCATATGCTTCCTCATCTTTACATTTCTGTATATATCAGCACTTGACTTATAGCTAATCCTAATCTATTATTTAATTATGAAGTTTCCTTTGGAATGGCCATCCATAAAAATTACTCATGCTTCTCCAGGACTTAGCAACCCTATTTTTCTGTATAGTTCTTCATGTTCAGGGAGATTGGAGAAAAAGAAAGAGAGAAAGAAAGAGTATGTGCATATGGTTGAACAATGTGAAGATTTCCTATTGATTCTTAAAGAGAACTTGATAACATACCCAGAGATACAATCCCAGTAATTCTCCTTATCTGCCAGTTCATTATAAAAAGAAATGGCATAGTGACAGACATAAGAGGACCAAAAAAGTGTCCAGAATATGAGAGTTTAAAGACATTAGTGCCCCACGAAGCCAGTGAGGAGAGAGTACTATCATATGTTCTGTTTGGTTTACATCACCTGACTGGTAGAAAAAGGAGGGAGAGAGGAAGGGAGGAGGGAAGAGAAGGCTACATATAACATGTAAGTTACAGATAAAATCACTTTGGGTTTTGAACACTTCTCTCCCAGTTATTGGAACGGAATTTCAGGAATGATCTCTAATGATCATGACTCAGGAGTAAAACTCTTTCCCTCCTTCCTTGTGTTGAAACCCAGGATTCTACTCCAGGAAATCACCCACTGATGGGCCTCGCTTGCCCCTAACACTGCCACTAATGATAGCCTCCTCACTGGGAGCATCACTAGAACTGCAGCCGCTGCCAGAAACGTCTGGCACCAGCTTCCTCTCCAACTCAGCGTCTAATGCCATTACACGTTCTACAACAGCTGCCCCGATACCTCCGTGAGCCATTTCAGCATTTCAGAATGGATAAAGAACTGCCATTTACTTATGTCCAACACTAATCCAAATACCGTCTTTCATGAAATGATCTAAATAAAATGGCCAACTGGGCTGACGATAGAAAGTTTGCAAATGAAGCTTTCAGGTAGAACTTCCCACCGCCACGTGCAACTGTATGCTACAGATTTCACACTTAGAAAGGGGGGCAGAGAGCAAGATGTTCACAGCTCTGCGCAAGCACAGGGCAGCGGTCTGGTTTTTTTCTTGTCTGGATGGTCCCTTTTGGCTCACCTCCTTCTGGCGGGCACTGTGTTATTGAGTGGTCACACACAGTCACAGACTCTCGTCCACAAGCGGTCATTATGACCTGCTTAGCAAGCACCTGGCGCACAGAGATAAATAATAATATACCCTCCTTTCTAACGGTCCAGCCAGTGAGGCAGATATTTACCCAGAGACATGCAGACACGTTTTGGATGTTCTGCCTGACCTCTACTCGGGGCAAAGTGAGGTTTCAAAGGAGAAAGTGGCCAACTGTCTTTGGGAAGAGGGAGAGGAAGAGGGCTAATCTCTGTGTGAGAAATAGGAATCTGGGATGGGCAGAGATGGGAAGGGCAGAGGGAATGAGTGAGGGGAGAAAGGGCGGCATGACCAAAAGCTGAATCCCAAGCTTAAAAAAAAGGCAAAACGCTTTTAGTGGCATGAATATCTAATAGGAAGTTTGAGGATTTATTTGCAAATCCCTTCATCTTCTCAAAATAATCAGTAAATTGTCCTACATACACCAAGACTTACATGACTTTTGTTGCTGTCGTTGTTAGTAGAAATTAAGGTAAAGAGCTAAATTTTATGCTTGGATCGGGGAAGTGCAGTACAGGAAAACATGATCCCTCCCCAGTGGTGGCAGGGCCATGGGCTGAGGCTGAGTCTCCTTTTCTGGAGACCCTAACACCAGGGCTAGGCAACTAAAATTTCATTTGAAAAGAAGTGGGTGAGGTTGCCACGCAAACTAGTGAGAGAGTCATTTATTTGATCCACGCTCTTCATTTAGTGACGAAAAAACACAGGCTTCAGAGAGAGAGGGGCCTGTGTGAAGTCAAGCTCGAGCTCTTAACTGGCAGAATCAGACCTGGAGCCCACTTCTTCTGACCCAAAAGAAGCCAGGCCTCTGTGCGCTGTGGCACATTGAGGTTCAGCCATCTGCTAGAACTGCGTTATTTTATGGGAGCCCAAAGGTTCAAGGCCGAGTCTCCATCTCAACCTGGCAGCACAACCTGGCCCAGCAAAAAGAACACAGGCTCTGGGATCAGAGAGACTCCGTGGAATGCGTTGTGCAGTCCTGGCAAGTGATTTAATCTCAGTGAGATTAGATTTAAAATCACCGAGTGATTGAATCTCACTCGGGTTATCATCTATAAAGGGAACAATAATACCATGCAGGCAGGACTTTTTAAAAATTTAATAAAGCAATATGTGTAGAGTATACACCACATAGTAGGCAATGGATAAATGGAAGCAATTGTTATCGTTATCAAATAGAGACCTTTACAAATGTGCACAAGACTTGTTTTTAAACGCTTTTCGATTAATTATAAGACTAATACATTTTCATTGTCAATAATGGAGAAAATCCAAAGGCATCTTAAAAAGAGAGAAAAGGATTTCCCACATTCCTCCTACCCCGTAAAAACCACTGTTAGCATGTTGATGTATTTCAACAGGAATGATTTAGAATGTGCCATTTCTTGTGCCTTGTAACCTTCCAAGAGCACTCAATTTAGAATACAAATTTGGCAGGAATGCAGTCTGTTCTAAAACCAATTTCTTGTTTGTTTTTTTATTTTAGGGGGTAGTGGGAGGAGAGAAATTATACAAAGATATAAACTATGTCAATATAAACATTATCACATTTTAAAATCATATTTCCATCCCTTTTTACAACTTGATTTGCAGAGTGCTTTATGATCCATTAAACAAGTTCCCATGTAGGATCTTCTTTGATGCCCATAATAGCCCTGGGCATCAGGTACCGGTGTTATACACATTTTACAGATGAGGAAATTGAGGATCAGGCAAGTTAAATGGTTTACTCTAGGTTTTTCAGGCAGTAGGAGCTTGGACTGCAGCCTAGGATTTCTGACTCAGAGCTGGTACCTCTCTGTGCTAATTGTCCATACCAACGAGAACTCTCTCTAATTAGCCTCAATCATCTGAACAACCTCAAAGATAAATCAGGAAAGAGCACAGGGAGCTAGTGAAAGCACAGGAGGACAAGTCAGGAGATCCTGGTGAAATGCCTATTTTCGGGGTTGGCAAGTTACCCTCTCTGGGTTTAAGCGTTCTTTGTTTTTCGAATGAGAAGGGATGGACTCTTAGTGGCAGAGTCGGATGTTCTAACACTAAATTCTATTATTTTAAAGCACATTGAAAAACATACATCCTCCTAACTTGTAGAAACATTTTGACACGATGCATTCAAAACATTACCCTCTAAAACTCTAAAAGACGACAGCGAAACACCTTCCACCTAAAATGTCAAGAATCTCCAATCTGGCCCAAGTAACGGGATGGGAAAAGAGCTTGATTTGAAAAGCTACAGTTTCAAATTTTGGGGCCCCAGTTTTGCAGAGAGAAATCAGCCAAATGGCAGTATCTCTACGTTTGGAGTATATCCAAACGTGGTCATCTTTTTCCGAGAGTGTGGTGCTCACCCAGGTGAATCCTTCATGACTGCTTTATGATGTGATCTCTTGTTATTAGCTGTACATCAATGGGGGCCTTTCAGACTACTTGGGCCATTTTATGAGAGATGCTGAGATCGGCTAAATGCTTCTTGGGGAAGATGAAGGAAGAATCATTGAACTTAGCCGGATCCTCTGACTCTGAACACGGGAGGCTAAACTCTTAATCTGAGAAAGGTACATGTTGATGCGTCTCCAGTATCCAAGACTGCCAGCCAGGTAAACTCAGACACTGGCCCCTGCCAAACGCAGTTGGCGCTCATGTCCTCCTGATGCTCAGACTCAGCTGATCTCAGATGGCAGCAGCTTGTGCACTCCAGGAGAGCCCAGGCAGGACATGGGGCCAGCTGCTGAGCGGCAGAGGGAGGGGCACCTTGTGGCTCTCTCCCAGGCTTCAAACCGCAAGGCCCTTCTTGTGAACACATTTCATTTCCTAGATTGCTGAACAAACTCAAAGGAGATGGTTTTCTGAGCCATACACTTAACGAAATAATCGTGCTCTGTCTTTGCGTTGTATTCCCATTTCTCAGCCTGGCATTCAAGGGCCCTACATCTCTAGACGACCTCTCTCTCCTACCATTCCCCTGTCAGGTTTGACTATCCTGCCAGGATGAACTCTGTTCCCCCCCCCTTATAACCCCTCTCCACAATGGAAATAACTCCCTCCACCTTACCACCTATCCAAGGCCTTTACATCCTCCAGATCTCAACAACAGTCATACATCTTCAGGAAGCCTCCCCTGGCCAGCTAACATACGTTGACAACTGCCCTCTTGGATGCTTACAGCACCTACGCTCTGTGCCATATCTTTAGTTCTTAATCACATGCAGTCCTGCCCGTGTGCACATAAAGCTCATCAGCTCAGCCAGGTTGTCATTTCCTTAAGAACGAGCACTCTGTCAGAGAGTCCCACGGTGCCTACGGACAGAGGCAGAAGAGTATGGAGTTGAGAGGCCAGGCTTTTTCGACGATGCCTCGGTGTGAACGCCAGCCATATTCCTCAGTGGTATATGACCTTGGTCAGGGGCCTAACACCTCTGTGAACCTCTGTTTTCTCATCTTTAAAATGGGGACTATGACAGTACTTGCCTCATGAGGTTGGGTGGAGGATTTTAGGAGTTTTTCAGATACCATGCTTAGAATGGGACCCGGCACATCTTAAAGCGCGCAATCAGTGTTGGCCATTGCGCGTAGGAAAGGCTCAACCTCCCAGAGGCTCCATGCTGTGGGCCCTGGGATACACATATACACCAATTCCATCAGACAGTGGGGAGCGGGGGTGGAGGGCAGACCTGGACTCAAATAATTAAACTACAACGTGATCAGCATGATCATAACGGAAAGTATGAAAAACGGCGCATCCCCTGGTACCCGACACAGGGCATTGCTATACTAGGTGCACAATCCGTGAGGAATGATGATTTGATTTGAGTGGTGCTGGTTGAAATCTATTAAGTTAGTAATCACATACACAGTACCTCAAAAGAGTCCTTTAGTGGCTTTATAATGCAGAAACCACAGACGGGTTCAATTTGGCAGTGTTATTAAGCAAATAAATGGATTTTTAGATATTTAACTTCTAATCATATGTGAACTTCAGGAAGCTAAATGCTCCAATGACACCGCTAAATACCTCTTTGTTATAAAGCCATGGTCTGACTTTTGAGGCAAAGTTGAGGGCCTAAATTCAACCCCATTAGTTCATATTTTGTCCAAAATGCAGTTTATAATGAAGCCAGCAAATTAGGTCCCTTGACCATAAACCTCACAGAAGGAAAGCAAACAGAGCATGAATCAAAAGGCTTTAGACAGCAGTTGGCTATTAGTAACATATAAATTAAGTGTAAAATCAAAGGGGGGGGGGTAAGTTCAGTGGTTATGGTCTCCATGCAACTTAACACAAGCAACCTGAATACAAATAATAGTAACAGTAAGAATAATAATATAAATTGTTTTGTTACGCTTTTGACAAAATGACAAGCTCATAAAGTTTGAGTGAGCCTCATTTTAAATTTGCTGCCACTGTCCCTAACTTGTTAGCTGCCTGTACCAAGTTCGGATAGCCCATATGGTGTCGAAACATCACAAGCCACTCGGAGACCTCCTCTGTATTTTTGAACAATGGGGTGAGTCACGGTTAGCCACAAGTGTGATTCTATTACCACTGGCGGTTTGTATCACCAAACTTGCACAACTCTGCCTGAATCACATTAATTAAGTTTTGAGTGCTGCTATTTAAAGTTACTTAATTCTTCCCTAGAGTTACATGGAGTGGGAACATGGCCCGCTGCTTTCAAAGGAGTTTGGAAACTCACATGCGGGCCCAATTGTTTTTCTACATATTTAGAGATTGTTAGAACACACTGCAATTGCTCCGCGAACTGTAGAAGCTTCTTCCCAGTCTCTGCGGTCTATTGGCTAAATTTATATTGACGGATACTTCAGAGCATGGATTATTGAGCTAATAGACCACAACGACTCACTATTGTGTACATCAGAACCGTCACGCCCGCTTATAAGGCAGATCTGTTCCATGTGACTGAAAAGAAAGAGATACAACAGAGAACACTTTTGAAAAGTCACCTCACAAGCCCTGATCATGTTAGTCTTATAAAATTATCTGTCGAGAAAACATGGAGTACTCCAAGAACACTCATACCTCATAATGGCCTATAAATGTTTTTGTAAGAGCTCCAAAAAAGTGCACAACCAGTACATTTCTGTTTTCTATTTTTGTGCCTTGAAAAAAAAAAAAAAAAAGTAAAAATAGCCAAAGGGCTGGGATTTTTTTTTTTTTTCCGCCTTTGACAATTTGTGAAAAAATAAAAAGTTCACTCTAAGGCTGAAACTTTTCATGCCAAGTTTTTGCTTGGAACTAATTTTTATGACTGAGTTATAAAGCCCCTGGAAAGGGGGGTGGGGGTTCAAGTGGAAATGCTAACACAGCTTTACCCACAGTGGCAAGAAGGGAGGAGCTATAATGCCTATTTGTACCTGGTTCACTTTATTGTTGCTATTAGGAATCTCTGGGCCTCGCCCTGGAAATTATACTATATGCATTGCTTAAAAGCACTTGTCTATGCATATGTTCTGACTGTCTGGGGTTTGCAAAGAAGCTAGCATGGAACCCTTCTTTGAAATGAGTCTAGTCACCCAGTGTGGAAGAGGACACACTGACTTCCTGACTTTTACTAGATTCCATTATCCCAGAGCCACACCTTCCCCTGGATTTAACAACAATAGCTACCAACGGAGAGCAAGGAGCATTCCAAGCTTTGTCATCAATAGTTCTTTAAATCTTAATTTTTGACAGTTGTCTGCTGGTAAAAACTAGAAAAGCTGCTGATGAGCTGTTTGTGCAGATTCAACAATAGTGTGAATTATTTGGACACAAAATGTTTGAGGATCTGAATTACTTTTAGTCTACATCACTCCGAATGTTTTAAGGTGGATATCTAATGAACTTTTTTTGATTTGAAGTAGAAAGACCATAGTTGGAAGCTTTTGAGAGAAGCAAGATTCTTTTCATTTCTACCACCTGAGGGATGCTGTTCAAAAACCACTCAGTGGCGGCTGTAAAGAGATTGAACTTCAGAACCCTACAACCTGTTCATATTCTAAAATATGAACAACAAATAATTATTCATTAATGGCAAGAAAAGCCGTGAAATCCATGGAGACTACTATCCAATGCTCCTTGGGATTCCACACGATCATTCAAAATTTCTAGGTGTGGACAGTACAGATTTGTGTGATAATGATGTTGCTAAACTGAGGCAGCCCAGTGGGGTCTTCAGACCTGGGGTCCGCTACGACTTTGGTAGTTAGGTTAAAACTACTAAAAACACAGCTCATAAAAGCTCCATTTAAAAAAAAGGTGGGGGGGGGGGACTTGCTCTGTGTAATTTTTCCAGTGAGTCTTTATTCCATTAAATTGAAAAAGGGAAAAGGCTTTTCTGAACTTTAGTGTTTTGTAGCTTGGGCTTTATTTCCACCTTAAAATCTTTACCTGGCCATGATCTGTTGTTCCATTACTGGAGGGCAAAAATGGGAGGAATTGTCTGGGCTAAATTGCAATTAGGCAGCCCTGAGTGCGGCTGGCACCAGTTAACTTGGGATATTGGAGTGAAAAGGCCCGTAATCAGCCTTCGGTCATGTAGAACAATGCATAAAATTAAATTGACATTAATGAATAATTGTGTAATGAAAATGGAAGAGGAGAGTTAATTGCATGTTACAGTGAGTGTAATGCCTAGATAACCTTGCATTTAATGCTATTCTTAGCCCTGCTGCCAAGACTGCTACAGAACCTCTCTCAGCAGGAAGTCATTAAAGCTGTGAGTAGATAATGCAGGCTCAGTGAAACCTAAGTGGCAACAATATAACAAGAGTTTCTTTCAGACCTTAGTGTTTTCTGGAAAAAAGGGGCATGTTGAGGTAATTTGTACACATCTGAATGAAAACAGGAAACTCCGAGCAATCTATTTGCAGTTTGTCCAGTCCGGCAGATTTCCCAACCATTGTAGAGACCAAGGTCAGCTCCTATAATCAAAGACAAGCCTAAACCACTAGGGCTTATGAGGCAATAAGCACCCAGCTGTCTACCAGCTACAACTTAGTTTTGTTAATCACTTAGTGTGGCAGAGTCTGTGAAATGTTTGACCTCAGACTTAAAAGACCAGAGGAATATGTCCTCGGGACCAGTTCATGGACACCACCTGCTCAAACAGATAATCATTTCAGGAGTCCTTAACATTCTCAAACACCCACCCTGAAACTTTCATTTAAAGCTATGTGTACTTGGATGGTGGCAAACAGATCTTTCTGGACGGGGGCCTTCGGAGAAGAAAAGATTTCTCAAAATTTGCAAAGAAGAAAAGCCACGGTATTTTTCTCTCCAGTAACTTTCTTTCTACTCTGGTTCTTTCTAACTTTTAGTCATTGCAAGGTATTTGCAGGTTTTATTCATTGTAATTTTCTGCCTAATCGACGAACTGTCCGGAGGGAGTGTATTCGAACAAAAGGGCACTTTTTCAGCCTAAAGGGCTTGAGGTGAGCGGCCTGCTGCTCTATTGACCACGGTGGACCCACCCCAGCCAGTGGTCCCGGGTGGAATGTACATGACAAGTGTATGGTCAAAGCAGTCAAAGCAGATGCCAGGGAAAGTGCTTGGAGGAGGTGGACCAGTTTCAATCTCTGTCATTTTGCATTTCCACAAAATATAGCTTTAAACCTCATTTGGAAAACAAAACTCTGAGTGTTAGCAACAGTAGCCAAGATTTATTAATTGAACGGGGACTCTAAATCTTTTTCAGTATCATATTTCTGTTCTGCAAATCCAGGTGTCAGTACATATTTCAGCCAGTGTGATTTTTGATTGAGGAATTATTTCATCCTTAGGGCTTTGCTTTGTTATTTTTTGATTTGCGTGGAAACCTGTTTTTTCCTCGTGTCATGCAGGATGGATCTTCAGGGTTGCTTGATGAATGTCTTTTGCTTCAATCTTCCACTCTTATTTCCAAGTCTTGCTGGGCATGGACAGCATGTAGAGCTCACGCTCTTAACACTCAAGTAGTCAAGATGCTTCTTCCGTTAAGAAAGTCTCACAAAGACCGAATCTTTGAAAAAGAGATAACCAGCCCAAATGGAACAAATTTCCCCTTAGGTATTGGGGAATGTGTCTAGAACACAATACATAACATCAAATTCTATTGGCCAAGTTTACATTCAATCACTTAACATTCTCAGATTAAAAAATAATAATAATAATAAAAGTAATATAGTAGAGAAGAAGGAAGAGACAGAAAAAAAAGAAAAAGAACCAGAAGAATCCTGTCTTAAAATAGATTCCAGCTATTGGCATTTTTTGTTCCCAGAGCTTTATCTATCAGAGTTCTGTCTTTTGCTTGCTCTGTGATTTTGGCAAATTCTTATCCTAAGCCCTAACTTCTGACTTAGCAATAACAAAATTTATGTTACATATATTCTTTTTAATGAATTAATATTACAGAGATATTAATGTTACATACAAATGGTTAAGGTTCAACTGTGACCAACAAGAAGAAGAAGGATAGGGAGGGGTGGAGAAAATGAGGAACAGGGGAGGGGAAAGAAGGACAGGAGGAGGGCAGAAAGAAGAAAACAGATTCTTCCTTTTCAGAAGGAAGGTGAGAAGGACAACTGTCTAAGCTTCTCTTCAACAAGAGATTTCCAGTATGGTTGAATCCCACACAGGGCTGCATTTCTAATGTCTATCATGCAAAAATGTAATAATTCTCATTTATTTGTACCCAATATATGGCTTACGTGCCAACTCTCAATTAAAAGTTCTCAATACTTTCCCTCACAGCGTTGGAAAAGCTGACTGGTTTTTTGTTGTCGCTGTTGTCAGGAGAGCACCAAATGAATTTTTTGGTTTGCATTTAGGAGCCCAAGTACTTGAAGTCAATATGTTTTTAATGTTCGGTTTGCTTAAACACTTGTAGTTGAACCTCCAGGTGAAATGTCTATGTGATGGCGTTCATCTGTACTTTATTGTTATAAGAAGAAGCGAGATAGAATTCTGATCTATCATACTGATAATTTCAACATTTATATGTTGTTGTTAATTGGGTGCCCTGGGATCTTTCTCAGGAATATGAAATGTTAGTGCCAGAAGGGACCGCAAACATATGGTATGTGCCATAAATACTTGCTGAGGGGAGAAAAAAATTCACATGGGATCTTAGATATCATTAAGTCCAGTGGCTTTTGAGCATTTGTGACTGCAATTCACAATAAGAAATACACTTTATATTATATCTCACTAAACACACACACACACACACACACACACACACGGTACACAGTTGAAACAAAAGTTATATCGGAGTCTTTACCTTTTCACATGCAATTAACTCTGATGGTTTCCATTCTAATCTCTTCTGCCTCGTGTTTTTAAAATTGCTAGTTGTTACCTACTAGGTTAATTTCATGACCCTCCAAAAGGCCATGGCATGCAGTTTGAAAAACACTCATCTAATCCACTTCTTATTTTATAGATGAGGACTTTGAGTCTCAAAGGGGACCACGGAGAGAATTATTTTGAAAAGTACTATGTCTAGAATAAACTAACATGAAGCTAGTTTTAAGCGTACCTAGGCATTGACATCCCCTTATATATTTTTTCCTTGCTCCCTCGTCTCAAACACCCACGGCCCATCATTTGTCAGGTATGCCACTCTGTCTAAAGAGATCAGATTAATCCAGGAGAATTTATTCTGAATAAGCCACACTGAGCACTAGCTAGTAACTTCTCCTCGTTTGCAAATCAGTCTCCCAATGACTTTCCAAATTTTTTTTTTCTAGGAATTAAACTCAAATCTACATAATTATCTTTTTTTTTCATGTCGTGATAAAACAACCAGCTACACAAAGCAGTCCCTGGATCCGTCTGTGACTTTACACATTTATTTCATTACCTAAGCAAGAGTTGAAAAACGCTTTGATGTCCAAACAAAAGTTTGTGTTTGCATTCTCTGATGAAGCCCGTAACATACTGGCAAAACATCAGTTAAAAGAAAAAAAAGGCTTAAAGCTCAGTTGTTATATATTTATTTTTTACTTCCCACATGCATCTTCCCAGGTCTGGGAAAATTCACTGTTCACCACTCTTTCTAAAGAATATCCAAAATACATTAGTCTACGCTTTGCTTCTGAGACGATTTTTAGTTTAAATCCATATGTGAATCGAAATAACTCACAGGTGGCTTCCTTTTTTGTTTCTGTTCTTATTATCATGATTATTATCAGCAATTATATTGTTATTTTTAATCAAATATAGATTAATTCTTTGCTTTCTGACTGCTCAGAAGAGTCTAGAGCAAACGTGAAGTTTGTCACAGAGAGGGAGGGAAATGTTCACTGTTTGAAGACCTGCACAGGCCCCAGGGGGTCCACTGATCCAGGGAGAAGGTATATTGATGTTCCTTAGCACGCTTGCATCAGAGGGAATGGCCACTTCTACAGAAAGTTTATACTTCGATATCTTTTAAAGGTATATACATCGGCTCCCAAGGTAGGTAGTTTTTGAGGGCAGATACTGTGTATTTTTGTCTCCTGTAAGGTAATATGATGCTTTCCACATAGTAAATGCTCAGTAAATGTGTATTTTATAAGACAATCTCAGAATATTGTTCTGAATTTCATATGTATTATTTATCTCTTCTTGTTTCCTTTATTGCATATATGTATCCCTAAGGAATATATATATGTGTATACATATATATATTATGCATCCATACATATATGTATCCATACATATATTATGCAGCTTTTCTCAACTTGATTTTGTCACTTGAGTATGTGTGATGGTTCGCGTGTGGAACTAGAATTCATCCATTTCCAAAGCTATATAATATTCTATTCCATGGCTATACCACAGTTCACTTAATCATCCTCTTTCCAGGGAGCTGCTATGAATGTCCTTTAAATGTTTCCTGGTGCATGTGTGCCAGACATGTCCTGGGAGAGTGCTTCCCAGTCTTTTCCACATCGTGGCACCATCAGACCCCACTCACCTGACCTGACCTGTAACTTGCGAGCCCTGCAGCTGCCCTGGCGCCACTCAGCAACCTCAACAGCAAGGCTGTAGCTCCTCCCTGACACGGTTTACCGCCACAGACACGTTAAAACCTCTGCTGTCGGGTCACCTAGTCAAGGGATTGCTGAGTCTTTAGGGTATGAGAATGTTTGATTTCACAGTGTGGTTTCCCAAACTACTCATGCCAGTTTTTAGTCCGGATGGCAGAGTATGTCTGTGTGTGCCACATCCTCACTAAGATTTGATATTAGTCTTAATTTTTGCCAGTTTCATGGATACAAATGGTAGCTCCTCATGGTCTTAATTTGTATTACTAATGATTTCGAGCTTTTTTTATATATAATGTTTATATATTTCTTCGTGATGTGCTTGTTTGAATATTTTACCCATTTTTAAGTTGATTAACTTTTTTTTCCTACTAATTTGTATGAATTCTTTATATATTCAGGATACTTTGTTGGTCATATGGTGTCTTAATCAGCATGGGCTGTCATAAAAATATTGTATAGACTGGCTTATACTACAGAAGATAATTTGTCACAGTTCTGGAGGTGGGATGCCTGAGATCAGGGTGTCTGGAGTCTGGTGAGAGCTCTCTTCCTGGCTCGCAGACACCCACCTGTTCACTGTGTCCTCACATGGCAGGAAGAGAGAAAGAGAGCATGCACATGAAAGTTCTGGTATTTCTCCTTAGGAAGGCACTAATCCCACCATGGGTTCCCCACCCTCATGACCTCATCTAACCCCAATTACCCATCTCTAAATACCATCGCAGTGGGGTGGGTGGGGGTTAAGGTTTCAACATATGAATCTGGAAGGAGGACACAGTTCAGCCCATAGCGTATGCATTACAGTATCTTTTAGTTCTCTTTTCACTTTTTTGATGAACAATAGTAAGTTCATAGAGTTTGTTTTTATAGCAACAAAACTGTTGTTATATAGTCTTCTAAGACTTTTAAAGTTTTGTCTTTACTTGTTTAGCTTTAATCTCTCTGGAATTTGTTTTGTGAACAACTGAGGTAGAGACTCATTCCATTCTTTATCTACACAGATAATAACAGTCTAAGTCTCATGTACTGTGTGACCCATACCTCTCAGGTGAGCTGCTATGCCACCTACATCATAATGATCATTTATGGCAAACTGTCAGGCTTCCACGTAAGTGTGGATCTGTCTCTGAGTTCCATTTTCTGTTGCATTACTCGGTTTGATTATCCCTGTGCCAAAACATTGTCTGTACAGTATATAGAATATCTTGATACGTAGAAGGGCATATATCATGATACTAAATCCTTTAGTATTTTGCCCTTCCATATATCAAGTATAGTATAGTATGCTATAGTATATCTTTATATATGGAAGGGCATATATATATATATATACACATATATATGTGTATATATATATATATATATATCTTGATAGCATATCTTGATATACTATAGTGTAATCCTGATAGCATATCTTGATATAGTATATCAAGATATAGTGGTACTTGATACCACTATAGTATATCAAGATATGCTATATATATATATATATATATATATATATAGGTGTATATATATATATATATATATATATAGCATATACACACATACACACACACACTATAGTATATAGTGGTAGAATATACCACTATAGTATATCAAGGTATGCTATATATAGTATATTATATATAATATATGTTGGAATATATATAGTATATTAAGGATATCTTGATACATGGATGTATGTCTTGATACATGGAAGGGCAAAATCCATTAGGTGTTTAGTCATCTTCAAAACGGTCTTGACAAATCCTGGGCCTTTGTTCTTACTTGCAAATTTTTTAATTTTTTTTTAAATTTTATTTATTTATTTTGAGAGAGAGAGACAGAGAGAGAGAGAGAACGCACACACGCACAGGTGGTGGAGGGGCAGAGAGAAGCACAAGTGGAGGAAGGACACAGAGAAGGAAAAATAGAATCCTAAGCACTCTCTGTACCATCAGCACAGAGCCTGACATAGGACTTGAACTCACAAACTGTGAGATCATTACCTGAGCCGAGGTCAAGAGTCAGACACTTAACTGACTGAGGCACCCAGGTGCCCCCTTAACCCTTAATTGTAAATTTTAAAGTCACCTTATCAAGTTCCTTTTGGATTTTTTTAAAATGCAGTAAACTATAGTTAAAATTGGGAATAACTGAAATTAATTTCTTTTAATTTTTAATTATTTTTTATTTTAGAGAGAGAGAGGGAGAGCTAGTGAAAACAAGCACAAGTGGGAGAGGGGGGAAATAGGGAGGGAGAGAATCTCAAGCAGGCTCCACCCTCAGCATAGTCCCCCAACATGGGACTTGATCCCATGTCCCTACTATCATCACCAGAGCTGAAATCAAGAGTCAGACACTCGGGGCACCTGGGTGTCTCAGTCGGCTAAGCGTCTGACTTCAGCTCAGGTCATGATCTCACAGCTCGTGAGTTCAAGCTCTGCATTGGGCTCCGTGCTGACAGCTCAGAGCTTGGAGCCTGCTTTGGATTCTGTGTCTCCCTCTCTCTCTGCCCCTCCCCTGCCCACATTGTCTCTCTGTCTCTCTCAAAAATAAATAAACAGTAAAATAAAAAAAAATTAAAAAAAAAAAAAAGAAACACTCAACCACTGAGCCACCCAGGTGCTCTGGGAATAACTGAAATTCTTACAATATTAAGATTTCCTATCTAAGATCATGGTTTACCTCTCCACTTATTAGATCTTCTATGTATTTTGTTGAAGTTCAAAATTTTTCCCAAATGAGTCTTAAACATTTTGTTATATTTATTCCTAGATATCATGTATTTTGTTAAAATTATAAATTGCATATATATTTTAAGTATGCCTTCTATTTTGTTGCCCATGTGTTAGATATGTAACTTATTTTTATATATTGGTTATATATCTACTCATCTTAGTAAATTTTTGTATTAGGTCCAAATATATTTATAGATTACTTTGCATTTTTTACATAGAAAATAATATAATTTGATCCATAAAATAAAGTAATGTAATTTGAGAATAATGACAGTTCTGTGTGTTCTTTTGCCATTTTAACTTAATTTCATTAAAACATTTAAAAAAAATTATTGTACTGGCTAGATCCTCCAGTAGAATGTTGACCAGAATTGTCTACTTTGTGATATTAAAGCATATGCTTCTAACTTTCGACAATTAGGAGTCAATGTTTATTAGATTTTTCTAAAAAGGAAGTAGTTTGCTATTGCCTTCACTCTTAGTTTGCTTGGATTTTAAATCATAAATGCATGTTGAATTGATCAAATGCTTTTTCTGTATCTACTGAAAAAAATTCATATTGGTTTTTATCTTTTAATCTATTACTGAAGTAATTATACTGATCAAGCTTCTAAACCCAAACCTTCCTTGCATTCCTGGGATAAACTAAACTTGGTCAGGATGAGTTATTTTTTCTCATAAACTACTGTAAACAGTTTTCTAATAATTTGTTTCAGATTGTCAAACTCATGACTAGAATTAGACTGTAATTTTCCTTCATTCTTTTACCCATGTTTGTTTGTTTTTTTTAATTTGGTAATGCTAACTTTATAAAATAATAATTGGAGAATAGTCCCTTTTTTCTATTTGGTAAAAAAGTTTAATGTTGGAAAAAATCTGTTCTTTGACTATTTTGCAGAACTTGTCTGCAAAACCACCTGTGAACTCTCTATTTTTCTTTTGTCAGATTTTGCAATTCAGATTTTTCTTTATATTTATTGTTTATAGTTTTAAATTATTAACATAAAATTATTCAGATTTATCCCTTATATTTTAAATTTCTGTCATTTCTCAGCCCTCCCTTATCGTTATTAGTATTGACAAAAGCATTCACTTTTTTTTTTTTTAATTTTTTTTTTCAACGTTTATTTATTTTTGGGACAGAGAGAGACAGAGCATGAACGGGGGAGGGGCAGAGAGAGAGGGAGACACAGAATCGGAAACAGGCTCCAGGCTCTGAGCCATCAGCCCAGAGCCCGACGCGGGGCTTGAACTCACGGACTGCGAGAACGTGACCTGGCTGAAGTCGGAGGCTTAACCAACTGCGCCACCCAGGCGCCCCAAGCATTCACTTTTTAAAATCGATCTTGCAGGGGATTTTTGTATTTCATTAGTCTTCCTAAAGAATTAGCATTTGTCTTTATTCATCCTTTATATTATATTATAATTTTCCTTTCACATTAACTTCTGATCTTCATTATGTCTTTCAAATACTTTTGTTGAATTTATTCTATTTTTGTAGCCTAATTCAGGAGTTGGCAAACATTTCTATAAAGGGCTAGATAGCAAATATTTTACACTTTGTGAGCCACACATCCTCTGTTGCAACCATTCAATTCATCCCTCTATGGCACAAAAGCTGCCAGAGACAACATGTACATGATTAGGCACGACTGTGCTCCAATAAAACTTTATTTATAAAAACAGGGGCAAATTTAGCCCTTCATAGTTTATTGAGTCTTAGCCTAACTTCTTGGTTCTCAATATGTGCTCTGTAGACTTCTTAAGGGGTCTTTCAGGAGGTAAGCTCAAAACTATTTTCCTGATGATGAATGTTAGCATATTTGACATCTTCCCTATATTACCTTGAACTGACAGTGCAAAAGCAAAGGTGGATAAAATTACTGGCACCTTATCACAAATCAAGGCAGTGGTGATCGTATTCCTTACCAGTACATCCTCACTATAAAAATAAATGCCAATTTTACTTAAGAATGACTTTGATGAAACAGTAAAAATTATTAATTTTATTAAATCTTGATCCTTAATACATGTCTTTTTGGTACTCTGTTGAACTGGAATTTTTACATAAAGCACTTCTGCTGCATTTTAAAATACGATAATTATCTCAAGGAAAAGCACTATGTGATTGTTAGAGTTGCAGGCTCAACTAGCCATTCTCATTATGAAACATCATTTGCACTTTTAAGAACTAGACAAACTATGGGTACTTAGCTTTGAGTATTTAGCAGACATTTTCTCAAAAATGAATGAAATGAGCCTGAAAACAACTGAAAATATTCATTACCAATGTTAGGATTCAAGCTTTCACGTAAAATTAGAATTTAATATTGTATCTGTCATGGTGACCTTGACAGCTTCCCAATACTTCAAGGCTGTTGCAATGAAATCAGTGATTCTATTAGTAAGTGTAGTTTTTCAATTAATATAATGAAATATGTCAACATTTAGAAGATCTCTGTAACTCAGCATACCAATATTTTCCATATTATCAATACATGTTCTTACGAAGTCATGCATGGGTAAAAGATTCATTCAAAACGCAAGACATACCAACAGATTGTGGCTTAACAGACCATGAAAGATTCATTGATGTGGTTTCAGATTCCACATTGCAACTAACCTTTAAAAGATTACCACTAGTGGAGATTTGGCATAGTATCAAAGAAAAGTTTTCACAATTATATAAAAAGGCTGTTAAAATGCTCTCCTTTTCCCAATACATGTCTGTGTGAGGCCAGATAGTCTTTATATACTTCAGCCAAACTCATACATTATAGCAGATTGAATGCAGAAGCAGGTACAAGAATTTAGCTCTCTTCTGTTAAGTCAGACATTAAAGAGATTTGCAATAATGTAAAGCAATTCCATTTTTCCACTACATTTTTTAGTTTGGGAAAATATTTTTATTAAAATATAAAGTTAATATATGATGGATTTATTATTTTTAAATGAATTAATATGTGTCTCAAACATTTAATTTCTAATTCTGTAAATATTGACTGTTATAATCACATATGTAAAAGCCCTTTGGAGTCCTTGATAATTTTTAGGAGTGTTACATGGTCCTGAAACTTGAATGTTTGAGAGTAACTGGTTTAGCTTATTAAATTGGATACACAGCTCATTCGTTTTTCACCTTTTTAAAAAATATAATTATTTATGGGGCGCCTGGGTGGCGCAGTCGGTTGAGCGTCCGACTTCGGCCAGGTCACGATCTCGCGGTCCGGGAGTTCGAGCCCCGCGTCGGGCTCTGGGCTGATGGCTCGGAGCCTGGAGCCTGTTTCCGATTCTGTGTCTCCCTCTCTCTCTGCCCCTCCCCCGTTCATGCTCTGTCTCTCTCTGTCCCAAAAATAAATAAACGTTGAAAAAAAAAATTAAAAAAAAAATATAATTATTTTTGATTATAAATAGCCTTTATGATCTGTTTTCAACTGCATCTCCTATGTTTTGATATGTAATGTTACCAGTATAACTCAGTTATAAGTGAATATTACACTGTAATTGTGATGTTTGCTTTCACCCATGAATAATTTAGAAGAGTGGTGTTTTTAATTTCTCTAAAACGTACAGATTTTGATTTATTTTGTTATCGACCTCTAATTTAACTGCCCCTAGTAAGAGAATATGATCTATGGTAATACTGATTTTTTTAAACTTGTTGCGACTCGTTTTATGTCTTAATATATGGTCATGCTCATAAAAATCCCATATGTACTTGAATATAATATGTATTGTCTAGTTTTAGAGTGAGTTTTATAGATGTCTATTTAATCATATTTGTTCATGATAGAGCTCAATTATTCTCTATCTTTACTAATGTTTGTGGACTTGACTTGATCAATGATTGAGGTAGGTGTGTTAAAATCTTCCACTGCAATGGGGGATTTTGTCCACTTCTCCTTTAATTATCAATAATTCCTCTTCATATTTCAAGGCTACTTTACTAGATCAACTCAAGCATGGGATAATTATACATTCTTGGTAAATTAAAATTGTTATTGGGAGTAATCCCCTTACTCCCAAATAATGTTTATTTTTTTTTATCTTAAAGTTGATTTTGTTTGATGCTAATACAGCTAATCCACTTGTATCGTGGTTAGCATTTGCCAACTATTTTTCATGCTTCTAATTTCAGCCTTTCTATATCTTTAAACTTTGATTGTGTCTCTTATAAAATATCAATGGATTTTATTTTTAATCAATGTGACGAACTCTGTCATTTAATTAGCATGTGTAGTCTATTTGTATTAGTGATAAATATGATAATTTTAGATTATTTCTACCATCTTGCCTTTTTATTCTTATTTCTTGTTTCTTGTAATTGAGAGTTAACTCATTTATTTGTTTAAAAAAAATTTTTAATGTTTTTATTTATTTTTGAAGGAGAGAGAGACAGAGCATGAGTGGGGGAGGAGCAGAGAGAGAGGGAAACACAGAATTTGAAGGAGGCTCCAGGCTCTATGCTGTCAGCACAGAGTCCAATGCGGGGCTTGAACTCACAAACCGTGACATCGTGACCTGAGCCGAAGTCAGATGCTTAACCGACTGAGCCACCCAGGTGCCCCAATTCGTTTATTTGTTAAATGTTTATTATTTATGTTAATAAATGTCAAATGTTTTATTGTAAATGTATTATTTATGTTAATAAAATGTTAATGTTTATTATTACATTTTTCCTTTTATGGGTTTAAAAGTTATGCATGCTATTTCTATAAATTTTTTTAATTTTTTATTTTTTTTAATTTTTTAATTTTTTAAATGTTTATTTATTTTTGAGAGAGAGAGAGACAGTGCGAGCAGGGGAAGGGCAGAGAGAGATGGGGACACAGAATCTGAAGCAGGCTCCAGGCTCCAGGCTGTCAGCACAGAGCCTGACTCAGGGCTCAAACCCACAAACCGTGAGATCATGACCTGAGCCGAAGACCGATGCTTAACTGACTGAGTAATGCAGGCGCCCCACTATTTCTATAATCTTAAGGTCACTCTTGAAATTTTTACCACGCATATTAACTTAATGAAGTATAAATTTAATAATGTCTTATCCTGAATAATATGAAGATCTTAGGACATTTTTACTGTGACCTTCCCCGTGACTTTCACACTAGCACTGTCCAGTATTTTAATCCTATGTCTTTTGAACTCTAGAAATTAAATCTTATTTTTACATTAATTTATACAGACAGAAAGCAACTTTTAAAAATTATCTATGAATTTAATAAGTTGTTGGTTTACCTTTTTATCTTATGATGCCACTATTCCCTTTGGGCTCATTTTTATTCTCCTTGAGCATGTTTTTTTATAAAATCCTTTAGAATAAGGTTAGCTGATGACAAACACGCTTTTGTTTATCCTAAAGCTCTTTATGTCTTCCTCATTTTTTCAAAAGATAATTTGTGAGATGCACAATTCTATGTGTATAGCTATTTTATACACACACACACACACACACACACACACGCACTTTTTACCCACCCCACCCCCTGTTTTATGGTGTTCATTATTGCTGATGCAAAGTCTGCTGTCAGTAAAATTGTCACTGTCATTCCTTTCCAGGTATTTATTTTTTCTCACTTGCTACCATTAAGATTTTTCTTTTTGTTTTTTGATAGTCTGCAGATTCACAGTAATATTTCTAAAAAACAGTGGATGTCTGTTAGAACTTCCCATTCTGTCTCCCATTGCTCTTAACCACTCTCGCATATTTTCTATCTTCTTGTCTCTGTGGATGACCCTTTTTTTTTATTAAAAAAATTTTTTTTAATGTTAATTATTTTTGAGAGAGAGAGCACAAGTAGGGGAGGAGCAGAGAGAGAGGGAGACCCAGAAGCTGAAGCAGGCTCCAGGTCTGAGTTGTCAGCACAGAGCCCAAAGCGGGGCTCAAACCCACAAACTGTGAGGTCATAACCTGAGCTGAAGTCAAATGCTCAACTGACTGAGCCACCCAGGCGCCCCTCTCTGGGTGACTTTCTTAATAATTTATCCAGATCTACATTTCTGTTTACTAATTCTTTATCCACTGCTATCTGTTTCTAATTGAAATATTTTTATCCTTAAATTTTGGGATTTAAAAAAATGTTTTTTACCAAAAACTTTCGAGGTATTTTTAAGGACTCTTGGAAGTTTATTCGTTTTTATGCTCTTGTATTGCCTGGAACCTTATATACACTTTTTGTATACTTTTATTTTATATTGTATACCTACCATTTTAATATCTGAAATCTCGATCTTTGTTGTTTCAGCTCACAGCCACTCATTGTAGCTGGTTTTCCTCTGTGTTTGGAGATTTTTTTTTAATTGTGGATTCATATTTAAGTGATCTTTATGTGTGGGAACCACACAGCTCTAAACTGGGGATGCTTTCTTCTAAAAAATGCTTTCATTTGCTTGTGCCAGGAAACTACCAAGCAGAGAGCATTCATTCCCATTTGAAAATCCTGGCTTGATATGAAAATACCAAGTTTTAGCTTTTCCACTGTAGCTATTGGCTTTTTGATAAGAAAAAAATAGGGAGCCACTGGAGTATTTGAGCAAGGAATTGACTTATCTCACTTCAGTTTTAAAAAGATCACTCTAGCCTCACAACGAAAACAGACCACAGGAGAGATGCCAGAGATGGGGCAAAGGTAAGGGCGTGAGGAAGGGAGTGATTATGGAATGTGGCATTTCAGCTAGGCTGTGACGGAGGGATACTGAAAAGCTTGTAGGATCAGTGGATCCGAGATCCCAGTAGGGTTAAAGAATTGTTGGAGAAAGGGAGCATGGGGTGGCTCAGTAGGTTAAGCATCTGGCTTCGGCTCAGGTCAGGATCTCACAGTTTGTGAGTTCGAGCCCCGCCTGGGGCTCTGTGCTGACAGCTCAGAGCCTGGCGCCTGCTTTGAATTCTGTGTCTCCCTCTCTCTCTCTGCCCCTCCCCCACTTGTACTCTGTCTCTCCCAAAAATAAATAAAACATTAAAAAAAAGAAAGAAAGAAAGAATTGTTGGAGATGGACCAGCCAGAGTCAGCTGCACAGATAAGAAATGATACTGAATGCCTGGGAATGATATTATCCAGGGGTTTTAGCTACTGTAATGATAAGGTCTAGACTACCTGTGGGAGTGAGTGGCTGAGGTAGGGTGGAGGTCAAGACGTTTAGGGGAGAGGATGTTAACAGGATCATCTACTTCATATCGAGAGCTCCAAGAATAAAAGCAAGAAGAGAAACTCTTTTCTCTTTGTTGACATGTACAATGAATGAAAGAGGTATGCACTTTTGGAGCAGGAAGAGAAATACTTCATTACAATTTTCTTTTCTAGAGAGACTATAAAAGCAAAGTTCATACACCATTCCTCAGAGTCTCAGGCTCTCTGAGACTTTTCTCTCTCACCTTTTCAATCAGTATCACAATACCTTAAGGAGGAAAAAGCAAACCATTTGTGTTTCCAATTAAAACAACAACAATAGCAACAACAACACCATCTCCATTTGGCATAAAAATAATTTCAAATTTTTCTAGGAAATGGAAATCATTCACCTTTTAAAAAAAATAGATTTTTCTATTATCTTACTCCCAAATGAAGTCTCCACTGTCAAAAAAAAGTCCATTTTACTTCCTAAATTCGAGTCTAAGTATTACTTAGCCAGAGCCTAGTTCTTCTTCCCTAGTAATGCTATTTTGTATCAGGTGGACTTTATTGTTCTTCTTTTGTTTGGTTAATATACTTTATCCCTCTACCAAACACTTGAAGGCTTTTGTCATATTCCACTGCCTAGGGCCCTGTCGTCATTATTCAATACAGGTACACTGACTTCTTAATCTCTTCTTGATGAATTTGTTCTAATAACCATTTGGAATATTCCTGATCCGGAACCAGTCTGTATTTTCCTTTTCCATATGGTGTTAAGGCGAATTCAAATATGGTAGCCCAGGCCTTTAAAAGACAGAGGTCTCTCTTTCCTCTACTGAGGCCCAGGGACTACAAGGCTGTTTCTAATTGTGTCTGAGGGATTTTCTGCCACCTCACCCAATATACCTATGGTAGGCCTAAGCAAATGATCGCCGGTTTGAAGCAATGTATGTTCTTTTAAAACTATCTATCACAATTATTCAATAATTACTTCATAAATTCAACCTCACAATTTACTGTCACCTTTATGTGATTTGGTTCGTTTTCCAAATCACAAACAAAGACAAATGGATAAACAAACAAGGATTTACTACTGCCTTGAAACCCAGCCATTAACAAGCTTCCTTTCCCACTTCAAGTCAGATTTTAGTTTGCCACAACTGACTGACATCTGTGACATAGGACTGTGTGGTACATGTTTTCACAGGCATTGTCTCATCAAATCCTCATACCAACTCTTTGAAGACATTCTGTTTTGATATGTGAAAACTGAGGCTCAGAGAAACTGATAAACTACATAAGGTCACGTAGCTAATAAATGGCAGAGCCGGGCTTTGAACTCAGTTTTTCCAGCTCCAAGTTTTTATCTCACTGTATCATCTGTACATATTAATTCCTGTTGCTTACTTCATTTTTATTTCAGCCTCTTTAAATAGCCATATCTACATCCTAATTTAATTTGTTCTTTATCTAAAATATGCCATCTATTGTTTTAGCATATGAGACGTAACAATTTTTAGTCATTTATGATATTCTAAATGGCCATAGATGAGGTTAGTTCAGGCTGTTTGATTTTTTATTTTTATTATTATTTTTTTTAACAAAGTCTATTTATATAACACCCTGCCTACCTGGTGACATAGAATTTTAGAAATTGTTTCAGCTGCTTCTCTGTCCCATAGATAAAAACATCAAATAATTTGGGGGCAGGTTTTCATCTTTGTGGCAGGCTTCACGTAAGTGAGCCTCTTTTGTTAAGAAAATGTGGGAAGAGAAGGGTGGTGACCTATCACCCTTAGTAAGGCCCATAGTAAAACTCTGTGAGTGGCTTGGAAAAGATGGTAGCTTCTGGGATTCTATAGCGTAGAGTTCTGGAAATGGAATTCACCAATTTTTATAAGAAGATCAAGGCTGTCTGATTCTCTGAGATTCAAGGTGATGGATAGCTTTCATATTAGACTATAGATGGTCCATTGACAGGAGAGGTCCCCAAAGACCCCAGAGAAAACCCTACCAATAGATACAAGGCGCCTGGCTGGCAATTTGAGCTCAACACAACAGCTAAGCGTTGGGTGGGAGAACTGGTTCCAGCACAGCCTGTACCTGTGTGTGGAAGGCCCTCTGGATCCAGCCATCCTGAAACCATGTTAGAATTTGAAGAACAAAACAGGCTAAGCAAATGACATTGAATTAAAAATGTATTGTTTTGAGTTCCCAGGAAAGGCAAGCATGCCCCACTGCATCCCTGCAAGTGCAGGACCCGTCTTCAACAGCGACATCTTGTGGCTGCAGTGTGGAATAGTTCTGTCATCCTTCCAATGGTACAATCCCTCAGAGTTCCTGGATAATGCACAATCAGGTGGACCTCAAAAATGAAATATTAAGCTTCCTGAAAATAAATGCAAAAAGAATTTCAAGAAACTTATTGAAAAATTAAAATTCATTTGTTATTGCACCCTAAGCTTGGAAAGCTGACTTTCAGGCACACACTTGACTATACTCTTGCTGCATTTTCCTACTTTTTTTTTTTTTTAAGTAATCTTTATTCCAACATGGGGCTTGAAATCATGATCCCAAGATCAAGAGTCACATGCTCTATCGACTGAACCAGCCAGGCGCCCCTCTGAGCTACTTCTTAATGACTCTTTTTGTCCCCACTTCTTTCCCTCTCTTTTCCATTTTTTTTCTGCATATGTCTACCAAATTAATCTTCCTAAAACATCAATTTTCCCCCAAGAAGTCTTCAGTAGCTTCTTACTGCCTAAAAAACAGAATCCATAGAGGCACCTGGGTAGCTTGGTCGGTTAAGCATCCGACTTTGGCTCAGGTCATGATCTCACAGTTTGTGAGTTGGCCCCTGCGTGGGGCTCTGTACTGACAGCTCAGAGCCTGGAGCCTGCTTTGGATTCTGTGTCTCCCTCTCTCTCTGCCCCTCCCCTGCTCACACACTGTCTCTCTCTCCTTCAAAAATAAATAAACATCAGAAAAATTTAAGAAACAGAATCCATATACCTCATCCTGCCATTCAAGCACATGCCACAATCTGACCCCCAAGTCCTGAAAGGATGTAGAATAAAAGAAATCTTTATTATCTATTATGTGAGATATTTTATACATGTTCTTCTCATTTAATTTCCCCTTCAATTTTATTTTCTACTACCCTACTTTTAATTGAGATGTGGATGGCAAACAGTAAAGTACACACATCTTAAGTGTACAACTCAGTAAATTTTTACATATGTATCTACCTGAGAAACTGTCATTGAAATCAAGTTACAGAACATGAAACCTTCCTCAGTCGGCTCCCAGATTATACTCCCCAAAGTTTGCAGCTATCCTGGCCATTATCACCATACATTGGTTTTGTCTGTTCTGAAATTCAAATAAATGTAATTGTACAATGTGTACTCTTTTGTTTCCAGCATCCTTCAATGAATATAATTCTTTCATTCAACATAATGAAATACCACTACAGAGTCGTATGTTCTTTCTCAACACACATACTATTCCATCATGTGAGTATAAACTAACTTACTAATTTATTCTCTAAAATCAATGGACAAATAGTTTCCTCCTTTTTTGGCTCTTATGAATAAAACTGCAATAAATATTCTTGGATATGTCTTTTTGTAAACATAAGCACTTATTTACCTTAGGTATACTACTAGGAGTAGAATTTCTGAGCTAAAGGGTGTATGAGTATTCAGATTCACAGAAACTAACAGGTTTCCAAACTAATTGAAACAATTAATATTCCAACCAGCAAGCAAAGCATAAAAATTCCATTGTTCCACATCTTTGTAACACTTGGTATTGTAAGCCCTTTTAATTTTAGCCAGTCTGGTAAGTGTGTATAATAGTGCCTCACTATCACTGAAATTTTTCATTTCTTGCTGATAAAGCCTATTAACCTCCTTTCTTTTTTTTAAATATATATATTTTTTAATTTTTAAATGTTTATTTTTGACAGAGAGAGAGAGAGAGAGCACAAGAGGGGGAGGGACAGAGAGAGAGGGAGACACAGAATCTGAAGCGGGCTCCAGGCTCTAAGCTGTCAGCACAGAGGCCAACGTGGGGGCGAACTCACAAACTGTGAAATCATGACCTGAGCTGAGGTCAGATGCTTAACTGACTGAGGCACCCAGGCGCCCCTGTCCTCCTTTCTATATGCGTATTAGCCATTTGGATATCATTTTTTATGAAGTGCCTGTTCAAGCTTTTTGACCATGTCTTTTATTGCACAATTGCCTTTTCTTATTGTTTTGTGGAAGCTCTTTATGGATTTTGGATACAAGTTCATTACCAGCTATTTTACATATATTTAAAAATAGATATATACATAAATATAGATATGCTAATATCTTCCCTTAGTCTGTGGCTTGTCTTTTTGCTCTCCTAATGGCAACTTGTGACTGGCAGAAGTAGTTTAATTTATCAATTTATCTTTTATTGTATGCTTAGCATTGCTTGTATCCTGTTTAAGAAATCTTTCCCTCCCCCAGGGCCATGAAAATATGACAATATTTTCTCATGTTTTCTTTTTAAAGTTTCATTGTTTTATATTTCACTTTCAGGATTATAATCCATTTTCAATTAATTTCTTATGTTTGGTGAGATATCAGTACCCACCTTTGAATTCTATTCTAGGTAGATTGATAAACTCACTGCTATCTTGCAACTCCTCCTGTTTTTTAAAAAAATATTTTTTTAATGTTTATTATTTATTTTTGAGAGAGAGACAGAGCACGAGTAGGGGAGGGGCAGAGAGAGGGGAGACACAGAATCCAAAGCAGGCTTCAGGCTCTGAGCTGTCAGCATAGAGCCTGACACAGGGCTCGAACCCATGGACCAGGAGATCATGACCTCAGCCTAAGTCAGATGCTTGACTGAGCCACCCAGGTGCCCCCTTGTAACTACTCCTTTAAAAAATAATAATAGCATTGGCTAATCCTGCTTTTCTGCTCCTGCCTAGAATTCTGCGGTCTCCGATATCTGAATCCTCAGCTCTGGTCCCATCTGTGCTCTAGCCTCCTGAGCCTTATTATGTATTGCTTTACACTGTTAGCTACTTTTATGATGTGTTACCTGGCTTGCAACTAGATTGCACACTTCTTGATGGTAAGAATTGCCCATACAGGTTAACCAAGGCCTTTGTACGGTGTGCCATGCTGTACACAATGGCTGTTCCACATATATGAGATGGCAGCTGATTAACACGTGTACTTTCTTCTTCAGGACCATCGAGGGGACCCGCCGAGGACTATCTGCTGCAAAGCCATTTGTGTGAGTGATGCTCCCGTCATGCTGACAAATGTGCCGAATTCAATGAGACGATTTTTAATATCATTAAGATGGTATTGCCAGCCCTTTCCAGGTGTATTTTCCAGTTTTATCTCCATAGCCTTGTAGATATCCATTATATCCTCTCAACATTTCACATCTTTGCTTATTTGTTAACGTTCCTTGGTTTTCATTAATGGCTTGATCAGTGTGCTTTATTTTATCACTAGGGTAGAAAGTACAGGTAACTTTTTTATTTATCTCCTTCAGAATTAAAAGGAAGGGAAAGTATCAAACAGATTCAAAACCTCCACGCTCTTTTTCCCACCCCGTGGGGAGAGAAAAAAAAATCAGTGGTTCTAAGTTCGTCACCTGTCTTCTGTAACAGCTACCTGTGTCTGTCATCTAGATCTGTTGATTTCTAAAGGTGTCAGTGTACCTGTTCAAATTTTTTCCTGTTTTGTGACTTTAACAGAGGTGTCAGTATTCTTAAAGTATTTTTTCATGCCCCTCGTTTTAAAAGAGTTTTTAAAACCCAGTATTACCTCATTGATTTGGATTCATCTTAGTGGTCTTGCGTGCTTTCCCACACGAGGTACAAATGCCTCTTCTTCAACTTAGCTACTTTATTCAGCTTATTCATTCCAGTTTTTGTCATAATTATCATTTCCTCTTAAAAAAAAGAATAGGTATTATGAGAAATTTCTCTAGGGTTCCCTCCCAATTTCCTCACTGCCATTACAGAGCCTCTGTCCCATCAGTCTTGATCAGGCACGTTGGATATTCTTACTCTTTGCGTTCTTCTTTTCTCAGAGCAATTGTAATCTGCTTTAATTATGGTGGATACTCCAGCAGCCTGCCCTTCTCCTGGGCTTTAGTATTCCCTCCTTCAATACCATACTCACTTGATTTTTTTTTTTAATTCCCCCAAATTAGCTCTCTTGAATTCTAATGCCCTGATAGGACTGCTTGCATTCTGGTTATGAGCACGATCCCACCAGATTTCAGAAATGCCGAGAAAGGCAAAGCTTTCTGCATTTCTGCATGCCTCTGACAGCTCTCGTTCACTCCTCAGATCCTCACAGGCCCCGGGCTCTGCCTTTCTCTCTATTTAAATTGCTCGGGTGACCCTGCCCTCAGAGAAGGAGGGAAACATTGTTTTCGATGCCTGGTAAATGACGTGACTTTTGACCCTCTTGTTTTTTTAAAAAATCTCTCCAGCGAAAGAGGTTTTAAAAGCAGTAATTTATCTTTAAATATAATTATTGTTTTTTTTAATTCCATACACTCTACACTCTAGTTTTTACTCAACTCTGCAGCATATCTCTCAGATCCCCCGATTAATTGATTTTAAAAACCTCTGGCCAATGCTGTCACCTTGCAAGCTTCCTCTCTGCTGTCCACTGGAATTTTCACATGGTGAGAAAGGTGTAGAGGCCGATGGCACATATGTTCTCCAGCTCACCATGCCATTCTCCATTAGTACTTGCAGACATGCATGAGCACACACACACACACACACACACACACACACATACACCAGCGAATAGTTCTTTTTTCCCACAAAAACATTGGCTTTAATCATCTCAGTACAACAAAACAAGAAATATTTATGCTCATTTTCATGAGGGTAGACATTTCAGAGACTTCATGTTTATCTCTGAAGAGTAAAGGCTTAGGCTATCTGCCCTTGGGTGAGGGAGACACAGCCAGTTAATGCCATGCTCATGGTAAATTCATAGCTGACTCTCAGTCCCCACCCCTACCCTATAACCACTTTGCCTTCCCGTTTTTATTACTGTCTCCGTTGAAATGCATTCAATTACAGTTAAAGAAAACACAACTCAAATTGATTTAAACAAAAAAAGAGAGATTTATGATTTATAAGTGAAAAACCCAGAAACATAGCAAATATCCAGTGAAGCTTGATCCAGTCACTCAACACTGTCACCAAGTACTTCTTTCTTTCTTTTTCTCTGTTCTGTCTTCTACAACGTCACTTCATCCTAAAGATGACTCTTACTGTAGTGCTAACATGATATCACCAATCTCCTGAGCCTATGTACTTCCTTTTTCTGGTCCAAGAAAAAAAAGAAGAAGAGGAAGAAAGAGCACTATTTCAGCATTTCTAGCAAATTCGAATATTCCTCTGATTAGACCAGCTTTGGTTACATGGACCCTCCAAAATCACTAAGATTGACCAAAGGAGTGCATTCATAGGCTTGGCCTGGGTCACATGCTCTAACGCTGGAGCCAGGAATGGAAATGGTTTCCTAAGAAGCACACATTTCACAAAATAGAAATTATAGGGAGGGAGAATGCATTCTGGAGACAACCCAAACAGCTGAACTCTAATACTCCTACCCCAAAACACATTGAGTTTACCAAACCTATACTGCAGCCCTGTTGTAATAACAATGGGAAAAACTCTTCCTAATGGCTGCTGTCACCTTAAAAAGAGCATATATATATATATATATATATATATATATATATACACACACACAAACATGAGAAAACACCTCCTCGCTTCTTTTTTAATTTTTTTAAAATGTCAGTACAATTGACACACAATGTTATATTAGTTTCAGGTGTACAACACAGTGATTCAACAACTTCATACATCATGCTGTGCCCGCCACAAATGTAGCTACCACCAGTCACCATGCGTCCCTATTACAATACCATTGACTATATTACCTATGCTTGTACCTTTCACCCTCATGACTTCTTCATTCCATAAATGGAGATCCTCCTGGCATCTAACAGGAAGTTTGGGTACTTGGGCAAATGACTATCTGCTTTTATCTGTCTGAGACTGAAGATTGTTTTAGAGACAAATCCAAGTGATACTACAAGTTGTCCAATTTGTGCTATTGAGTCAGATATAAAAAAAAAAAATTCTACATCACAAAGAGAGAAAAGATTTCTAAATATTTTACTTAGATTAAGACAGGGTCTATCTACCACAATAAACACAAATGCTGTTAGGCTGCAATGAACAAACATTTTTCTCTGGGATAATAATTTTATTTAAATGCATAACATCCAAAGAGTTAAAAAGCAGGACCCAACTTGTATGGCTTTGCCTTGGATTATCAGTCCTTTGAAAGCCAGTCAGAGCAAGGTAGATCTTGGGAGATCCCTGCCAAACAAGAATGAGAAAGCTCAGGTGAGGACAAGGGTGGGAGAGAAGAGCTGTTCCATGGGCCACTCTTTACTCCTCAGTATCATTACTGGGAAAATAGATACAATGTGTAGCCCCAGGGAGTCTATAAATAAGCAATTTTCTTTGCCTTCCTTTTTTCCTTCCTCCCTTCTTTCCTTCCTTCCTTCCTTCCTTCCTTCCTTCTCTCCTTCCTTCCTTCCTTCCTTCCTTCCTTCTTCTTTCCTTTAACTGAAAAAGAGTTTATTCTTTTCCTTTCTGCATCTCTCTTTCTTATCTCAGATGTTTTGAATCCAGTCAGAGGATATGACTAAGGTCCTTCCTAAGCTGAAGGGAGTGGAGGTAAGCTTGGGGACACATTCTAGAGTCAACGAGGTTCAGAGAGTGAAGTGACTACTTGGGTCACTCAAATAGAAAGCTAGCTCTCTAAACTCTGCCCCAGTTGGAAAAGCAGTATCTGTGAGTTCTCATGGACATCACATGCTTGTTGAAACTGAAGAGACAGCTGAGGTAAAAAAAAAAAAAAAATTTCCGGAGTTTAGCACATAGTTTCTTTAGGAATGACATTATTTCCTGAGTGCTTTTAAGAATTGTTCAGAATGTCACTTACATCTTACTGTGTTTTTTCAGTTTGGTATTCATGATTGACTATAAACTTTTCAAGAAGCTTTGCATAGTTGCCCAGTATCCAGGAAGAAACTTGGGAAACACTCTTTAATTTCATGACTTCTCCAGAATCTCTTATTGGAAAACATTAATGCCAATGTGTTTCTTCCCAAAAAGCTTATTATGAAGTTTTCCTATATATCAGCTTCTGAACTAGGACAAAATTGAATTAACTAATGTTTTGAGAAGTTACCTGCATTTTTCAAATGTATCCTAATACAGAATTCTTGGTAATCTCTAAGAAATATGTAGACATTTAGCCAAAAGTCTGCCACTCTCTGGTTCTGAATGTCCACAGAAATGTGATATTTACGAATCTGTTTACTTTTCCATCTTGAAATTAAAAATAAAATTTATTTCCTTCTTGGTTCTTTACCATAACTGGATTAGCCAGTAAGTAAATATTTGTTCTGAAGATACTATAATCTATTATTCAGAGTGCAGTGCTTGGAATTTTCATGAGTTCCAAGACAAGTTGTGACCTACCTGCTGCTGGCAATCAGTAGCATATCCTTTATTAGAGAGCTGAGTTTCCAATGAGCTAAGTGTGGTTTTGACATCTTTTGAAGAATCTTGGGCAGATCCTTATAACAGAGGTCTTGACAATACAAAGTTTCCTAGTAAAAGAAAAAAAAATCAGATACTTCTGAAAAAAGAACCTAGTAGAATTCCTAAGGCATAACTTGAAATAAGTAGCAAGTCATGTGACCTTGCTGTGAATTAACCTTGACTCTAAGGCCAGAGGTCAGAGCTATTCCTATAGCTAAGTCCTGCAGGTGGGGTTAGGGAGAAAAAGGTGACAATTTGGAGGACAATTTACAAGCCAGATATAATCATCTGAAATGCTGATTCTGTGTCATCCTAAGAATTTATGGCAGCCAGAAGGAAAGCAAATATGTTGTGCTAATTCAAGCAGTTACAGCTTCCGTCCTTGTTACCCTGTGCAGGAAAACTCCTACAGAAGTTGTAAATCTCACCTTTCTGCAAAACTAATGAGATGGTGTCACTATGTGGGGGGAATGACCTGAGGCCCTACGAACAGGAAGCAGCATTAAAAGGGGCCTCCGAAAGTTTTACCCGCAAGCGGAACTAACCAGGACACTGGAACGAGCCCCATGTCCATGAGGTGTCCTTCATCTGTGGAGGTCATACCTGAACCCATAACTGTGAAAAGGAAAGTTAGTAGATTTTTACAGTACAGGGTTGTGTCATAATTGTGGTAATAGATTTGTTCCTTGAGTCGGGAACAGAGAGCAGTCTCTTCTCCTTTGTCTTTTATTAATCCTTTTATTCAGTAAATAATCATTGACCATGTAGCCACTGTACTAGGCTCTATGGAAACAAAACATGAGTAATGACATAATCTCATGGAGTTCACAGGGTGGCAAATAAAGGAGTCATGAGAACAAATAAAACCAAAGCAACGAGGCCAGTCCTAGAAGAGAGAAATGATAGCATCATGACCAGTGGCAGGATCTGCAAAATGGATCATTGGAGTTCAGAATTTAGACTGTGGCCGTGAACCGGAATGATGCTGAGGGCCCCAAAAGTGATTGGCCTGAAGACCGTGACCTCGTGTCTGTTCAACTAACCACAGAGAAAACAATTCAGATGGTGAAGGAAAAGACTTCAGACACGCATCCCTCTGGCCCCTGGCTTTTCAAGGTGCCTTCCCTGTGGTTGAACTACATTGTTAAAACCACTTGACGAGATGTAAGCTACTTATTTTACATTAAAATTGAACCCCTGGGCTTCCTTGCACATATTCTTAATTAATTAATTTCTTCTTTCATTAAGCAATAGATCATAGATTAGGACTTCAGGATAAGTAGAGAATGAGGCTTCTGGATCAATTATAAATTATCAACCTGGGATACCCAGTTATCGGGTCCGTGTCCTGCAGCTGCCACCCTCCCCCACCCCCCACCAACACACATGGTCTCCAGTGACAACTGTGTCCCTGCCAGACTCAGAGTCATCCCTAAGGAAAGTTTGACTTCTGAGGAAAAGCACTGCAATATTTTCCTTTTAGATAAAAGCAGGTGAAAATTCACTTTAGGGGCAATGTCGAAAGGTAAAAAATTGATGTGTGTGGAACTGGAAAGGGTTGTGAAAGCAGGTTAGCCACCATTACTTTAACAAGGATCCGAGTTCGTGGTGCATCGAGGGACCTACACAAATACTGAAGGAATGGAGGTGGCAAATGACAATGGGTTACATGGGATTGCAAGAGATGCCCTTTCTGGTTACTTATGTTTTACCTGGAACTAGAAGAGGTAAATTCTAACATGGTGCTTGCGTCACCTCATTTGATATTTTCTATTTTGCACAGATGAAGGAACAGAGGTTGGAAAGAAGATAAAAACATCCTAGGGGCTTTCCTCAAGGCAACACAGCTAGTAGCTGCCAGGGACAGGATTCAAATTTGGGTCTGGATTATTATTACTTTTTCTGATATTTTTATTATGTCATAGTAATACCTCACCGCATGGGTCCTGTAAGATAAAATGCCTTAATGTTTCAGCACCCTTTTCTGCCTGATATTAATGCATGAGAAATAAAAGGGAATCCATGAGGGAATGGGCGTCAGTGCATGAGGAAGAAAGCATCATTCTAGGTAACTGTGGCGAATAACCAGTTCTCCTCTACGCGGCTCACCGAAAGTGAAACATCCGCACTCCCTGATGGTAAGCTCCTTGGGGGTAATACTGCACTTTGCACATCCCTCAGGCCTCTGTAGGAAGAACTCAGCGAAGAGTGCACACTCATTGATTGTCCACTTGTGGAAGCCATGCTGGTTACACTGTTGTCCTCAAATGTTTTTAATTGTTAATTCTTAAGAAGTCCAACATCTTCTGGAAGCATATTAAATAACCAACATCCTCCGGAAGCATATTGAATATATCAATACTGGGGGCTACAGAACAAACACAAGGGATCTGGATTCACTTTTGCATACCTTTTCTGGATTAGTCATGACCTTACTCATGCCTTTGAGTGGTGTTTAAGTGTCCTACAAAATAGTCATCAGCCTTCCCTTTACTGCAGGGGAGTTCATTGTTGATGGTAGAAGACCCAGCCAGGAATGATATTAAAAATATTTGTCAACTATTTATTGATATTTACCAATCACATAGGATCAAACTGGAATAGATCACAGCTTTGAACACCCAATGCCACTGTACCAGGGCCTGCCTAGTGAGTATCAGAACTTCCTAGTGAGTATCAGTGAGTATCAGAACTTCCTGCCTAGTATCAGAACTTCCTGAACTTAGATTCAGATCTGTGTTTCCCTCATTTCTATGACATGAAGATTAATCATGTAGTAAGACACACACACACACACACACACACACACACACACACACACGTGCGCTCACCAACCTGAACAAATACCTGAATTTTGTCCTTCAAATGAAGCAATCACCTCAGGAGGATAATACAAGTATTTAATGTGCTCTTATTGCTCAAAACACTTTTAAAACCCCTCTTGGAATTGCCTTCAGGGTCAGTTTATGAACCACAAAAGATAATTTACCTCTCTTTTTTATGGTCACACCTCAGTTTTGACAAATTTATAATACCTATCTTTATTACCTTTAATCAGGAATGGCTCCAAATAACTTCTGCCTGTTTCCCCAAATCTACTCAGCTTTCAAAAGACAAAGGTAAGTCCCAATTTGTACACCAATATAATACAGGCCATAGGAGACACTCACAAAGAGTAAAATAATATTTTTTCACGTAAAATTTGGCTGCTTTTAAAATATATATATGTAGCAGAAGTCCCATAAGAAGAGGTACAGTCTTTTATTGCTCAACCTTTGAGTCCATGTGCCTCCCTTGAACTCCCAGCCACAGGAAGCACTCTGTCCCTGGTCCCTCTTACTCAAGTGGCCTTGAGTTGGACCATGTAACTGGACTATCCAAACTCCACCCCTCATTTACAGATCACTAGACCAGGGATAGTTGCCTGACTCAAAACAACCAGTCTGCAAGCTAGTCAAAACATGTAGCCTGGTTTAAAAGATGAACTGGGCCAATCAGAATTTCCACTTTGAGACATGCATTGAGAAAGGTAACAATAATTGCCCAGCACTATGGAAACTGAAACTGAAAAGTCACAATATTATAGGTGCAAGTGGGGGTACTAAGCAGAGAGAGGTCATGATTGCCAAGTATAAATTGAAGTTATGGAGGAAGGAAAATATGGTAAACAGGAGAAACAGGTCAGGGGAGACAAGAGAATGGAGCAGATGGACTAGAAGAGGCAGATAAGCTTTGGGAGACCACAACGAACACTTCCAGGTTGTCTTCCCACATTGACTCTCTCCTTAGCAACCCCATTTTCATTTGGACAACTATGTGATCTTGAGCATGTGACTCCATCCATGCTATCAGATTAAAACGGTGACCCAGGCTAAGCCAACAAGCTATTAATCAGACACAGTGATTAGTTTAGAGGTAGGAATGTGGTCCAAGCCATCATGGTATATATTAGGACTTCTGTTATAAATGCTAGAAGAGAATCCCTCTCTCTCCTCTCAGCTAAAAATAAGAAAGGAGTATTTCCAAGAGTCACAAGTAACCATTTTGGGATCAAAGTTGGTCAACCTCCGACAAAAGCTGACATCATGGAAAGAATAGCAGCGACACAGAGACAAAAAGGCACTGGGCCTTCAGTGGTATTTTGAAGCTACCGAATCAAGCCTTGTATGAAGCTTAGATCTGCCTTTCTTTCTTTCTTTCTTTCTTTCTTTCTTTCTTTCTTTAATTGAAACTACTCAGTCTCCTTTATTGTTTAAGCCTCTTTGATTGGCTTTTTTTTACTTACAAACAAAAGCATATTGACACAGAGGATAGAAACCTGACTCCAGAAACTCCTCAATTCCTAAAATTTCAGTTTAAATTATAGTCTATGTTAATCCCCCAAGTAAACCCTTTTTCAAAAGCTGACCTAAGTGAATTTCTGCTTGTTTAACCCCAAGAACCAATCTAGCTGCATAATTGATTGATAAATCATTATAAAAACCCATTTTCTAGATGGGCATTTTAGATGGGCTCTCTTCTGATATTCCAAAGTTTTACATTTCTCATTTTAATCCAGAATCCAATAATCTGAATGTCCTTTATGTTAGTAATTAGCTAATATTTTCATTATTTAAAATAGAATGTCCTATGGATAATGATACTAGACATTTTAAAATGGCAGTTTCCCATGAATTTATTCATTCAGTCCTGAAAGATAAATTATGTTTTTAATGGTAAGTAGCATTTACTCATTAAACAAAAATAAAAATTGTTCAGCACAAAATGATGTGAAGTCAAAAGTACAATTGGCTTCCCAGACCCTTCATACCCACCCCCCAAGTATCACTGTAAAGGTAAGTTTGTGTTCCTCTAGACCCTTAAAATATGTATATTTTAAACTAACCGTGGAAAACGACTGTGCATGTTGTTCACCAACTTGCTTTTTTACACTTGGCAGTATACTGTGGACATCTTTCCATGTCATTCTCATTCATTTTCATGGTTGCATTGTGTCCCATGGCTGTACCGTAATTTATTTACCTTTTCTCCTCATTAATGAACATTTGGCTTATCTCCAATTTGTTTTCCAGTTTTTTTTTTTTGCAATACAAATAATGCTACAAGAAGCATCCTTGTACACATTTTCTTATATACTTGTACAAATATTTTTGCTAAATAACTTTTAGAGGGGGTATTGTTGGTTCAAAAATAGGCATTTTTAAAAATTTTGATAGATTCCGCCTAATTACCCTCCAAAGAAGTTGTACACTTCCCAGTGGGATATGAGCATGTCCCCTTTGCCACAGTTACACCATCAATATCATCAACAATCAATGTATTCATATACTCTTTACCATTAAATCTCAACCTTAAGCTTCAGTTATAAAAGCAACATCTTGAAGTGTTGAGAAAGTCTCATAATATGATATGTTAGCGAAAGAATTTTTTTTTTCATGAAGTAGGTGTGATGTAATAGTTTTTTAGGGATTTTTGGACAAAATGTTAGGGCCATTAATATAAGAGCAGTTCGGGATACTCAAGGATGCCATGTTAAAAATTAGATAAATAATGTTAAAACGAAGTCTAGCTTTCTAAGAGATACTTGTCATTTTTTCTATACATTGGTGAGGCCCTGGACCCTTCTGCCCATCTGAAACCAAAGGGAACTTATTTTAAACTCTACCTCCTTCTCTTGAAAGGTTTAGGGGTTCTAGTAGAAACAAAAATTCATGTAAGATAATTCTTTCAAAACTAGGTATTGTGATTAATGTAAAAAAAAATCAACAACACCAAATGAAACAAATATTTATTGAAAGTGTTTTAGAAGCACAAGGCATTGTGATAGGTGTTCCAAATTGGGAGCGTCCTATAGTTCACCAATTCTTGGGGCAACAATACAGATTAAAAAGATATCAAAAATATATTTATACCAACTATTTAACTCCAGTGCTGTCATTTTGCAAGTGAAATGACAAATTGTGAATATTCTCACTCTTGAAATCTTTGTAGACTTTCTTCTCCATGCCCAGCTCCCAACAACCAGGGAATCCTGGTATTTGGTGGAGTGTGTGATTTGGAGCCAGAGGCTTATCTAATGTTGTAATTTGATAAGGTAGCCAGAAGCTACAGCACTAACATACCACTGTCTCTCAATACCTACCAAACATGCCCTTCTTAATTGTCTCCTCTGCTAAAAGATTTAAAGCCAATCTTCCTATCCTAAGAATACACTATGTCAGAACATCACCAATTTACTTGTATTCCTTGATTCCCTGGCTTGAAAGACCCAAATCCTGTCAAATATGGCTGTTTATTGGAGACACCTGGCTGAGGGGGGGTACTATATCACATAACCAAAGGGAGACAGATGCACTGGAGTTTAGAAACCAGAACAAACACTAAACTAGAAACTAAAAGACCCAACTATGGCCTAAAAATCTTGTTGGAAGAACCACCCAGGGAAACCTCTGCTTGCTTTTGACTTTAAAGGCTTGCTCATCTTATCTCTTTTCTCACTGAGAGAATACAACATTTTGCAGAACACGGCCTGTTAAGTTTCTGAGCCTGTATGGCATAAACTTAACTTGTATATTCTGGAGGCAACTCCTTGAGATTTTGGTAGAATGTGGCTGTCTTAAACAGAAGCCAAAAGTAATTCCCCTCAAATCCTTTAAAAGACACTGATTGTCTTCTATTTCACATATAGTGAATTTTATAGAGCTGCTAATCAAAAATCTAAATTCTCTATATCATATGTGAGTTGTAACTTGACATAGATAAATATAAATTAAAATCATCTTAAAGCTCCATTAATAGTTACATTCTAGTTTCTCAAAAAAAATTATGTAAAGAAGAACTGTCCTATTTATTTTTGAATTCTAAATATGTAGTTTCATCTTTCCCTCTTCATAAAAGTACAGAAAAATGTCTAATGGAGAATATGATAGAACAATCCAAGTCACAATGAGACAATCATGGCTTGGCAATATGGAAGGAAAGAAAGAAAGAAAGGATCAGCGCTATAAACTTGTTTTCTTTGAGTCCTGTACCCTTTCTGATGATAGAGATGTAGGAGTGCTGTTGAAACATCATCCTTGAACATCCACTGGGAAAATCTTCCTGGCCACTCCACTCCCTCCGCCCAGGGTCCCAGCCCCTAGCCCACCCACACTCCCCACCCAAGCCCTATCTTCAGTAAACAGTCTGACTTCAATAGAAATAGCAACTGGGTTGTGAGCATCCATACATGAGCCAATGGAGGATGCTTCACTCTGAAACAAAACTTGAGGGTGATGTGAGGGAAAAGAGGGAGATGTGTCCTCCAGGAAGACATAATTTAGATGGAAGTCCATTTGGACCAATGGAACAGTGATGACAAAAGATGGATGAAAACATGTTCCCTTACTCTATTAAATCAGTAAGTCTCAGAAATGTGGAATCTGCTCATATGCTGAGCATCATCACATGCACTGCTGAAGAATGTTTATTTCCTAGATGAGCTGTCTTCTTGCTACGCGCTGTATATGACAATGCAGTGAAATCTTGAAATAGGTGAACTTTGAGCCCTTCAAAGAAAATAAGTAAAAATTGGGGCACTTGGGCAGCTCAATCAGTTAAGTGTCCAACTCTGGGTTTCGGCTCAGGTCATGATCTCACAGTTCATGGGTTCCAACCCTGCTTAGGGTGCTGTCGGCACAGAGCCTGCTTGGGATTCTCTGTCTTCCTCTCTCTCTGCCCCCCTCCCCCAATCATGCTCTCTCTTTCTCTCTCAAAATAAATAAATAAACATGCTCTCTCTTTCTCTCTCAAAATAAATAAATTAAAAAATAATTTAAAAAAGAAAATGAGTAAAGTCAAAGTCAATAGAACTATTACTACTGATAAAACAATTTTCTTGGTTTCATTAAGGCACTTTAATGATATTTTCATCACGCAGTTTTCGAAAAATTAAGACTTCCCTCACTTATCTTTTAATAATTTCAGAAATATAAACACTAAACTGTAGTGGATTTTTTTCTAAGCAATTTTTTTAACACACCAGAATTTGAATTTGATACATTTTATATTTTGTTTGTTGTGAAGAAAAAAAAAAGTTTAGTTTTGGTATGAAACTGCATCCGAATTTTGATTTTGAGGATGTCGCAAATTATCTGAACTTTGGAGGTAGGGAAATATAATAGGAGCCAACTTTCTCATAAGGTTTTCCATATTGCCTGTTTTTGAGGGATGGTCTGGGAGGAGAAGAGTAGATTTACTGGACAATAACCAAACTCAAAGAACTTGTGTACTTTCGGAGACAAAAACTTGCTTTTCGTCTTTGATCAAAACAAGGTCTCTATTGTTTTGGTTTAGGGAATATCACAATCACGCAACTTGTTTTTTAGAAATGCCGGAAGTGTGACCTGAGGGAGGCATACAGCTCATGATCTGGGGGGGGGGGGGGGGGGGGGGGGGGCTGACACACTTCCCTGTCCACCAAATCATACTTTGCCCAGAACCTCCAAAATTTGCCTGCCCAAGTGAATGATGTCACTAGGCTTAGAATAATCTTTTCTTTTACTTTATTTCCTCCGATGAAGGCACTTAGAACAATTATTTGAAGACATTGAGAACCAAGTTGATGCTCCCAAACGTGCCATCTCCCAGAAAATAAATAATAAAATACATCTCAAGCAAGGGAAGACGGGGGAGAGTGTAGGAGAGTCAGTGAAACACTTCATGGAGAGGTTTTATTGAAAGATCCTTGTGGTATTTTGCTTTTGAAATGTGTTTAGCACAGACTTTAAGGATTGGCAATTTGTTTAAAGAAATGGGTAAAATATTTAAAACCACCACTTTATTTAAACTATTGTGTCTCCTTCAGTAAACATTCAGTACATGATTGAACCCTGTATGAACTTGTGCTTTTGCTGGTTAAATAGAATCTAAGCTTAAAATGAAAGGGGGCTGCTATTGAGAAAGGGACAAAAAACTTACATGTGCATTTTTTTTGCCCACACACAAGCACTTACCCCCCAAAAATATCACGTGAGTGGGATCCTTTATTAAAATGCCCCTAGTACCCCCCCGCCTTGGCCTCAAAGTGCTAAACTGAAAGCAAGCTGTTAACAGAAATGAGTAATTATTGAAGCTCTAACAGGCAGCTTTCATTGAAGTTGATTACAGCAGCCATATAATCACTTTTACGGATGCTGTAATCACAGTAGCAGGGAATGCTTCACTTGGTTCTTATTGTTTTCGCTCAGGGTGGAGGTAGGGGGCCTACAAGAAGCCCGTTTTACCACCTCGGTACAATTTCTGCTGCAAAAGAAATCTACACAGCCCTGAATGGAGTCGAGAATCATTTATTCTTTCTTTATTAGCATTTTCTCCTCCCTCACACAAGAGTCTGTTGGAGTCAGGAAATTGCTGTTATTCAATATGCAAGCCAGAGGTTGTAATGACCGCTTGGAAGGGTATGACCAACAATTACAGCCCTTAATGAATAGGGGTAATCTAGTTGAGACTAAACACTAGTAGCAACTCTGGGCTGTCTCTGGTTAAATTAAAAGAACAGCAATGCAAAGGAAGTTAACAAGAATTAATTAGTTAGATCGAACTGAAAACCTACTCATTAGAGATGTTATAGGCAAAGTAAAAGCCTATCTTCAGTGCAATTAGGTAGACAAATGAATTGTACAACTGACTGACTCACACCTGCTAACAGCTAAGGGCTATAGCGCTATGTATGGGATCCACTTTTTCCAGTTCATGCATACTTGCATAGTTTAATGGATCTTACATTCTCGAATTAGCCTCCATTCCTTCAGATTTTTACTTGGATGTTTGATCTAAATATGGGCAGCTTCACCGTGGCAGGGTTTTAACAAGCGCTGACTGAGGAGGGCAAAGGATGTGTTTTGAACCTCCTAAACAGGGGTTGGCTTGCTTAAAAACAGCCTGGAGCAGGTTCTCCTGACCATTTATCAAAGAAAGGAACTGCATCTTAAGGGTATCTGTTTTCAGATAGGTCTGCCAGCTAATTATTCAATCCTAAATCATTAGAAGAAAGTCTATGGTCCCTGCATGTCGGAAGCAAATAAATATTAAAAATAAGAAAGTGACTCTAGAAAGATTTATAAAGTAGTCATCATTTTTAATGACGCAGAGGGCTGGGAGTTGCCCTTGGTTTGGGAGAGACGCCAGGGCCAAGAGGTCTGCCTTGCTTTTTGAGGGGGAAGGGGTGTACGACAGATAAAGAAAAGAGAATCCCTAGAAATCTTAAGCTGAGACCTTTCTGGGAGTTGTTATCATAATCATGCACTCTGGTATTTTTTCCAGTTGTTTCTCTGGTCTTTTTCTACTACCTATTGGGTTTGGCTTCCTTGCTTTCTTGCACAAAGTCCCCAAAAGCTTCCACCGCCTGACATACTTATCCTGCGCTCCAGTGTGGGATGGACATCTAGTTAAAGCAGGAGGAGCAGGCAAAGGAATTGGGGACGTGGATCCATCTGCTTATATTTATTGGTGGGGTGATGGGCTAGGGGTAACGGTTCATCCAGGAACGGCACTGTAGGACAGGAATCAGGAGTCAGAAGTTTATTTTCCAGCACCGCCCCGGTGTCTCCAGATGAACTTGGAATAACCTCTTTGTGGCCCATATTTTTGCCTTTTTAATAGGGGTGATCACCAAGGTTTCCAAAATTTATGGATCAGTCACACGGGGGGAAATTTCTAGGAGTCCCTTTTCACCACCTCTGAACCACTTCTCCACCCCCAGCCACACGGCTGTTTGCAATGGCACCAAGAAATTATTTTGGCACCAGTCTCCCTTTCAGTTGTCTTTCTTGTTGGTAGGAGCAAAGGACAGACCAGCAAGCAGGAGTCCGGAACTCTCAACCTCACTTCTCTCTCCACTTTTGTCCCTGCCACGATGCCCCCTACTGGTGGGACAGAGGAAGGGGACTCTAGACGGGCCCTCAGAAGGCAAGCAAGCATCAGGTAATTTCTGGAAGCAATTGGATGAGTGGGTTTCTGGAAGTCCTGGCCATAACGTCTATCACCATCCGAGAAGGGTGGGTCCAGTTAGATTCACTATTTTGAGTGTCTAGAATAGGAGGGCCATGAGTGCATGAGTTGCAGCCTTCCACTTGCATTATTTTGTGTTAACAACAGTCACAAAACCCAGTGCAACTCAAGTGCCCTCCCGGGCCGCCATAACCTCTAAACCTCCAGAGTGAAAGCCATTGAGCAAAAGCTTCTTTGACATGTTAGCCACTTCTGCTAATACACAATAAGCATGCAAGTAATTAGAGACTAGTTTAGTTTATTTAACACAACTCCTCCTTGCTCTGAGTCAAAGGAAGCCCTTATGATGCTGCCCAATTATAGGTCAGAAATAAATGACTAAGGCAACAAAGTGGGGGAAAGGCTGCAGAGAGACAAAGAAAAGAAATGCCCTCTTCAACTAAGAGCAAAGAGAACAAACCACGAGCATGCTTAGAGGGTCAGAACACAAAGCAAGCTTGGAAATTTTCCCAGTCTTATGTGAGAGCCAGGAGGCAGGGGTGAGACAGTTGAGAGCATTTAGGGTTCTCACCCCACAGGCAACTTGGAGACCCGTGGGAGAATCCCCTTAGGACAGGAGTGACATTGTTAGGAGCCCACCAATGACTCTTTGTCCCATCGTGTCATTTCCCTTTCCACAACTTTCCACTTCTGATGGCTTTGGCCTTTTCTGCGGGGCTCATTCACTTCAACTTCCCGAAGTCTTAACTCTCTCGCAAGCAACTTCCCATTCCCCCCACCACCAAGCAGTCCCAGCAAGGACTGCTGAGCTCTAGGCTAGCTTCTTGCCTGACAACAAGCTTGCATTTCCAAGTTTGTCAGGCCACTCATAGTTCCATATACCTAGATGGAGCGCATGCTCAGCTCTTTTTTACTAGTAGGTCCTGAATTAGTTTCCTAGGCCTGCAATAAGAATCAGTTCCAGAGGCTCTGGCAGAGACCCCTTCCTTGCCTCTTCCAGCTTCTGTTGGCTCCTGCCATTTATGTCTCGTGGCAACGTGACTCTGGTCTCTACTTCTGCCTTCATGTGGCCTTCTGTGTGTCTCTGTTTTTCAGATCTCCCTTTCCTTTCTCCCATAAGAACACTAATCATTGGACTTAGGACCCATTCTAAGTCCAAAATAATTTCCTTTCAAGATCCTTCCCTTAGTTTCATCTATATTTGAGCCTTCATTCCAACAAGGTCACATTCTGAGGTTGCAGATAGACATATTCTTTGAGGACCACAATTCCGCCACTCCAAGACTATCATCAATAATGCTGGTTCTTTAATCCAAGGCCTCACTTCACAAAGTGTGCTCTGTAGGGGCACCTGGGTGGCTCAGTCAGTTAAGCATCTGACTTCAGCTCAGGTCATGATCTCGCGGTTCATGAGTTCGAGCCCCGCGTTGGGCTCTGTGCTGACAGCTCAGAGCCTGGAGCCTGCTTCAGATTCTGTGTCTCTCCTTCTCTCGGCCCTTTCCCCGCTTGCACTCTGTCTCTCTCTCTCTCAAAAATAAATAAACATTAAAAAAAAATTAAAAACAAAAAACCAAAGTGTGCTCTGTAGAACCCTAGCCCTTTGAGATTCCTAGAAAGAAGAAAGAAAGAAAAAGAAAGAAAGAAAGAAAGAAAGAAAGAAAGAAAGAAAGAAAAAAGAAAGAAAGAAAGGTGGTCTATGGTCAAGTAAGTTTGGAAAGCTGCATTCTCTCTTGAATAAGTCACAAATCATAGTGGCTCATTAAAGGTTTGAGATGTCCTGCAGTTAGGAAGCTGTTTAACTTTGTCAAAGTCATTGTTTCCCTAAATTTAATTGACCAAAAAGAGCTTCTTTTTTTTCCTAAGTAACATATTATTAATGGCCCACGGAATGCACTGAGAAGTGCAGGGCCCACAATATTTCAGGAAACAAATATGAGCCTCACACCTTAAATCTCTATTATCTAGTTTTCCCTGAAGTTTTCCCTGGTATTCAACAGGAGTCCGTGGCTAGCCCCTACCATCTTTGTTCACCAAATTGTAAACAGGCCCAGTTATAGCACAACCTCATATCACATGGATTCAGTCAGGCTGTAGGACTGATCTCCAGAGACAGGACAAGTTTCATAAAAACACGATTGTTTAAAGTTTGCAGGGAGTTAGTTTGGTCCAATCCCAGAATTATGGAAAACAAGCTCATTTCATAATTTTTCCACTATTTCTTGGTCCAAGGGCTCCTTCCTTTTGGTGTTAAGCTTTGTGATGTCTGGCACCCTTTTGCTCAAAATAGGATTAAGTTGCCAAAAGACTGACATTCTGATCCTGCTTCTACCAAGAAAGATCCAGTAAGCTATGTAAATCACTGACTATCACAACAAAGCCTCAGTTCCTCTGAAGGTGGAACCCATCTGAAAAATGGGTTTAGTTAGTTTAATGACCTAATGAGATTATTTTAAAGATCACACTTGAAAATACCTTGAAAATAGGTATGAAAATGTTTTACCAGTTTTACGAAACTATCTCTTTTTTTTAATGGTTGTTCTTAAACAGCTTTTAGAAGAAAAGTTGGGAATATCTGCATCTTATAAAAGAATTAAGACAGAACCTGTAAAAATAACAGTGCACACATGTAAATTATACCTGAGCAGATTTTGCCCACTAATAGTGCTTTAGTAAGAGCAAAATCCTTAGTATACCTTGTGTACATGGAAGGAAGGAAGGAAAGAAGGAAGGGAGAGGGAGGAAGGAAAGAAGGAAAGACAAGAGAGGGAAGGAAGGGAAGAGAAAGAAAGAGAGAGAGATAGGAAGGGAAGGAAGGAAGAAAAGAAAGAAGGAAAGGAGGGAGGGAGAGAGAAAGAGAGAAGGAAAGAAGGAAGGAAGGAAGGAAGGAAGGACGGACAAGAGAGGGAAGGAAGAGAGGGAGCGAGAGAAGAAAGAGAGGGAGAGGTAGGGAGGAAGGAAGGAAGAAAAGAAGGAAGGGAGGGAAGGAGGGAGAGAGAGAAGGGAAGGAAGAAGGAAGGAGGGAGAAAGGGAGGGAAGGAGGAAAGAGTACGAAGAAGAAGAGAATATCAAGAGAGGGCCCCGCTAAGACCAGCTTCACAGACAAACAACCTTTTTGTGGTAGTACAGGACCCCATACTTGGAAGGGCTCTGCTCTCGGCTTCATACTCTGCTCTCACCGTCTTGAAAATTCCTAATAGTTTTGGACATGGGGCCCCACATTTTCACTTTGCATTGGGCTTCCCAAATTATGTAGCCCGTCCTAAGCCCAACCCTTCTTCCCTCATAACCTTGTGAGAAATTGATTGAGACCCCTTTTCAGCTGAAGCTAGACAACATTCCAACTAAATTGATCCTACAATTTCATCTCTGCAAGTAAAGCTTACCATTAAGGACCCTCATTCCAGCTCACCGAACACTAAAAACCAATCTTTGGAACTGCTCCAAGTCCTGAGTCCCTTCATATTTTAAGTTTACGCATTTTGAAAAAGCCCAGGCCCCGAAGCCAGCTAAACCATTTTAAATTATGGGTGTGGCCCAAGTGTTATTTTTAAGCCATTAAATGAATCCTTTCAAAGCTTGAACTCTCGCAAAGCTACTTCTGTGCCGAAAGCTTTTTAATGATCAGAAAATGGGAATTTGCAATAAAAATGTTGACACAAGCCCACTGCAGGGGCAGACTTTCTCTGCTCTAAGCGTAGCACGTGGGCAATATGGGAACACCAACAACAGCGCCTCACTGACAAGAAGCAGAGTCTGAGCAGACGTGGAGGTCAGAGTCTGTGAGTTTCTGAAGCCGGGATGGATTATGTCACAGGTTCTTGGCAAACATTCTTGCCAATTCTGTTGGCCAGTACTGCTGCATGTTTATAGCAACCAGGTATATTCAGAGTCTACTTGTTTTTTTATGTTTACTTCATGGTGTGGAACAAAATGCTGTCGGCTCCTCCTTGCTAACTCTGCTTGCTCAGAGAAAGAGAAAGTTTAGGAAAGAATACGGAGTGGATGGGTGTCGATGTTCAGAAATTGTCATCTCTTTCAGTAATAGAGTTTATTGGGTCATTTGTAGGGACCACTGAGTTTTCTTTCTCCCTCTCTCCTACTTCTACCTTTTATTTTGTCTTAATATCTTGGAAATTGGCCATCGCTTTAGTATTTTTTTATGATTTTATTCTTTCAGATTCAGAAAGCAAGTGCTGGGTACTTTCCCCCCATCTTCCACTTTGCACAGAGTTGAAATGGCATTGGTGCTTTCCTTTAATGACAACAACAATGGGCTTAATTTATGTGGCACTGCGTGTTGCCAAGCCATCTCAGTTTATACCCCATCCACATCACCGATGACGGCACATCTCACAACAATACTTGTTAGCGGCTGGGACCGATTCAACAGATGGAGTCCAAAACAGTGTTTACACAAGTTCTATAAAAATAGTGGTTTTAACAACACATTGGCAATTTTATGGTAGATTGAAGAAGCAAAAAGAACCTACTTATCATTTAGATTAGTTTTTCCCATAAGATTGTGAAAATGTTAAGAGATTAATCTCAGACCAAAAAAGGAAAGAGAGAAAGAAAGAAAGAAAGAAAGAGAGAGAGAAAGAAAAAAAAGAAAGAAAAAGAGAAAAAGAGACAAAAAAAGAAAAAAAGAAAGAGAAAGAAAGAAAGAAAGAAAGAAAGAGGGAAAGAGAAAGAAAGAGAGAAAGAAAGGAAGAAAGCAATACCTGTGTGGATTAGAAAAGGTGGATATTCAAATGGAGAAAAACCTTTTAGAATGATACAGAAGGCTGAATATGAGACTTTGGTTTAACCAAACTACATAGCATTTACAGTAAAATCATAATACCTCTTAGGCAGTAATTGGTATCTTTGCCATCCGTCAGAGTTAAATAAGATTTAACATCACTCTTCAAATTTAAGAGGCAATTAAAAATCTTCGCTATGGGTTAGACCACACTGTGACTCAGCAGCTAAGCATGTAACCTACATGTAACCACAAAAATCCTGGAATGTAAAATCTTTTTAAATGTTGGGGTCATGTAGTCTAACACTATCCAGTGGAACTTTCTGCGATGCTGGATATGGTCTAAATCTGCACCATTTGGTAGTATCGCAATTTGCCACAGGTGGCCAGTAGGCATTTGAAATGTGGCTAGCACAGCTAAAGAATTACGTTTTTAGTTTAATTTCATTTAAATTGATTTAAATTTAAGTTTAAATGGCCGCAGGTGGCCAGTGGCTACCAGAACCACTGGCACCAAAGAGATTCTGGTTTAGGAAGAGTTAAAGGAGCTAGAAAAGTCCAAGGCCTTGTGCAGTCTCAAAGAGACTTCACAAAAAGCAATCAGCGAGCAAGGGGGCTGCCTCCAAGGCAGCTGCTCTGTTTGTTCAGTGGGGCTCCCCCTTCCCGGTCCATAACGAAACACAGAGTGGCTCCAAGTGAAGTGTGAAAATCAGTCCACATCTTATGTCTTTCACAAAGCTCAAATAAGTCAAGTTTTAGCTTTTCATAGATTTTTCCTGATGGTAGAGTTTTGCCTCTGTTGCGTACAAATTCCAAATATCATCGCAAAACTATTGAATCCATGAGACAAGTCAAAACTTGGTAGGTCTCCGCTGGCCCTGATTTGTTTTCCTTTGTATTTTTACTGGTTTGAGAAGTCTAGTTCCAAGGTCTCAGAACCAGGTATTAAACCCCACGTAAGCAGCTCATCAGAGTCACGTGTACCCTCTAATTATGTCATAATTTCTCAGAAAGTATTCATCTCTTATACCTCTCTTGAAACCTCCACAGTGTGTACGAAATTGCTAGACACATAATAGACATTGAATAATTCCTCGCTGAACAGAATTAGGTTTTAGAAATGATGTCCTCTCTCATAGTGCAAGCATGCAAGTTATCTGAGAAAAGTAATATTTTAAGCAATTGTCGGTCATTAGCTCAGATTTTACCATAAGAAGTGCTCTAAATATAGAGCATTTTCTAATTCATAAGACCCTTTCAGCCACATCCTCTCATTTAATCCTAACAAATATTATGAGATATAAAACAGAAAACGGCCGTACTTCTTGTGTTGCAGTGAGAGACCTGATTTCAGAAAAGTGAAGTAACTTGCTCAAGGGTTCACAGAAAATAACTGTGGGGCCAGGGTCACCGCCATGTCCTGACTGTGCGGCCGGTTCTCCTTCTAGTACATCTCAGAAAGAGTGAGGGAGGAGATGAACGCTGGGGATAGGACAGCGATGTAATTTCAATAAACTCAGATTTAACACTTATTGGGGAACTTCTGTGCCCAGGTTCCGGATGGTGTAGGGAACACAAAAATAAAAGGTTCAAAACCCCGGTTCTCAAAGAAACTCCCCTGAGAAGAAGCACTGCAGAGACAGGGATGCACTGTGAGACTAGATGACAGCAAGGGAGGAGTGACGTTGGAGGCAACCAGGACAGGAGGTACTGATCCAAGAGGAAAAGCCAAAGTGATGGGGACAAAAGTAGGTCTGATGTGTCCAAGGAAACAGGAAGGCACTGAATTCTTTTTTTCTTCCCAGATTTATTGAGATATAACCCACACATAACATTGTATAAGTTGAAGGTGTACAACGTGATCTTGTACATGCCTATATGTGCAAAATGATTACCACAAAAAGATTAGTTAACACATTTATCACCTCACTTTGTTACCTTTATGTAGGTGTGTATGGTGGCAACTTTGAAGAGTTATTGTCTTAGCAACTTTTAAGTACAGTATTGTTAACTATAGTCATCATGACGTATGTCAGAACCCCAGATCCTCCACTGTCTTCCATAGTGGCTGCACCAATTTACATTGTTGGCATCAGATTTTTAAGGGAGGAGAGTGACAGCAGAAAAGGCCCACGGGCATCAATGGAGAATGAATAACACTGAAACCAGCATCCCTTGCTGCCCAGGTGCTCCCTTGGGTTTCTGTTGCTCAACTGTGGGAATTATACTTATGCATGCAAACAAAAGAAGAAGCTGTTTTGCCTCCAGTGATTGTCTGAGTTGGTAAGTGTCCCCTTCTAGGGTAGCCGCCATGTTGGGTGTGGCCTTCCCTAGCTGGTTAGAGCAGGCTGCCTCCTTTGTCGCCAGTTCCCTCTAGGCTGCACCTGCCGGAGCCACATCCAGGGTTGTCCTCCAGTCCCAGGCTGAGCAGGCCATTTGAAACACATTTCACAAGCTCCGTCAGTGAGCTGAGGCCGGACCTGGTATTGGAACACAGCGGGCCCAGTTGCCACATTTCCCAAAACAGTTGCCAAGGAAGAAGAGTCTGGAGACACATGTTAAGAAAGAATATTGATGTGAAAGAAACAGGAAGGTCAGAGACATGCCAATATTGAGAAGGGGGAGAAGAGAAAGAACAAGAAATAAAGGTGAAGTTGTGGGGAAAGAGGTGAGTGACAAAAACCATGGAATGAATCACAGAGTGCTCTGAGAAGTCGTGAGAAACTGTCTAGATTCTAGATGGAGTCCACCTAAGCCCTGTCTCCAGGCTAGGAAGAGAGAAAAACAAAAAACAAAAAACAAAAACCTCTTCAGAATTGATGAGGTCTTTTCTTTAAAATATTTGTAGATGGTAGGCATCATCTCTCTTAGCAGCCAGTTTCTATGTCTTACGAAACTAGTGGTTGAAGAAGTGTCTCCTTGTACTAGTCAAAAGCCCCTGCTTTAGTGTTTGTTTTTTCTTGCTTAGTCACCTGGCGCATTTAGGGCCACTGGTGATAAAACAGGCTCCCACCCTAAGATTATTGGACTCTTCCTAATGACTTGTGACACATAGCCTTTGTCCTGATTCATTTATTCTTTCAACAAGCACTCAATAATTTCCTATCATATTCAAGTCATTCCTACTCAAAGCCAATGTTAATTCTTGGGCCAGTTGTTTGTAATATAATAAAATATGTTACAAGCAGGACTATTTCTTAAAGAACCAGTATTATTCAGGTGAATAACTAATAGGTGAATAGCACACACATAGACTCAGCTTCAACTAAAATGTTTTTTTAGAGGCTTTCTGTTCTAGATTCCTTGTGACTGTCCCTCTGAGACTAGTCTGTCCATGGACTGAGGGCATCTTTCCCCAAGTTCCTTTGTGACTCCGCTAAACCATCCTGACTTAAACCTAGCTTTTCTATAAAATCTACTAGGTACCTAAGGAAAAGAGAGATTTCTGGTTTTGTTTTTGTTTTCCTGACCCTTTGCCTCCTCCCACCAGGTCCCATGTCTGTGTGAGCTGAGCCCCACTACTTTCTGACAAGTCCTAATACACCAAACAAGATGCCATTTCTGGAACTAAGCTCCTACGAGAACTAATTCTCTTTTTGGTTTCTATAACTGGCCTCTGTCCTTCTCAGAGACACCTTTTCTTCACGGTTGCACCTAGAGCCTAGAGCCATGCTGTCCTGTGATGGGACCAGAGACATCTCTTGTCTGTCTATTGCCAACTTTAGCAGCTAGATTTACTCAGGTTATAATTGTGCATGCATTCATTCATTCATTCATTCAAAAACATTTATTGATTACCTAATCTGTATCAGACACTATAGATGCTAGGGCAATGAAAAAAGGAAGGGAGGGTAAGGGGAGAGAACTAGTGAGCCCTAGTGCTCTACGAGTTCATAGTCCAGTGGAGGACAACGGTAAATAAACAGATATTTATAATATAAGGTAATCAGTGCTATGATAAAAGAAAACACAGCTTGCCAAACAAGCGTGAAGACCATCCAAAGCACACATAGACATCCCCTGACAAGAGGCCTATGGGGTTGAAATTTCAATATTAATAGTTCTTTTTATTCCACACTATTTGTCTTTAATTTACCTTTTTTCTTCCTTTTGAGTTTGAGCCATAGTGCAACATGTATGCACCAAAACGGTCATACCCTTTGGTAACATCACTTCCCTGATTCCCAGTGCCTCTCCTGCCCTGCCACGCTGTCCCCTTCCCAAGGTACCTTTGGTCCTTCACTCCTCAGGCTGATGCCTGGCATGGCAGGGACTCTAGATCATGCTTCACACGGGCTGTCCAACATGCTCTGTGTCACCCTTGTGCTGTCACATTTATCTTTTTTTTCTGCATCTTTATGCACAAGTGACTAAGATAACACCGACAATATAGTAACTGGGAAATAGACATAATATTTGCTTATTACTTATAGGGTAATTCTTAATTTATGTCACAAATTTTCTACTTTTAAAATACACAGATTTTACACTGGGTTTGATAGTCTAATATTTTAAGGACTGATAGCATATAAAATCTGATTTGTTAAACCTCCCTCTGTCGAACCCAAACATGTCCAGTGAACCTACTATGGTAGGTAAGGAATCCAACCTACGTAATTTTAGTTTCAGTAACAGCTAGAAAGATAACCGAGAGGAATTTGTGTGGAGGGATTCGCATTAATGGCTCAACAAGAAAAATGTTGCAAAAGACCCTGTTGTTTGTTGTTTTTCTGGGAAGCTGGCTAGAGCTGCTCTTGGCTCACCACTACTTAAACCCAGAGGGTACATGGAGGAAAATTTCAAGGTGGGAGAATCACGCCCTCAAAATACAAATTGCTATTTGATTTAAAAGACCTTTCATAATTAGTGTACCTGGTTCTAAGACCCTGCCTGAGTCCTTCCTGATGAAGGTAGAGAACCTTCACGACAGTCACCAGACTCAAACCTTCTGAAGAAGATCCCATTTGCTTTGGCCCTCCCATAAAGTCAGGTTACCCCAGAAGTCCTGTTTGGTTTGTGTAACACTGGTTCTCAAGCTTCAGTGTGGATCAGAGTCATCTGGAAAGCTTGTTAAAATATATCTTGCTGGGCCTCACACCCAGATTCAGTAGGGCTGGGCTGAGGCCCAAGGAATTGCATTTCTAATATGTTCCCAGGTGCAGGTACTGTTAGTCGAGGGACCACACTTTGAGAACCACTGCTTTGCAAAAACCACAATATAAATCTTTGCCAGTTGGCAATTGCCATCATTTTTATCGCTGTTACATATTGAGTTCCCCTGAACTGTGTAGGGCTTAACTGAGTAAATCAAAGAGAAAATATAATTTGGCAGTGACACAATTACTAAAAGGTTTACAATTCTATACATCCTTCCAACAGCTGTGTTCTGTATCCTCTCCTTCCAAATGGATGTGAAAAATTCCATAAACATCCCTCAAGTCTTACAGGCCCCCCTCGCTGGCATGGGCCTCACCACCCCGTGCTTCCTCTTGGTCACCTGGCCCAACCATACCTTCTCCCAACTGCTCTTACCATAAAGGAGTAAAATGCCAGCGTTGCAGAAGACGGACTCAGAGCTGCTCTGTCAACACAGACTTTTGAACGAGAAGAAAAAAAGTAAGGAAAGTAAAATGGAACATCTCTTTTGGGTGGATTGCCTGATTCCCTTTAAGCCCCCCAAGTTTTTTTTTTTCAAATGAGGTTATGAAAATCTGCTTATTTGCAGGATTTTATTGGGCAAGGTTTTAAAAGCACATCCTTCCCTTTTGTCCTCCTTCTCTCATTTTATGAACGCCTGCTCTCTCAATAAAATTAAAAACACTGACAAGCTTTATATATGCTCACTAGCTTTAGGGACTGGAAGCACAAATATTTGACTTCAGCATGTGTCTGTTTATTAATTATAGGTTAATTTTTATTTGAATCACGATCTCTGTGTCTGCCTACACAACAATGAACATGTACATTCATTGTTATCACCGTTTGCATCAGAGAGCTATTAATCAATCATTAAAAGTTGCTTCATATCATCTGCAGAAGATTATTAATGTCTTATTGTTGAAAAGCTTACCTAAGCCGATGTTTTCAAAACTGAAACAGTTCATCACATTTGGCATATTTTGGCTTTTACTTAATACACAAGCCTATCTTGTTCAAATGAAGGTATCAAATGACAAAGATCACACTGGGAATAGACTGATGGAGAGATAGAGGCACAGAGAATGTGTCTAGTTGAAAGCATCCAAATATGTTTTCATTGGCGAGAATCAGCAATGAAGTTGTGGATTTAAAAGAAGCTGGGGTAGTTCATTTTCAAATTTAGTGCTCAGCCCAAGATATTTCTATTTTTGAAAATCCCCATGAATATTTTTCATTTCCTATTTTGCTGTTTGTTAATAGTTTCACAGCTTTTCGGTGCCTTGGATTGTTCCAGGTGGGTGATATTTTCCAAGTTCTAACAATATGCATCATTCAACCTTCTAAGTAAGAGTTATTAAATTTTTTCATCCCTCTGTCTCTTCAGCAGTTTCTCTGTGCCTTAAAAATAAATAATATATATATATATATATATATATATATATTTTTTTTTTTTTTTTTTTTTTTTTTTTAATGTGAGCCACATCCTTGGAAGAAGTCTTACGTAGTCATTAGAGCAGGGGCCTGGCTCTCCAGAGCCCTGGGTACAATTGTCTGCTCGCCACATGCTCTGAATTTGTCACTTACACCCTCAGTGCCCCACTTTTCCCATCAGCAAAATGAGGACAATATTACTTCTTGTAAGTGTGATGGGAATGAATCTGTGTTGGTAAAGTGTCTTGAAGTTCTCTGATGAAAACAGATAATGTGAAACCAGGTATTTTCCCAGATCGTTATTCCCTTTGGCCCAGCGGGAATTAAAGAAATAGCTACTCTAGGAGGATTGAGAAGGGTGAGGCCCTGGCCTCTTATTATGATACTTATCCTGCAAAAGGAAACAGGGTCCTTAAACATTTGTGTTGTGTTGTTTTTCTTTCTTTTTGTTTTCTCCCCACTCGCAAAAAAGAAAATGCTGTAACTCCATGGGCCACGATTATATACTCTGATCCAAGAAAACGAAGCACACTGCCATATCGTCTTCTGCCACTCAGTGGGAGAATTTCCAGATCTTGTCCTACGTAAATTTATTAAAATGAGAAGATAGGCTTTTGTAAAACATGGGGTAGGATAAGGAAAGTCTGGAAAAATTAGGTTGAAAAAAATCTGAATCCATTTCCCTATTGAGAATATAAGGGCTACAAAAATACGCTCAAGAGTGAAGGAAATAGAAGAGCATGTAGGTTATTTTAAACGCGCACGCGCGCATGCATCTATACCCCTGGAAGTAAAGGAAATAAGACATTAGGGGAAAAAGTAAAAATCTTACCGTGAAAATCTGTTTTCTTTGGTGATTTTGGATATAGGGGACACAAAGGCCTTCAGGAAACATTTGAATGTTAACCAATATTAACACTGGGGGTGCCTGGGTGGCTCAGTTGGTTAAGTGTCTGGCTCTTGGTTTCTGCTCAGGTTCTGAGCTCACAGTTCAGGAGATTCAGTCCTGCATCAGGCTCTTTGCTCACAGCACAGAGCCTGTGTGGGATTCTGTCTCTCTCCCTCTCTCTCTTCTCTCTCTCTCTCTCTCTCTCTCCTCCTTTCGGCCCTTTCTGTCTCTTTCAAAAGTAAAATAAAGTAGGGGCTCCTGGGTGGCTCAGTCAGTTAAGCAGCCGACTTCAGCTCAGGTCATGATCTGGCAGTTAGTGAGTCTGAGCCCCGGGTCGGGCTCTGTGCTGACAGCTCAGAGCCTGGAGCCTGCTTCGGATTCTGTGTCTCCCTCTCTCTCTGCACCCCCCCCCCCCACTTGTGCTCTCTCTCTCTTCCTCTCTCTCGAAACTAAATAAACATGAAAAAATTTTTAAAATAAAATAAACATAAAAACAAAACAATATCCCATCTATTATCTAGAAGCAATTTGACAGGTGGGGATTGAAAAGACCTAAGTTCAATTCCTCACTCACTGTCCTCACAGATGACAGCCACTCAGCTTCATGACCTAGTTTATCTTGCAAACCTAAAATTGTAATGATTTAATGAGCATCTATCCATAAAAGTGATATCTTTGTTAGCCTTTGTTCCACAAAAAATAGGCAGTGAGAAACTTGGAAAAGGGTAAATCTCTAAAAGCTTTGGTGTACAGAGGGGAAAAGGCAAAAACTTTTATCAAACACTCACAGAAGCCTATAAATTAAAGAAAAAATAATAGTTCTACTATACTGTGTAAGTAACATCCTAAATATTCATTTAGCACTCCCCTAGTTGTAGATATATCATAACATTAGAAAACAAAACAAAGTCAGCGAATCACAAGCTTAGCATTTGACTGGAACCCGACCAGTCATCTAGCCTAATATCTAATTTTGCCAATGAGAAAAAATGAAGCCCAGAAAGTGATTTGCTTAAGGTCACTCGAGTAATTGGTGGCAGATGGGAGAAACCAATTCAGATTCTTTGAATCGGGGTCTATTGCTTCTTCTACCATGCCATGCCACTTCTTTAAAGAGCATTCCTTCTAAGAGAGACAGAATATATAGCTTCGTTGTCTCAGCTCTACAATTCTGGTGCGCCCACAGATTAGAGACATGTTCACCCTCAGATTTTCTATTAAAGTTTTTTCATTAAAGAATTTAAGTTATTTACTTTGATGTAACAAAAAAATAAGCACAGCTATCTTTAGTGATAAGGATGTCCCTCTTCTCCAGGCTACAAAGCCAGATGACATTTCCCACCCGGCCTTGCAGTTACACGAGCCCATGTGATTGACTTCCAGCCAATGAAATGTGAGAAGTGACACATGCCAGCTCCCAGCCTGACCTGTAAAAACCTGCCACTTGCTATCCATCATATTCTTGCAACATTCACCAGCTTGATGCATGTGAGGACGGTCTCCTCAAGAGCCACACGTTGAGGATGGTAAAGCCACAGGATGAAAGGAGTCTGGGTCCCTGAACCCCCAACTGGACCAGGGTCACTCCGCTCATCAGGAACGCTTATTTTACTCTTCACATAGGAGAAAAATTAACTCCTTTTAAGATTAGCCTCTCGGATATAGATCTATATGCACTAAATCAGCTAATGGCACCTCCCCCCCACCCCCCCACACACACAAACTCAAGCACAGAATATTTACCCGCTTTGCAAATGCTCGTGTGGCTTTCTTCCATCTGCAGAGGTCACGTGGCATTCTTCATAAAACCTTGATAAAAGCCCCAGAGATTTGACATTATCTTTCAAGAGAGTGCGGTACAACATGAAAATAATTCTATTGTTGACGGCAATGAAATACATGTCTAAAATAAGACACGGATGATTCAAATAAAAAGGAGTAAAAGTTTTAGGATGTGTAGATACTTTTAACTCAGCTAGAGCTGCCGTATGGTTGCCTCATGCCTTGTATTTCTAATTACATTTACAAGGAAATTTGGTCGTCAAATTAGGCTTTAATCTGACGACTCCAAAGCCACATAAATTAGTGGACTAAGCAAGAGCTCACGGCATCTGGATGATTTGAAATGATGTGTGTTGCAAATGGAAACATATCGTTTGCAAATGCCCGTTTGAATAAAAGCTCTATGGCTTCTACAATCAAAGATATTGCAAAGATAAGCCTAAATATAGAAATACAGAGACATATGTGTGACTTCAGACACAGGAGGGTGGATTTTTGTGACATGTGTGAATTGTCTGTTGGAAGCCTTTTTGTTTTCTTTTTCTTACTTTTATCTTCTGCCTTCCCCGTGGCAGCTCTGCTGTTGGGATATGAACAGTAGCCACGTTTCTCACTCTTTAGGCGTGTTTTCTTTGGGTCCAGGGTTCATCCTTGAGCCTTAATAACTGAGAGAATTCTTAACCTAAACCGTAAAATTGTATTATCATCCCATGAGGTTGAAGGCCCTTGGTGACCAGGCACACTTAACTTCTGACCTTACGGAGATTTTACATAGGTAAAACTCTCAACGGGGGAGTCTGAAATCATCCTCAAACTAATCTATGCTGTATTAACAAATTGGAATGGATATTTAAAAAGTCCAGTGGCAAAATCTCAACTCTGTGGCTATTAAACCTAATTTGCCCTAACTCCCCGCTGATGGATTTATGCCCCCTGTCTCTTTGGAATCAAAAGCTTCTCCAGAGGATAGACTCAAAGAGGCTAAGTAAACATCACTAGACCAAATAGATGGCCTATTGCAATTCTGTCTTTACGGAGGCATCTAGCAACAATAGAAACTCTGAGAATGCAAAGTGAATCACCGAGTATTACTTCACAGATTACAATAAATGCACTGTGGTGCATCCTTGCAGTTATTTGGTGATAGTAAGAATCGCATCATGCAGCTATACTGTGGAGAATCAGTGTCTTCTTTAGTATTTAGTGGGACACTTTATTCGAAGACATGAGGTGAGTTCGCCTAAATAGAAAAGTTGGCCCTGTATCAAGTGGATGAGAATCTCAGGGGCTGTATTTTCAGTACTTCTGTTCCAGATCTCCCCTGAAGGTGTAGGACTTTATTTCGGAAAGCCCTGATTGCTCTCAACTTTGGTCTTCCTTTGCAGTGCAAGTACCTGATTCCATTTCAAAGAGGAATGTGGCAAAACTTCAAGCTTGTTTGGAATAAGCATTTTCCTTTCTCACCTAAAGGTTTATATCCACCCCCAGCCATAAAAATAAAGAAATAAATAAAAAGGTTTTGAAGGTCCAAGGTCTTTGAGGCATATACAACCTATGAACAATATGGGGTTTTTTTCTACAAGGGAGTCCCAACATTTCCGCCACAGTGAGAATATCAGAAATGCCATGACTACAGAGTTAAATTTTCCATAAAGAGTTGTTGGGTTCTTTTAGATTGTCTCCTTGTTGCGGTTTATTGTTTATCCAATCTGCATTTAACCCATTTAAAAAATAAACAACCCACAGCTTCATACCCTGGCTACCCAGAAACTTTACATTTGTAGATAGATACTAGAGAAGTTTTCAATTACATTCAGTCTGCTTTCTGCTGCCTAAAGACAGAACCTATCACTGAAACACATGGCACCACAATGGTGTCTTTGGTTAAGGAGCTAGACCACTGGACCGGACAGCTGCCCACATGGACAGTTACATGTGACTGATGGAAACACAGCCGTCTTGTCACCTTCTTATCTGAAACAGGACCCCAGACAGGAGCCATCCTGAAAGGATCTCTCAGAGGTAATACTCTGGGGAAGGTGAAGAATGGTTACTTTACAACAAAAGAGTGGTGTTTGCCCCTTGTGTTTGGGGTTTATAAGTTAAGGACTGTGTGGCTACCTCAGCCTAATTCTGAAGTGATAGCTGTGAAACCAAATGCTTCTGTCTCATTTACTAGACATCACCAAGTTCTTCTAAGTCAAATTTTCACAGCCAAGTCTTCCTTCAAAAATGTCCCTTAAAAGAAGGAATATATGAAAATCAACTGTATTTATATATGTACTAGAAGCAAAAAACCAGAAAATCAAATTTAAAATTACATTTAAAATAACATTAAAACCCAAAATACTTAGGAATATATTTAACAAAAGATGTGCAAGACCACTATATTGAAAATTATAAAATATTGCTGAGTGAAACTAAAAAAGGCCTAAATAAATGAAGAGATATAACATAGTTGCTATGGACTGAATTGTCTCCTCCCCAAATTCACATGCTGAAGCCCTAACATGCAACGTGACTGTATTTGGAAACAGGGCCTGTAAGAGGTAATTAAGGTTAAGTGATGTCTAAGGGTGGGGCCCTAATCTAACTGGGTTGGTGCCTCAAAAGAGAAGTAGGAGACACCAGAATTCTCTTTCTCTGCCACAATAGCTGTAGGCAAACAATGAAGACAGACATCAGCCAACACCTCAATCTTGAGCTTCCCAGCCTCTGGAGCTGTAAGAAAATACATTTCTGTTGTTTAAGCCACCCAGTCTGTGGCATTTTGTTACAGCAGCCTGGGCTGAACAACAGTCTTGGATTTAAAAATTTTTAGTATCATTATTAATACTACCAATATTAAAATATTGAATATTAATATTCTTGAGATGTCAATTCTTCCCAAACTCACCTAGAGTTTCCATGAAAGCACAGTCAAATAGATTTTAATTTTTTCCCAGAAATTGACATTTGATTCTAAAATTTTCCTGATGATAGAAGCGAGAAAAGACAAAGTGAACCCGAAAAGGAAAAGCAAAGTTGAAGGACTCCACTTCTCTCCTAATTTAAATATTTTTTTCTAAAGCCACAGCCATCAAGACATCATGGTATTGATGAAAGGTAGACAACCCAGGTCAATGCAACAGGATAGAGGGCCCAGAAATAGACCCATGCCCACCTGGTCAATTGGGTTTTGATAAAGCTGCTAAGGCAGTTCCGGGGGAAAAGAAAAGCCTGTTCAAAAATTGGTGGTGAAACACTTGGATATCCACATGCAAAAAGAAAATCAACATTGACCACTACTTCACATCTCACACAAACAGTAATAGGAGATAGATCATAGCTCTAACCATGATGGCTAAAACTAGGAATATTCTAGAAGAAAATGACATTCATATCTGGAAAATAATTTTTAAGAGGACAAAAAGCACTAGTCATAAAAGAAAAAAAATTGATAACTAAAACTTTATCAAAAATAAAAATGTTTACTCATTAAAAGCACCGTTAAGAAAATCATCCTTTCAATATTTTCTCATTCAAACTGTGTGTGTGTGTGTGTGTGTGTGTGTGCGTGCCTGTATCTGGCAAAGGACACGTACCCAGTGTATATACAGAATTCTTATAGATCTCCTGGATGGCTCAGTCGGTTAAGCAGCCGACTCTTGATTTTGGTTCAGGTCATGATCTCACGGTCATGATCCCCTGGTCTTCAGATCAACCCCCCGCGTTGTGCTCCACACTAAGCATGTAGCCTGCTGGGGATTCTCTCTCTCCCTTTCTCTCTGCCCCTCCTCCACTCTTGTGTGCTCTCTCTCTCTCTCTCTAAAAATAAATAAAACTTTTTAAAAAGAATTCTTATAACCCAATAAGACAAACGATTCAATTTAAAAAAAGAAAAAAGACTTGAAAAGACACGTCACTAAGTGAAAACACATTCACTAAGTTCAACATCACTCACTAAGCATCCAAGAAATGCAAATTAAATCTTGGTGAGGTTCCTGTTCACATTCACTACAATGACTAAAATTAAAAAGACTGATTACACTAGCAAGAATGTGGTATAACTGGAATTCTCATATATTGTTGAGGAGAGTATAAAATGGTACAATAATTTTGGGAAAACGTTTGGGAGTCCTTATAAAGTTAAATACACACCTACTTAGCAATCCCATTCTTAGAGATCTACCAAAAAGAAATAAAAGCATGTGTTTGTAAGAAGCCTTACACATGAATGCTTACAGCTGCTTTATTCATAATAACTGGAAACTGTAAACAGCATACGTGTCATCACCTAGGAAAAGAGATGAAGTATATAAAGATATATTCATACATTATAATAGTATGCAGTAATTAAAAGGAGAAAACTACTGAAACATACAATAATATGGATGAATCACATAACCATTATGTTGACTCACAGCTAGACACAAATGAATATCTACTATAAAGTTCCACTTATATGAAGTTCAGGAATAGACCAAACTAATCTACGGTGTTAGAAATGTGAATAGCGGTTGCCTGTAGGAATGAGGATTGATCAGAAAAAAACACAAGGGAAATTTCTGGAGTGTTGAAGTTGTTCTGTTTCTTGATAAGGATGTTTGTTGCATGTGGATATGTATTTGTCAGAATTTATAGGACTGTACACTTAAGGTCGGTGAATTCCAGTGCACGTATATTTTATCTCAAAAGAAATGTAAAAAAAAAAAAAAAAAAAAAAAAGAGTAAAGGAAAAGTACCCTAGAGAAGACCTGAGCTACACCAAACTTTGTAAGATACCTAATTCTGCTCTCCAAATGTTCTCTAAGATCACTAAATATTTCTTCTCTACCACTCCCTCCCCACCTGAGGGCTCTATCTAGTCTTCAAATGGAGAACCAGTCTATGAAGTGTTAAAGTTACAGAGGAAAAACACAAAGGCCAGGCAGGAAGAGTGGAAATATCTTATTCTAACATTGGCCCACCTTCATTGCAAATATTTAACACTTCTCCAAATTAAGTGTATCTCTTACCAGGTGATGATGACTAATTATAATGATGATAAGTCGTTAATATTTGTATAGTGATTTATAATTGACACCGTGTTTAATATTTGAGAGGAGGTATGCCTGGGTGTTACTTTAAAATCTACACCCTTCATTTGTTCATTTTCTTCTCTAAGAGTTTTGACCTCCTTGGACTACTCATATTTCCAGCTAATGAATGAGCATTAAAGAGTGATTTGCTTATCCATATACTTGTCCCTATGAATCTGAAGAATCACTTCCGCTTTTGTTTTTACAATCCCCAAAACCAATTCTGCTTTATTCCTTGGATTCTAAAACTTTAGAATCCAGTGAGTTGGAATTACACTGGATGGTTCAGTACTTTAGGCTCCTTTTTGTTACTCATTTATTCATCTAACAATCATGTAAGTACTAAGTACGGTGTGTTGGGCATTTCTAGATGTCAGAGTTTCACTGTAAAATGAATCCAGTCCTTGCTCTCAAAGACAATCTTGTAGCAGAAATTTAAATAATGCAATACAAGGATGAAAGTGTAAACAAAGGCATTTCAAAATGTTATGAAAGTCCGAAGGAAGGAGGTGGTGTGTAAGGTTCCGTACCTTGAATCTCTTCGGAATGAAGTGAGGTGTTCATAAACAAAGAAATCATGCAGAGCAGGAGAGGGTGGCATAGAAAGCATCAGAGATGTCATATTCAAGGTGTTCTCAAAGAAAAGCATCATGTAGCCCAGAGAAGGGGTATGTAAGATGGAAAGGAGATTAGGGTGAAAACACCATTGGCAGAAGAAGAAACATCAGCAAAGGCATGGTAGCATAAAGGACTAGGTGTGGTCCTTTCTCCAAATGCACTGGGTGAGTAGTGGCAAGGTTGCTCTGGGCAAGAAGGAATAAGCCCAGAAAAGGAAATCACGATGGTCATGGTACGCCAGGCAAAGAGCCTGGAAGTTATTCCGTAGGCTAAGGGGAGCTGCTGCTTGTTGAAATAAGAAACTGATGTGATCATATAAGGACTTCAAAAAGATGCCACTGGCCTCGGTGTATAGCAGTGGTTCTCAGCCAGGGTGTATCTGCACAGGGTATGAGTTGCATCAAAAGCAGCTTTGTGTTCATTGCAGTTAAGTTGATGCAGTTTTGAGTGGCATACTACTTTTATATGTATTAGAATAAAGTTAGGAATGTCATTCATTCACCTGTTTCTCATTCATTAATTTTGTAACCCATATGCTAAGATCTTCCTTGCGTCTCTCTCTCCACCCTTCTCCCCTACTGTAGGCTGTGACCACATTCATGTGCTCCCTTGCTTTCTAGCTGTCAACTGGGTTAGGACAACAGGGCATGAGCAGGAAGCTGGAGGCAAGACGATAAATCAGGGTTTTCTTTCCTTCCCACACCCTTCCGTGCTAGATTGGTTCCCTGTGCAGGTTGGCTGTGCCCCTCTACTGAAGCGATTCACTCATACACGCTTTCTTTCCAAATTCCAGCAATTTTTTCCAGTAACTGTCGCTTCCTTTACCCACTCGGCCAACAGGCATAAGCGCTCCCAGCTCTTACCAGCCTGAGATCCCTTGTGACCCTTTGTTCCTTTTCCTGAACCATATCCACACCTTAGTAAATAGTTCTTTTATTAAATGTTAATGTACCCAGTTTAAGTGTGCCTTCTGTTTCTACAAGGATGCTGACTGATCCACATACCGTTCTCTCACACTTACTATGAAGCAGAAACTCTTGTTAGCCCTGACAAAGAGCCGTGAAGACAGAAAATCCCCTCATGTTTTGAAGCTTAAAGTAAAGGAGACATGCAATAACAAATAAATGCATAAGTATAATATAATGCTGAGAAACTGCATTTGCTGATGTGCTGAAAAAGAAAAGGGTAAAAATAAGCAGTTGTGAACTACATGGCCTGGGTTTAGGGGTTGGCTTGGGGGTCCTAGTTTGAATAAAAACCCGAGTCAAGTTGATGTTTTTCCCACTAATCTTAAGCATACCCACATTCCTGATATGATTGGGGGTGGAAAATAAAGAGAGAGGAACAGACACAAGACATATTTGGACAGAAGATCCAGTGGAGCTTGGTGACCTACCTTTGCTGATGGTTGGTCCCTAGTGGGATTGTGGGACGGTGGAATTCCTAGGTAGGAAGCAAATGGGAGAGTTGATTTGGTGGGGAAGGTAAGTTTCATTTGGAATATAACTGAGTTTGAGTTGCCTATTCCAATGAACATATCCATTTATCAGTTGAAACTATAGACATAGTCCTAAGAGCAGGACTCTGGGCTGAAGGTATGAATACGCATTCATCTTCCGCAATGAGCGGTAGTTGACTCTTTGGGAAGAAAGAAGATTTTTCAGGGAGAGGGTTTAAATGAGAAAGGGGCCAAAACCAAACTGACCTTTAAGTATGTGAAGAAGAAGGATGGACCACTAAAAGAGAGTGAGAAAGAGTGATATGAGAAGGAGGAAAAGAAAGAGGCGAGAAGAGTCCCCGAAAACACAAGAAAATTTTAAAGGTGTCAAGACTGTCTGGAGATCAGGTAGGGTAAGGATAGCACAGCGTTCAACGGATTGAGTGAGCAGATTGAGTTCTGGGCGCATTGACCCGAGCAACTGCAACAGCATGGAACCAGGAGCCCGATTAGTCTGTGTAATTTAAAGACCCATGGCTTTGGAGTCAGAGACCTGGGCTTGAGTTCTGATCCTAGCTCTCCTCTAGGTATGTGGCTTAAGCAAGTCACTTAATCCCTCAGGGTCTAAATTCCTCCTTCAGGTGAAAATCCCCATTTTGGTTTTGCTTTTTTTTTTTTTTTTTTTTTGAGTCAAGTGAGTTAGACTGGTGAAAATACATCATTAAATGTGCTCTATAAAGTGAGGTATTGCTGAACTAATAACAGAGGTGGCTCACTTTATGCAAATGAGTGAGTTCCTGAAAAGTTGCACAAATCAAATAGTAGTCAATGTTTTAAATTAGTTTGCTACTTAAAGAAACCTGCGGTGAATCTTTTGGAAAGTGACAAGTCTTTCTTTCTTAATGGGAACAGTCATTCTGCAATATTTTTTCTTCCTTCCTCCCTTCCTCCCTTCTTTCCTTCCTTCCTGCCTTCCTGCTTTCCTGCCTGCCTTCCTTCTAACCTTCCTTCCTTTCTCTTTCCTGTTTTTTTCATTTCTCCTTCTTTTCTTTCTTTCTCTGTGTCTTCCCTTTTTTTTTATTCTTCATTTTACCTGTATGTTTTTTTTAAACCACAAGGGAAGACAGAACCTATCTTAGGAAACACAGGACACAAAACAAAGATTGACGTCTCTTAGAAAAGAAATTTAAGAAATTGGGATGAGATGGAATCATGCTTATCCACACACTGAGGCAGGCTTGGAAAGACAGAATACCCACGACTATGAAGAGAAATGGACAGTTCTTCAAATAGCCATGCCTACCAATGCCACAAGTGCACAGAGGCAGCAGCCTTTTGAACCAAGGGATCATCAACTGGCTAAGAAATACTCGTAGGCGTCAGTAAATGACCCGAAACATGAGGAAAAAGCATAAAGATAGAGAAAAATCTGAAAGAAAACCAGGTAATAGAATCATAGAAGGGAAGGAGGAGGGGAAAAGAGGAACGAAGAAGCGTGAAGAAAAATCAGAGAATAAAATTAGAAACAGAGACCATAAACTTCAGAGGTCAACTTGGATGGGAATCACGACTCTGCCAGCTCCAGGTTTTTTTGACCTTGAACAAATTCTTTAGCCATTTTCTGAGCTCCTTCCCTCATCTATTGATGCAGATAATCACACACACCTTATAAAGCGGTCGTGGGAATTAAGTGCAAAGGTAAGCGCCTGGGAGATTCTTGGGTCCACCTTAAGTCCTCACGGCTTCTGCTTTCCCAGAGCTCTTTGTTTCCCCGCTGTGACTGTGCACCTTGCACACAGGGACCAGGAGGAAAGCAGTCTCGAAGAAGCAGTTGAGCAGTGGCCTGCCTCATGCCTGGGCTCACAGGGTATCTGGCCCATCGTGGACTCACTCCAATAGCCCCGTGTGCGTTTTTGTCTCGTCTTTTTCTCTGCCTTTGCTAGAAATTAGCAACTCTTTCCACGGCTTCTGGTTTAGAGATTCTGGATGCTGTATGCTCTGAAAACTACAGCCATAAACCGCTAAAAATTACCACATTATTTATTCAGAGTCATCAGCTTCCCTGCCTCTGATGACCCCATATTATCACACTCTGAAATTAGAAACCTTGCATTTGCAATTTGACTGTGTTGGATCTAGGTTTTCACAACATGTAGTTTGCACAGTAATAATACTTATAGATCTTTCATTTTTCTACAGAAATTAATTGCCTAAACCACAATGATTTATAGTCACACTGAACATGATTATTAATTTTCCTGATGATTATACCTGTGGGCGGCAACAAATCTACTTGTGATAGACCTGGCTTTGAATTGCTGCTAAAACTAAAATGTCCATAAGGTAATAACAACTAATTTTTACCTTAATCAACTTACACTTAAAAGAATTTAATATAGGGCACTTGTGCCTCGTGGGGAAACTTGTTTGAAATATAAGGTGCTGAGTTATTTATGAGAATAATTATATATTTGTTACTCTAGTTTGTACTGGGAAATCAGGATCTGAAATGAGTCTGCGATACATTAAAAATATAATGAACTCAGCGGAATTGTACACACTAAAGAACTTTTGCACTAAGGTAAATATATAACCTGGCATAGCTACTCTGGTTATGAAAAAGAAGAAGATTATTAAAGCTCACTAAACTGTGCTCCCTTTTTTTCCTTCCCTTATCCTGCTAGTGCCTCGAAGTGCTATCATTGTTAACAAGAAAGGTAAGGCATTTGATACCTAAGAGAACGATCTTGTCCTTTCTTCCTCATTACTCGCTCTAAAATTATTTTCAGGCCTTGCTCTCGTATTCCAATCGGTACAGGTCCCTATCAGTCATTCATGATGCAGGAAGAGAACGTTGGTCTGGGGAAACCGAACCCGGACTGTGCGATCTCGGGTCTCACAAGCACTGCCCCCCTTCATTTCATGGTGCTGGGTGGTTCATTCATTTCTGTAGATTTGTTTCTCTCTATTGGGATACAAGTTATAAAAAAGAGAAGGCTCTGATTATTGGTTGATATGCATACCTTCTATAATTCTGTATGTTCGTATCCCAGAAATATTTAAGGCTTTTTTCCTGATTGGTGGCATTATGCAGTTATGCAAATAATCTGTTATATCTAGGCACATTATGCCGTTATGTAAATGATCTATTTCATTTATATTTCCCACAGAGTAATGGGGTAGGGAAGAAATGCTCTCCCGCATTTCCCCTGGTTTTTAATGAGTTGTTCAGACATATTCAGCTGGTGATCAGTCTTGGGATTTCTGGGTGGTGTGTGAGTTAGCCTTTCTGAGCACCACAACCTGTCTCTACCTTTCCTGTTCAATTCAGCAGTTTTTTATTGAGTGCTTATTGGGTGCAAATGTTTGTGGAGATGGGGATGGCCCATAGGGGTTCAGGTCTTGCTCAGGTAGAGTCTGAGAGAGATGTTATTTACCTTGTGATCTTCCCCATCTGACCACTGGGACACTTGATGAAGGTTGGTTTAGCTCCATCCATTTTCGAACTTCATAGCCAGACCAGAAAAGATTTTTAAAATTCAGAAATTTTTTAAATGAAAAAGGAGAATAATTTAGAATGACCAATTGCATGCTCTGCAATAAAATATTCAGAGTAAACTAAATAACTTTAATTATAGATATGGCCAGAGACGGGAGGCTGTAAATAAGATACAAATCTAAAGTTCCCTTGCATTTGATAGTGAGTTAAGCTTATGCTTATTTGCCTGACACCTCACTTCCGGTTTCTTGCTACACTAAATAGGAATTTAAACTAGATCTATCACTTCTTTTTTTTTTTTAATGTTTACTTATTTTTGAGAGAAAGAGAGAGGGAGAGAGAGAAAGAGAGAGAGCACAAGTTGGGGTAGGGGCAGAGAGGGGGATACAGAATCCAAAGCAGGTTCCAGGCTCTGAGCTGTCAGCACAGAACCCAGTGTGGGGCTCAAACTCACAAACTGTGAGATCATGACCTGAGCTGAAGTCAGACGCTTAATGGACTGAGCCACCCAGGTGCCCCAATCTTTTACTTTCTTTTATCAAGCTTGATATACTAATGCTAGAGAATATTCAGCCTCTGTCAGCAACTGCTCAACATTCACTGATTCATTTAACAAACAGTTACTGAGTACCTACCTACCTTGGTCAGGGCGTCAGCCCTCTTGGAGGAAGAAAAATCCAAGAACGCATGTGCAAACGTGCCAGCAGTTAGGAAAAAGAGGCACCTAGGCTCTAAAGTATCCTTGTCTGGTAGATGCGAAAAGGTTCAGACTTTCAGGTCCTAAGTCTTTTGCAACCACATTTAGCTGTAACAATATATTCTGATTAGCTGCTGCACCTGTCTGGGCAAATACTGGCTTACATTTCTCTGAATAAACAATCTATAAAGTCATCCTGTTTCTCCCCTCCATGGTAGTTGCAGTGGACAGGATTTAAAACAAAACAAAATAAAACAAAACAAAACAAGAAAAATAAAAAACTCCTCTGGATCTGGGTGCAAGTAATTTCTGATCTGAGTATTCCACCAAAAATCTTTCCCTAGTGCTTAAAAAAAAAACCTCTATAGTTTCTTCCTGTGTCATATTATCTTGTTGTTTAACCACTTCATGATCAATTTTATGTCTTTTGAATCAGTGCTAAGTACTCAATCTGATGAGGTTTTTCAAATCCTCTTGTAAGTGGAAGATTTTGATGAGGAAGAAAACAAAAACAAGAATAATTCTTAAAACTCTCATGAGTCTGTACATTCCCAATAGAATATACTGGTCATTAAGTGTTTCTGATTATAATTCAATTCACTAGCATTTATTATGTATGATAATCATATTATTGTTCCCACTTATTCACTCCCCCTTCCCTGCAAGAATATTCTATTTCCAATCTATTGCCATGGGACTTTTTTTTTAAACATTTATTCATTTTTGAGAGACAGAGAGAGACACAGCACAAGCAGGGGAGGGGCAGAGAGAGAGGGAGACACAGATTCTGAAGCAGGCTCTAGGCTCTGAGCTGTCAGCACAGAGCCCAACACAGGGCTCAAACCCACATACCCCAACATCATGATCTGAGCCAAAGTCAGATGCTTAACGGACTGAGCCACCCAGGCACCCTATTGCCACGAGACTTAAAACATCTTGCCGGGGAGAAGTAAACTTTGCCCACCTGGTATCTGGCTTAGTCATGTGACTTGCTTTGGCCAACGAAATGAGAGGGAATGTCAGGTGTACCTGTTCTGAGTAGAGAGGAAGCCATAGAAAGAAGGAATACAAGCAGGAGGAAAAGAGTCAGGCATGGGGGGAAGGAAGAAGAAGCAGATAAAAGGAGCAGAGGAAAAGGCATCACTGAAGATGAAGAGTGTGGATGAGGAACACAGACTGAGGGATGCCATAGAAGCTGCGAGAGAAGAAGAATATGAAAAGGGGGTACTAAGGGTAGAGACAAAGGGGGTGCTTCGAAAGCACTCTGAAAACGCCGAGAAAAAATGGAAGCTAATAGCAAAAGAAAAAAAGAAAAAAGGCAGATTGAGTATTTAAAAGGGAAAAAGCTTGAGTATTTCAAATGAAATCGAGTCATGGAGGATTTAAAATGAAATTTTTAAAGTGCATCCTAAATACGAAAACAAGAAAAGAGTGGGAGGAGTTAAGGTCCTAGATGAGTACGGTGACAAGGGGGACGAAATGGAAGGAGGGTGAAAAGCAAAACGGTTTAAAGCAGCCCACTGATAATGCGCTAGAGGACATGCTAGAGAATGAAAAGTTAGAAGGAAGAAATTAGAAAAGCATTAATTTTTTTGTTTACTATTATGTTACATTTTGTCTTTTTATCTTTTTATTATTGTAAATGGATTGTGCCAACAATACGTGTACTGCATATTGTACATCATTCTGTAGGTGATATTACATATATAAATCTGGAACAGTATCAGATGAAAATGCACCCAAAAGGGAAAGCACGCATAAAAGTCCAAGATAAACTATAACTTGACAACATGCACACACACACACAAAGATCATCCGTTCCAGATTGTATACCCTTAGCTTTGTAATGCCAGCTTTAAATTATGTTTGCCTTTTTTGAGCATTTGCAGACGTATTAAGTAGAATCACCAACTAATATTTGTTTTGCTTTTTCTTGGAGGAAAATCCTCTGTCACTGTGGATAAGTCACTGAAGGTGGTGGAATCGCACAACTGCACACTCGACAGGTGCCGATGGTCCGCCCAGCAAACAGACCAGTTCCTTCAGACACCTCCATGCAGGCTTTCCCTACATCACCTGAAGAGGTTTACTTCTTGCTTGCACATTATTTCTTTCAATAGGTTTTCACACTTTTGTCTCAGGGAATTAAGTTCTTTCCGTTGGGACTAAATTCTATGCCGGCTAAGAAGAGGATTGAGGCATCAGTATCCTTCATGCAAGAAAGAAAAATAAAAGATTCCCTCCCAGTATTTGTGCTTGGTCTTTGCCCGGCCAGGCTGAAGTTTGCTGTCTTCAAAAGTAGGAAGTCTTTTGCAGAATAGGCTACGTGCCAGATTTAGTCTGGGCCTCGTGGGCCTGAGATTTACTGTTTTTAATCTTTTTACTGATGGGCATTCTAAATACCTGTTTCATGCAATGTTTAATTTCAGCACAGCAGGTATTAGTGTTTCCAAAAATGGGAATAAGCCGCCTGTTTCCTTGAATGATGAAATGCCTAAAACACAGCTAGGTTTTTACATCATCTAGCCCTTTATCCCCTTAACAGCTAGTGCCTGTTCCTTTAAAAATGGTACTTTTTATGGGTTCCCATGACCATTTCTAATTTTCCATAGCCCATCTTCCCCACTAAGAATGTAAAGCTCCATATCTGTATTCACTTGCACACTTTTTGAACTGAGGCTAACACACCGAAGAAAGGTTGGCGGCTGCTTCCGTTCAACAAGATGGTGGCCTAAGGACATCATAGAAGAACAATCTCTCCAAATTTTTCTGTGCAGATGTTGATGACACAAAGAGAAATTATCTCCAAAATCGTCAGCAATTCCATTCACAGTATCTTTGCTAATATTTACATAATCTAAGGACATGTTCATTCCTCAGTGCTCCGTGAAAAATTTTCTTCAATGAGATGTAACCTGTGAAGCTGTTGCGACAGGGTAGACTAATGTGTTCAGTACAACATTTAAAAGGGAAGGCACTTGCGTTTTTAACTGCTCCGTGACGGCAGGAAGGAGCTGACGGCGTAGTTATATAAATTTACCAAGCACACCCACATTGCGCACATGTGCGTGCACACACACACACACACACGCCACAAAGAAGGGGAAAGGCAGAAATTTTCATATAGGAAAAGAATAAGTCATCCAGGCTTTCAAGGGTGAGAGAGTTCCTCAAGCTAATAGAAAAACTATGTCAGTCAAGTATTTATTAAGTATGCGCACCTAACTGGCCCGGTGTGAAATGCTTTCTACATGAGATATGTGATTCTCTATGATGAAAGCCCTTCAATAACACGTCTCCAAGTCTAACCCTTTTCTATTTCCCCAGGGCCCCCTCTTACCTCTTCCCACTAAGTCCGTTTCAGTAATAAATAAATACATAGATAAAATTAAAGTTTTATAAAAGATTCTTTAAGAGGGAAAGCATAGAACTAAGTGGGCTCGGCAAATCTCAAAAGTAAAGAGAAGAAATTAAGAACAAAGAGCTCAGACAAAATGCCTTGTCCTTTCAACCTGCTTTCCAAATTACAGCTAGAAGGATGACGCCACAGGTGAAAGCTGATAATAATATTGAGAAACCAACATTGATAATGATACCAATTTTGGTAACGCTCATCAGAGCTGCCACTTGAGTACTTAGCAAGTGCAAAGCATCCTGGTAAATACTTTCCATACTTGACTTCCTCTAATCGTGTTTGTCCTCTCTTGAAACGGCTTTCCTTTGCCCTCAGGGTAAATTTCAACCTTTAAGAACAGAATAGGTAAATCCTTGCTGAAGTTAATCTCTCTTTTAACCTTTTGGTCTCATTTCCCACTACCTTACATTCCACATGCCAGCCTTCAAGGACTTCCTTCGGTTCTAAAACACTTTGCTCTCTCTCATTTTAGTCCCAGTCCCACTTCATCCAATGGCCTCAATGCCTGTGTCACCTCCTGCAGGGAGCTTTTCCTGACCTCCCACATCTCAGGGAGCTGTCCCTCCTGGTGCACCGAACACTTGTGCTTGCTGCCATTGGTGCACTTATTCTGATGTATTATAAGGTCCTGCCTCCATATTCTCCATTAGACCATAAATTCCATATGGACAGAGGACTGAATGCCAGACTTACAGAGTGTTCCCAGTAAATATTTATAGAATCGATGAACAGATGAATAAATTCCTATCTCTATATATCGCTTAAAGGGAAAGGAAGCAGAAGTGACTCTATCATATAACGCTACCTTTCCCCAAATGGGAGGATGGAATTCACTGTCTCTGGTGTTCATGTCAAAAGAAGTCTGTTCGTTCCCAGAGAACAGTGGGACATCTTCCTGTAGTCTAGCACAGTGTTCTCTAAAATGAGCTGTGCAGAATGATCCTTTGATACACAAGAAGAAGTGCTAAGATGTCCATTTATACTTATTATTAAAAATAAGCTTTATGGGGCACCCGGGTGTCTCACTCGGTTGACTGTCCGACTCCGGCTCAGGTCATGATCTTGTGAGTTTGTGCCCCTCCTCTGGCTCTCTGCTGTCAGGGCAGAGCCCACTTCAGATCCTCTGTCCCCCTCTCTCTCTGCCCCTCCCCCTCTCAAAAAGAAATAAACACTAAAAAAGTAAGCTTTGTAAGTATTTACTATATGAATTGACACTCATGCCCACCCTGATTTGTATTGCATGTCAGACAGCTTTGAGCAGTGCGGTGAGAGCCCTGGATGCTGAGGGCCGGGAGTGACAGCATACACAACATGCAATTACTGGGGGGTTACACGCACTGATCAAATGGATTTATGGAGTCTGTTAGCTAACTTTAGTCACATGAACCTCACAAAGTAGTCACCTAAGTTTTAAAATTGCTGCAAGGGTACAAATTGAACTTAATACGGATTGCAAAAAATACAGCTCAGACAGGATACCGCTCGTACAAGCAGGAGCTGCCACAGACGTACACCCTTCCAAGCGTGAGCTCATCAACAGCCACATTACTCACTGAAATAAGGACAATATAATTTTATATGACAAGTGAACCAAAAATAATAAAAAAAAATTAAGTCGGCTACCTTCATTGTCACAAATGATAAATTTTGCTCCAGGTGTTGTGCCTGAGATATTAACTGATGATACTATTATATGTATATAATTTATAGACAAACACGTATGGATGTATGCTCAAAGGACTTTTTTTTTTTAATTGAGGGATGGCCAATAAAAAAAGCTTGAAGAACATCAGTCCAGGGAGGAGCAAGTCCCTTCCTGCCTGCCCATTCCACCTTCCACTCCCTCTCCCTCCGCTCTCTCAAAGCCCAGAGCCTGCTACTTTTTTAAAGCCCACTTTATGGTCCATCCGATCCTGTGATAACTACCCAGTTTCCATATATCTCTCATCCAGGTCAACCCTCTACTGTTGTGGAAGTCAAGCCACTGAATCAAGGGCCAGCTGTGGCTTTTAAGTCAAAACCGTAAGGCGCTGGAGAAATACCACCGTTGGATATTCCCTTAATATCTTTGTCAGTGTAAAAAATACACCAGCAACACCTGAATACAATGAAATATAAGCCATAGTCCCTGCCCTCAAGGAACTGGTTAAAAGAGAGAATGTATACAGTGTGAAAAAACTGACTCATGTCAACAGTGTCCAACTCTTCCTTCTTCCTTGGGCTCTCAAGAGTGGGAAGCAGGTGTCCTTCTGCGGTCTCATGTCTGAAAGTAAGCAGGGGCGCACAACCCCAACCCCCTATTTGCCGCTTTTGATGTTCATCAGCGCCGTTGCAAGGGCTTTCACCCCATCACACAAAATGCATTATAAAATTTCACAGCGCCCCAAATTTTCAATACCTAATCATGCAGACTTTACTGGAGGTAGATTGAAACTGCAGGACCTACCAATATACAAGGTTTTGATGATTTTACTGGAAATCCTAGAAATGGAACAGTTGTCTTGAAGAAACGAGGGCATTCTTTGAGAGAGGTCCTGGAGGAGACTTTTAAGATCCCGTTTAAAATTTGACATATTAATGATCTCCCCTTCAACCCAACATTCGCTGCTATGAAAATGTTTAAAGGAATTCACTCACCATTGTCCCTGTTAGTTGGAAATGAGGGCTTATTGATCCCCGGTATCGATCTGCTACTTTAGATAAAAACAATACTTTCCAAAGTACTCTCAAAAGAGTTTAAGGACTAAAGTAAAAATGTAACTTATGCTGGTTACTAGGTGATTGATCACAACTGATTTTGCTGCCACAGAACATAACTTACTGTGACACTGCTTATCTGGGCCCTGGAGTCAGCCCTCATTGAACTGTGCATTATGTATGAATGATTGATGCGGGTTTGAATATTTTGTTAGATTCAACTTTCAATCCATTTTCCGTAGCTGACTTACATAAAAGATGAGTCCCACTGAAAAGTTCTTCAGGAGGAATGTAACAATTATGAATTTAAGCGATCTCTGGTGATTTTGTTCATCTGGCAAAGTTAATTCCTGCTTTGTTTAGAATCAGGGGGCTGACGTCAAGCCTGGCTCATTTGGGCAGGTATTTTTCCAAATGAAATATCTTTTTTGTCCATGTCAGAAATTTAGAAATACAGAAACCGGTTAAAACCCTACGAAGGTCAGGGAAAGGGGGAACAGTCAGGCGAACACGTCTCTTGGGAACTGTAACATTTGAACTTTATATCCTGACCCACGTTAATTCGACCTTATTTATTCATATCATTGTACCTAACTGAAATATATATTTTTAACATTTGCAAGGGATTAGATTAAAGCCCCCACAAATGGCAGTGGACATACAGCGATATAATGCCTTCTCCGTCAGATTACGGGATGCGAATTCATGATCTCTTTGTCCACAGAAGGACGAGGCTTGACGATGTGAAATGACAGCTGTTTTCATCCCGGTCAGTCTGTTTCATACAACGGTCCATCATTAGAGATCATTACTGTATTACTATTGTTAACAAGGAAGAATACAGCCTATGCCTTAGTCTGTCTGAGATATAATAAGTCTTATGGAACAAGAGTACCCTAAAGGCCCTTCGCTTCTAAAAATGATTAAACTTCATTCAAATCCCAGCCTGTAACCCACTTCTGGGCATAGCATCAAAGTCAGCTCCATAGGTGTGATCTAAGGCGGTATACTATTCCTGCCTCAGGTTTTGCACAAGAGTGGTTTGCATGCATTATCCTCAAAGAACAGATTGCCTTTTACCAAAATCCTATGCATTTTGGCACTTGGTGAGTGTCTTAGATGGCATTAACTGTAAAACATTTCTTTTTACATAATTATGGCTTTGTTTTGAGTGTGTGCTAAGATGGTTGTAAAAGTTTTAAATGTGAAGGGCTTGGGGAATAAGAGAAAAATCTTTGAACAAAAATGAAAGCCTGTTGTTAACAATCAAAGTTAAAAATTTTCCTGACAGTCTTTCCAAACTTGAGGAAAAAAACTCCACACGGTTATTTTAATAATTGTTCCCCAAATTACACCATTATCGGAAATGTATGGAAAATAGAAGTTGTGATGATTGTCTAAACACCTGGAGAATTAGAACTATTGTTTTCCGGGCATATTTATGTAGCAATACGACCATTTTGTCAATAACTGATAAAAATAAATGCAGAGAGACCTGGTGTTTATTCTAATAATGAGAAACCCTTCTCGGGTGCTCAGGAAGGGTCTTTGCCTCAGGCATTACTCTGACGCCTGAATCCACCAACCTTGCCATGAATGTGTTAATTGACATGCTTGTATAAATTTTAGTAAAGCCATAATATTTTTGCATGGCAACTATTAAAAATATTTTTTTCTCTTAATTTCACCAGGGAGGCTGAGACTCTGAATTTTTCCCCCTTGCAGGAGGGAATAATTTAGATTTTCTTCCATCCCTGTCAGAAGTTGAACAGACGAACAAAACAGATTCTTCAGAGACAATTTTACACAGAGTTACATCCATCCAATTCAATTATAAATTAAATTGACTAACGAACCATAGCTCATTATGGGAATCAATTACTCAGAACTGTCTTTGGACCAAAAATGTGGAAAATAAAAAATAATGGTCATACTTCAATATACCAGATTGTCAACGTTTGAAAGCTCTGTTTTTCTCTAGCTTGGCATAGTCCAACGCCAAAAAGAAATGATAATCATTTGTTTTACTGCTCCTAGAGATGTTCTCGTTTTATGAAGACTAGTTAATTCTTGAGTTTTGATCTCTTTGGGACGAGTACCTCAGGCTTTTCTGAGATGACAGGCCAACCCTGGAGTCATGTACTCACATGGGGATCTTTCAGATCAACTTATGCAAATGTGTTATTAAAAGGAGCCTCCTTTTAGCCTCTAGTGCCACCCAAGCAATAAGAGTCAAAAATCTTGGGAGGTCATGTTAAAAAGAATTTTATTAATAAAATGATTCAAGTAACAGAATGGTGTGGGGGGCCGGGGGCAGGGCATACCTCTCTGGAGCATTTTCAGTTCAATTGTTTAGTAAAAGTAAATCCATGAGGAATCCAGTGCCTGCTTTATTTACCGAGCAGTAGGCCCTGATAAAGAAACACCATTAAGGCAATAACACTCTCTGCAATCTTCCTCTTTTTGTGGTCCACAGTCCAGAAATTTTCCATCTGTTACAATGAATTAAGAAACTGTTCTGTTTGAACATGTGTAGGTAAAGGTGAGATGTATCGGCGCATACAGACCTCAACACCGGGGACGTGTCATAACACAGTGTGGGAGTCTTTTGCCCACATAACATATCACGGTAAGATGGTCAAAGAACTGTACTGACTTTTTTTCCAAGGAACTAAACTCCTGAAGATGCCTTAGTTTTCCTTTTCCTCGTATAGTTCTCAGGCACACTTGGAGAGCAGCAAGGATAAATATTTCAAACGCAAGTGTTCACCTAAAGAACTAAGATCTCTGAAAAAAAACAAAACAAAACACTCTTATGTGTATTTTACTCATCCAATGAAGCCAAAAGGAAATTGTTCACCCAGGAAAAGCTGCACTATTCATGAAAACAAGTTAATCCTCATAAATATATAATTCAGCATAATTTTCCTTAGAACCTCATATTTTTAAAACATCCATTTCTTAAAATGGATTGAATCTGTTTGTTTCACTAAAACACTATTTTTTTTTTTTAAACATCAGACATAAAAGAGAAGTAGCTGGAAAATCTCAAATGTGTTTCTGGCTGATACAGTGAGAAGGGGGACAGACCCTTCCTTATTTATTTATTTGTTTGTTTGTTTGTTTGTTTTGCCAATAGAACAAGGGAAAAGAATAGGTGCATTTCCCATTTTGTCCAACAGAAAGGAAAAAAGAATGAATGGACCTGTAATTACAAATATAAGCATCTAATAGAAGGTCCCTTGAAAAAATTCATTTCAATAAATGGGGTCAAAGTTCAGAAATTTTCTTTCAGGGCTCAGAACTCAAGAGTTCAAAGATTGCATAATGGGTTTTGGATTGAATCATTTAAAAAGGGATTGGTTGCCTTCTACAATAAATAAACACAACTCAACTCACCGTTTCAATGGCTTTCTGTTCTGTGAACAGCTCAAGCCTTGGGGTAAAGCTTGGATCCAAATCCTGACTCGGTCCCTTCCCATCTGGGAGACAAGAAACAAGTCAGCCTTGCTATGCCTCAGTTTCCTAATCCTTAAAACTAGAATCATAATAAAACATATTTCCTCATGTTGCCAGGAGAATCAAATACACACAAAGTACTTAACACAATGTCTGACATACAGGAAGACTCAATCCATGTCTAGCTATTATTTCTGTCCTGATTCGTCTTTTTATTTTGAAATTTCAGAATATGCAACTGCACAATTCCAAACCCAAAAGGAAGAGAATATTTTCTCTCACTCTATTTGCAGGCACTTTGTTAAGACTGGGCCATGCCTGTTTCTCCAATAGGCCACCATTGCCTAATTTTTAGGGTTGCTTACTAACCAGGGTCTGCAGCTGGGCATCCAGGGAACTCCTGTAGGGCACCGGGTGCAGCCATCTCCTGAAGTCCCCTAAACCACCACCCCCCCCAGAGGTTCCAGCACTTCCCAGTTCTTGGCTACATCCGCATACCTAGCGGTACTCAGAGGCCACCCTTCAAGCATAAGGCCATCATAGGAGATCATTACTAAGTGATAGCTGCCCTGCAGGCTATAAACACTCGGGGAAATCAGATCCACATTTCTGATAATCTGTCAGAATTTTGAAGGTGTGTCTTATAAAGGCCTTAAGCATGGCTGAGCAGTGTTATTGCATGAATATTTTGCTCTTGAGCCCACATTCAACTGAATATTCGTGTTATCAGTGGTAAATACCTTTCTCTTTACTCCTTCGTGTAGCGATAGGCAAAGAATCTAAGTTTGAGAAGCTGAGATCAGTCTTGCACTGTATCACAGTACTTCTTGGCAAAGCCTTCCGCTGTTTTAATTTTAACCAATTAGAAGAGCCAATCTTCTTTTCGTTCAGAAATGTATTAAAAGATATCACATTCAAAGGCTAGACATGCCCGCAATTAATTACTGGTGTCCAGCTAAAGGTCTACCATTAGCTATTACCATGACAACCTTTAGAAGGCCTTGGCCCACCTGTTGCAAGATAGAAAGAGCATTAGGCAGTTGGTTCCTGCACTTGGCCTCCCTCTGGCCTATGGGGAATTCGTACTAATTAGAATTAGTTGTCCTTCTGTAGTCCAGCTCCTGACACAAATTGCATTCTGTAGCTTTTTGTTCCACTTGAGTTCACAGACAAAATAGCCCATGCCATGTTTGAAATGAAGCAAGGCAATATAAAAGGATTTTATGTAATTGGCTAATATACTTTAACATTTCAACTAATATCTTCAGTGTTGGTTTCTTGGAAGGGAGCGTGTTTACTTTCTTCTCCTTTTACTCAATAGTTGTTGATGATCATACAGCACGTAATTTTAATATGGCTTGTTCGGGTGTCATTAACCCATTGTCTGGCTCAACTGCATATAGAACAAAACAAGTGACCTTTAAAAATGATAGTTTGAAATGGTCCCATGGTAATGGTGAAGAGAAGTACAAACAGGAAAGAAAACAAAAGGATCGTTTCTCACGTCTCACTGAAGAAAAACTTGATTGAAAACAAGAGCCCGCGGAGGAAGAGCCATAATGAAATAGAAGAGCTGGGAAACGAAAGAAATTATTAGGATGTGAGCATGTGCAGGTCACCAGAAAGAGTGGTCCCCAGACTCTGTAGGAGCCAACAAGACACAGCCACAGGACTGACAAGGGGAGACTTGAGAAGAGAAAAACTTGTCGATATTTCCCAGGTAACACTAACTTTGAACTTTTACTATCCCAGGATATTCGGAAGGAAGAGAAGAGAAGCCACATGAGCTGTATCTTATGCTATATCGTTCTATGCAGAAGAGGATGAGGGCATTGATGATGGAACAGTGTCGTCTCAGAAGTAGAGTCCGGGGCATCTGGGTGGCTCAGTCAGTTGAGTGTCCGACTTTGGCTCGGGTCATGATATCGCTGTCCATGAGTTCGAGCCCTGTGTCAGGCTCTGTGCTGACAGCTTGGAGCCTGGAGCCTGCTTTGGATTCTGTGTCTCCCTCTTTCTCTGCACTTCCCCCCCTCACACTTTGTCCCTCTCTCTCTCTCTCAAACATAAATAAACATCAAAAAAAAAAATTTAAGAAGGAGAGTCTGTGTGGTCTTTATAATCTCACTAAGGAGTCATTTTAGTCACTTCTAGAAATAGCAAGACTCCAAACACAAAGAAAAATTGATGGCCTAAAGAATTCCTGTGAGATTTTTCACAGGGCTGAAGAAGCCTGGAGGCCTCAGTTTGCCCAGCTCACTTTAGTTATGAACTGGAAATAGGGCTTGGTTCTTTCACCTTTCCAGTCTAAGTACCTACACTTCCAAGAATTCGTGAGACAGATGATCTCAGGCTTTTTATGGACTTTCTCTCTATACAAGAGGTTTTCTAAGGAAAGTATCTTAATCTTCCCACAAAAAATAAGATATGGTTTTATTTTTATTAAAGACCCAGTGAGAACTAAGAGAATGTTCCTTTCACAAAAGATGTGTTCTTAGTTGGGGAAGACACTTGCAAAAACCACCATTTGCCTGTTCATGAAAGAGGAAGTGTAAATAGTTTTAAAATAAAATCTATACACATCCCAAATTCATTCTCCAAGCTACCATATCAACCTCATATTGTTCAGAATGGGACTGAGGCCAAGAACAAATATCTCTCTTCCTTTCCCTGACTTTGAATCTGAATTCTGAAATGATAAGAGGTACTTTAAAATTCTTAAAATAGATGGATTTAGGAATGTCTGAGCCAAGGTAGTGCCTAGTTACTCATAGATAAGCCAGAACTGCCTTCGTGAGTGTATTAAATTGAAAATGTGTAAAATGTGCAAAATGTGCAAGAAGAATCACTAAAAAGTCCAAGGAAATTTTCAAGTCTCAATTTAACTGAGAAAATTACCTATCTTTTCAATCTTTTGTGTTCTGTTGTAAAGTATTATAGAACTACTTGGGGACAATAGGAAAGTCATTCGTTAGAAAACAAGAACCTTCCAAATGAAAATGTCAATGTGTTTATCAAGGAACAGGCCTTTCCATGCTTTCTCTGTGTTGGGAAATTTTAGGTTTATTTATTTGTTTGTAAAGCTTTCCTTTTCCTAGAGCCACTAGGGAGGGAACAAAAAAGTTTTTCACTACAGCATCTAGAACAGATAATATCAGTAATAATAACGTACATGAACATTAACCACAAAACACAGTACCAACCACATTACATCCCAGTTGGGTAGGCCAGGCTAGTTAATTGACTTGCTAGCATGAAAAAGTTGATCTATGCACAGAAACTTCGCTGATGGCTTGCCAGAGTATAAAATGGGCAACTCCAAAAGGCTTTTCAGTTCTTAAGAATGCTCTAGTGGACAGTTGCTCAGTAAGAGCAGAGGTCCCATGGGGAAGATACAGAGTGGGTTCCTCTCCAATATTCTCTATATTGTGAAACTGCCTTAAAATGAATTTACATTTATATTAAGATTTGTCCCAAGGGGGCACCTGGTGGTTCAGTCCATGAAGCATCTGACTCTTGTTTTCAGCTCAGGTCATGATCTCACTGTTTGTGAGTTTGAACCCCGCATCCGGCTCTGCACTGTTAGCGCTCTCTCTCCATCTCCCTTTCCCTCCCCCTGTGCTCTTTCTCTCTCTGTCTCAAAGTAAATAAACAAACTTAGAAAATATTTATCCCAGGACCCACCTTTTCCTGCATGCCTTCCCTATTCCTCCCACTCCACTCTCAAATATTGACGAGGTACGTTTTCTATGTTCTATTGTGCCTGCCTCTAGATAAGCTCTTTGCCTTTTTATTAGCATTCTCTCCAATCTACAGATTTCTAAAGTAAAGTATCTTGATTTTCCTGTGAATACCAAGTAAGACACAGAAATTAGTTTTACTAAGAGGGACTCAATATAGGAGTTGAAAAAAATGTCCCTATGAGTGTTTTACAGCCTTCTATGTGCTTGCCTCTCCTACTGGTCTGTGAGCATTGGAAGGAAAAAATGGGCCCCCCTAATACTTACCTGGCACATAGCTGATGCCTAATAACTGATTAATGAATGCATGAATGAATGAATTTCATTGTTTTCTGAGGACCATAATAAAATAGCAGTAAAGCTTGACATTGACCTTTACCCCATCTGCTTCACAAGTTGCGTGGAACAAGGCCATTTTGCAGGATTAACATTTTTAGTGAAGAATTTGTGCTTTGGGAAAATTCTGCCAACAGCCAACTCTCGGGAGAAGTTATGTCTTTCCAGACAATGAAGTGTTTAAATTAGCAAATAATAGGTTCCCTTTGATTCCGACAGAGTTCATTCTCCTATCCAAGCTCGTTTGGCTTCCGAAGGAGCCAGAAGAGGAAGACAAAGGATGGTTTGTAAAGCCCAAGAGAGTAACTGTGGTCAGGTCAGGGAAGTTCGAGGTCTCAGTGGCAACCGATGGGGATTTGTGCAGACAACCAAGCAACGACCACTATTCCAGAACTTGGTTGCTCATGGTGACCTGAGAATTTTCTTCCACCTCCTTAAGGATTGATCTCTACTGTAATACAACATGGAAGAAAAACTAGGCCGTAAGCCAAAAGTCACACCTGAGGTAATCCTGGACTGACAACCCCTGAACCAATCACAATGACCTCTTAATTTCTGCTTATAACATAGAATTCTGGGACATCCTTAGAGGGAAAATGAGAGGAAAGATGAGAATCCCTGTGATTGATGGTAGTTCTAAGATCTGGTGTCTCTCCAAATAGTTTATACTTTGGATCTGACCTTTCTTCTCATGTCTTTTTTAAGTCACCAAGGCATTTCTGTGAAGAAAAAAAAAAAAAAAATCATGTGTTGCAAAAGGCCCAAAGCAAGTGTAAAGGAGAGAATAAAGTGATCTATCAAAATTGTATGAACTTGTAATTCATAATAGGCAAGAGGCAATTTAAGGAGATAGTTTTCCACCTTTGACACTCTTGTCAAAATAAATGTGGGGAAGATAATTACAGTAATTAACAAAAGAGTTAATTTTACTTTGTCATGAGATAAGGTTCAGTTTGATTTCTGACTAAGAGAAGATCGATACCAAATACTTTGTCTTCAGGGCTGTTGTTTATTATATATTTAGACCAGGGGTATGTATCAGTTTCTCAGCTATTGACTTTCATTGGGACAATACTATACCAACACCCAGAGGCCTCAACCACAACCCTCAGCTCTTTCCTTCCTATCTCCAATCCATGATTCCTTTGCCTACTCAGCAAAGAAGTCTTACATTATATTCTATTAAGCCAAACACAAAAGTGTTAGGCTCTAGAATATATTTTTCACATGAAGTTGTTCATTTTCTTGCTGGAAAATAATGTCACTTGAAGAGATCCTGGGCCTGCATGCTGTTTGATTATGATCCTCCACGAACCACATGATCAGCAGCAAATGAAATTCTAGCAAACAAACCTCAGCAGTGATCATATCCTCTGAGTCAGAGTTTACTAACCACGTGGCCAGTTGAGAAAGTGGTGTTTTGTAAGACTTATAAGCTCCCAGCTGAGGGGGCATGCATGAATACACAGCTGTCTGTTGGGGAACTCTTGGCCTCAGGTTAGCCTCCAGTGAGGGTCCAAAACATTATAAACGGGGCAGAAGAAATGCTGCATTTCTTTAGTAATTGAAGCCATTAGATAACCTCATTCTTGGATGCTTATAGTGTTCCTCATTAAGTTTAACTATGTTTATGAACATTTCATGCCAACTGTACCTTTTGAAAAAAGAAGATAAATGAAAGGCCCCAGTTATCAGAGCTTGGTTGGGAGGTGAGAAAGTGCTGTAGACGTGGAGGCCCACCGTTCTCTTCCAGTCCCATGCCAAAATAGACTGTGGTTGAATCTGTACGTGGTAAGCAGCTGTTACACCACTTTTCTTGGCTCACTTTCCTTTTTAAGAAATTTAGAGGTATATAGGACACCTGGGTGGCTGAGTCAGTTGAGCGTCCAACTTTGGCTCAGGTCATGATCTCGCATTTTGTGAGTCTGAGCCCCACATCAGACCCCACACTCTGCTGTCACAGCAGAGTCCCCCTTCAGATCCTCTGTCTCTCTCTCTCTCTCTATGCCCTTCCTCTGCTCGTACTCTCTCTCTCCAAATTAATTAAACATTTTTTTTAAAATTAAAAAAAAAAAATTAGAGGTATAAGTAAGATGACCACTAGGTTATTCCAGCTCTGACATTCGGGTGTTCATTCCAGCAGCCCTTTACCTAACATCAGAAAGATAAGGAACTGACTGCTTTTCCCCAAACAAAATGCTAAACTTTCTGGTCAAGAGTATATACAATCTTTTGTTGTGGTTATTTAAGTGGAAAAGGGGGGAAAAATTAATGTCATTGTATCAGTTAGCCAATGCTGTGTAACAAGTCACACCAAAACTCAGTGGCTTCAGTCAATAAATATTTATTAGTTTTTATGGGTTTGTGGATCAGCTGGACAGTTGGCCGATCTGGGTCAAGCTCAGCTTACCTTAGCAACATGTTCATATGTTTGTGTTCAGCTGGTGAATTGGTGGAGGGCTGCTCATGTACGATAGCCTTGCTCACGTGTATGACATTTGACACTTAGCTGGGAAGACAAAGGCGATCAAGCTAAGGGCCTCCCATCATCTACTAGGCTAGATGAGGCTTATTCTTTCCTCACATATAAGCTTAGAAGTGGCATCGCTTCTGCCATGTTCTGTTGGCCAGAGCAAGGTCAACCCAGGTTCCAGGAATTGGGAAATAGGATTGGCCTCTTGATGGAAGGAGTTACGAGGTCATATGGCAAAGGCCGTGGCCACAGGAAAAGGTGAAAGATCGCTCATTTTTTCCATTAATCTACGGCAGTCACAAATAATGTTTTACTGGCTCTGAGAATACAGTGATAATCAAGATCCAATCATCACCTTCAAGAAAATCACTTTAGAGTGGGGAAGGAACTAGACACAGCTAATTAAAATGCAATGTAATAAATAACAGCAGAGATAATAAGGAACCAAGACGTGAGGCAGCTCCTGCTCCAGAGACTTGGGGAATGCTTCTCAGAGGCGGTGACCTTTGAGCCAAGTCTTGTTTGGGGCTGGATCCCGGTGCCTGACATGGTTCCCGGCTTACAGTAAGCACTCAGTAAATATTTGATGAATAAATAAATGAAGAATGAGAAGGAGTTGGCACAAAGTGAATGAAAAGAAAATCATTCCAGAGAGAAGAACCAGGATGAGGTATGAGAAAAGAACTTAACACTTCATCTCTGTGAATATTTATTTTTTTTCTATGAATATTTGCTAAATGTCTAGTGTGTGCTGGACACTAGGGTTAAGGAACATGAACCCTCAAGGGGATGGAAGAGAGAATATGCCTGTGCTTATACTCTCCTTTGTTTGAGAGAGGGTATGTCTACGTCCTGTAACCCCTTAGGCCCTACTCACACAAACATCACCATAACTACTACTTTTCATGTGATGAAACCACTATTGGTGGACTCAGTGAGGATGTGAGCCAGTGGCCAATGCTGGGCTGCCCCAGCACATGAGCTCAAGCCTCAAGGTGCACCCATTCAATAGTGGCCAGACCCCTTGTCACTGCCCCATCAGAAGCCCTGGTTTTTATTTCCCTTCCAAAGCAAAGTGCTCAAAAAGGATACAATCCATAAGTAATGGATTACCAGTTGGAATCCCAGACCATCTTGGAATACTTTCTTAGGTTTTATGGAAACCATATTTTGGTCCTGGGACATGAACGGACCTGGCATAGCTTTTGCAGGTCTTGTAAATATGTCAGTGTTCTTAGAAATGGCGTGGGCTGGGTCAAGCTCTGCTCTTTTCGATCTACCCCATGTTATGTAAGGTTAGTTGTCAAAGGTATAATACCATAAGAGGTTTGCAAAGGTGTCTGACTCGTGCAAAAACCTTTGTCAGTGAGTGCCAAAATTCTAGGACTTGGGTTTTCCCCATGTGTTTCATACCCATCCGAAGTGGAAAGCTCATGTATCCTTATCAAGTGTACCCAGAGTAACCTATAAAAGCATTAATACAATCCATAGATTAAAAGTATTATATGTCCCTAAGTTTGCTCAAATTCTATTAGCCTTATCTTGATTTCTTTTAAGGATTATAGACATAAGTTCATTACTTTGGGCTGAATATAGCTCTCGATTCTTTCTACTTAACTTTGTAATACTAAATAGATATCTATGACATTCAAATACTTAACAACTAGTAAAAGATAGGTACTGATCAGTCAGAATGGGTGTATGGAGGTCCCAGGTGTGCCAGTCATTAGCTTGTAGTTTTGGGGTAGTAGGGAGTTCTGAAAGAGGCACAGGGGGTGCTCTCATGGCCAGAATGGTGTGGGAAAGGGGAGTAATTTTAGAGTTGCTGGGTGCCACTCTTGACCAGTCATCATCTAGCACTGTGCTACAAGGCATGCACCCGGTCCGTATCTTATTAATCCCTGTCTCTGCAGTTAGGGTAAAGCTCCCTGCAACATACCTTATAATTGCTGATTTCTAAACTTTAGGGATAAGGTTGGTTGACCACGTACAAATTGACAAATATTCTTTGCCTTTATTCCAAGTAACGCCAACAACCAATCTTCTTCTATTGTAAGGAAGAAATTATACATTTAAGAAGACCAGGATGAGTAACAAACAGTTATGCGAAGTCAGCTGGCCAAATGTGTCATTAAAATGAAAACTGCCAAGCAAATGTAAAAGCAGACCTTGCTTTGGGGTTAGCAATGTCAACGTTTCCTTTTCTCCTTCTGCCATCTCTCCCCCCACACTCTTTGATTCTCTCAACCCCACTGTCGTTAACTTGTACGACTGGTCTGCAGGGTTGAGCTCTAGCAGTGCAGGATTGCTGTAAAGAACTCGTGAAAAATGATCCGAGGATCCAGTCTTTGGTGCAGGCACTGGGCTTCCTTTCCATTTTCTTGTGTTTTTGGTCTTTAAAGGCAAATTCTTTACTGGTGCAGTAAGACTGGGGCTTGATAAACAGAACAAATGTTATTTTAAACACCGTAATGATAATAATTTAATCAAATGTGATTTGCTTTTAATAACTTTATTGGTTCTTTCATTTTGAAAAGCGGCCATGTGAATGGTTTGCTTTTGCATTTTTAACGAGAGAGGTAATAAATGATCCCACTTGCAGGAGCAGGAGACTAATGATGCTTATTCCCACACTCTTTGTTTAGTGAAACTAAGTCAGCAGACCCTGCCATTATAAGCCATTGGCCTTGATAAAGCCCATGACAGCACCGGGCCTGGTCCTTTTTCAGAACTTGAAGGTGTCCACCAGGCAGGTCATTTCTCACCTTTGGACTGGGCCTAGTATTTACAAAACACTTTCAATAACATGCACTCCTTTAAATCCTAAGACTCCCGTGTCACAGATGAGACACTCGAAGTAACACCGACTTGCCCAATGCCACACCACCAGTAAGCGGTGGCTTTGAGACTTGAACCCTGCCCTTCTACCCCCATATTCAAGCTCCTGACTCTATACCTTGGTGGGTAGCGTGTCACTGGGTGGCTCCGACGGTTGAGTGTCCAGCCACTCAGGTCACGATCTCATGGTTCATGGGTCCGAGCCCCGCCTCAGGCTCTGCGCTGACAGCTCAGAGTCTGGACCTGCTTTGGATTCTGTCGCCCTCTCTGTTCTTCCCCCTCTCACACTCTGTCTCTGTCTCTCTCTCAAAAATAAAATAAACATGAAAAAATGCTGCTGGAATGATTTGCATTAGAAAACTTCATCCACTCACACCCAGAGGCCGCTCCCCTTGAAGTGGTTTCTAATGGTTCAAGTGCCTATTGGCACCTCCTCCAACAAGGGGTATCGTTTGTGCACAATCCAATCCAGGACCGGGCCATCATTAAAGCGTTTGTGGGTTGTTAAGGAATTTCCATCCTGCTGGAACCCAAAGCTCCTGGAATTCATCGTCTCTATTTTATACTTACTCTTGTTTGTGAAACTCGCTTTGCCAAAAACCTCCGTAAGCTGACTGGATGTCGCTGTGAGTTCCAGACAGTCGAGCCCCATACCAGGTCAAAAGGACCACGGGTTGGTGAACTTTGGTGATAACATCAGAACACAGTCCTGATGCCTTACAACTGAGTATCAGACAAAGAACGGCGGCAGGAAAGAGGCCCGGGGTAGGGAGAGGGAACAGAAGGGAGCATAGGATGTAGTGGATTCCCCTCTCCTGGAGTCCCCTAAAAACTGCTTTGAGAAGGAAAAAGGTGACTGGTAAGTTTATTTATGCTTTTTAAAAAGCGCTGCCAATCCCAATTTATCAGTTACTGTCTTGTGACAATTTATTCATTGTTCACTGGTAGAAGCCAGAAGTTACATAGAAATGCATGATTGGTGATAGCTTCTCTATTTCAATATGGTATAATAGAGATAACACAGTGCCCAAAAGCTCTGCAGCCGACTTTTTGTCTGCTTTGTCTCTTTTCATTACTCTATCAGAATCTTCATTTAATATAATCCAAAAAAGCAAGGTAATTGCTTCACTTATCGGTTATCATCGTTCTCGCATACTTATCGTGTCAAAATTATTTATGTGGATAGGCCAGGTTGATCTTGCTGCATTCAGAAGCTTAAAATTTGAATAACTGTTCTGCCAGTTAGGTTATCAAAATTGCAGCATAAGCAATGAGCTTCTCTTCTCTGGACACTGAAGTAGGGAAAAGGAATCACCCCTTAGGTGTGCAGGTGGAAGGGGAGCACTGGGCTGGGGGCGGCACTCCAAACCAGCTCTTTTGGCCAAAAGAGAGAAGAAAAGGCCACACGGTGAAGAGAGCAACTAAAAGGTTCATTGTGTGGGTCATGACAAAGTAAAAGAGAAATGAAGTCAATTGGACGCTTCCTTTGAGAGTTTTTCCTCAACAATAATCTCCAGAATAATTGATACAATTGTGCTGAAAGGCAAGACAAACATGGCAACCCGGATGGTCATATACCCAGCCCTCCCCTCCACACAAGACCTTCACACAGATGAGTATTTCAATATGCATTTTCCTACTCGCTAGTCATTTTTCAATTGTCAAGGACTTCATCACTTTAAAGGCATATTAGGCTAATGTGAAATGCGGCAAGTTTTCAGTCAAGAAGTGAACATTTATTTCTACAAAATAATTTTTGTTAGTTAAGTCTTGTTTTGAAACACCTAAGACTCTTTTTCTCTTTCTCTTACAAATGTTGATGGTAACAAGAATTATTTTAAGTGTTCATTCCCAGCTCAGCATCAAGGACTGTGGCTGTATCGTCAGAGATTGGTGAGGTGAATGTACATTTTGATTCTTGCCAAATTTCGTGAGCTTTTTCAGTGAGAGCCTCAGAACCAACGGGGACGTTCAATCCCACTTCTTTCAGAGCCACTAACCCTCTCTCAGAACATCTATGCTGCAGTGCGACCCTCCCATATGTAGCCAGCCATTCTCAGACTCAGTAAGGGAATGACCGGAACTAATAGATACTATTCCTATGAGTGTCTCAAGATCATCGTGGGCTAAGTAATGGGTACTTTTTAATATTTTTCAAATTCCCTCAATGTGACAGATAATTCTTTTTAAACTTATTTACCCAGATCTTGCTGCACTAGTAGCTAGTATCTAATATCAATAAAAAAGATTTATCTGAACTAACTGTCAATTTATTTCCTAAAGGACAGCTGATCTTTTGAGGCTGCTTTCATTCCTCGCTTACAGTGATGAGCCATGGAGCTGGAAGCATGTAAAAGGGAGCACGAGGTCTTATTTGTGGTTTTCTCTTATGGCTGTTTTGGTAAATTTTCTGAAAACGGGGCGAAGCATTCATACATACAACCCAGCATTTATATTAATTCTCGGGTAGCTACCACTGTTCTAGAAGTTAGAACCGAAAGCTAGGTGGATGACCTTTAAAGATCCTCCCCAACCCTGAAATTAGATTATGATTTAAGAGTCTAATACAATGAGGATGCATTTTTTTTTAAATTTTTTTTCAACGTTTATTTATTTTTGGGACAGAGAGATACAGAGCATGAACGGGGGAGGGGCAGAGAGAGAGGGAGACACAGAATCGGAAGCAGGCTCCAGGCTCTGAGCCATCAGCCCAGAGCCCGACGCGGGGCTCGAACTCACGGACCGCGAGATCGTGACCTGGCTGAAGTCGGACGCTTAACCGACTGCGCCACCCAGGCGCCCCAATGAGGATGCATTTGAAGAAAGATCCATGGCGGTCAATATCCCAGTGCATGGGAGAGTGTCTGGTATCCGCATTCACGTCTGTATTGGGTGAACGAATGAAAGAATAAATGAGTGAATACTCTTTTTCCCTAAACTTCAACCTTCAAAATGCCATTCAACATTCAGTAAACATTGAACATCTCTGCCACCTAACATCTCTGGCTTGCATACCAACTCTTTAGAACCCTCCCCTGGTCACTTGGCACGTGGCCTTCTGACTCCGTAGCACCAACACCTACTCCCTCGGATTGTCATTATGGATACACATCTCTTACATGCCTGTCTTATGCTGAAGACAGGGACCGTGTCTGTACTTTATTATTTCCATAATGACTGATGAAGTACCCTATGGACATTAAATATAAGTAAATATGAAATAAAGAATGAACTGATTAGTTCTTAACATTATCTGAAGCACTAGAACAAAACCATCAGAGTGGCACTTTCTTCCTTAAGCACACCTAGTGTCCTTATCATCATTATTATTATTTTTTACTGTCCATATTATCATCACCACTCACTATAATTCTTCTACCCAAACCAAAACTAGCATAACGCATGGAGGTGGGAATGTTAATGACTATCTATTGAATGCTTACTTCTAAGAGATGAGAAAGGTAAGTCACCTACACCTAAATCCAGCTTGCCTTTAACACAAGTCCACTACATTGTGTATCCGTTAATTTATCTGTAACATTTTGACCATGTGTCAGGTGGCGCGCAGCTACGGAGATTGAGGGATAAGTAAGATGCTTTCTCTGCCTTGTCCAGTGATGGAGAAAGAACTATATACAAGTAATTACATAGTTTAAAAATCTATTTGCTGTCTGCTAGTTGTGCAACCTTAGGCAATTCGTGTATCTTCTCAGGGCCTCAGCTTCTTTAATCGGTGAAAGAAAGATAATCATACTACGGTCATGTTTCTGTGACAGAGTTATTATTTCATGATGCAGTGCCTGGTAGGTGGTAGGCACTCAACAAAGGTTGGTTGTATCTGAACGTCCAAAATACCCCAAGGGAACACAGAAGACAGAGAAACTAACTCAAAATACATAGAAAGAAAGACTTCATGGGGTTCAGACTGGAAGGACCAGAGGAAAGTTTGCAAGATAAAAAGGGGAAGGAAATAGATCCCAGGGGTGGAAGCATTATAGACAAAGGCCAGAGGTGTGAAAGATCTCATCAAATTATAGTCAGTGGATAATATTCGCTGGGGACTCTGAAAACTCCTAATCTTTTTTTTCTACCCAATTATTGCCTAATAGTTACCCCCTACTTCAAAAATGTGGGGATTTTTTTCCTCCTTCATTAAAACAACTTATATCAGCATGTATTCTGTTTCATTTGGTATTGTTTTAGAATAAGGACTTAGTTTATTGAAATAATCTCAAATTTAATTTTAAATTCTAGAGTAAGGCAGCCACCATCAGGTTTCAGTCATACATGCAAAATGTTAACATATATCCTATATATGTTATCAAGGGAGGATTTGGTGTCTGAATAACGGTTCTGTTAATATTTTCAATCTAACATCACACTTTTATGTTATCAGGAACATCTACATGACAATGCATGTCTAGGCAAAAATAGAGAAATGTGGCCAAATTCTAGATGTCTTGAATGATCTAGATGCTTGACAAGATATGGACTTGAAATCTTAACAAAATGGTAGCAATAAATAAAATAAATAAAAATCTAGAATTTTTACATTAAAAATATTTACCCAGTTTTGGATATTTAATGTTATTTTGGTGTGCTGTACGAATACATTTTTCCTCTACTCATTACTGCCATGACTATGTCAGACTTTCTAAAACTTATTTGGGTCAAGGTATTCAGTAAGCACTGTTTTTTTCACTCTATTAGAGGTCATTAGTTCTCAAACAACTTTTTATTGCCTTTTAAAAATAGGTATTCTATTGGCTTTTTCCCAGTGATCTGGGGTCCTGCCAATCCTCCACAGATCTTCACATGTTATCATTCTTGGCTCTGTGATCACATCAATTATTTTCTTGGCAAATCCAAGGTAGAGTTGGTCAAGCTCAACTCACATAAAAATATGTAACACCCCAAAGTAAATTGTAGGCTAGTTCAAATTCTTTTTGAACTTTAATTTTTATCTTAGCCTTCTAGGTTAGGTACTTCTCTATAGTTCCTTTCTTTTGTGATCACGCTATTCTGTACACACACGGGACTGCCAAGAGGCTTAGGGAACAATTTAAAATCATCCAAAGCCCTTAACACTATTAAATCCGACTTGATCCATGAAGAATAATTAGCAAGGTCTGGGGAACTTGTATGGGAATTTACCTATTTACAGTTAGGTCTGTCTGTTTGTGAAGAGCCAGATGAGTGGTAGCCAGATTCAGATAAGCATTTAGAGCAATTCTAAGACAGCCATATAGTCTCTTAACTCAAGATGATGGACAGGACCTACATTGCCTCCTTTCCATGCAGAATTCCCAATGAAACGACCATTCACATATACAAATAAATACATCCTTGGCAGCACTTGAAACAAGCCAAAAAAAGGACGAGGAAGGGGGATGACGTTAGCAGGCCAGAAAGTCCAACAAAGTCTTCGAAGCTAGGAAGTAGGTTGATTATATTGTTAGATAAACTCTAACTGAGTAAATCACAACCCAAAATACATACATAGAAAAGAGATGTAGTGGAGGGAGGGTTCAGTTGCTTTAAAACATCTCTGGAGAGGCTCCAGACAGGTATAGATAGAAAAAATTGCCAAGGGGTAGCAATAAAGGCTTATAACGGGAAGACTATCTTCAGAACAGCTGTGCTAGGGAGGCCCTCTTCTTCCTCTGCATATGTAATAAGTGGCATAGATGGCAGATGTGCGGCCCAAGCTTGTTCATGTCCTAGAAAGAAAAAGCCACTTGTCAGTAGGGTTTACCCTTTGACGCAGAGACTAAAGGCAGCCCTCCCATTCAGAACACTGGCCTTTTGGGTAAAATGGTCCATTCGACCTCAAAGGATACAAATGCCAGCTACTATAAACAGAACCATATTAGAAATACAGTCCTTTACAACCCCAAATTAATAATGAACCAATGATTACCAGATATGCAGGGGAAGTTAAGTAGAACAAAAAGAAAGACAAAGATGAACAAACAGAAAAACTGACCACAGAAGAGACAGTGGTAATGGAAGGAATAAAAGAGAACATTAAAATGTTCTAATTAGTAGCCTCAAAATTTCAACAATATATTGTATTTGTAATATAAAAAGAGGCTGCTATGACTTCTTGAAAATTAAAAAAAATAATACAATCGATCATCTAAAAATAACTGTAAGCTGAACAATTGGAAGGTGGAATTAATAAAACGTTCTATGATGGAAAGTAAGAAAAACAGAAAAATATATGCACAAAATGCCATTTCAAGAACTATAAAGCCTCAGTATTCAAAATGTGATCCAAACGCCAGCAGGATCAGCATCATCTGTCTCATTAGAAATGCAGAGTCATGGGCCTCAGTTAAGACTCTATTTAAGTCTAAGTTAAGTCTAAGTTAAGACTTACTGACTCAGATTCTTCCTTTTGAAAAGATTTCCGAGTAATTCGCATGCATTAAAACTTGAAAAGCCCTGATATAGAGCACATATCCAAAAGGTCTTAGGCATATCTAAAAGCTGGTTTAGAGGAAGACAACAAAAACAATGAAAGAGTTGAAATAACCAAAGAAATAACCAAAGAAAACAGATGAAGAAAATTTCCCAGACCTAGAAAAAACATGAACTCAACAACTGCCAAACTTGACCAAACGTCAAGTGAACAAAAATGCATTAGATACATATTTGTAAAATTTCAGAACAAAGCTTGGAAAGAAAAATTCTAAAAGGCATCAAAGAGAAAAAAAGTGTTTGCTCAAAAAGAAATGACCATCAGATGGACATCAATGCCTTCCCAACAACAGGGGGTCCTAAAAGCCTATAAAGCCATTGTAAACACAGAATACTACACCAAGTGCAATTATAAATAAAATTTAAGTGAAGAATAAAGGCATTTTAGACATAAAGAGTTCAAATAGTCTACTTCTCATCTACCTTTAAAAAAAAATATTACGAGGATGTACTCCAGTAACATGAAAAAATAATCCAAGAAAGAGGAAAAAAAGCAATCTTAGAACAGTTTAATCTAATCCAGAGGTACAATGAAAGAAATCTCAGAATGAGCAGTAGACCCAAAAAGTAATGAGTAGAAATTAGAAGGAGACTAGAGGACTTTATGGAAAAAAAAAAAAAATTTTTTTTTTAGAGGTGAGTTGAGCATGGTAGTGTGCATAAGAAGAAAGTCATGTTGGGGCACCTGGGTGGCGCAGTCGGTTAAGCGTCCGACTTCAGCCAGGTCACGATCTCGCGGTCCGTGAGTTTGAGCCCCGCGTCAGGCTCTGGGCTGATGGCTCAGAGCCTGGAGCCTGTTTCCGATTCTGTGTCTCCCTCTCTCTCTGCCCCTCCCCAGTTCATGCTCTGTCTCTCTCTGTCCCAAAAATAAATAAACGTTGAAAAAAAAAATTAAAAAAAAATAAAAAAGAAGAAAGTCATGTTAAAATATGAAGCAAACTAAAACATGACATTATTTTGAACAATTGTTGATATATATAACATATTAATGTATAATATGCATTGTATTTAATTTATAAATAATATATAATATTAACTATACTATTTCTATGTTCATCTTTCAGATTTTGCTGTTTACAGCTCTATGAAATGATATGCTTTCTTCCTGTGTCTAAACATACTATGTGGTTATAGAAAGAGTAATATTCCTAATGTTTATATATTGATCATTTCAGATATTCCTATTTTAAAATCAAAACTATAGACAATGTTGGAAAGGCACTGGATATGGAAGGAAATGTAATGGTACAATGTGTAAGTGTAAATTATTAAAATATTTGCATGTAAATTGCTTTAAACTCAAAAAAATGTAAAACATAATAATTTAGCTGACAGAAGGCAGCAGGGGAAAAAGAAAAGAAGAAAATATAGGTGCACTGATTTCCTCACCTCACTTAGCATGGGGAAAATAGAGCCAGGCTTAAGCTGGTGATTGAAAAACATAGATTAATTATAATGCTAAGCAACAAAGATAACCAGTAGAAAGATGAAAACAAAGAAACAAACAAACAAAAGAACAAAAATCCTGAACTTAGGAGCGAATAGGGGAGAAGGGAAAAAGTAAGAGTGTATGAAATTTCACAGCTTTCACCCAGAAATCCATAGATACTATCCGAAGTCTTAAGAAAATCAAGAATACAATGTGTTCTTTAGAAATATGATGGTAAATATCCAAAGGGATATTGGTAAATATCCAATTAAAGTCATTAACTTTGGAAATCTTTGGAGATCAGTAAAGGGCAGTGAGGATAAATTTTAGTTTCCATCCACTTCCCATCTATGCAAGTTTGAATATTTTAACCATTATAACTGTTTTAACCAATGTATGTATGTATAACATTTAAAGCAAAAAATAAAAAATAAAAATGAAAAACTTCAATGGAACTTACATGATATTTAGTTTTACTAAACAGAATAAGCACAGAAAATTTACTACCAAGTATTTGGTGACTCAACAAATTTTTTGAGCACCTACTCTGTGTGTGTTCCTGTGCTAACCACTGAGTCTACAACAGTGAGCCAGACAGATGTGCCCCCTATCATGACAGAGATTACTATCTACCCATAAGGACGGGCATTAAACAAATAGTTACATGAATACATATAAGGACAGGCATTAAACAAATAATTACACAAATACATTGTTCAATGCACTTGTGTCACACGCTGTGAAAGGTAAGTATATAATGAGAAAATATAACGGGAATTTAAGTCTGGGAAACCACACTGCTTTGGGCAAAGCTGCGTATAGCAATTCAAAAATTTGAATTCTTGGTACTAACATGTAAAAATTATTGGACATACAGGAAATAACCAGTAAGAGACAACTGTTTAGCTAGCAACTAGTGCTCACTTTGGCAGCACATATACTAAAATTGGAACGAAGGGCGCCTTGGGTGACTCGGTTGAGCGTCCAACCTGGCTCAGATCATGATCTCTCGGTTCGTGGGTTTGAGGCTCACATCAGGCTCTGCACTGACAGTGCAGAGCTTGCTTGAGATTCTCTCTCTCCCCCTCTCTCTCTGACCCTCCCTGGCTCGTGCTTTCTCTCTCTCTCTCAAAATAAATACACTTAAAATAATAATAATAAAATAAAGTAGGAATGATACAGAGGAGATTAGCCTGGTCCCTGTGTAAGAATGACATGCAAACCTATGAAGCATTCCAATTTTTTTTTAAACAGACAAAAATTAAAAAAATTAAAAAACAAAAGCAACTGAACTAGTTCCCACTTATTCAAAGTCTTGTCTCTTATTCTATATAACTCAAAAAGCATTTACAGATTTCCATGGTTTTAAGTTTTCTGAGCTCAAGAAATTTTTTCCCAAAAATGAATCAAATCACTTAATTTTTTTTTTTCAAAAAAGTAATATATTGAAAGCTGACAATCTGGCAATCTGCTGTGAGGCTAGGTAAAGATCAATCCACTTTACCATGTTAAAAAAAAAAAATAAGCATAGTATTTCCAGAACTGTCAAGAACTTCAAGTTGTGAAGGAAGTAATTTGATCTCGTGCACTTAAACACTATTTACTTACCCATTTCCATCAGCATTCACTCATATAAACTAAGTGTGAGGACCAGAAAGCATATTTTTATTCAACCTGTATCCAACTGGGATACAGAATCGAGTGTGAGAAAGTAGCATAGGTCTTCTGGTATAACCAGAGGGCTAGGCAGACTGGGAGGCCTGTCCTGAGCAGAAGAGGAGTTTTGGGGGACACAAAAGGAGAATTTTAATTAAATAATTAAGAGACCGTTTTATAATTAAATAAAAGTAGCACTAGTGGCCCTTGAAACAGTCTGGGCTTTCTCACATGTCATGTCAAAAGTGACATATGGTAAAGCTCATTATCAATCGCCAGGACCCCAAAACGGGCCACCTCAACAACAATGAACCTGTGCCCTTCCTTACATCTACCTGACTCTGATCCCTACAGCCATTCTAACTGCACTCACACATCTCAGCTTTCACACCACTTTGGGGTGTCTGGTTTAGCAACCTGTTAACCAGATCAGACTGGGAGGGCAGGTTGGTACCCTTTGTTACTGGTTGTTCCTTTGGAAAGAATCGATTAATGTCTATTCCAAGCCCAAGACTCCATATGGGCAGACGCATTGGACAGAATACACAGGGTTCATTTTTTTTGTGCAAAGCAAACGAAGTCTATCAAGCAAAAAGTTTTCTTTCCCACAAATAAGAAAGCTATACTTCATCTTGTTTACTATGGTTTTTAAAATGACAAATGCAATAATAGATGAATCAAAGTCTTTTAACATAGAAAAATCAACAGACGCTACAGTGCTGATTGCCTCTGTGTGTGTCTCAATCTTGGAAAGTTTGCCAAACCCCTACAAAACTGAAGTTAGGATAATAATTTCAAAGAAGTTTAAATTTCAGATTGACTTCCTTGGGAAACCCCAAAAGACAGCAGTATTCATTCCTCAGTGTTCCTTGGTTGTTGTTTTCTTCTTTTCTTTTTTGGGGGTATGGGGGGAATATTTTGCTTTTGTTAGATCACTTCCAGTGTCATAATCATCCTCATAATCCCTGTTTGGAGAATACATGATATTTTGTAATAGCTTATCCCAGAATCATCTTAGAAACATGTATACAGCATTTACTATGTGCCAGAACCCTAACTGCTTTATATATATTAACTCGTGTTACTAATACAGCCCTAGATGGTTGGTCGTTCAGAGAGGTTATGTAACTTATCCAAAGTCACACAGCCACATAGGTGGCCAAGCTTGCCTTTGGACCCAAGCAGCATTCTGGTACGTAAAGGGCTCTGGAAGATAAAGCATAACTTGTAGATAAATATCATATTTTCACTTTGACTTTCAATATTGTTTCATCATTTATCTTGAGGCATGGCAAGCCTCAGGTGTCAGCTGTTCCTCTGCCTCTTGAACATTCTCTCCCTTCCCCCTTGGCTCTCTACCTGAATTTCTGGCCTGCCTGTCAGATAGTTAATGATCTGCACACAAACACTTACATGAGCTAGTGGAGCTAAGCCTTTAAAAGAATCCTAGGGGAATCCTTTAAAGACTCTTTTACAATATGAATAATCACCCCCTAATTTATTCATCTGTAAATTTTTGTTTTCACATAATAGATTTTCTCCGGGCAGGGCCAAACTGAATTACGTTTTCTTAGCTCTTCACAGATGCATCAGCTTTGCTTTGCCATTTTGTGATTCAAGAAAACCGATTATTTTAACATCCGCAACAACCATTCTCCTTTTAGAGTTTATAAAAGTGAAAGATACATGGCACAAAAACTCTTTGTCAGGGAATATTTCTCGCAAAACGGAAATTTTAGCTCCTCTTACTTACTTGGAATGCTTATTTGTTCAGACACAGGACAGCGAAAATAAAATTTAAGTGTCCAGAATATTATTTCTATCCATTTTAATTTTGTCAGGCCAGACCCAGTTTCCATAGCAGATGAAATTAAATTTTTATATCAACTCGCTTTCTCACTTTAACGTCCAGAAATCTGCTGTTCCCTATGCTCAGACTTTCGAGTAAATATCAGCTAACCCTGATTGCTTCAATCACCTCTTTGCCTGTTTGACCCATCTACCAGCTCTAATGAGTCCCACCCTCTGGCAGATTCAGTTTTCTGAGATCAGCAACAAAAACCAGACTAAAGCATAACTTCATGGACTTTGAAAAATAACCAAGGAGACTCAGTCTAAGCAGACATTCCAAAGTTGCCACGGGTCAGTCAATGATATGAATTCAGAACTTCCCCCTGGGAGCATGGAGTGGCTTTTGTCTCCCTTGCTGAACCCCACATTTCGATCTGAAGTACTCCCCTCAAGTTCGAGGTTCAGATTTAGCTCCTCTGTTATGATACGGTAACTTGACACAATTAATGGCAAGCCGTGGAGATAAACATTAATGAGGATGGCCTGTTTGCTTTTCCCTGAGGTCTCTGAAACACATTTTCTAAACTCTTCCATGTGGTCCAGATCGTGTCATGGATTTGTTAACTTTGCAATACATTTGATTGAAACATCATAATTCTTTCCATGACAATAGTGTCTGATGTTACAGATGCCCAAGCAGCAAGGTCAGTAGTTGACAGATGGAAGTTGGAGCCAAGCAATTACGTTTCCCAAACCATTACAAAGAATGTAACTGAAGAAAGGTAGGGCCTGGCCTAAAACACACCAAACAAGAACAAGCACAAAAATAATTGCTTCAGATTTAATGAATCTCTCCTTGATATGACAACCAATCCAAGAGTCTCTGAATTCCCTTCCTCTGGTAAAAATCAAAACATTTTTGAGGTGGTGGCCGTTTATCTAAATGATTGTTTTTCCTCCGTCAGTCTCGTTTGCTTTTATGGATATGGGAACCCTTCTGAATAGCTTTTAACCTTTTAAAAGTTGCCTTGACCTAAAGAGCCTAAAAATTTTTTTAATACAATATTGAATAATAAAAATTGAACAATTGAGTGCTTTTCTTACCAGCAGTCTGCATGCAGTGCTCTGGGTCCTGGAGCAGAGTTTCTTTCTGAAGAAAAAAATTAAAATACCTGTGTATAGCTTGCTTCTAGCAGAAACCTTCAGCTCTGACCTCTGTTTCATTGGCTCCATTGTTCCTTCTGCCACCGCAATATATTGGCTTTCTCTTTTCCAAAGAAAGAGTGTGCTTTATCCTGCAGCACGTCAGCTTCAAAGGGCTCTTACTTCGAGTGTCCAGCGCATCATTACGGTAAATTTAAGAAATCCTCTACTTAAGATTGTCTCTTTCAATTGCGTGCAATGTAGGTAACTTCATGACTAAATGTTATAAACCAAGCCTTTTGTTGGCCTTGTTTTGTTTTGGTTCCCCCCTCCCCCAGCCCCCAACCGTAGTCTCTAGGACATTTTCTATTTTGTGTTCAGGAAGATGCAGGACAAGAAGACGATACACAAATACAACTCGCTTTTTTGTTTAATCTTTGTGTCGTGGAACTTAATTACCAAATTAAAAACAAGATGGCGTCCCCGCCATTCTGGGCAAAGGGATGAGGGCCCTCCCCGCCGGAAGCCAGACCCGGGGTGGCTCCTGCTGGAAGCCCAGAGAGAAGGGCCTTCCCTGGAAGAGCCACCGCCCACCTGGCAGATCCCGCTACGATCCACACTCCCACATCCGGGGCCTGGGAAGCCCTGTTGTGGGGAATGTCAGTCGGCTGACATTCTGCCTCCTGCTCTATCTGAGAGGGGATCTGAATTTTCTAAGCCAGTTGGCAGCATGCACCACAAACAGCAACGCACCGCAGGCCTGCGGTATAGACTGTCACCCTGTGATAAGTGTGCCAGCTCAGTGGTGCAAAGGTTTTCAGACACCCTCCCTTGGGCTATCATTCTCCTCCTCCTCCTCCCCTCTCCCTCGCACACTGAGCATCAGGCTCTCAAGTGCCCTTCTCCAAGTAGTTGCAATAACCCATCCCGGCCAGTGATGCTTAAAATTGAACCATGGTTCAGGGGAGCAGTAGGCTCTCCCTGCGAGCACCCTAATGTGTTAAACAGCCATGCCAGGTAGCCCTCTCCCTTCTCAGAATCAACTACTTAGAGAGACCATCTGTCAGTGGAAGTTAGTTTTCAGGCAAGTTCTCTAACCTAGCGTTTGAAGGATAAACAAACGTGTACTTATATAGTTTCCTTTAAGAGCAGTATCTCCCTAAATGTCCGCTCAAGCTGCCTGCTTCTACTGTGGGCCTGGACACGGGAGAGGAGGCCAGGTTTTGGAGGCCGTCTGGTGACTGAGCATGTACCTCCGACATGACCACGTTTGTACAGCTGAGGTTTGACATGCGGGGCTCTTTAGACGGTTGGACTTATTTCATTTGGCACCACGATTGCCTCAAATGATACGTATTTTCAGGGAAAGAAACACTGCGAAAGTAAACTTGAACCAATAGGGACATTTATTCTCCAGGTTTAAAATTAATTTCCTGTATTTCTCTGGCTTTAAAAAAAAAATTCTATTGGAACTGCAACTTTATGAGAAGAAAAATCAGAAACTATTTCTTTTACACTGAGCCCTGTATCAGATGAAATGGAAATGTAAGGATTTCCTTAGCGTTAACCCACTGGAATTCTCCAGCTGAGAACTGAGGTCTGCAGGCTGTTTTAGGTTAAGACCTTGCTCCACTCCATGTTAGGTAATCAGATGTCATTTAGGCAAAATAAATGAGAAGTACTCAAGGAATCAGAAGAGGTGAAAGAGCAGAATCTGGTTTGGATAAAAGTTTAATTCTTCAGTTCCAAGAGGCATAGCCCTTCGAAGATGCTGGGCAAAGTCAGACAGGAGTGGCCCAGTAATGGAGATGGATGCAGCTTGTTATCAGCAAGCCGTTTGCTAGGGCTTGACGTAACCTTAAACATTGCAGATAGCTCAATGGCACTTGCCACTAAACCCCTAATTAATGAATAGCCGGCCCTAAATTAACAATGTGCATTTACAGATGAATTCTGGGCACTCATTAAATGATGTTCAAATACCAAGCAGCAACCGTCGGCTTATTCCTGCAGGATTGCTCCAGCCACTGGGTGTTTGGGAGGAGTTTCCAGCAGGGCTTTCCCGTCTGCTGGGCCTAGACACCAGCTGTGGAGCAGAAAGGGACGCCGTTCTCAGGAGGTATGGGGGCAAAGAGACGCGAGCTCAGTTTTGAGCGGTAACACCTGTGCTGCCATGTTTAGGGGATCAGAAACAATCTCATATTTAGCTGCCGCTGCCAGTAAAAGTTTTAAAAAAAGGAAAGAAAGAAGAAAGAGAGAGAGAGGAAGGGAGGGTGAAAGAAGAAAAAGAAAGAAACAAAGAAAGAAAGAAAGAAAGAAAGAAAGAAAGAAAGAAAAAGGAGAGAGAGAAAGAAAGAAAGGAAAGAAAGAAAGAAGGAAGGAAAGAAAGAAGGGGAAAGAAAGGAAGAAAGTTTGAATCCTAACCAACTCTGCCAGGGCAGGAATGAGACTTTTCAGAGAGCAGCCCCACAGAACACTTTCGTGGGCGGGCTGGAATGTACTCTGGGGGCGGAGGGTTTAGACAATGTGTAGATTTGTTTGGCAAAAGCTTCATTAATAAACAATTAAGGGCTTGTGGTGAGGGAGCCGGGTCTGGCTGCGGCTGAAGTCCTGCCTGGCCTTGCGCTGAAGCGGGAGACCCAGCCTGAAAGCCCAGGCGCTGTGACCAGAGCCAACCGAAAACGCTGTCTGCAGCAAACAGTAGCCAAGCTAATTATCTAGCACCTTCTGTGGGGGGGTTTCCTCTGGATTTCGAGGAATTGAAAGGGGGAGCCTCGGGCTTGTAATGTAACCAGGATGTAGCCCCCATGTGGGAAGGTGTATATATGACTATTAAAGAATATTATTACCTTCAAGTCACGCAGAAGTAAAATAAAGATGGAAGCCAAGTATGAGTAAGAAATTGGAAAGTAAATTAGGTGGAAAGAAACATTTCTTAAACTTTTGTGGGAGGTGGCAATAAAAAAAAGATTCTCGCAGAGCTTTGGTAGAATGAATTTAAGGGGAGAGGATGTTCTGCAAACATCTCCTTTTGAGTCATGTCTGCTCAGGCTAACATCCCCAGACGGAGCCCTTGTGTTGTGAAGGGAAATCATCTTTGGTTTGAGAGCAGTCACCCTCCGGAAGCACCCATGCTAAAGAAAGCACAGCTGCCTGCCCACCGAGGGCACAGGGCAGAGGCTGTGGAACGGCCTGGGCAAATTCCCCACACTGCAGTGCCAAGATCCATGTATGGTCAAAAGCAAAGGCAACTTTATGAGAAGAAAAATCCTGTTTCTATGGATCATTTCCGCATCAGGCTTTTCCAAAACGGATTTGTGTACGTTTAGGGACAGGGTCTTCCTATGGCCCCACAGAGGCAGTATAAAAGCAAACCGGTTGCCAAAACCAAAAATAAAAATAAAAAAAATAAACCTCTTAATTTCAAAATGCTGAAAGGACTTGTGTGGGGGCAGAGGTTCGGGGACAGGGATTGCTGTACTCTCTGCATCTGCCACCTAAATATTCCTAAGTAATTAATGGGTAGGAATTGAACTGAAGGGGTGGGGGGGAACAGGTGTTTCCTTTTTCCCAAGGGCATTTCTCATTTATTATATATCTAGTCAAAAGTTTCTTTTTGAGCAGACTTTGTCACATCCAGCCAAACAGCGGCTGTGTGAAAAAAGCACCTTAAGCAATCATTTTAAGAGCTGCCCTCATTCCACATTGTATGACTGAATACAAATCCTTTATTCTTCCCAGTTTGATGATGAAATGGAGATTTAACCTCTGCTTGCCATCATTATCAGTTCACTGAGTTTCTGAGTATAAACCACAAAGCTCCTGAAAATGTAAGTTACTGGATGTTTGCCCTCGCCCCATTCCCCCCACGCCCGAAGCAACCCAAATACAGAGCTTACTGGGAGGGGAGAAGATCAATAGGAAACAGTTTCTTATTACAACATTCCCCTGGATTTCTCAGAACTCCATCCATAGTGGATTTCTAGTCCCAGTGGTCATACAATTAGGAAAAAAAAAAGTGAACTTCAGACAATAAAAGAGAATGAGCAAAGGACAGACACGAATCACAGTATCTTTTTCTGCCTCCATTATAAGCTGTGTAACCCAGCTCATCATGGCATATATGTGTAGGCCACATTCCCTCAGGTTTCAAAAGCCTGATGGTTCAATCAGAAATGTATGTCATAGTAAAACAACAAAAGAACTGTCCTTTACATACCCTCACTGGCAACATCTCGAGATCCCCAGTCCCTCTTCTGATTCAAGGGGTCCCTGAGGTGTGTCTCATGTGTTTTCCAAATCACTGCAAGTGTCCCCTGCTTCCACCTTATGGCATTTCTTCAACTTTCTCTTGTCATTCTTGACTCTTAGAATGATGCTCCAGATGTTAAAATTGACTTCAATCCTCTAGCCAGATATTTCCACCCCACACAGTCTCTTTTAAGAGTCTGACATTGGCCTCGAGAAGCTTTTCTGGACCTAAATAAAAGGAGCCCACTCTTCCTTAGTCTAACATTTTATCTAGGAAGTTAAAGGCTAGCCGTTTATTCTTGGGAGGGTCTTCTCCTTGGGGGACAAGTCATCAATTCCAACCCGACAGCTGTTAATCATCTCCTCTGTCCAAAGAAAGCTTCACCAGCTCATTTCGCTAACCCAGATAAACATGTCTAGATATGTCCATATAAACAGTGGAGACCCTCACTCTGTGATCCTCAAATACACATGGCTAAGTGAAACGATTTTACCAAAAACGTTGTTACTGGGACCCCTGGGTGGCTCAGGTGGTTAAGTGTCTGACTCTTGATTTCAGTTCAGGTCATTATTGACTTGTTCATGGGATTGAGCCTCGTGTCAGGCTCTGCACTGAATGTGGAGCCTCCTTGGTATTCTCTCTCTCCCTCTCTCTTTGCCTCTGCCCCATGCACCTGTGTGCACAGGTGCATTCTCTGTCTCTAAATAAATAAATAAATTTTTAAAAAATGTTGCTACATACAGGATAACTCATTGACCCAGTTGTTAGCCTTATCCTGTAACACTACTGTTTTTGTAGGACTGCCTCTCATATTAAGGAAATCCTATTTGCTGTAACAAAAGAACCCCAAGATGCATTAATTGATCAAACACAACAGTTTATTTCCCACTCAGAAAAAAAACAACAACAACAACAACAAAAAACAAAAGAACAGAAGAGGCTCTTTTTTTTTTTTTTAATTTTTTTTTTCAACATTTATTTATTTTTGGGACAGAGAGAGACAGAGCATGAACGGGGGAGGGGCAGAGAGAGAGGGAGACACAGAATCGGAAACAGGCTCCAGGCTCCGAGCCATCAGCCCAGAGCCTGACGCGGGGCTTGAACTCCCGGACCGCGAGATCGTGACCTGGCTGAAGTCGGACGCTTAACTGACTGCGCCACCCAGGCGCCCCAGAAGAGGCTCTTTTTCAAGAAATCATCCAGGGTCCCAGACTCATTCCACATTATAGCTCCGTGACCTTTAACACATGGCTCCTAAGGTCACTATGCTCTTTTTACATCAAACTGAGAGAAGGGAAAAGAAAGACATAGTATTTCTTGATGCTCTTGAATCAGCATCAACACACTGCATGCAATCCATTGGTGAAAACCAATTACATAATCCCTCCTAAATATAAGGGGTGAGGAGATGAAAATAGAGTCCATGGCTGGGAAATCATTTCCAAGCAATAACTCTATATCCTGGAAAAGGAACAGAAATGTTTAGGAAAGCCAAGCACCTCTGCCAGATCACTAGGTTGATATATATATGCATGTATATATAACAATTGTACATATTGTTTACATGTATATAAACAAAAGTACTATAATGTGTATATTCAATTTCAATTTGCCCTTATTTTGAATTCTTCATGTTCCAGGTGATTTATCCTACTTACTTCTTACCATAAGCCTAAAATGAAACAGGTGCACTTTCCAAAATGAGCAAGTATGGAATCTTAAGAAAACTGTTGAAGGATAAACATAAGTTAGAAAAGATGATATCAATAGGAATGGTAGAGTGAGGACCTCCAAAACTCTGCTCCATCATAAGGCAAGAGCAACACTGGCAAAAAAGTTGCAGAATCAAAATTTTCCAATCTCTGGAAATTTTTTTAAGTTTATTTATTTTGAGAGAGAGAGTGCAAAGGCACCCACCCAAAGGTGAGCAGAGGAGGGGCAGAGAGAGAGGGAAAGAGAGAGAGACATTCTCAAGCAGTCTGCCCAACACAGGGCTTGATGTCATGACAGTGAGATCATGACCGTGAGATCATGACCTGATCCAAAGCCAAGAGTCAGATGCTTAACCCACTGAGCCATCCAGGCTCCCCTCAAAACTCTGGAAATTAACCAAAGGCTTGCACTGAGGAGTGTTTACTCAAAATAAAAAAATAAAAAATTTTTAAAAAGCTGAATCTCCATAAGAAAAGCAAGCTTTGTGGTATTATAACTTGCTCTATTCCCATCCCACTCTCCTCAATGCTGATGTAACCTTGAAAACCAACAATCACACAATTACAGTAAAAACCAACAGCTTAGCCACCACTGGAAGGGTCCCAGTGAACTGTCATTATTTTACCAGTCTGCTAGTTTCCTAAAAACCCCCACTTGAAGGACTATCTGTACCTGACCTGACTCAGAGCTTACTTAGGGTGAACAGCCTTTTCTCAGAAGGTGTTTATCAAAAACAATCAACAGCAATTGTATTACATGGCAGTTACCTGAAGCAATGATAATAGGTGGGGCAAACAAGAAGCTAACCAAAAAAATTAAAAATCTTGGGAATGAAATATTCATTGCAGCTTTAAAGATTCTGACGTATTTCTGGGAATCTAGAAATCCATGTGCATATATAGAGCTGTACACATGTCTAGGTAAAAGCTAAGAAGGCCCTAAACTCACATGTCTGGCTAATCTTGAGAGTCTCCAGGAGCAAGATGCAAAGGCTAATGTAGAGTCGTAAACCTCCAGTGGACCCCAATACACATGCAAAGCCCTTCAGCAAAGGCTGGGAGACTTACTGGTTCCAGGTATTTAAGAAAAACTCTTCCCAATCATCAGATTTCCACCAAGCTAACTGAAAAGAGATGTCAGGAGCTAAACAATGACAAATAAAACAGATTTACAAAATTAATTCAAGTGGGTCACTAAGTAAACAAACAACAAAAAATTCTGGGTCTGATTTCCAGAATTGCCATGTTATATTATTTCAAATGTCTATTGTTCAACAAAGTCGTGAAACATGCAAAAGGAACAAGAAAGTATGGACCATACAAGGGTAAAAAAAATTAGTCAAGAGAAATTGTCCCTGAGGAAGATCAGATATAGACTTAGTAGACAAAGACTTTAAATCAGATATTTTAAATATATTCAAAGAACTAAAGGAAACCACGTTTAAAGAACTAAAGTATGAGAATGATGTCTAACCAAATAGAAAACATCGATAAAGACATAGATTTTTCTATTTTGAAAACACAAGTAGAAATTCTGGGAGTTGAAAAGTACAATAATTGAAATAAAAAATTCAGTACAATTCACTCATTATCAGATTTGAGCTGGCAGAAGAAAGAATCACTGAACTTGATGATTGAGATTATCCAATCTGAAACAGAAAAAAAAAATGAAGGAAAATGAATAGTCTCAGATACTTGTGGCACACCAAAAAGTGTATCAACATATGCAAACTGGGAGTCCCAGTAGGAGAGGAGAGAGGAGCTAGCAGAAAAAAAAAATATTTGAAGAAATAATGGTCCCAACTTCCCAAATATGATGAAAAACAGTAACCCATACATCCAAGAAGCTCAATCCTAGGATAAACTCAAAGGGATCATTTACCTGGATAAAATGCAATGAAATTTTTGAAAGACAATGAGAAAATCTTGAAAGCAGCAAGAGTGAAGTAATTCATCATGTACAAGGAATCACCGTGAAGATTAACATTTTATTTTTTAATAAAATACCATAGAGGCCAGAAGGAAGTGAGTAACATATTCAAAGTGTTTGCGGCGGGGGGGGGGAGCAGAAAAAAGACTTATCAAGCAACAATTCTATACCCATGGAAACTATCCTTGAGAACTAAAAAAAAAAAACAAAAAACAAAAAAAACAAAATTAAAACATTCCCAGGTGAACAAAGTAGAGAATTTGTCACTAGCTGACATACCCTATAAGAATACTAACGGGAATCCTTTATGATGAAGCAAAAGGACACTAGACAGTAAAATAAATCCAACAAATCCACATGAAATGGAGAGCACTGGTAAAGGTGACTACACAGATAAATATATATAATCTGTATATATTATATTATATATATATAATATATAATAATATATAAATATATAAATATAAAAAAATTATTTTCTGTTTGTAAGTCTTTCCTTTGATAAGATTTAAAATTGGGGCACCTGGGTGGCTCAGTCGGTTAAGCGTCTGACTTCAGATCAGGTCACGATCTTGCGGTCCGTGAGTTTGAGCCCCTCATCGGGCTCTGTGCTGACAGCTCAGAGCCTGGAGCCTGCTTCTGATTCTGTGTCTCCCTCTCTCTCTGCCCCTCCCCTGCTCATGCTTTGTCTTTCTCTGTCTCTCAAAAATAAATAAATATTAAAAATTTTTTTAAATAAAACTGCATTATGAAATAATTGTAGCTGTTATTAGGCAAATAATATAAAAAAGGTCATTTGTATGACGATAATATGATGAAGGAGAGGGGTGGGAATGTAGCTAGGAAGAAAGTTTTTGCACACTATTGAAATTAAATTGGTTTTCATACATACTGTGTTAAATTATGATGTTAATTGTACTCCTCATGGCAACCATTAGGAAAATAATTCTAAAAATATAGTAAAAGAAACAACAAGGGGATTAAGATGCCACACTAGAAAATACTTATTTAACACAGAAGTTATTAACAGAAAAAAATGGGAATGGAAAAGACATATGACATACAGAAAACAAATTCCATCAATATGAAATGTCCACAATAGGCAAACCTATAGAGCTAGAAAATAAATTCATGATTGCAGGAGTTACAGAGGGGGTAAATGGGTCTTAATTGCTAAGGGCTATAGATTTACAAAAATTTTGGCACTATATCATGTGCACTATTCTTTTTTAGGTACTCTAGGTGGAAAAAAAGTGTATACTGAAAAAAGCAAGTAAAGGTTCAGCATCAGAAATACCTTCAATCAAATCTTCACTCACCTGTAACCCATGATGTGTGTGTGTGTGCATGTGTGAGAAATATTGATGTTAAAATGTCTTACAATTTTTAAATCAATATAATCCTCATACTTCAAAATCTTTATTTTGACCTTGATATTTGTGTTAGTTTTCTTATCACTGCGTAACAAATTACCACCAACTTAGAGGCTTAAAACAACACAAATTTATTATCTCACAGTTCCCATAGATTGTTGAGTTGGGTCTTCTGTTCAGTGTCACCAGGCTAAAATCAAGGTGTCAGCAAAGGTTGCCAATCTCATTTGGGGCTCAGAGCCCTCTTCCAAGTTAATTGGAAGAATTCAACTCCTTGAGGTTATAGGACTGAGGCCTTCTGCTCTTAGAGGCTCCACCCTTTCCACAGCATGGAAGTTTCCTTCTTCACAGCTAATAGTAAAACACCTCTGTTGCTTTTTCTGCTTCTGATTTCTAGACTCTATTTTATTTTTTTTTAATTTTTTTTTTTGTTTATTTATTTTTGAGACAGAGAGAGACAGAGCATGAACGGGGGAGGGTCAGAGAGAGGGAGACACAGACTCTGAAACAGGCTCCAGGCTCTGAGCTGTTAGCACAGAGCCCGACGCGGGGCTCGAACTCACAGACCGTGAGATCATGACCTGAGCCGAAGTCGGACGCTTAACCGACTGAGCCACCCAGGCGCCCCACTAGACTCTATTTTAAATAGCTCATCTAATTAGGTCAGGTCCATCCAAGATAATCCTTCTTTTGATTAACTTAAAGTCAACTGACTGGGGATCTTAGTCACAACTATAAAATCCATTCACCTTTACTGTACCATGTGACCCAATCAAGGAAGTGCCTATCTCATCATAGTCACAGACCCAGCCTGCACTCAAGGGGAGAGGAATATACCAGACTTGGGTCACTAGGGTTGTCTATGAACTCTACTTACTACCAGTAGGGTGTTCCTTGTATGTCAACCAAGTATGGGGTTGCTATATACAAGCATGGTCACTGTTTGGACACTAAGTTCGGGGGACTTAGTCAAGCCATATACCACCAGAGCTAGACTCTAAGCGTGAGACCTAATAGCTTCCAAACCTGGCTGCCCATCAGAATAACCTGGAAATTCCTGTATTCCACTAGAAATTGATTCAATATCAAAACTTTAGCTGACCCTGTCCACACCACCGCCCCCCCGCCCCACACACGCCACACATGCACACACACATGCACGCGCACGCGCGCACACACACACACACACACACACACACACACCTGTCCCCATGGTTTGGGAAAGGTAAGGAAAGCTTTCTAAAAAGACTACCCCTTTCTCTCAGGTTGCCTTCAATTCCCACTGTTCATCCTCCCCTTTGTGGGATCTGCTTGACAGGGAAAGAGCTGTACATCTGTGCACATTAAAGGTTGTCTGTAGGTGGACCAGAAATGTTCCCTAGCAATTTTTAATACCATATAACACTCCTCCTCCCTCACATTGAATTGCACATAAATTGGGCACGCATGGCCAATTACAGCACAAAATACTACTTGCACACCCACCACACCATACTACCCTTTGCACCCACCTGGTTAGTTGTGTTTCGTAACCCCTCAGAATCAGCTCACTGCCACTGGTTTACCCAGTGCTTTGCACCCAGCGCTTCACTTCTCCTGCCAGTGAGAGAGATTAGGAAAGGCAGGACAAGTGGTCTGGCATGGTGGAAAGGGAAATACAGACTTCGGCACAAAAACAGGACCATTAACATTTGAGCGTTCATCTTCTCAAGTTTTCAAATAATAATGCCTGTTTTATCTCACTTAAAGGATTGTTCAGAGCATGAAATAATAGATGGCAAATGCCGTTTGTAATCTGTTAGGCCCTATATAGTCACATGTTAAGGACAAGATCTCAAAGTAGGTCAAATAAAATTAGGAGGGAATGAGTCTCATTCCCTCAAACCTTTTCCCATGTGTCATAGTATGCTGTTATCATTAATTATGCATGTGTAAATCGCTCTATTGGACTATAAGCTCCTTCAGAGAGGAGATGTCATGTTTGTTCAGAACTTGGGCTTTGACTAGAGCAAGAGCCATGATCTGAGATACAGGAGGGTAGATACTTATTTGTCTATAATGGATAGCCCAAAGCCATGACATATCATAAGAATGGAACTCCCAGGAGGGCAGGGAATTTTGTATCTGTTTTGTTTGTTTGTTTGTTTGTTTTTTGCTATGTTGCCAGTACTTTAGAACAGTGTCTGATAGAGTAAGCACTCAAAAAATGTTTGTTGAGCAGATGAATAAGCAAGTGTTTGCTGGATTGAGGTAAAATAAGAGAAATTTTGATAGAGTAAAATGGTACTGCCTTAATCTCTAGGAGGGGAGCAAGCAAGGCTGCCTGAAGGCCAAGTTCAGAGTCTCAGAGATGCTCTCTCTCATCCTCTCAGAATGACTCTCCCTCACCCTCTCTGTCTCTCTGCAGTTCTCTAATTCTCTTCACCTCCCACACTTCATATTGTTCTGTGACTGCTCAAAACCCTTGCTTGGAACCTAGCCCAGGTCTCCTCATTCATGGTCCAAAATTGCCTTCACTCTTCAGGTCCTTCCATTCACCCCCTCTCCATCAGCCTTCCTGCCCTGATAGGTCACAGCAGTGTTTAGAAACTGCACCCAGACATTGTATGGAGAATGCAGCTGCTTCTGTATTTTTGTCTCCTGTTTCTAGACTATCTTCTCTGCCAGCTCCCCAATTCCCCTTCCCCAAACTTCTATAATTTTCTACTTGCCACCTACCTCATTGGAGGATGTTATATTAGTCAGGGTTCTCCAAAGAAACAGAACAAACAGGATGTATATATAGAAAAAGATTTATTATAAGGAGTTGGCTCACATGATTATGGAGGCTGAGAAGTCCCAAAATTGCAGTCAGCAAGCTGGGGACCTTGGAGAGCCGATGGGAAGGTTCCAGTCAGAAGCCTGGCAGGCTTGAGACCCAGGAAGGACGGATGTTCCACTTTGAGTCTAAAGGCTGGCAAAAGCTGACATTTCAGTTCAAAAGGGGGTCAGGCAGGAAGAATTCTCTCTAACTTGGGGGAGGGTCAGCCTTTGTGTTCTACTTGTGCCTTCAACTGATTGAATAAGGCCCACTCACATCAGGAAGGGCAATCTGCCGTACTCAGTCTTATGAGTCAAATGTCAATTCCCAAACACCCTAATAGACACACCTAGAATAGTGCTTGACCAAATATCCGGGTACCCCAATAGTCCAGTCAAGCTGATTCAAAGAATGAACCATCACAGATGTAAAATTGCCACCTTAGGCACCTACTAAACCCTGAAATAAGTTTTTCTAAGGCACACATTTTCTTTTTTTTTCTTCTAGTAATGAAGGATAGCACTCCCAAAGCAAGTGCTATGAAAAGGAAGAGGTTTACCACCCAGCCTCTGCCTTGTCTCACTTGGCAAGCCTGGGGCACCAGAACTGGCTTGAGACAGGATTGCAACCTCCCTAAAATGAACCTCCTGAAGCCTGCAAGGAAGAATTGCTGGAATGACAGCCTCTTTTGTCCTTCTCTGCTCACTCCCCAGCCGCCCTTATGAATGTTAACTTTGTACCTAAAACACACTCACTCTTTTCTGAGATGTAACTTACCATGGCTGTCTAATGGCCAACCAGCCCAATCACCAATGTTCATGTCATTAAATGTGTCAAATACATATAATCGTAAATTTTATTTAGTACCAAACACTGGGATCAAGTTGAAAAGACATGGGACAAATAATCCAAAGACTTGAGTTTGAGTACTGACCCCATTGCTTGCGAGAAGTAAGAAAATGAACAGAACACCCAAATTCACGGAGCCCCAGTTTTCTGATCTTTTTCCTTATCTACCTTGCAACGCCAATGTGAGCATCAGTGAAATCAGGCTCAATCATGGTAATGGAAGTACTTGGTAAGCAATAATATTACGTATTGTTAAGTACTATTTTTTAATGCTACTATGTATTGTTAAATACTAAAATCATGTGCTATTAAATTATTTTTCCATCTTCACAATTTGTTGTTTTTAGAAGCCTCCACTCATTACTTTAAAAACAAAACCAAAAACAAAACAACTTTAAAAAGCCTCTGAAAGACAGGAGCTTCAAACAAACTCTGCTATAAAGCCCCAGGAGTCCAATAGAAAAGGAGGGAAAGAAATATACCCAAACATGGGGAAATGCAAAAAATCAAAGAGCAGAAACGGCATTGCAACAGCTGTAGCTAATAGGAAGCGCATTGTCCTTGGAGGAGGCATTTCGTTCACCATAGCAGGACAGAGATACTGCGCTTTAAGAAAGGCCTTCATTTATCATAAAAATGATATCGGGTATCATGCAGACCAGCTGTGAGGCTCTCCAAGGGTGAAAAAGACAGGACAAATTGTGTCCAAGTGTCGAGGGAGAGAGGGTCACAACTCTTCCAGGGCATCCGCGGAGCCCATTGGGCAGCAACAACAAAACGGCCTTGACTCAAATGCCAGCAAAGCAAAGGTGGGGTCACGTCAGAAGGCATATACAGGGAAAATTCATATCTCTGCTTTATAATGGATGTTCTCTTGTGCTCAAAAAGCTTTGGTGAATTATGAAAGACATTTATCAGACATTAGAAAAATTCCAACGTTGGAAAAATTTACCACCATTTATCAGAGGCTTGAAGCTACAAGGTATTTTTCACTATGTGATATGGAAACACATGTGCAGTGAGTGGGTGGGTTTCTGGTTCAACACCAAACCCACACTATCCTACTAGTAATTGGATTCAGCCGAATACAGGACAGTGCACTCCAGGTCACCGAGCTTCTTAAAGCTAGGAACAAAACTCATTCCAAATGGTACTTAAACCCAACAATGACAACTGAAACCCCCACACCAGATAACTTAACCTTCAGTATCACATTGTGATGAGGGCAATAGGCTTGAACATGGCCAAGTTGAATGCACCTAATGTTCAACTACAAGCATGATTGACTCCACATCTTAGACTTGTTCTCAATCTAAACTTGAAGAGGCTTTTCACTCCTAATGGCATCTACTTCCCCATGGCCTGATCAGTCCTTAATTGTATCTAATCGATCTCCGTTTGTACCTTTGAATTGGTAAATCACAACCTAATTTAGAAATGCAACAGTGTTCTACGTCTCACTGCCTCCTTTGATGCTCCTGACAGTCTTGTGGGGGTGTTGAGGGTGTCTGGAAGAATACTCCTAATCTCTTCCTACACATGAAAAACTTAAGTCAAAGAATAGCTATCTCCCAGATCTAGCCACTGCTAAATATCAGAGCTGATAAGGGACTCCGGGTTTCATGACTCCCTAGTCCAGTGCTCCTTAAATACAGAAAAGAACTTCTTGTTGGAGCTTAAGGCTGTGAGACCCCTCACAATGTGCTCCTCTGGGACATCTCGTAATTTCCTCTTCAGGAGCTCCTTAAGAATAGCATAAAGGCATATCCAGCTGGAACCATTTACACAAACTGTACAGCCTGGAGGCAGGGGATGGACTTAATGACCCTAGGCTAATCAATTCCTGCTTCCTAACACAAGGAGTGATTGCAAAGTAATGATCCACCAGCCCCAGACAAACATCACGGTTATACATTAAATGAAGTTTCTGATTCCTCATTCCATGATAAATGTATGGTTAATCCTGATTCCTGATCCATCATAAATTGCTCTTCTCTTCAGGGTCACTAAGTGACATTTGACTGTGAGTTGTCGAGGAAGTTGAGCGCAAGAGCTTCAGCTGGAGTGGGTGCAATCTTGTAGGTATTGTAAGTGTTCGCATTAATCTGTTGCCATCTGTCTTTATTTTGCTAACCCACTCAATCGGACACCATAAATGTTAACAGACATAAAAATGCTTTTCTTCAACATTAGGCACACATATCTTCTTGCTTCACCTCCTGAATGTCAGACAGCCCCTGATTATCGTAGGCAATGCCATGATGATCCCCTCACTCCCCGAAGAGGCTCTGAACAGCCATGCCATATAAGGCATTGTTCCAAATCCACTACTGGTTTTTGGAGTCCATTTCAAGGCTCCAATGCTCCTGTACTTGGCATCAGATCTCCCCCCTTCTTACAAAGAAAGATCCAGAATGCAACCTTAGCTCATCCTCTAAGAATGTGGACTCAAGCTGGGGTGGTGAAGGTTAAGCCAAATGCTTTTTATTCTTTCAAGCAGATTGTGATGGAGGCAGCTATACTCCTACTTCTGTCCCTCGCCATCTTACACATCAAAAACCAGAAAAGACCTTGTGTTCTTGCTACTATCTAGTATTTGGGAAAGCCATTCATTTGATGATTTGAGCACAAAGGTTCTAAACAAGCGCCTTGCCTTATAATTTCTAAGAAATCTGCCATCTCTGGGCCGTTCGGGGCTCTCTTTGAAGTCTCTATCAGCCTAACGTACTTTGGCAGCTTTTGAAAGGATTGAAAAATCTGAGAAGACTATTTTGCTGAGACCTTTTATCTACATTGTGGTGGTTGCTGTGGTGCACTGCCCAAATCCACCCTCCGGTCCTGAGATACTCATTCCCTCAGCTACTGGTAGTGTTGACCATTTTCAACTCTCAGCCGAGTGCCTCTCTAGAACTTGCTCTAGAGATCCACCTCACTCAGGGTCATACCCTATCCCTAGGGCCACCCATATCCCATGACTGGTCACTATAGGTGTATAAAGTCCCAGTCCCCTAGCCCCAGTTGAGGACAACTCTGCCGAGCTAGCCCAGCTTCAAAGATCTCCCAAGGACCCTTTGATAAAGGCCACAGGGTTCTGAAGACTTTGTTGGGATGGTATCACAGTGGGACCTCTCTCTCTCTCTCCCCAATCCTATTCCCTTCCCTTCCCCCAAAGGCACAGTATTACCCAGTACATTCTCTGAGTCCGCTTCCTGAAGAACCTGACATGCAACATGAACATTTGAAAGATAGTGGATTTCTGAACCGGAACCAAATGCACAAGAGTTTGTTGGCTTGTTTTTACTCTTCTCAATATGACTGATACTTTTGAGCTTTGGGCTACAGGGAGTCTTCATTCTAGAAAGCAGTTTTTGCAGGTGATAAGAGAACATTATCAAGGCTGGCAAAGAATATATGTGTTACTCTTTCAAATACAACTAATCTTATACTATTAAACGCTGCATCATTATGAATCAATTGCCAATTCTGTATCAGTTGAAATGTAGGTATTCACTCTCCCACCCCTCTCTTTATATCTTTGGGGACCAAATCCTGACTGATGGGGCCAAGTATTATGATTTTTTTTTTTTTTTAGTAGTAATCAGACCAGAAGGGAGGATAAGCACATCATGCTTCAAAAGCCCAAGAAGTAGCTCTTTGCTCCCAGGTCTACTGGCTGTCAGTTGTATCTCAGCCACCAGTCCTCCTGCAACGGGTATGGGATCAGAGTGCCCTAGTTCTCTTCCTTATTTTCCTCTCTCCTATACAATTTGTCATGCCTCTAGACTTGTGTTTCTTGCCTCTGTTAGTTGTCTCCATTGATCTCCAGGCATGTTATGAAAACCAAAAATGATTGAAGTAGAGAGGGTTTTAATTTATTAACTGGAAAACATGTATTTCCTATATCACCATTAGAAGGAAGGGAAAATGATATGAAACTAAGATAACAGCCCTCAGTTTAACAACTCCCAAGCTGTTATGAGGCATTTTATCACTCCAGCCCACAATTACTGTCTGTGTCTATCTGGTTCCATTCAAGTATCCAGCGGGAAGACAGGAAAACTACAGGTCAATTCCAGAATGGTATCCTTTAGAAATCATTAATTGTATCAGTGCCTGTTCCTAGAGAAAGTGGGAAATGCCCAAATAAAGTGTCACCATTTAGCCAAAATACTTACATATCTTTTTGGTGGTCATGGCCTATTACTTAGCTTTTGTAGATGGTTGCTTAGTTCTAAGTCTATAATTTTAATATTCATCCATAAGGACAAGGCAAAGCAACAATCTGACATAAATGTTGGCCAAAAGTTAAGAGTGTGATTATAAGAGAAAGGAGATTGACTGTACCTGCCAAAGCTATCTGCAGATTCAATACAATCCCTATCAAAATTCCAATGGCATTTTTCACAGGAAAAAAAAAATCTAAAATGTGTATGGAACCACTTAATAACCCAAATGGCCAAAGCAATCCTGAGAAAGAACGAATTTGAAAGAACTGGTTTCAAACTACATTACAAAGCCATAGTAATCAAAACAATATGGTATTGGCATAAATACATAGACCAAAAAAACAGAATCTAGAGCCCAGAAATAAACCCACACATACATGGTCAACTAATATTTGACAAGGGAGCCAAGAATCCTCAATGGGGGAATGATCATCTCTTCAATAAATAGTGCTGAGAAAAGTGAATATTCACATGCAAAATGGTTAAATTGAGACCGTATCTTACACCACTCCCCCAAAATTAAATTGAAATGAATTAAAGACCTAAATGTGCGACTGGAAACTATAAAACTCCTAGACTAGAACATAGGGAAAAATCTCTTTGACATTGTGCTTGGCAACAGTTGTATTGGATATAATACCAAAAACACAAGCAAAAAAAGCAAAAATCAACAAGTGGGACTGCATCTGACTAAAAAGCTTCTACACAGCAAAAGAAACAAGCAACAAAATGAAAAGCCAATCTATGAAATGGAGAAAATATTTGCAAACTGCGTATCTCATAAGGAGTTAATATCCAAAATGCATAAGGAACTCATAGAATTCAGTAGAAAAAAATCAAACACTGTGATTTAAAAATGGGCAGAGGACCTGAATAGATATTTTTCCAAAGAAAATATACAAATGGCCAATGTGTACATTTAAAGATACTCAACATCACTAATAATCAGGGAAATGCAAATCAAAACCACAGTGAGATAAAATGTCTTGCTTGTTAGAATGGCTGTTATCAAAAGGACAAGAGATAAGTGCTAGTGAGGATGTGGAGATACAGGGAGCCCTTGTGCCTGGTGGTCAGAGTGTAAACCTGATGCAGCCACTATGGAAAACAGTATACAGGTTCTTCAAAAAATTAAAAATACAACTACCCTATGAGTTAGCAATCTCACTTCTGGGTCTATATCTGGAGGAAGTGAAATCACTATCTTGAAGAGACAGATGCTATCCCATGTTCATTGCAGCATCACTCACAATAGCCGGGGTATGGAAACAACCCAAGTGTCCCTCAGGGGGTGAAGGGATAAAGAAGATGCTGCGGATATAGATACAGATATATAGATACACAGATGATGGAATATTATTCAGCCATTAAAAAGAAGGAAGTTCTGCTGTTTGCAACATCATAGATGGTCCTTGAGGGCATTATGCTAAGTGACATACATCAGACAGAGAAAGACAGATATGGCATGATCTTCCGTCCATGGAGAATCTAAAAAAGCCGAACTCATAGAAACAGAGTAGAATGATGGTTGCCAGGGGCTGGCAATGAAGAGATGTTGGTCAAAGGGCACAAACTTCTAGTTATAAGATGAATGCATTCTGGGGATCTGACATACAGCATGGTGACTATAGTTAATAATACTGTCTTATATGTCTGAAAGTTGCTAATCGAGTAAACCTTCGATGTCTCACTATTTAAAAAATGGTAATTGTGTGAGGAGATGGAAGTAATCTTATCGTGGCAACCATTTGGCAATACACGTCCATATCAAATCATTATGCTGTGTACCTTAAACCGACATGACGTTATGTGTCAATTACATCTCAATAAAGCTGGAAAAAAATAAGAGAAAGGGGACTGAGGTGTGGGGAAGGTAATCATACAATGACTAGATGTTCTTTATTTTTCAAAGGCTTTCACTGAAGCATTTCTCCCAGGAATGCGGCTTTTGCAATTACATAGCAACAAAGCATTTGAAATAACTTTGTGACACTCTAAGAACAAAACTTACACTGAGCTGAGGGGTTTATAGAAAGCAACTCCGTTCAGATGCTCTCTGCTCAAATGCTAACAGCTGTTGCAAACAACATGGATAGTATATTCCCAAAGTTAGAACGGGCAACGTCTCAGCTGAGAAAGGGTTAAATAAAGAGAATCAGATCCCAGCCAGTCAGGGTCTGAACACCAATGAGAATTTCTTTAGATGATGTAATGTTTGAATCCTGATATCCTTTTGAAAAGAGCTTGTGGTTGGAGTTTCTATAAACCAGACTGAACTGGCATTTCCTCCTTCCAAGAGTCTCTTTCTCTATCTCCCACACAAGTTTCTTAGGTGGGTTTGTTCAGATGTATTAATGTTCTTTCCTAATGTGTGACAAACAGCACTTTTTATAATTTGAATTTGAATTCTTTCAAGGTTACTAGTCCACTGCTCTCTGTGGGTCCCTCTCATTCTCACTGGTAATAACACAGAACTAAGTGATTATAGAAAATTCAGAAAGCCACCGTCTCCTCCTGGTCATTTCACTGACCACATGCTGGCTCTTTCCACGTTCATTCTTTCCCAGATCTCCAGAGTGAGGAGGTTGTGACAAATGAAGACCGGGACCCACACTTTCAGCTACACAGCAAAATGGAGAGTTGCTGAGGTCTGTGGGACAGCTATTGTTCCATTATCCTCTTTTCCACTAGGATGCAGCTGCGACCAAATCAGTGGGACGGTTCCAGGTGACAGCAAGTCTGGTGAGCTCAGGAAACTTCCACAAGAGCACTCTGAAGCTGCTCACTCTCTAATAGCCCTCACGACTGACCTAGGGACATAGGACACACATGAAGAGACAAGGGTAGTGCATTCTGGATTTTGCTTAAAACCCTCTTTTAACTTAAATCCTGGAGGTATCAAGAGAGCGAGGCCCATAAAATGGCAGGAAAATTGGTAAGGATTCTTAGAGCACAGCAAAAATTGGCATATCTCCCAACTTGGCTGAGAAATGATTTCCTTTACACAAACTATTTTTAGATTTAAAGAAACCTTCTGAAAGAATTAATTCATCATTTACCACCCCTCCAATCAAACTTTAAAATCTTGGTTAACCAATAACTTCACCCAGCTTGTTCCATTCAAACTACGCTAACAAATAACCATCAGTTTTCAAAAGTAATGTACATCAGACATCATAGCACTAAATGAGCTAATCTATAGGAACATTCTTTGGAAACAAAAAGTATAAAAATAGAAGACATTGCTTTTTTTAAGATCATCAGCTCTGGGATGCCTGGAAGGCTCAGTCAGTTAAGCGTCTGACTTCGGCTCAGGTTATGATCTCACCATTAGTGAGTTTGAGCCCCACATGGGGCTCTGTGCTGATAGCTCAGAGCCTGGAGCCTGCTTCGGATTCTGTGTCTCCCCCTCTTTCTGCCCCTCTCCCACTCTCTCTCTCTTTCTCACCCTCTCTCTTTCTCTCTCTCTCTCTCTCTCAAAAATAAATAAACATTGGGGCGCCTGGGTGGCTCAGTCGGTTAAGCCTCCGACTTCAGCTCAGGTCATGATCTCGCAGTCTGTGAGTTCGAGCCCCGTGTCAGGCTCTGTGCTGACCGCTCAGAGCCTGGAGCCTGTTTCGGATTCTGTGTCTCTCTTTCTCTCTCTGACCCTCCCCCATTCATGCTCTGTCTCTCTCTGTCTCAAAAATAAATAAACGTTAAAATAAATAAATAAATAAATAAATAAATAAACAAACATTAAAAACATTAAAAAAAAAAAGATCATCAGCTCTTATCATCTTTTTTGTCTACCTGTAGCATAGTCTCTGAAAGAACACATTTCTTTTGTTCTTCATCGTACCCTTATCCCTTTGCGTGGTTCCTAGAACACAACAAACGTTTGATAAAGATTTGCTACGTTGAATTGAAACTTGAATTCACAAATGTTTCTTAAGCACCTAGTATATAAGGCACCGTGCTAAGTGATGGCAGAAAGGAGCACAAAGACCAGTTTCTGCCTTCTTGAGGAGCAGAACCAGCCTAAACAATCCCCAAGGGCTCTGTCACCCCGGACTCCAAGGGCAGTAGTTGCAACCACAAATGCCTTTGGAGCCAGGCAGGGAACACCAATAAATGGAAGGCTGCTGAATCTGAGACAGCAGAATATCATGAAGACAGTGGAAACTAGAGAATGCAAAGCTATTTAATATTATGCTTTTCAACTTCAAATATTTTGCAATTACTGTACTAACAAAAAGAGTTTTGTCAATTCGCTGGCAGATTATTCATCTAGGAAAAGGAATGAAGTTCTAACACATGCTACAACACGGATGAGCCTCAAAAACACCATGCAAAGTGAAATAACCATAAGATACAGTAAGACACAAAAGAACAAATATTGTGTGAATTCACTTGCATAAAATAGTAGAATAGGCAATTCATAGACACAGAGAGCAGATAAGACGTTACCGGAGGCTGGGAGGGGAGGTGGTTACATAACATTCTGAATGTAATTAATGCCACTGAATTACATGGCATAAACATGGTTTAAGTGGCAAAATTTTACATTGTATATATTTTATCACATTTTTTAAAAATTCTGGCAGATGGCTAGCCAGTTGAGACTCCTGAGTCCTGGCACAAGGCTTCATTCAATAATTGTTTGCCAGATAAATAAAGACATGGTTTCCACTGCCCCCATGATATTTCAGAGTTTAGTGAAAATAACACAGTATTTCAATTCAGAGAGCTCTTGGTCTTGCTATCTGACTAGCTATGAAATCTTGGGCAAGTTACTTAACCTCTCCATACCTCAGCTTCCGCATCCTCGGCTTTCCCATATTACTTAGTATGGGGTAACAGTGGGACTTACTTCCTAGGAGGATCGTGAAGGTTGTATAAAATGATGCCTGTAAAGCTCCATTCAAAGTGGCTGGCGCATCACTATCATTAGCTATTATCAACATTAGGAAGGCTAATAAGAATTAACTGTGATGATTAGGAACACTAAAAAAAAGAATTATTTGCAGTTTGGGTTCTAACCTAATGATTTACTTACCTGTCAATGATTGTCCTCTTAGGAACTATAGACATAGGAACATCAAGATGGAGCTCAAAATGGTGTTTTCAAACATCTCATTGTGACCTAGTGACCTCACTGACTTGCGGAAAGTCCTTTAATAACTCCTTATTGTTTGAATAAACCCCAAACCCCACAGCACAGACTTATCTTGACCTCTTCAGACTCGTAGCAGACACTGTGGCCTCCCCCATCGTCCGTTCTGTGCTTCCCAGATACCCTGATTTCTGTTTTATAATCTCAGTATTTCAAGGAAAGCTGACTCATCCCCTGATCCCAGAGACAGACCACCTGTTCCAGGCCAAACCAAGCAGACCATTCCTGCCTCCTCAACACTGATGTATGTGGTTCAGGGTTGGGCATGTGATATCCACCGCTCCAATGAGGGTGAATCTTTGGGCCTCTTATAAGGAATCCTCTAACAAATTTCTCTCTCTTCTGGATGATGTAGAAGGCAGGTGTGAGGGCTGGGGCTGTTGCAGCTACTTCACTACCTTAGGAGTTACACGTCAACACGTGGGGGAGATTAGGGCCAAGAAAACCAGAGAGGAATAGACAGCTCTGATGATGTTATGACCCATCCTACCCCTGGAGTTTTCGGTTTACTGAGCTAATAGATTCCCCTTATTATTGCAACTAAAAGTTTTAACTGGTTTAAAAAAAATGGGGGACACTTATTCTGCTGGATTGCTCTCCACCCCACCACCCCATTCCAGCCAAACTGATCTGGTTCCTATGTCAGAATACTGCTGAACTTCTTCTGAGCAAATTGGTCTCACCAATGCATTCTCTGTCCCTGGATTATTTGTTTGACACCCTACCTTCTATCCCTTCTATCATTTCCCTACTCTGCTTGCCCTGGTTCTCATTCATCCTTAATAGTTCAGCCTAAACATCATTTCTCCAAGAAAGCCTTCCTAGATCCCTTAGTCTAGGTCAAGTTCTCCTATTATGGGCACCCATGACATTTTATACTTCTCCTCCATAAGACTTAGCACCATGATAATTAAACAGTTGTTTGATTAGTTGACCGACATCTATCTTCCACATCTGTGTGCCTTGTTCCGTGCTGCCATATCCCCAGTGCCTAATACAAAGCCTTGTCCATAACAGTAAATAAATATTAGTTAAACAAATGACTACCTTTCAGCTGCCAAGGCTAATTGCTAAGGTGTTGGTATGAAACTCCCAGTAAAAACAAAAACACTTTATAAACAAATCAATAGTTGAAAAGAGATGACTTAAGATAAGAACAAGCTGCTGATCTCTAGCTGTGGGTGAACAACCACATTCAACAAAAACAGTGTAGGCACCCACTCTGCACAATACAGAGACTGAGGTACAGAAGACATTGACCTTGTCCACCAGGAGCCCTTTGCTGAACTTTAATTAGCTGGGCATAGAAAATACTGCTGCTGTGAAGTCACAGTCACATTTGCTGTCCAAGTCACATCTATTACTCATTGCTTTGGAGTTAGTTCAAGCAGGGTCAAACCTACATTTAGCCTTTCAAAAAATCTTTTTTTGCCTGTGTCCTAACTGGTAGAAAAAGCATAATTCTCAAGTGCTCCTTTCTTGCAGTTTCCTTTGAATCTTTCTTTAATCTCTAAATCTTGGAGGCAAAGAGAAGAGTGCTGGTTGCCTCCAAGCCTCTCCTTTCTACGAGTATGAAAGCAGTTTGTAAACTTCAACCCACTGCCCGCATTCAGTTTCTACCATATCAATATCCAACGGTTGGAGACGGTAAGAGCTTGGAAATGAACCAATATTCTTGTAGGATGTCAGGATGAGCCAGAGGCCAGGATCAATTTGAATTCCAAACCATGAAGAACACTGATGGCTTTGGTGTCTCGGTAGAGCCAAGCACTGGTCCATTAAAACCTGGGCTTCACCACTTACTAGCTTTGTGACCTTGTGGATGTTCGGTACGCTTTGCAAGCTTCAGTTTTCTTATCTATGAATCAGGAATACAAGTACCTCACTTCATAGGTCAAAATGAGATAAAGTACATGAAACACTTCAGACACAGTCTGGCACATAGAAAGCACTACATACATTTTAACATCAATTATTTAAAAACAAAAAAAATTTTTTTGATGTTTATTTATTTTTGAGAGAGAGAGAGACAGAGTGTGAGCAGGGAAGGGGCAGAGAGAGAGGGAGACACAGAATCTGAAGAGGGCTCCAGGCTCCGAGCTGTCAGCACAGAGCCTGACACAGGCCTCGAACCCACGAACCGTGAGATCATGACCTGAGCCGAAGTCAGATGCTCAACCTACTGAGCCACCCAGGCGCCCCTAACTCCTCTTATTTTTTAATCACTGGGAAAAAGGTGGCAGATTAGAGAGAGGACTTTCTTCCCGCAGCTTTTGTTTTGCACTCAGCCTGCTTTATTCAATGATGACCTGTATTGACTCCATAAGCAAATGCTTCCTTGGAGATTTTAGCTGCATTTTTCCCCTGGGCCCACTTTACCCTGAAACAGCAACATGGAAGGTGAGACAGTTCAGTGCCATTGCCTTACATCCTGATAACAGCGTTGTTGACATATCAGCCCTCCATGTCAAAATATTATGACAACCATAATAAGTAAAATAAATTTAAAACATTTATTGATTTTTAAGTGTTATCATTTCCCTCTACTATCAGTGACATACAATGTCAAATGTGATATATTTGAAGTATATTTTAAGCAAGATAATTAATGAATTGGATTTAAAAGTTGGGTATTTAACATATTTTATTAGGCAGTTTGGTGAGAAATCCCCATACGGAGCAACCTATCAGTAGAAGCTCCAGGTCATTTTGTCCAATATACAACCCCAATGACATCCTTCCTGCCAAGGCTTCATGTCCACACCCATGAGACGAGAGAAAGAGATCAAAGTTCGCTGCTGAAATTGCTCACACCATTCTGACAGACATCAATAACCAACCCAGCCTTTGAAAAGAGAGAGAGAAAGAAAGAAAGAAAGAAAGAGAAAGAAAGAAAGGGAAAAAGAGAAAAGAAAAAAGAAAAGAAAAGAAGAGAAGAGAAAAGAAAGAAAAAAAAAGAAAAAAGAAAAGAAAAGAAGAGAAAAGAAAAGAAAATTGGAAGAATTTGGGCTTAGGGTCATTTGCTCTTCCTTGTATCCCAACCAACTTCTCTTCCCTCGACTGATGGTTTCTTAGGCAAAGATAGAGATGGGTGGGGCAGAGGGGCTCAGCCCAACCACTGCCCTCTGGGCCTCGTTGGGTATGACATCATGTTGTCAGGAGCAGCGGCTGTAACAGTGACAAAATCCAGGTGCTACAGAAGACGAAAGGCCCAATGTCATTGGGCACCGAGAAGTGGCCTTCAGCACAACAGTGTGGGAAAGGAGGAGGAGGGAAAAGGGGAACAGGAGCTTCGATGGCAAAGAGAGATTTCCTGACAGGGCATATGCTGAACGAGTTATAGAGGCAATTACCCTAAAAATTTTGAAGCGGCCATTTGCTCGGTAACCTAGCCCGACCTGACACCCAAGCAGAGATTGCCATAAGCGGGGAATTTATGGTGCTGGAATGCTAGTTTAGCATAAATTACCTCAGGGAACAGATTTAAACCACTTGTGTTTTTAAAAATTATGCAACAAGAACAACAACAACGAAATGAGTTTATGCAAACCCCGTACCGACTGCAGGATGGGGCCCTCTAAGTCTTTATCTCCCGAGACGCGGCAGCTCTTCTCGCCTGTTGGTTTGCTCTCGGCGGATGAAGATTCACAGCATTAATACATAATAACTGTATCTCACTCCATTACAGGTAGTTCAGGGCTGCTCCCCATAAATGATATGCATGGCTTTGCGTCTTCGTCTTTAAAACCACCGAATATCTTGGTAGCAGACATACGTTAGGTTTAATGCATCCCCTGCCATAAAAGTGTTGCTTAAGACTAATGAACAAACGAATGTTTGTTCAAACCTCTTTGTGAAAATCAAACAAGCTTTCAACAGCTATTCATATATTTATTGTCAGATGTGAATCATCACTTAGGTGCTTTGCCCTGAACTATTACCAGCTAATGCTTGTAGTTTCACGGCACTAATTCACTTGCTGTGGTTTTTGTTTTGAGGTTTTCTCCCCGCCCCCCCCCCCCCCCCAGCTTCTTCCTTGCTGTCAGTGCCGTCTCCTGAAAGGCTCTGTACTGAAAGTTCCTCCTTGTCACTGGCAGAACTGACGACACTCGTACCCCACATAGCCCCGGAGCTGTCTCAGGAAGGGCCACGGCCTCCAGGGACGGTCCAGCCAGCGCCTGCCTGCCCTGGATCGGGCACCGAAAACCCTCCTGAGCAACTGAGCCTGAGCAGGGCCCGCGCCCTGCCTCTGCCCCCGCCCCTTCTCACAAAGTAGCTGTTTTTTCAGACTCAGCAGCACCTGAAAAGCTCCCACAAGATTTACCCATTATATTAAATAACAGGTTTTAGAAGCTGGGAACTGTTATTCTAGTGTTGCTGGGTGTCATTAAGGTTGCACGTCTATGCTTGTTTAATTTTTCTTCTGCCATTAAGCAAACTAAATGCTCGGAGATTTTTTTCTGTCTCAGTGGGGTCCACCCAGAATAGAAAAGAGAATAAGTGTTCCAGGGTTGTGGAACTGGGTTTTTTTGTTGCTTTCATTATGAGGAAGGAATTAAAAATCCCTCCTAGTCAGTACTTAAAATATCAAAGTCATTGTTTAATGCCTTTGAGTCACTGTACAGCTAATTCAATTGCACAGTGTAGCGCCGTTTCACGGTGTGTGAAACACAGATAGTACATAGAAGTGATTGCAAAGTTGAATAAACACCAAATTAGTTTTAAAAGTCTGCAACTTCCCGGTGGAGTCTTTCAAACCGAACCGCACGCGCTATTGTCTGACAAAGTCAATGGTCGCCAAAAGGTTACATTACCTCTCACTTGTGTTAGCGCGAGGGGGTACCCCCTGGACGCCGCGGTGTCTGTAGGAGGTGGCTGTCCTCTGAGAGGTGTGTGCGCTGACAGCTGAACGTAACCTGCCTGCCTGTCACTCGGGGACACATGGCAACACAGCCCGGTGTGAGCAAATAAGGGGAGAGCAGGGTGGGTGACAGAAAGACCGTGGCCAAATGAGAGACGCAGGGCGATTTTTAAAAAGCCGTTTGGAGAGCGCCTGGGTGGCTCAGTCGGTTAAGCGTCCGACTTCGGCTCAGGTCCTGATCTAGCGGTTGGTGAGTTCGAGCCCCGCGTCGGGCTCCAGGCTGACAGCTCGGAGTCTGGAGCCTGCTTGGGATTCTGTGTCCCCCTCTCTCTCTGCCCTTCCTCCGCTCATGTCTCTCTCAAAAACAAATAAACATTAACTAACTAAATAAAAGAAATTTGGTATAAAAAAAATACTACAATTTGAGACTTGGAAAGTCAGCGTTAAGGCCCTGACCCCGCTGCTTCTTGGCCAGGAGACCATCCATGGTCAAGCACTTCACAAACCTCAGTCTCCATATCTGAGCCCAGTAATGATCATTACTGATTGATTATTATGTGGTTCCAAACACTGTTCTAAGTGCTGAAGTGCTGAGACATAATAGCAGACCAAACAAGTAAGCCTGTGTCCACAGTGACATTTATTATCTATTAGAAACAATCAGAGAAATAAAAAGACAATACTTATTGATTGCTAAGGGTGTGTTAAATGTGGCACTAAGGGCAAGAGGTATAACTACACAGTCCCCATCCCCAGTCATTCACTCATGGACCCAGCAAATACTTTTGAGAACCCTAATAAGTACCAGGTACTGGTAATATAACATAAAAAAAATTAAATCTCTGGCTTCATAAAGCTTTCATTCTAATCAGGAAATTTGAGCAATGGCTTACCTTCTTTAAGTTGTTGCTCAAATAGCCATTTCTCAAAAAGGCTACATGACCGCCCTGTTCAAAATTTCAACCATGGCCCAGTATCCATTCCCGTGTATCCTGCTGTGCTGGTTGGTTTTATGTGTCATTGTAATTGGGCCATGAGGTGGCCATATGTTTGTGCAAACATCATCCTGGGTGTGAGGGTATTTTTTAGCTGAGATTAACATTTGAGTCCGTAGACTAAAAGAGATTGCTGTCCCCAGTGGAGGTGAGCCTCATCCAATCAGTTGAAGGCCTGACTCTCCCAACACTAAGAGGGAACTCATCTTGCCTGACCACCTTGGCAATGGGACATCGGCTTTTGCCTGCCTTCAGACTTGAGCTGAAACGTTGCCTCTTCGTGGGTCTTTAGTCTGTCAGCTTTCAGACTAGAACTTATGCTGTCATCTCTTCTGCTTCTCCAGCCTTTGGACTAGGACTGGAACTATGCCATTAACTGCACACGTTGGGGCTGCTTGGCCTCCATAATCGTGTGAGCCAATTCCTTAAAGTAAATGTTGATATAGATCCCATTGGTTCAGTTTTTCTGAAGAACTCTGACTGAGATGTCTACTCTATATTTTTTCTCCAGCACACTTATTACTTTCCAACATACTAAATAAATAACTTATCAGTTACGTTTTTGGTTTATTAATTATTTCCTCCAGTAGAATGTAAGTTTCACAAGGAGTTTGTTCATCGATACAAGACTGGCACGTAGTAGGCGTTATAGTAGGCCTTCAAAACATAGTTGTTGAAAGAAGAAACAAACAGATACAGTATGCAAGTGGAGGTAAGTACCATGAATAAAAATAAAACTGAGTAAAGAAAATAGAGGGAACCATGGCAGGTCTTTTTATAAAAAGTGGTCATATCTTGGTGGGATAATGAATATTGTTTCCAGGATGGCTGTCCTATTATTTATCTTCCAAACTGGACTTTTTTTCTTCTTCTTTTAACTAGGCGTTTAATGTTGAAATCCTTGAGATTTACACGGGATTGTGACATATAATACAGAGAGAGGCTGTGTCCTCCCTACCTAATTTTCCTCAACAGTAACAGCTTGTAAAACAATAGTCTAATACCACGACCAAGCTATGGACACTGATACTATCCACTAATCTTATTCAGATTTTCCCAATTTTACTTCCCTCACCTAGGCAACCACTAATCAGCCCCACCATTTCTATAGTTTTTCCAAACAGGGGCACTTTTGAGAGCACAGGGCGACACTATTAATAATTATGGCAAGACAACTGGCAAATCAGGACTGTCCCTGGCAAAAGATGACAGATGGCCATCTATTTATTATGAAACAATAGCAGTGGTAACAACAACTGTGGACAGTCACGGCATGCTTGCAGTTTCCCAGGTGCCGTACTGAGCCCTGCTCACATTATCATTTTTAAAACTCAGAACAATCATATGAAGCCAATACTGTTATTGTTCACATTTTACAGATGACAAAACTGAGGCAAGGAGGCATTAAGACATCTTCCCAGGGGCCCAGGATGTACAGCTCTCAGAACCAGGATTCACAACAAGGTCTATCGGGTTCAAGAACTTGCCTTTTTAACCCCTACATATTAAACAAATAGTTACGACTGAGTTGTTACATCATTACAAATGAGCAAAGTGTTTAGAAGGGGAAGTAGAAAGTGCCACTGAAGCATAAAGCGGGAACTGGAAAAATACCTCCCACAGTTATTGTAATGATGGGAAACTATTAGCCTGCTTGTGCGTGCACGCACACACACACAAACATACACACAAACACACACAAAAACAGAAAACAAATGTTTAAAATGTTCAGCATTCTCAACCTGCATGCCAGAGGAAATGGCCTTAAATGGACATTCATCATCTTGAATTTCCAACATTTTAAGAGCCATCTCCTTAAAAGTGCAGTAGCTTCCCGTATATTCTCTGAGACGCTGACATAGAACACTGGATTTTAAACTTTTTAAAATGTACGGTTTCCAGCTGCAACCCAAAGGAAGAGTCCCACTCAGCGTGACACCATAAGCCATGTAGCAGAGTTCTCCCCCAGAGGAAATCACCTCTGAGTTCCCATTGATGTTAGAGGAGCCATTACTGAGGGACTGAGTCTTTCAGATTTAAAATCAGGTGGAATATGTCCGGGGGGGGGGGGGGGGGGGGGGAGGGGGGGGAGGGGGAAGTGCCCACTAGGCAAAGTGGAACAGATCCAGGAGCAATTGTGTCAAATTTCACATCATGTTTCCTTAAAAGGAGGAGAATTAAGGATCAGCTACCTTAGCACATACTTAAAAATAATTATTACTCATAAGAAAATCTTTGATATTTTAATACGGCAGTGAGAGAACCCAATCAAGAGTAAGCACCTGGGCTAAGTTGGAATACGGAAGACTGAATATCTTGAAAAGGTTATCCTGAGACTTTCCAGTTCTAAACCTCTGGGTTTGGTGCTGCCTGGCTGGTTCGGTCAGTGGAACATATGACTCTTGATCTTGGGTTGTGAGTTCAAGCCCCACGCTGGGTGTAGAGATTACTTAAAAATAAAATCTTTAAAAAAAAATAAACCTCTGGGTTTACTGAGATCTGATGGAAAGTCAGGATGATGGGATCCTATAGGAGAAAATCATCAACCCATGCACATCAGCTGCCACGGGTATGGGGGGGGAGGTGGAGGTGGCAGGGAAGGGGTGAAAATTGGTTAAGGTGCTCACAGACTCAGCATTGAAACAAATACTGGGTTGGAGCCAAAAGACTGAGTTTGAGTTCAGGCTTGGACATACTCAGTAGTTCTGAGCAAAATTCCCAGGTCCCAGTTTCCTTATCTATAAAATAAGGATAAAAGCACTTAATAGACAGGGTACCTGGGTGGTTCAGTCGAGTAAGCATCCAACTCTTGATCCCAGCTCAGGTCATTATCTCACAGCTTGTGAGATTGAGCCCCTAGTTGGGCTCTGGGCTGTCAGCACAGAATCTGCTTAGGATTCTCTCTCTCTCCCTCTTTCTCTGTCCCTCTCTAAATTAATAAAAGCTTTTATTTAAAAAAAAAAAAAAGCAACTGATGAACAAAGTTGTATAAGAATTAAATGAGACAAGGTATGCTCTGTATGTACCCCAAAATTGCATATTAATAAGGGCATTCTTTTTATTTGAGATATTGAAAAGAAGGACACACCGAATAAGAGTTGGGAGAGAAGATAAAAGGCTGCAGGGGCCCTGGGTAATTCCTGCAGGAAAGGCTTTCACAAGACCTGCAGGCCAAGGTCAGGCCTTTAGGGCCTTTTTGGAGCAGCTCAGTACTCTGCTTGGAAGATTGTACTCTAGAAGTCTCCGTGACCCATTTTTTCTAACCAGCCGATTTTGATCCTGTCTTATTACCCCATCCACAGGCTAGAAAGCATTTGTTTACTGTTTTCACTTCAGAAGACAGTAGGCAGTGGACAAAAAGTGGGTCACTGTCACTCTAGCGAGGTCTCTGTTCAAATATCACCTTGCCAGGCAGGATTTGATTCTTTTTAAATAAATCACACTATCTAAAATAGCAGCCTCTCCTGCACACAGTCTAACTCTTACCCTGACTTTTTTGTCCTCAGAGATGTTATTACTCCTTGACATGATTTTGCATGTTGATTTGCTTGTTGATTGCATATAGATTGTAGGTGCCATGGGGACAAAAAGACCCTATCTGTTGTGGTACATACTAAGTGCTCAATACACTTTTTTTTTTTTTAATACATGACTGAGTGAATTCCATTCTCGACTGTATTCTGTTGACATTCTCCTGTCTTTGCTGCCTCAGACAACTCTGCAAAATTCTGCTGTTTTGCACTCTGCTCAGTTCATTGTCTTTCCCTGTCATTTGAATCTTTTCCTTACTTTGTTTGGGTTCTCCCAAAATCAGAGCCTGAGACAAGAGCTTTGGTGTTGGTAGTTTACTTGGAAGATAATCCCAGGAGTAGAGGGAATAGGGAGAGTGAGGCAAGGAACAGGGAAGAGCCTTGCCTGGGGGGCTGATGTGGGAGGTAGGCACTCGACTCCGCCTAGGGTTCCTCAGGCACTTACGCACCTTCCAAAAGATGGAGGGTAGAATATTAATCCGCACAGATTTAGGAACATGAAAAAAACAAAGTGTAGTCTTGCCCTTGAGAAAACTTTACTCCGAGTGAAAATGAAAACAAGAAATGCTTATTATGACCTATTTATTGTACCAAAGGGAATGAAATTTCACTGAGTGCCAAACATGAGCTAGGCACTGTGCTAGGAGATTTATATAAATTATCTTATTTCATTATGACAACAAGAGCCACCACATACTGGCTTCTACAGTTTAACTGGGTTCTTCCCAGTTTGAGTTCCCAAACATGATCTCACCAATTCTCACAACAATTAAATAAGAGTTTTTATCTCCATTTAAGAGAAAAGGGAGATAGAGAGAAAAGAGATAATTTGCCCTGGGTCACACCACTGATTGATGACAGGTCTTTCTGACTCTATAGTTTGTCCAGTAGAGAAACAACTAGAGGAAAAATGCAGGGTAGCGTACATTTGAGTGGGTGAGTATGTGACGGAGACATGAAAAAGGAATCAGGGAGGGAAAAGAGTGTTGTGAGCTAGATGTTATTTTAATAAGATTCCATGAAGAAGGTGAATTTTGGTTAAATGTTTAAAAAGGTAGAAAAGAAGGGTGCAGGGTGGCTCAGTCCATTTAGTGTCTGACTTCAGCTCAGGTCATGATCTCACGGTTCCTGAATTCAAGCCCTGCATCAGGCTCTGTGCTGTCAGCACAGAGCCTGCTTGGGATTCTCTCTCTCTCTTCCCCTCTCCTGCTTGTGCTCTCTTTTTCTCTCTCAAAAATAAATAAACATTTATAGCAGCACTCTCAACAATAGCTAAATTATGGAAAGAGCCTAAATGTCCGTCAACTGAGGAATGGATAAAGAAATTGTGGTTTATATACACAATGGAGTACTATGTGGCAATGAGAAAGAATGAAATATGGCCTTTTGTAGCAACATGGATGGAACTGGAGAGTGTGATGCTAAGTGAAATAAGCCATACATTGAAAGACAGATACCATATGTTTTCACTCATATGTGGATCCTGAGAAACTTAACAGAAGGCCATGGGGGAGGGGAAGGAAAAAAAATGGTTAGAGAGGGAGGGAGACAAAACATAAGAGACTCCTAAAAACTGAGAACAAACTGAGGGTTTATGGGGGGTGGGTGACGGGTCTTGAGGAGGGCACCTGTTGGGATGAGCACTGGGTGTTGTATGGAAACCAATTTGACAATAAATTTCATAATAAAGAAAATAAAAATAAATAAACATTTAAAAAAAAAAAGGTAGAAGAGGACAGGGGAGAAGTGGGGAGAAGAAAAGGAGCGGCGCTAGTCCAGGAAGATGGCGGGAGAGAAACTCGTGAAGAGTCTCTGGCTCCGTGTGTCCAGAATCCTGTTACCCAAGAGCCCACCCCATGTTATCTTTCATAAATAAGTAGCATGTCATGGAATTATGGAACACGAAAGATATGGATTTGGAGTGCGATCAAAGTCAAGTGAGAAAGACGGAACAAACTAAAACAAAGAACAAAATCCAGATTGTGGGGATGATTCTGAAGCCTTTGTACCTTAGAAACTCTTAATTTTTCAAAAGGTATTTGAAAAGACATCTATTCCGTTGGTGCAGCCTAACAACAGTGGAATGCTAATAACCTTTAATTTCCTTGACTCCTAACCTTCCTAACCCGCTGGGCTGCTGGAATAGCACTGTAAATCAAAATATGCCGAAGTATATGGCGAACATGTGTATTGAGTCATTCCAAACCGCCTGCTGGCTTTAAAAAACACCACTCACAATAGTATTTATGCTGTTTTTATTTTTTACATGTCTTTCTTCTCACTCGTGCCGCAACTGATTAGTATAGGCATCAAAAACCACACACAATAAAAAAGGAAGCAGAAAAGAGACCGAGAAAATGGTAGGAGAGGCCAAAATATCCCTGCCATCCCTCCCCACCCCAACTCTTCTAAATGTTCTTCTATTTTCAATAAAAAAAAAAAAAAATTGGAATATTGCCTTGGGTCTACTAAATCATTAGCAAATTAAGAACCTGTTTTTAATAACATTTAACTTGTAAATAATGCATTAATTGACTAGCCTGAATGTTAGCTTGTGCATTCGAAACTCTGCTACTAAATTTGTAATGAAAGAAATGTGCTGTAGCAGTAGGCTATATGGTGAATATAACAGATTAAATATGACAGTTGATATTTGTGAAAATGGGGTTATAATTAGAGGACACCTGCAGCTGTTTTCCAACCAAAACAACAGAAATTAAACATGCATAAAGTGTGTGCATGTGTCACATTTTCTGTTGGCGCATTCCTTTTGTTCTCCTGGAGTCTAGTGTTGGGCTTTTTCCCTATCATTTTGTCAGGTCAAATTTCTAAGGAAGCAACAAGTGGCTATTTGTGAATGCAGTTTATTCGATCTCTAACTGATACATCCTGGAAAGGAAAGAGAAAGAACATGAATCCTAAAAAACATGACTGATGACCCAGCATGTTGAAAATGCTCAGAATTAGAGGGGGCCATGTAAGGAGGAAACAGCAGCTTCCTCAGTCTTACCTGTGTTGCCCCCAACTTATCTAGTAAGATTTCTGTGATGGATACATGAAGAATGTGACACGGTGAAGGTTATTCATTGCTAAAAATGTGTATGATGGCTGGTGGGTAGAAAAGTCACTGAAAATGGAGATTAAATTGATTATTGGCGGGGCGCCTGGGTGGCTCAGTCGGTTGAGCGACCGACTTCGGCTCAGGTCATGATCTCGCGGTTTCTGAGTTCAAGCCCCACTTTGGGCTCTGTGCTGACAGCTCAGAGCCTGGAGCCTGCTTCGGATTCTGTGTCTCCCTCTCTCTGCCCCTCCCCACTCATGCTCTGTCCCTCTCTGTCTCAGGAACAAATAATGCTCTGTCTCTCTCTGTCTCAGGAATAAATAAACATTAAAAAATAAAAAAAAAATAGATTATTGGCAATGACTAATAATTAACAAAGTGCTGTAATTTCATTAATTCATGCTTCCATTTATTCAACAAAGATAAGTGCCTCCCAGTGCTGACAATGAATTAGGCAATAGGACACACAGTGAATGAAGAGAAAGAGAGACCATGAAAGTCAGGGAAAGAGATGAAATTCTAAGAAGCAAATCTTGGCCCATCTTGTCCAGAGAAGTTAAGTAAGGTAAAGACAGAAAAGCTTTCCTTCGATTCTTCAATTTGTCAATCAAAAGTCATTAGTGACCTCAGCAAAAATAGTTTTAGTGGAGTATTGGGGACAGAAACCAGATTACAGTTTGTTACACAGTGAATAAGAGCAAGAATGTGGAGAAAGTGACTATAGACTGCTCTTTTCAGAGGTCTGACCATGAAAGGCCAGGGAGGGAGGGTGGGAGAAAGAGAGAGAGAGCAAGAGAGAGAGAAAGAGAGAGAGAGAGAGAGTGAAGGGCCAGTTTCCAAAGACCTGAACAAGTTGCATGTGCTGAGTGGTGGTCACAGCCATTGTTCATCGAGTCTTGGCACATTAACATGTATGTGTGCATCTCAGTTACGTGCCTTTTTTTTTTTTCTGTTAGAAGTTGCAACTCTCTTCCAAATTAAAATTCTCACTTAACATGCTAATTAGTCTTCATTTTACAGAGGATCATATTGAAGCTTGGATATATATTCAACTCTACTACATATTATCAATGAGTTGCCATTAACTTGGTCAATAATCTGCATTTGCCTGTGTGCAAAGTTTTACAATTTCTGTTCTAATTGAGTTAGGCCCCAAACCAAATAACATTGCCACACTTGTGGGTCAAAAATAGCTGAATATGGGCAATTTTATGTGGTTCAACCTGATAGGAAGCAGTGGGGCTATGGAGATCATAGCATTTCTATACCATTTTCAAGGAGACATAAAGTGGGAAGAAAGAAACAAACAAGAAAGCTGGGACAAAGGGTATTGAGTGAGTAAAAGGAAAAAAAAAAACAGTAATCTTTTTGTCTGGGTTAGGTGTGTGTTCCCAAGGGAAATAATTTTTGAGGATGTAGCTTGATAGTAATAATAACACTTTTAAGGAGTATGGCTGGCTCAAGGGATCAATTGGGATTTAGGGAGTGGGGGTTTTTACCTGCAATCTGTCCAATTTAGTCATACGAACTTACAATTTTACACAATTAAACATCTTACAGACCTGAAACCAACAGACCAAATAAAAACACTCTTGGATGTCTGGGTAACTCTTGGCAAATCTTTTATCCTTGTTGTAATGAGATTGCTCCGTCTTTGAGATGAAGGCCTGGGTTACCCACTCAGTCTCAGTCTGATGTGAGAAGTCCGGAATTGTAAGTCCGAGTTAAGACAGTGCTCGTGCAGTCAGCAAGGGAAAGTAATTTTTCCAAACTGCCTACACTAAAAATAAACCTAAGGTGGTCTCCAGGGATGGCTACCGGTCCCCTTCATGGACACTAAAATCACTGTAGTGGGAGGTTGAGATGGACTAGGAAAAAAAAAAATACATACAAAATAAAAACCTAAAGAAAGAAAAACACCCTAAGGAGGGCACCAGCAGTGAGTTGATGGGAGCTAAGCCACCATTGGGAATGCATTACCTGAGTGTTTTCTCCAGAGCGGGGTCAGTGGACAAACCTGTGAGGAGAAATTCCCACAGCAGTGCACAATTTGGGCTCTGGCTAAGTTCTTGGAATGTCCTTTGTCAGCTGTCGGAATCACATATTCATAAACAGAGCGGAAAAGCCTCGCTAAAATGAAACCAAAGAACAAACAGCAGCAGACCCTGGTTCCTTCCGTGTTAATAGCCAAACATGGAAATGTTTAAACCAACCCACCAGGCATCCATGCCAACCTGATGCCTTCGTGGCTGGTCTCAAGTTTCCCATCTTTATGAGGCCATGGCTAGGCAATCACTCTGAACAACTTGTTCAGAACACCATAGCTGGCATGGGAAGTCTTGAGTCATAGACCTTGGTTACACAGTGTCTTGAAGAAATATCCCAGCTCTTTACCAAGCTATAAAATTCTTCCTTCTAGACAAGGAATGGAATTCTCTACCTGGATTTTTATTTTCCTGAGTTGCAGGTAGAGCTCTTTCCTATATTATATTTATATTATGATATAACTGGTAATGGAACACGAGAAGGTTTCAAAAAACAGCTCTGGGTGGAACTCCCTTTCCCAGCTTATAAAATATATTTTATAAGCCTTGACATGGTTGATTTTAATATTATAATACTTATAATATATATGATGAAATATGTAACCTGCCTCTCTGAAGGTAAGATACTTCCTACATTCTAAAGCTAAATAATCTAACTCACAGTGCCACACATACAATAGCACCCAGAAATTTATAACAAGTGTCTCATCACCTGGAGGTTACTCCTGAGAGCTAAATGTCAATTCTGTTTGAGAAGAAGCAATCTGACCCATTGTGTTGCCTGAGAAACACTTCTCTTGCCACATATGGAACAGGTTGTGGCTAATTATATGATTGTTCTAAAATTATTTGTTCCACCCTAAAAGCAGTTTATACTTCTCCATCCCATTAACATCAGGCTTAGCCCTATGACTAACTTTGACCAATGAAATGAGAGCAAAAGTGACAATTACCACTCCAATACAGAAGCTTTGGGAGCCATCAGGTTAATCCCACCATTGCTCTTTTCCCTCTGCCCAGAAAATAGCATGACCTAAATATGGACTCCTCCTTCAGCTTTAATTCCAGAATGAAGATGTGTGGAACAGAACTGCAGCTGACCTACAGCCAACATGTAACAAGAAAGAAAATAATCCTCATTGTTGAAGCCTCTGAGGACCAGCTTGTCTGAGAATTATTTGTTACCAGAAACTAACAGAAAAAAACTGACCAATACAAAAGAGCAGGATGTGGTTCTGCTCCTTGAAATCCATGTGTAACTGATGTACCTACATCTCAGTACAAATAAAGAAGGGAATCCTGGGGGAGAGGAAGGAAGAAGGGACTTATGGAAAGAAATCCCAGGGAAATATTTGTGGTGTTCTAGAAGAAGAGTTATGTTCTGTCAGCTGCATCTTAAGACTTTCATGAACTTCTGTTCTTTCTCCTTTCTCCACTCTGTTGGTGTTCCAAGGAGTATCTTATTCTGAGAATACCAGTTTGAAAAGGACCAATCATATATGACTTCAGGAAACCAAGAGCTTCTATATTCACCTCAGGGGTGTTATGAAAATCTCCAGCAGACTTACTATATATCCCCTAGTCCTGTAACTCTCCAACTCCCCTAGACAACTCTTTCATACCACTCTCCACTCTTCAAACCTCTGAACACCTTTGTCATTCTCACTCTGGGCTGATGACTTTTCTGGCTAGCTCACTGAGAAAATGACAGTATTCAAGAGAACGTCACTCAGCTTCTATCCCCACATCTGTCCTCCTACCCGCACTTGTGCCCATGTACTCAACCTTCTCTGCTTGCCATGCTCCTAGTCAAGACAAATTCCTCCACTTGCCACTGGATCTCAGAACACTCACCTACTAAAAGACATTGCTCCAGCGATTGCCTCTTTTCTCTTGATTTGATGACTCTCTTCAATGTTTCAATGTGTCACTGTCTCGTATGTTTTGTAAAAGGTCCCCTCACTACAATTCCCCTATAGTTCTTTAATTTTTTCGCATTTCCTTTAGAACAAAACCCTTTGAAAGAGTGCCTATATTCTCTTCTCCAATTTCTCTCCTCCCACTCTTTATTGAATCTACCCCAGTCAGGCTTTCACCTGCATCTCCCTGGAGACACCACTCCCATCAAGGTCCAATAGACCTCTGCTTTGCTAAGCCAGTGGTCATTTCTTGGTCCTCATCTCAATCAATCATTAGTGTTGGACACAATCACTGTCTCCTCTTTGAAACACTTTTTTTTTTCCCACTAGGCTTCCAAGACTCTCTGCATGTTTGGTTTTATCCTTTCTTCTCTGGCCATTCTTCTTTGTTTACTCTTGATGTTTTTCCCAGTTCTGCATTGCAGTTTCCAGGCTCAGTCCTTGGACCCTGTCTCTTTTCTACCTATGCTTACTCTATTGGAAAGGTGATCCAATCTCATGGCTCTAATGCATTTATACTTCCAGCCTGCATCTCCTGAAATCCACTCATGCCTCCATGACACATGATACACACATGGATTGGATACTTACTAGGCACCTAACAGGTGACACATCTAAAACTAAACTTCAATAGCCTCCCTTCCACGCCACCACCACCACCAAGATTGCTCCTCCCATCGTCTTTCCTACTCAGCAATAGGCCACTCTTAGTTCAAGTCAAAACCTCTTGAAGTTTCCTTGACTTCCCTTCTCATACTCCATGTCCCACTAATCAGCAAATCCTGTTAATTCTAGCTTCCAATATATCCAGAATCCCATCACTTCTCATTGCTTCTACTGCTCCCATTCTAGTCTGAGCCACCATCAATTCTTGCCTGGGTTAGTGCAGTGACCTCCTTACTTCCTCCTTTAGTTGTGCTTGTCCTTTTTCAGTCTGTTCTCTACATGGCAATAAAGGTATTTCCCTAAAACATGCCAGATGGCACCCCCCGCTCTCAACATCTTCCCAGCGCCTTTCCTCTGTTCTCCCCGCTACTGCCCTTTCCTTCATTGACTCCACTGCAGCTATACTGGCTTCATTATTCTTTAAACATATCAGGCATACTCCGTCTCAGCACCTCTGCACTTGCTCTCCCCTCTGCCTGCAATGCTCCTCCGAGTGCTTTCATTTTTCCGTGAAACAGGAAACAAAGCACCTCAGCTCATTTGCTGACTTCCGTCAGATCTTTACCCAGCGAGGTCTCCCTAGGCCACACTATCTGATGTCGCAAATCCTCCCAACATGTACAACCCTCCTTCCCCACTTCATTCTTCCGCTGAGCACAAATGATTATCTAACAGACCATATATTTTACTTATTTAATTTATTTAGCACCTGTTTTCTGCAACCTAGATGTAAGTTCCATGAGGGCAGAGATTTTTTCTTAACTAGTCCTCTAAATACCCCGAATAGGGCCTGGAACATAGGAGCTCAACAAACATTTGTTGAAAGAGTAAATAAAACTTTTGTTGTTGTTGTTGTTGCAAATTACCATTCTTGATGGCTGGGTTGAGCGTGTGTATATATATGTGTGTGTGTGTGTATATATATATATATACCTCCTTGAGATTTATTTATAAAATATATATATGTATAAAATATGTAATATACATATATATATAATACACATACATATGTATATCCTTCTTTGCTAATTTGTTTTTTAGTCACTAGGACCATTCTACTACTTATAATTTGCCAGGTCAAAATTCTATACATACCTTCATTCTCTCTCTCTCTCTCTCTCTCTCTCTCTCTCTCTCCATTTCCTAAACCTATCTTCTAGTCTACATCTTTCCATCCTTGATAGGGGGGTACATTTATGTTTATTTAGTGTTTCACCCCTTTTCTTGGTGTGATAAGATAATGTTAAAGTTGAGATGGGCTTTAGACTTCATCTTGTTCTACCCTCTCAGTTGACACAAAAAGAAACATTGGTCTCTTTTTGGAGGGAAGAAACTTTTCAAGGTTGCACACCTAGTTCCTAGTTAATAGCAAAGTGAGGCCATGAGCCCTGGCCTCCAGCCCACCCCCCTCGCATGGTACTAACCACATCTTCCTTCTGGCTTCTGTAGTAAAACTAGCTTCTGCTAATTCTTCTGCTGCTTTTATTTTTTCTCTCCCCTTAGTTATATCATTTTGATATCTTCATAAATCTCCTTTTATCTCATTTTGCAAGAATATTTGTATAAAATAAAAAGGGAAGATTTCCATAGAATTTAAACAAAACCCCTACAGACTCTAGTAAAGTTTTCATTAGATTCTTTTAAGATGTATTATGTATAAATATGCAAAAGATGTGTTAGAATTTAAACCGCAGAACAAAAATGTTTCAGAAAACATGATTAAGATGTTACTAATGGCACCTACCTCAAAGGGCTGTTGCAAAGATTCAGTGAAAAAATGTACATTGCCTGGCACACAAGAGAAACGTATGCAAGGGCTGGGATTACGTGTTTGAAGTGTAAGTTTTGGGGAACCAGGTTCTTTTGTGGCTCTGTTAATCTTATGCAATACTAAGACTCAATTTTCTCTCTTGAAAGAAAAATGTGGTAAATTTGTAATGGTCCAATTAGTTATAATAATTTGTTATTCTACTTCCTAGAGCACTTTAGAGAGTACATTTTTGAATACCATTTAAAAAAAAAAAAAACAGGCACAACATCCCCTTGATCTAGTGGGAACCAACAGTTATCTTCATCTTCATTTTGTTGATGATGGAAACTGAAACCCAAAGATTCTTTACCTTGACTCAAACACAGCCAAGTAATGAGAAAAATGGAACTAGAACCTTGAACATCTAATTCCTAATCATGAGGTAGTCCATTGAGTCAGACAGTTCTATAAGTGTTAGTAAATAATTCAAAATGCAAAACATTAGACATGATTTTCCTATAGTACTAAAACTTTTTTGACGGCCCTCTCATGGAGAGATGAGGTCTATCTCCCATGCTCTTGCATCTGGGTGGACTCTGTGACTGTAGAATGTAGACAGAATACAGCAAAAATGAGACTGGGCCAGATTCCAAGTCTGAGGCTTAAGAAATTGACAATTTCCACATCCTTTCTCTTGGAATGCTCTCTCTGGGAACCCTGGGTCACTATATAAGAAGTCCTTGAAGCCGCCATGCTAGACAAGCCATGGATAGATACTCCAGTCAACCATCCCAGCTGAGCCCCAGCTTCCAGGCAAAACTGCCATGATGGCCATCATATGAAGGAAGCCATCCTGAATCCACTAGACAAACTAATTCACCAGCTGAAGACGACTTAGTGAACTCACTCAATTCAGGATAGAGCAGAAGGATCACTGAACTGAGCCATGCTTGGCAATAAAAACCTGATATAATAGAAATGGGTTGTTATTTCAGCTACTTAGTTTAAGGATAATTTATTATACAGCAGTAGATAATGGGAACAGAATTTGATACTTGGAAGCAGAGTGCTGCCATAATAAAAACCAAAAGCATGTGGCAGTGGTTTGGGAACCAGACAGCAGGCAAACGCTTTCGGAAAGACCTTGAGGAAAGACCTTTCACTGTCAGTGAAAGCTTGAGGGATCTGCAAAGGACTGTTGGTGAATGCTCAGAAGATATGACAGTAACTGTTGTTGAAGGTGGGAGAAAGGGTGACTGGTAATGAAGTGGCGGAGACTTGGGCAACATTGTGGCCTGTGGTGATGTAGACAATGAAAAACAGACCTAATAAACTGGTGGATTGGGCTAGATTTTGATTTCTGGAAGGAATGCTAAAAGTGTCTTTTTTTATTTTCATTTTAGGCACATATGATGTGATAGAGATAGGGAAATACGAGGTGAAAAAATAACCTTTTTAGTTGTTATAATTATTTCTAGGAGGCCAAACCTAGCCATAATCAGAGAATGTCAACATGTGACCAGTGAGATTTCAGAAGTGCTGTAGGCTAGGGACTGCTCTGTGCTCTCCAGTGTCTGCATTGTTGAATGAAAATGCCTATTGCATTTACCTTACCTCTGTCTCAACATTTTAGGGCGGGGGTGGGTAGAAGACCTGATTCTTTAGTTAACAGGTTTTCAGATTGAGGGGACTCATACTCAAAGAAATACACCTGAAGAGTCTCATCCATACCCGTACCTGAGTTTGATGACAAGATCCTGGATCTTGATCCTGATCTTCATGCTGCTTGGATTCCAATGCTATCATGGATGAGAATCTGGGGATTCTTTGGAGAGTGTGAAAGTATTTTTACATAGGGAAGGAATGTGAATAACCAATGGCCAAAGAATGGACTGTGGCAGATTAAAGATTGCCACAAATTCTTTGATACCTCTTCCTTGAGGGTAGGGTATATATCCCCTCCCCTTAAATCTGGGTAAGCTTCCTGATTTGCTCTGATTAACAGAGTATGACAGAAGTGATGTAAAGCCAGTTGTTGAACCCAACCAGGCCTTAAGATACTGACAGCCTCCTCTTACGTTCCCTTGAAATGACGTCTTTGGGAGGCTTGAGTTCCCTACTACCCTGATACCATGTTGGAGAGGCTATATGTAAACACTCAATTGACGGTCTCGGCCAAAATCCATCTTCCAGCCAAGGCACTAAATTTGTGAATGAAACCATCTTAGAATTTCCAGACCAGTTCATCTGTCAGCTGAGTACCCCAAGTGATCTCATTTGGCTCCACAAGGAACAGAGGAATCATCCAGCTGACCCCCTATTCAAACTATTAACCCCCCAAAATAGTGAGATATAATAAAATGGTATTTTAAGCCACTAAGTTTGGGGGTAATTTGTTACAAAACAAGAGATAACCAGGACACTAACCGTACATGGTAGGCAGTTTTCACAATGGATTATACATCCTAAAGTGATAATGAGTTGACTTTTTGTAAAGGTAATTACATTTCAAATGTGCTAAGGATGCTTTGTATTTCTCCTATCCATAAAGCATGCATATAATAGTTACTACCCCCACTTGGTCCACAGGAATGTCGGGAGGAGCAAAATGAGATAATGTATATGAAAGACATCTGCAAAGCCTTTCCCACAATGCAAATGTAAAGACATTATTATTACTTTTAAGGAAATATTTGAATAAAGTGAAGGGTTCCTTTTCAATTCAAATAACCACCCAGTCTTTGTCAATTTTGTAAGTTTAACTTATCACATATCTGATTTTTCTATGCACCCAGGTATTTATAGGCATGTAAGATTACTGTCCTATAAATGTAGACTTTACTCAGTACTGAAATAAAGCAATGTTTGTCGATAAAAGTTTAAAGATACAATTTTAGTAAAATATTGACATATAGCAGATATATTTTAACTTAGGTAAGTAAAGCACAACTGGTATTAGTTAATGTCATCAAGCACGTAACTCTTGGGAGAGGTCAGGAAACAGCTGGCTTAAGATAGAAACCCTACCCCGGGCCGTGGTTCTGCCTCACCTTGGCTCTTGATGAGGAGCGCAGTGTGCGTAAAGAAAGAAGATAAAGGGGAGTTAAAATACTTTCTTCCATGGCAAAGAACAAAGTCTTATGAAGGCCAGAAGCGTTGCTTCTGTTAGAAAAGCTGGGAGTGTGGGAACTGTCAAACTTCAGGTTACTGAAATGAAATACAGTAAGTGATTTCATGTCTTTAATGACAGTGTCGTTACTCTTCAGAGAGCTAAAATATATAAAGATGGTCTTCAAAAGGTCATTCCTTATATTTAGTATCAGAAAGAAAGCTAAAAGCGTGTGAATACACACACGTGTGACCTATCCGTGGTTATCACTAGCAGCGTCTGCTTTTACACGTCAAATCATTTGAATGGACAGTACACAAGAATGCCCAACGCCTCCGCCACTGCATCCCCGCAGTACTCTCTGCATTGGCTTCCATTTTCAATGCCTCAGTAGAGCTGGCCTCTACCCGGTGGAGCAGTCAGAACTCCATAAAGCTGAGCCCCTTCTCTGCAAGTATGCTTGCCAAGCACATCACAAATGAGGTGGTAAGATGCTGTTCAGATACTGGCCCGTCTTTCCCTTCAACATCTGGAGTGTCCGAGGTTTGCAGGGTCACAGACCTTGAGTAGGGTCTCCTCTCTGCAAGGGGAAAGACCAGCTCTGGCTAGGGAACCCTTGAAAGTGCAACCGACCTTTGCTTCCATTGCCCTCCAGCAAACACCTCTACTGCGACAGCACCTTGAATTCAGGAAAAGTACTAAAGACAACCATTTGTACAATCTTCCCAAACATGGTCAAGACAAGACTCAGCATTCATTCTCACTTAGAATATTAGACTGACTAGTATGTAAAAAGCAAAAGAAGTATTGAGACTTACTTATGGGGTAGCCTCACAACAACCCTACAAACTAGATTATCATCTTCATGTCACAAATAAGGAAACCAATGAAGCAATTAAAGAGTTCACCCAAGGTCATGTAGCTATTGTTTATTCAAAAGGAAGGAACTGGTTTAATACCTGACTTTGGCTCCTTAGCTATGTGCTTGACTAGCTTTTGAGTGAGGATGGATGGGGACATTTATTGAAAGACAGCAGAGTAGACCCATGAAATCAGGGACTTTTAAGATGGGTAGAACTCCAACCTTGGCTTCTTAATACTTTCATGACCCCAGGGAAGTTAGTGAACATTTCTGAGCTCCAGATTTTCATCTTTAAGATGGGCATAATTACAACACCCATTCATAGTGTTAGTGTGAATTTTAATAATGTGTCCAGTGGCTGGAATTTAATAAGCACTTAAGAAATGAGAAATTATCTCTGGAGACAAGGGAAACAAAAGCAAAAATGAACTATTGAGACTTCCTCAATATTAAAGCTTCTGCAGAGTAAAGGAAACAATCAACAAAACTAAAAGGCAACTGATGGAATGGGAGAAGATATTTGCAAATGACATATGTAATAAAGGATTAGTATCCAAAATCTATAAAGAAGCTATCAAACTCAACACCCCCAAACCAAATAATCCAGTTAAGAAGTGGGTAGAAGACATGAATAGGCATTTTTCCAAAAGAGACATCCAGATGGCTAACAGACACATGAAAAGATGCTCAACATTACTCATCATCAGGGAAATACAAATCAAAACCACAATGAGATACCACTTGATACCTGTCAGAATGGCTAAAATTAACAACTCAAAAAACAACAGATGTTGGCGAGGATATGGATAAAGGGAAACCTTCTTACACTGTTGGAAGGAATGCAAACTGGTCCAGCCACTGTGGAAAACAGTATGGAAGTTCCTCAGAAAGTTAAAAATGGAACTGATTTTGATGATCCAGCAATTTCACTACTAGGTATTTATCTAAAGGATACAAAAATACTGATTTGAAGGAACACATGCATCCCAATGTTTATAGCAGCATTATCAACAATAGCCAAATTATGGAAAGAGCCCAAATGTCCAGCAACTGATGAATGGATAAAGAAGATGTGGTATATATATATATATATATATATATATATATGATAGAGGGAGAGAGACAGAGAGAGGGAGAGCCTGCTTTGATTCTGTTTTTTCCTCTCTCTCTGCTTCTCCGCTCACTCTCTGTGTCTCAAAAAACGAATAAATGTTTAAATAATTTTTTTAATAAATAAATAAAAACTTGAAACAAACAAACAAACAAAAAGAAATGAGAAATTCATTATTATTAGTTACTATGTAGCAGGCACTATTCATATTTTATTTAACCTAACAACAACCATGGAAGGAAGATGTCATATCTATTTTATAGATCTAGAACTGAGTCTTACAATTGCCCAGAACACGCAGTGGAATCAGGATTTGATCCTAAGCCTATATGACAACAAAGGCTGTGCTAATTCCTTCCTGTTCCTGAACCTCTCTCAGCACACCAGCCTCTGCTGATATCAACTTGTACCACAAATGACTTTCTGAATAATCAGTTAACATTTGCCAGCTACTAATGTGGTAAAGCTATACTGTTCAATTAACTCATTGCTTCCCAAATTCTATTTTTGCTCTAATGTTCAGGGGAAGAAGATATTTAACTTATATTTAAATTCTCTCTCCTGGGGAAAATATTGAACTTATAAATGGAAACACTTTATGAAAACATTCAAGATAGCTTAATTTAGAAAAAATGAATTTAGATTAAGAATCAGGACATTTGGTTCTTGTTTCGCTTTGCTTTTCACATTTCTCCACTGACCAGCTGTGTGTACTTAGACATGTCACTTAACGGGCCAAGACCTCCTCCCCTCAAAATGAGAGAAGAGCTGGGAGGGTTTCTTCTAATTCTAAGATGCTACTATTTAGTACCCCTCACACACACATACATACACACCCGCAGGATTCCAGAGCCTCTAGACGAGTGGTCCTTCCCATTAGGGATCCAGCAACATTGTTATTCCTTAAATTGGCTCCCAAACTCAGATTTTAGGACTCCTGAGACTCTGATTCGGTGGATCTGGTTGAAGCTCAAGAATTTGTATTTTTTGAACACTCAGTTTGTCAGGCCTCTTTGCAATATTGGCAAAGTCACCGCGCCTGGGAGCACAAGGGAGACCAAAACCTACACTAAGGCCTCTGCTCAATGGAGTGAGTTCATTGGCAAGGTTGAGTTCTAGTGCACTATATTTGACTATATTGGCATATCATCACATGGTAGATAGACGGGGGGAAAAACATTACAAATGATTTCCCTGTAGAAAAAAAACATTGATGTCAGCATGGCTTTTCTTTTCTTTTCTTTTCTTATTATTTTAATGTTTGTTTTGTTTTGTTTTGTTTTTGAGAGAGAGAGAGAGAGAGAGAGAGCATGAGTTGGGGAAGGGCTAAGAGAGAGGGGTCAGAGGATCAGAAGCAGGCTCCATGCTGACAGCAATGAGCCCAATGTGGGGCTCAAACTCATAAACTGTGAGTGAGATCATGACCCGAGCCGAAATCAAGAGTCTGACCCTTCATGACTGAGTCACCCAGGATGTGGCTTCAGTTTTAAAACTGAAGTTCTAGAAAGCAGTAGAATTGACCTACCTAGAAGTGGTGTCACATTCAAGTTGAGAATCACCCAAGGTCAAGAAAAAGTATGGTCAAGATATGGTCAGTACATGAGCATCAAACCTATACCCCAGGAGCTAGGTTTGTTGAGCTGGGATTGTGACATGATTCCCAAATAGTTCACAAAATTGCACATGAATGAGATGGATTGAAGATATTCCAAAGACAAACACAGTAACAGCTAACACCCAGAAATGAGTTTTAGCTATTTACATTGTTAAGCCCAACCAAAGGCATGTTGGAAAGGATGTCACTAGCCAGTCAGAAAACAATGGGTCATTTTTAAAGCATAAATACATTCAGACCATCATAGTAAACACAAAAATTTACCCAAGGACCAGTGAAACTGTATGAAAAGGGCTGAAGTTCATGTGGTCACATATCTAGTGTTACCGTTTCTAAAATTAAGTATCATGCAAAGCAGTAGGCAAATGTATGTGGATCATTTGCTAATTTAGAGAAATTGTGTGTGATCTTGATTAATTCTTTTTTGAGTGTTTCTTCAAAATGGGGCTAAAATTGTCTACAAAATGTTTGACAACTATTGCATTATAACTTGCAAAGCACGCTAAACTCCTTGGCAGAAAGAGGTGTGTGAAAAAATGGGGAGCTCGATAAAGACACTATAGTCCTTAAAAACACCCTAACACCCTCCTCTATAAGCTTCAGAAATTATAGGAACCAGGCCATATCCATCCTCTAGATCTTCAAATCTAGACTATTACATCAGATATTTATTAAGTACTATATATATATAAAAGTCCTTCACTGATAAACTGTGGGTTCTCTATAAGTGATGAATGGCCTCATTGTTGTGCCTAGAGGGTTACATGAAAACATAGGGATCTGTGGTATAAGAATAAAAATATATATTTGATTATACTTGTGGTCTAGATAATATTAAAGATCTAAGATTCCCTAGAATATTTTTTTGTAATTTTAGCATCATTGACCAGCTCCAAAAATTAAGCAAAGGTCTCCAAGCTGTCTCATGGTTAGTACTTGAAAGTAAAATTATGTTTTCATTATAACAAGAAAATGATTGATCCATGCTAATTTCATTATCTAACAAAGTAAAGGGTCAATAGATTGTTTCATTCTTGGCATGAGTAAAGAAATATAGGATTAAATATGTTAATTAAAATTTCAAGGAAACACAGGCAAACATTCTAATCATAAGAGGAAAAAGAGCAAAGTATTCCTAGTCTATATATCAAACAAAAGAAAAAAAGATAGCAGCAAAGAAGCAGAGAAAGAAAAGCATAAAATAAGATTAAAAAATAAAAGTAAAAATGTCAGTTATGAAAATAAATATAAACAAATTAAAGTTCTTTATTAAAAGATCAAGACTCTCAGTTTGGGTTAAGAAACAAAATTCAACCAAATGCGAGATTAAAAATGTACATATGAATTAAAAGTGAAAAAGGTAAGTAAAGATCTACCAGGTTTGTGTAAATAAAAAAATTAATAGCACACACACACACAAAAGACAAAAAGGCACTAGACAAAAAATAAAGACTGTAAATTTAGAGTACGGAAAAAAGATAGACTTCACAACAAAAGGAGGAGTAGGTAGGAACCATTATGTACCCAGCAACTGCCATTAGACTCTATCAGCACACAGCTTTTTGATTTCCAGGGAAAAACAGAAAGACACACACCTGAAATGTTGAAACTCTTTTCCTTCCTTAATAAATTAAGTAGGCCTAATATAAAGATTCAACAAATAACTGTTAGTTGATGTAATTGCTATAATTTAAAGTTTATGCCCATCCATGGGTCAATATGTTTTTAAAACATCTGAGGAATATTTTTACAAGTTAATCGTGCAATTGAAGACAAATAAAACATTGATAAAATCCATAAAGGAAAAGTATGCAGCCTACATTCTGTAACTGTAAAGAAACAATCTAGAAAATAGTAACAAGAGTTTTTAAAAAGGAAACTGTTTACTTGTAAATTAGAAAGCATGTGCATAAGTAGCTCTTGGATCAGAGGAAAGATAAAAATTGTGATTACAAATTATGTAGAAAGTGGTAACTATTGGAACATTGCATAGCAAGTCTTACAAGACAGAGCTGATGCTTTTCAGAGTCAAGAGCAGATTTCTACACTTGCTTTATTAGATCAGAAGTAACACAAATAAAAGAATTAAGCTGGGCTAAACTTAAGAAGTTAGAAAACAAAACATATCTTTTGAAAGCAGAAGAAAATAAATAACAAAAATAAAAGCAAAGAGTAATGCAAGCCAACATTAAAAACATAACAGTCTAGCATGTTCTGGCAAGTATAGAAAAAAGTCAAAAGGAGAAAGGGCTTAAAACAACACATAAACTGAGAAATGAGATATAACTATGGACGTGGGACACTTCAAAATTAGACAATACCATATACTGTTAAATTTTCAAAATTCACTGATTTCTGGGAAGATACAAATGGCTAAAATTAATAAGAATGAGTAAACTGAATAAACAAGTTGAAAAAGAAGTTAATTCCAACAAAGTTTCTCAGTCAAAACTATTTCACCAGCCATTGCAAGTTTTAATCTGCACGTGATATATACCATTTTGGCACAGAAAGAGATAGAAAATGTTCAAATCCCTTTCACGGTTAGCAAAGCCATAAGACCTAATAAAGATAGCATGGGGAAAACAATTACAAATGAATACTACTTCTGAGTATAGGTGCCAATTTGTAAGTAAACTTCTACAGGATGGACTCTCCATTAAACAGTAAGAACTCTGGGGGCGCCTGGGTGGCGCAGACGGTTAAGCGGCCGACTTCAGCCAGGTCACGATCTCACGGTCCATGAGTTCGAGCCCCGCGTCAGGCTCTGGGCTGATGGCTCAGAGCCTGGATGGAGCCTGTTTCCGATTCTGTGTCTCCCTCTCTCTCTGTCCCTCCCCCGTTCATGCTTTGTCTCTCTCTGTCCCAAAAATAAATAAACGTTGGAAAAAAAAAATTTTTTTTAAAAAAACAGTAAGAACTCTGAAGGGCTGGGTCTCCACCCTGTTTGCAAGCTGACAAGTTAGTCCGCTATTGGTACATGTGGCAAGAAATTTAGACTTTGGGGTCAGAGACAAAGGATTCTATTACACAGGAAGCAGCCTGAGCATCAGTAGGAAAGTCAGTGCCCCCCACATTCTCAGAGGGGTGATGCAATGTGGGCCCAGGTAGGTGCCCGCACGGTCAGTGGGTTGCATTACACAAGAGGATCCCTGAGCTTGGGAAACTTGGATCTTTAAAAATGGACAATAAGCAACTGCCCATTACTCCAAAGGGAGACATTATCTTTGTTGTAGTGGACGGTAAGCCTGCCTACTGTTTGCCCCAGGGGGAGACACTATATCTTCAAGGCTATAAGCAAACCTGACCTTTGTTCTGGAGGGAAAGACCATCTCTATCCTTGAAAATATACTTTGAAACAAAGAACAGTCTGTGCCTCTGCTTACAAAATATACAGAAATGTGACAAACCCATGAAGAATTGCCCCCCAACACATCATTAAGTAGATATTATTCCAAAACTGCAAGGATGGTTTAATGTTTGAAAATATAAATAGAACAAAAAACAGTATAATAAAATTCCATATCTAGGCTTAGTTGTTAAAAAGAAAACATTTATAAATAGAAATATTACTTCTTTCAAGGTCTAATTTAAATCTATATATCAAAACTACTAAAATCTATCTATTTAAATCTATTAAATGTCTATCTTAAAGCAATGAACCACACTATATTTTATAGTGAAATCTTAAAGGATTCCCATAAAAGTCAGAAACAAAATAAGGATACCCATTATAAGTGCTATTATTTAACATTATTTCATAAGCCCCAGTCAATGAAATAAAAATGAAACACCTAACAGCTATAAGTGCCAAAAATCATCATTATTTTAAATGACATATTTATATATAGACAACTCAAGAGGATGAAAAGAAAAACTTCAAAAGTAATGAGTTTAATAAAGAAATAATAAACAAAATAAGTATTCTTAGAATGTCTATATGCCAGCAATAACAAGCTATTTTAATCAATGTTAAATCATAATAATTATCTATGTAAGATTCCATTCCCAATAATTTCAAAAATATAAGTAATAGAAATAACCTGAATAAAAAAGAATGCCACCTACATGAAGATAAATTTGGCATTTTTGGGGCGCCTGAGTGGCTCAGTTGGTTAGGCATCCAACTTCAGTTCAGGTCATGATCCCACAGTTCATGAGTTTGAGCCCCACATCGGGCTCTGTGCTGACAGCTCAGAGCCTGGAGCCTGCTTCACATTCTGTGTCTCTCTCTCTCTGCCCAACCCCACTTTTGTTCTGTCTCTCTTTCTCTCTCTCTCTCTCTCTCTCTCTCTCTCTCTCTCTCAAAAATAAATAAACATTAAAAAAAATTTTTTTTTTTTTTTTTTTTTAAATTTTTTTTTTTTCAACGTTTATTTATTTTTGGGACAGAGAGAGACAGAGCATGAACGGGGGAGGGGCAGAGAGAGAGGGAGACACAGAATCGGAAACAGGCTCCAGGCTCTGAGCCATCAGCCCAGAGCCCGACGCGGGGCTCGAACTCACGGACTGCGAGATCATGACCTGGCTGAAGTCGGACGCTTAACCGACTGCGCCACCCAGGCGCCCCAAAAAAAATTTTTTTAAGAGATAAATTTGGCAGTTTTGAGGCACTCAAAAGAAAATATTAAAAATAAATAAATCGCATGGTCCTAAATGGAAAAAGAAATTTTACAGAGACACTAAATCCAAGTTGAGTTGCAAATATTATTATATTATAATTAAATTCCCAGTAAGATTTTAAGATAGAGGCTTGATAAAGGAATTTTTAAACATATGTAGAATATCATGTGGTAATAACAAGTTTCTAAAAATGAGAGTAATGAGGAGGAACTTATCCTTCTAATTATTAAAATATACCATAAAACTGCTGTAAAAAAACTTCCACAAGCAAACAAAAACAGGCTGAAATTACAGATTAAAAAAGTATAGAGTGCAATGGAGAAAAACAGAGACCCAAACCAGGTATACGCATCATAAATCACTGGAGAAAGGATGGGACTGAGCCAACTGTTTTTTTGTTTGTTTGTTTGTTCTTTTTTAAGGCAGAAAAAAAATATTTTGAGTGACTTTATTATACCAAATAATTTCTAGAGGTAAAGTTATAATATTAAAGCCATAGGCATTCAGAGTAAAACATAGGTGAAAATCTACTGGGGTAGGCAAGGACAAAAGCCCAAAAACCAAGATGGAAAAGTTATGAAGGGAAATAAGAGTAGATTTAGCTACATAAAAATAGAAATCTATACACCAAAAAGTCACTGCAAATAGTATTAAAAGGCATTCAATAACTACAATAAAATAAAAGTAATGACAGACATATATTCAATAGTAAGAGACAGCATTTGGGTAGTTTACAAGTTCAAGCTACAATTTATAGTCAAAAAGCTCACATGTTAATCATGGTACAAAATAGATGAAAAATGATACAATAAAGAGGTTAGGTATATGGGAGCAAACCTCTGCTAGAGGAGTCACCACACCTGTTTTATCATCCATAGAATGGGAATAATCATAGCATCATCTCACGAGATTATTGGGAAAGTTATATGAAAAAAATGCAGCCTGACCCAGACTTAACACTCAATAAATGTTAACCATCGTAATACCACTTGGGTTTCAGGGGTATAATCAATTGCACTTTTTCTCTCAATTCATTGTCTCTCCCCCTAAGTATTTGGAATGTGGGGAGAGACAAACACAAGAAGCCAACAGATGAGCATCCATATGTGATCCTAATGGTTGATTAAACCAGACGAGCAACCCGGCTCAACCTGTGGCCACAAGCCTACCACTTTTCTTTCAGAATTTAAACACCCCTCTTTAATTCAACATTTGCAAAAACGTGCCCAAATCAGCGAGTCTTATTTACACAATAAGAGAAACAGAAGCTGGCTGCATCCTGGAGATCAGTCATTCCAAGGAGATGAAGGGGCTGAACCTCCAGTCTTGGGACTTCCCAGGACAGTGGCAGAGAATGACTGAGTTGATACCTTCATGTCACCTGCCAGGAAAATCACCCTTCCTTGGGATCCAGAGAGGAGACCAAACAAGTGTTCTGCCTACATGTCTTCCTCTGGTCAGTAGCGGGGGACCCGTCCCCCTCACCCTGACCATGGAAAGAAGAGGTGAGGGGTAAGCAGTCCCCACCTCACCACAGCTTATTATTTGGAAACAATTTAAGATGAAGCAATTGCAAAAGAATATTTGACGGCCATTCAAAAGCATGATTTTTTTTGGAGACTGTTCCTCGACTTCAGAAAATTGTTAGGGGCATGGGGTACCGTTGTTTATTCCTATTTACAGAGGAAAATTCTGCAAGAAATACACTAAAACGTTAAAAATTCTTTATTTCGGGGAAATGGATTTATGGGAGATTTTAATTTCTTATACTATAATGTATTTTTGAAACTTTCTATAATTTTTTTTTATATTTGAATTCAGAAACAAAAGAGATAAATATGACTGATTACCCGCTTCTTAAGACAATTTCAATCTCTCGGGATGCCTGGGTGGCTCAGTCGGTTAAGCAACGGTCTCTTGACTTTGGCTCAGGTCATGATCTCACAGTTTCTGACTTCAAGCCCCGCATCGGGCTCTGTGCTGATGGTGCACAGCCTGCTTGGGATTCTCTCTCTCCCTGTCTTTCTGCCCCTTCTCTGCTCCCTCTCTCTCTCTCTCTCAAAAATAAAGAAACATTAAAAAAAAAAAAAAAGACGATTTCAATCTCTCAAACTAAGGGGGCCCTAATTTAAAAGGATTTAAACTACTTGGTTTTCTTCTTGGCACTGGAATTTTAGAAACGGTTCAGGAAAGGGGGACTTTTTCCTTTGTTTCTATACGTACATCTGTATTTTTTTACAAGCATGCACTACTTTTGAAAATAAAATATTAGCTATTAAAATTTGCATCTTAAAAACTATTTTTTAAAAAATCTTCTACAGAGACAGGAGAAACAAAGCAAAGCCAAATATATATATGTATAAACATTAAAGTTTATGGTCGGGCTTGGGTATACTACCACCTAGAAGGTAGGTATTTATATCAGGGCTCTGTTTCTGTGAGGTTCAAGGGCACCGAATGGGCATTATAAATATTAATAAAAACTTCAAAAGCTAAACCACATTTTTATGGAGTTAGGAGCATAAACTGAAACAATTAATTTGGGAAGGAAAGGGTGGTGTTTTTCTATGGCTGTTTTGTTTTGCTTTTGCTGAGAAATCCGGGAGTTCCAATTCTGTCCTGAAAAGGAAAACTATATAGCTTGTTGTTTTGAAAATGGGCGACGCTTAAGTGTGTATCAGGCCATAGACAAACATGCAGAGGGTCAAGAGTATTGCCTCCAGAGTAAAATTTATATCTAAATATCTAGTTACTGATCTAGCCCCCAGGCCATTGCAAGAGCCGGGTCATCTACTAGGTGACCCATGTTTGTACGTATGTGTTTTCTAAAGCCTGACCCCAAATCTGAAGAATGTGAAGGGCAAAAACCTAACTGCATAACTGGCTTCTTGAAAGTAAAAGCCAAATTGAAAGAACAGAAAGGATGGGCACTTCTAAGGCGAGGCTGCCGGATGGTGAACTCACAGAGGCAATGATTCCAGGGGACAATCCTGCAAACCTACCTTCCAGCCAGGCTGCACTCCCTTTACAGGCCTGAGAGCTGCTGCATTCAAGTTGAATCATAATAAGACTGTGTTGTATTTACATAGAGCCTTTCATCCCAAGAATTCGGAGGACTTTGTAGACATGCTCGCGTTTATCTTCCCATCACTCCCTGAAAGGCAAGTTGGAGCAAGTGTTATCTTCCCTTTACAGGCTGGGGGACCAGCGCAGGCAAACAGGTCTTCTGTGTCCCCTGGTGAGATGGGAGTTAAAGGAAGGAGGGCTGTGTATTTCTGTCGCTCAGAAGGAGCCAGGCTAGCACACATTCAGGGTTGAACTCTGCCTTCCAATTCAAGAGGAATCTTGTCGATGATTAGACAGAGCATCGGCGTCAGCAGGCAGAATGAGGAAATGGCTAAGGGGCTCCGGAAAAGTCCCATCGCCCCGCGAAGGTGAAAAGGAGGTCTCCTTGACAGCTACATGCTGGAAATTCCACTAACAGAGAGTCCTCTCTCCAAGTTATGACGTTACAATCTCAAAAGACCCTGCAAAGTGTAAATACCTCTAGAGGCATCCTACATGTAGCCACATTGAGTCCATAGCATTGCAATATTAATTTACTGAATTTACCTCTAATTATACTCTTGGCTGAATCCTGAGTCTCAATGGGACAAAACGCAAGGCAAATATATTTTGATAGAAGGGGGGAGTACAGGGGCGCCTGGGTGGCGCAGTCGGTTAAGCGTCCGACTTCAGCCAGGTCACGATCTCGCGGTCCGTGAGTTCGAGCCCCGCGTCGGGCTCTGGGCTGATGGCTCAGAGCCTGGAGCCTGTTTCCGATTCTGTGTCTCCCTCTCGCTCTGCCCCTCCCCTGTTCATGCTCTGTCTCTCTCTGTCCCAAAAATAAAAATAAACGTTGAAAAAAAAAATTTAAAAAAAAGAAGGGGGGAGTACAGGTTATATTTTACGTACTCAAGTCCTTTTTGAAAAGCAGCTACATATTTATTAAGTTAATTAACTAGAAAGATAGATCTGGACCATTTCTGACGGAAGCAGAATAATGTAACTAGAGGAAACAGTCCTCGTCGAAGTCCTGCCTGGCCAGTCACCAGCTCCACCTCCGCAGGCAAGTCAACCTTGGCCGGCCTCCATTTCTTTTGTATGAAGTGACAACAATTGTGTGATATTTTGCCTTGGATTGCCCCAAGGGCAAATCTGGAGTCAAGGATCCAGCAGGTGTGGGTGGTAATCCCAGGGAGCACTAGGAGGGAATGGGAAAGGGTGATAGGGAAGAAGAAGCTTCAGGGAGGGCTTACCACTGTAGCCAGCTGCTCTCAGTCCCTTTCAGGACCCTCTGGGGGACTGTGAAAACCTGCCTCAGAGTTGTCCCACCAAGGGCAGAGGAAGCTGGGGGATTTATGCAGGAACTCCCATTCCTCAGGGGTTGATGGTCACATCTGGGCCGATGACAGCTGGGCACTTCCAGCCTGTCTGTCCCACGGCTGGGCTGAGCTTCCGGGGAGGCCAAGAGGGACACAGCTGTCCTGCAGAGCAGCCTGGCTGCGGGAGACCTCCTAGGGTGGGCCAAGAGTTGGAGAAGGCCACCAACAGTATCTGTCTGCTACTTGTATAGCTGCTTCATTCAGTTGTTGAGCAAAGTCCCCGAGGACAATGTGAATAAAGTGCTTCCTATAAGGTTAGGCGTATAATAAAGAGCCAAAAAATGGTAATAGTGATTGCTATCATTGCTACTGCCTTTTGTTTTTTTTAAGGTTACTAGGTTTACTCTCACAGTAGAGGACTCAGGGAGCCAGGAGATAGCCAGAAGCCCCTAGATTACGTCTGGAAAGCCCTAAGAATTGAGTGAAAAGAATATGAGTGTGAGGGTGTAAACTTCACATCCTCCAGAGTCCTGCCTGGTTGACCTTGCGAGGCACTGGTGAGTCAGCCTTGCCAGAGCTCCAAAGGGAACCGGGAAGAAGAAAAGGAAGTCTACACGCCCTGACTCCCAGCCACCCAAGATACAAACGCACCCCTGAGGTGGGAAACCCCAGTCCCTGTCTAGGACAAGAGTTACCTGACGAAAAAATGAACGTTCAATAAACATTTCTGGCCTCGCTGGGCTACACGACCGTTTCCTCCAAGTTTTGCTCCGACGTCAGTCCTCACTCAACAGGCATGAATCCCTGCAAATTAACTCCCAGGGAAAAGAGCAGTTTGAGAAGAGAGCTGACACCCTTTGCCAAGCAGCTGAGGCTGTCAGTCCGGCGGATGCACGGTGGCTCCTTTGGCTGAGGAGGAATATAATGGAGGGAGGTGAACTCCCGCGGGCAGGCACAGCGGTTCGAGCTCGCTGAATACATCACAATTCCCTTTGTGCAGCCTTGTGCTTTTACCACCCTCGTATATAGAACACGGCTTACAAAAGGCAACGGTTTTGTTTGGCAGGTGGGAAATCATTGCAATTGTGCTATTTTTCTGTTTACTCAAATAAATATAAAGATGCTTTTATTTTCCACAAAGAATTGTTATCGCTATTTGAATCTATGTTGCTTCAAAAACAAACATCTTACTTTTAGTATCAGAGCAGAGCATTCTGTTCCTCAGAGAAGTGATATTCTGTAGTTGACTGGTGGGAAACCTGTCGAATATTGAAAGGATAAGACAAATTCCAGAATAAACCACATGGAATCTTTGTTTTCTGAATTCTAATGACTAGGATTGGTCCCTGCCACAGGCTGGACGTCCAATGACTGGAACATAAAGGATTGGCCCAAAGGACGAGCTCAGGGTGACCCATCCCCTCCCTAACCCCCCATCGGATCTTATAATACTATTGTGACAGTTGTCTGTCCGTGCGTCTGTCTGTCTCTCTCCACCCACGTGGAACCTCATCATCCTCCACAAACCCACTTCTGCTTCCAGCTGTGTGCTGTGGAACCCTCACTCCTCTCGGATGAGCAGGTACTTACTAAGACCTGGACAAGATCTCAAATGACAATGAGTCTCATGCAAAGATTACCGAACTGACCTGTGGATTCCTTCTACCACCCCACCATTCAAGTCCCAACACCTACAGAGTGCCACACCTACCAGCAGTCCTTGTCTTTGCCTGGCCACATCTCTCTAGGAGTCCTTCTAGTCAGATTTTGTTTGTAGCCTTCCAATCCATAAAGCTGACACTAACTTATATAATAAAAGCAGATAAGCCAATACGCTCTTGTTGCTGGCTGGCCTGTCTCTCTTTTGTCTTTGGTGTCTGAATCATCACCATCACCACCCTCAAAATAAGTGACAGTTAATGGGTGCTTGTATGTATTATCCTGAGGTTTGATTCTCAAAACACAGTGAGAGAGATAACATTATCCCCATTTTATGGAGGGGGAATCTGAGGCTTAGAAAGATTAAGTACCGGACCAAGCTCTTGTAAACTACACAGGGGAGAACTGGCAGATTAATCCCAGTCTCTGCCTTCGTAGCCTATGTTCTAAACCACCACGGACTCTACTGTCTCCCATCTGATCAGGCTGTGGGCTCCTGGCAGGGGCATGGGGGTGGGGCCTTCTAGCACAGCACCGCATGCAGATTTTCTATCATTAAAGTCTACCATCATCGTATCTTTTGTGTGTGATGCACCACACACTTATGAAGCCCCTTCTGTATGCATTCTCTTGTTGAATTCGAAAGGCAATAATCATGATAGCGATCAGTCAGGCAAAACTCTGCCTTCTCTGCTTAAAAAAGAAAACTTGAAATTCAACATTCCCTATCCACAAGAACAGCCAATAAACTATATCTCCTTAGCTTTTTTCTTGTTTTCCTCCCTCTTCAGGCTGCATGTTTCAACCAGGTATTGTGTCCACCTTTTCCCCTGTTTTGCCTTTATAGAAACAGAATGTCGTTTCCTCTAAGAAAAACGTTCCCCTGATGGGAGTTATATGCATGTATCAGTGGAGGGCTAAATGTCCCAAGGTTGAAACCTACTTAGGACCTCCTCATCTGCAGAATTAATAACTCAGCAGCAAGAATTTTCTCTTTGCAGAAAACTGGGGCGTAATCAAGGCTTTTAATAGAGGCCAGAAAAGGGAAATCACAGAAAATCAATGCAGTATTTTTGAGGTATGGGATGGAGATAAAGGAAATGTTCTCTCAACCATTTTGTGGGCAGAGAGGATCATTTTTTTCCTCTTTAAGGCCGAGAACTTTCCTCAGTTCTTGGTGTGACCTTGCCTTGTCGTTCCACGGTCTGATCCTGTTTCCTCTGAAAAGCTATGAGAAGAGTATCACACGTTGGCCAAGAGCTGGGTTTGAGCACTGAGTGGCTCTGACCACCGCCACAACACTGCCACTCATTAGCAGTTTGACCTAACGCAAGTTCTTTAATAAGCTGTCTAAGCCCATTTCACATCCGTAAAATGGACATAATAAATCTACCCCAAAAGATTTGTGTAAGGATTAAGTAAGAATGCAAAGCACTTAGTGCCTGACAGAAAGTCCCTAGCAAACTAGAGTTGCTAATATGTATAATATTATTTTCAAAAATCACTTAAAGGCTTGTTTTGCTTAGGAGATTTGAATATCCTGCAATCTAGTGATGACAAATATCAATATAGACGGTAAGTTATAGCAGTCGTAGTAAATAATACTCTGTGACATAATAAAAGACACCCGTATCTCAATGTCTTCCTACAAGCAAGTTCTGTTTCTCACTAATGGCAAGCCCCAAGGTGAGTGTTCTGGTCCAACACACCCCTAGGTTGTTCTTCTTCAAGTGGCGACCCAGAGATCCAAGCTTCTACTGTCCAGAAGTCTCTTGTGTCTTCCAGCTGTTGCGTTTCAGCCACTCAGGGGAGGAGAGACAGAGAGAGGAGAGAAGTCCATGTGAAATGTTTAACGGCCACCCACATTCTGGGGTCTGGCCCTCAGTGACATGAGCCCATCTGGACACAGAGGGCTGGAAATGCTGCTGAGCTGTATGACCAGGAAGGAGAGGAGAACCAGTTATGGGTGAACATCATCAGAAGGGATGGGGATGGACGTGGGAATCACTTCACTTCACTTCTTTTTTTTTTTTTTTGAGAGAGTGTGAAGTGCAAGCAGGGGGAAGGCACAGAAAGAGAGCAAGAGAGAGAGAATCCCAAGCAGGCTCCATGCTGTCAGCACAGAGCCTGGGATCAGGACCTGGGCCAAAAGACATCAAGAGTCAGATGCTTACCTGACTGAGCCACCCAGGCGCCCCATTCACTTCTCATTTTGATACAAGTAGGACCTATATTTTGGAGGCCTGGGCCAAAAGAAAAATCATATTGCTCACTTTATATTAAAAACATTTAAACAGAAAACAAGAATGTGGTAATCAGAGGCAAAACTGTGAAGGGGATAGAGGCTCGATTTTGATGTTCCCTTACTTAACTCTCCTCTCCTCCCCCTTCTTAATCAGTGTCTTTCTCTGTCTTCTAGTCTCCCAGACCCCCAGCCTAGGGCCCCCAAGCAGGGCTGTCTCTTCTAGAACTGCTTCATATTTTTCAGACAATGCTGTCCATTAAAATATGCCTTATTTCCTCAGAGCCATATTGTCTGATAGGTGACAGCTAATTAATCTGATAAAGTAATTCGTGCAGCTAGAATAATGGTTATTGTGGGAATTGTGTTACTAGGCCCAGGTAACCTGTATTTTTAATAGGTTCCTTCTAGAGACAATGCCTTAACCCAAATAAATTGCTCAAATGGTGAGAACTGTCCAAAAGTGAGAAGCTCAGCCATCCCGGGCAGCTCCGGGAGGACATGTGTGGAGTAGGGCAGCTCCGATGGAAACAGTTGGCCCCTGAACTTTGCTCCCTTTTACTTAGCACTGTTCTAATTGGGGTGGTGAATTATAATCGGTAAAACGTTTTGATATGACATTGAATCATTTCAGAGAGCGTTCTTAGAAAAGCACTACCTATCTAGGAAAGAATTTTACACAGCCACACCAGATTCCTGATATCATTTACTTTCCTTCCTAAATATGGAAATCCAGCTCCTGGGAAGAGTAGTAAAATGCAATGACTCCATAGGGGTCATAGTAATCATGGTAATTGTGTTCACAAATTAAAATCCTTCATTGACTATTGATTGGGAAGAATGACATTAGGTCTACGTCCTCCTGAATCCACGGTGTTGTGAGGTTTTTGTTTTTACATGTGCTTTGCTTTGTTTGGTTTTGTTTTGTTTTTGTTTTTGTTTTTGTTTTTTTTTTTGGATGCCCGCAAAAGCAGAGGTTTTCGTGGTGAATGTCAACGAACCCCAGGCCCCTTCAGCACGAATTGTTTCCTCGTGAGTAGGCTCAGCAATGAGCAACTTGGGGCTTCCACGTGCAGTGAAGAAGAGGGCTGCTCTTTCTAACGTCATAAGGTGAGAGCTAGACCTTTGCAGGCTTGTTCAGGGTACGAAGGCCACCCTTGAAAAGATCTGCCACTACTCCTGCAAGAAACCAGAAACAAGGAGCAGAAGAGAAAGCGAGAGGCTGCAGCTGGGGTCGCCATGCAGAGAACGACCCTTCTCGGGGACATCGAAGGGCCCTGACTCCTAGGGACAGCCGCTGAGGTTGGCTCTCACATTCAATGTCTTTTCCCTTCCTCGATACTTCTTGAAGCTCACTGGACTGCTGAACTTTTCAGGCATTTCAGTCATCCAGTAAGGGTAACCACTCCCATGCTAGAGACTGCAAAGCTGGGATATTAAGAAAGAGACACATTTCCCACTATTATACATGTAACCATACTTATGGGGACCTGGTCTTCCCTACCAAGCCAGCTTTCTTCCCCCAGAGCCCTAATTGGATCTGCTCTCAGCAGGCTGCAAAAGGAAAACTCATTCCCACGACAATATTACTGAAGAGGGGAGAAACGTTGCAGATAAGTCTGAGTTCAAATCTGGCCCGGTCATGTAACTTTGCAAAGAGACCTGTGGTTTCAGCCTCGATCTCCTCCTCTTAGCATGGGGATCACAGGAACTGCACGGAGTAATAAGAAGATCACGTATGTGATATGTGTGAAATGGCCAACATCTGGAAAACACTGGCACTAGAACCGTCAATAACTGATGATGATACTTTCTTTCTCTCTCTCTGTATATATATATATATATATATATATATATATATATATACAGTGCCCTGGGCTGGGGGCTGAAATACAAGAAATAGGATGTCTCTGCCCTAAAAAATCGAGTTGGAAAGACAGACTATATGAAATAGCAAAAGAGTGTATTTTCAGTGTTAAATGAATGAAATGTGAAATCAGTACAATCGGAAATAAAAAGCAGCAGTAATAAGCAGGAAGTGTCTGGGTAATTAAGCTGGCTTTGGTAGAGAGTTTGATAGAGTCCCCAGAGGAGAAGAACAGGGAAAGCATGTCACCTATGCTAGGGAAGTGGCCTGAGCGGCAACAGCAAGGCTTGGTATTTAACAAGAAACTCCAAGTTAACACAAATGGTTGGCTCTTGAGTGGTGGATTCTAGATCCAGTTAAGAAAGACACTCAGACTATAGATGCTGGAGAGGATGTGGAGAAACGGGAACCCTCTTGCACTGTTGATGGGAATGCAAATTGGTGCAGCCACTCTGGAAAACAGTGTGGAGGTTCCTCAAAAAATTAAAAATAGACCTACCCTATGACCCAGCAATAGCACTGCTAGGAATTTACCCAAGGGATACAGGAGTACTGATGCATAGGGGCACTTGTACCCCAATGCTTATAGCAGCACTCTCAACAATAGCCAAATTATGGAAAGGGCCTAAATGTCCATCAACTGATGAATGGATAAAGAAATTGTGGCTTATATACACAATGGAGTACTACGTGGCAATGAGAAAGAACGAAATATGGCCCTTTGTAGCAACATGGATGGAACTGGAGAGTGTGATGCTGAGTGAAATAAGCCATACAGAGAAAGACAGATACCATATATTTTCACTCTTATGTGGATCCTGAGAAACTTAACAGGAAACCATGGGGGAGGGGAATAAAAAAAAAAAAAAAAGAGGTTAGAGTGGGAGAGAGCCAAGGCATAACTCTTAAAAACTGAGAACAAACTGAGGGTTGATGGGGGGTGGGAGGGAGGGGAGGGTGGGTGATGGGTATTGAGGAGGGCACCTTTTGGGATGAGCACTGGGTGTTGTATGGAAACCAATTTGACAATAAACTTCATATATTGAAAAAAAAAAAAGAAAGACACTCATATTGCATTTTGAAAGTCACTCACTGACACTCTGTAAATTATGCAAAGATCCAGCGCCCTTATCTGGAAGTCCAACCCTGCCACCTAAGACCAATTAATGTCACACAGAACCTTGTGTGCAAGGTGGCCTGAGGGGTCAGGTGACTCGGCTTGCCTATGGTCCAGGTAAAGCTAAGATAACTGCCCATCGTAAGGAGGTGATGTCAAGCCCTCCTTTCTTTTCATAAGTGTTAGCAAGACAGATTAGAACTCACTGCAATGGTATTTTCCATCCTGTTCCTCAGAAGGCCATGGCCTGCTCTTATCATTCAACGGAGACTGGCAATGGGAGAGCTGACCTCTGCATGCGCCCACACAGGTACACGCACGTACGCAAAAGATACGTCTTGAGCAATGAGTGCTTCTTACTGGGTATATGCATCACTAGGGCATCTTACTAAAATACATCTTTCGGTTCAATAAGTCTCCGTGAGATGTGAGATTCCGAATTTCTAATGGGCACCCAAGTGACCCCAAAGCTGCTGCTCCATAGGCCACATTGAGAGGTGCAGCTGGATAATTTCCAGGTTGTTTGGGTATTATGTTTGCAGAGTGGAGAACCACTGGTCTCCGAAGACCAGCCTATTGCCTCCCCCGACCCCCACCCCTGCCTCAAGTTCCTGAGGTGTGGTCCTGCTCAGACGCCCTGGCGTGCCGGCACTCTACTCTGCTTTCCCAAGGGAGGCTTGCCGTGACCAGGCGATGTCCCTTGGGGGTCTGTTAGCTTGTGACTAGAACAGCTGAGACCACATGGACACCTATTCCCAGACCACTTAGATGTGAAGTCATGGAAACCTCTGCCATGTTCACCGAATACTCTCTACGTGCAGCTCAGTAGACTCTCCCATACCCCATACATCTAAACCCCAGGGTGGCCCTCCACGGAAACTTCCTGCTGAAGGAATCAGTAGTGCAGGGCAGAGTGAGAGAAGGCAAGAGAGACGGCAGGAGCTCAGAATCCCCTCACCCTGGGGGCTTTAAGTGCTGCTTCGAGTATCACTGCTTGGCATGGGGGACAGATAACTGTAAGGCCTGCGTGTAGTCAGAACAGAGCTCTGGAAGCGAAGTGTTCCCATGGCTTGCAAGGTTCTAAGAGAGCCGCACCTGGTTTGTCCCTACTGACATGCTGACACACTGATCCGCCGCTTGTCTGCTGCCTACTGTCAGCATGGGTCACAGTCACCCAGGGCCCTGAGGTAGCACTGCTTTTGTCCAGCCCCCCCTCCTATGCCCATAACTCTGAAACTACATGACATCTTAACCTTTATAAGAATTTCTTCCAGACAGCATTTAAAAACACCCAAATCTTTCTTGACCTTTACATTTTAGCAGAGGGGTTTTTTTTTCCTTTAAATTGATGTTACAATAATTTTTTTAAGCTGTGGCATTTTTAAAGCTACTTCAAGAGGAACTTCACTTTCTCTTACCCATCCTATTTGAGACCAATCATTAATCATGAAGGGAAGGCACCACCGACTCAAACCCAGCTTTATTATGTTTTCGTGTTTGTGACATTTTCTTTCTATCAGCCAGTGGGAAGTTCCTACCATTTTCGTTTATTATCTACAAGTGGGAGAATTTGTTTCCCAGGTTCCATCACTTTCCACACCCTCTGACATGGCTCAGAGAGCCAGGAGAGAGCCAGGAGACTGCCTTCAGCCTGGTGTTTGCAGAGAATGGCTTAGGGATACCATCTTTAACTCTGTAAAATGCAAGTCCATTTTGTCCTGGGCAAAACAGACCTTTCTGCCTGTCAAAGAACAACTTAGCTGTCACATTCCAATATTTTCCTTCCGCTCACCATAAGGGCAACTCTTACAGAGGGAACATAAGATGATGGACCCATAACTTCATTGGGACTTAGGTCAGAAGCCACAAGAAACTGAAGACCCACAAGCCACGGGACCTCTATTTCTGTATGCCTATAGTCAGAGCCGAGTAGTACCTACCCCTTCTAAACCGGGGATTCTTAACCTGGAGTTCATGTGTGTGGGTGTGTGTATAGAATTCAGAAAGCTGTGAACTCAGACGGGGAAAAAATTGCATCTTTACTTTTACTAATGTCTAATGTCTGCCGTTGGACAAAATGTCTTCTGTTTACTAATGTCTGTATTCTATTTAATTACGAAGATAAGCAAGAAACTACTGTGGTATTAGCAGTGCCTTAACTGTGTCACCAACAGAAATCACAGATGTTATCATATCACATCACAGTGGTTGAAGATATCTTGAAAAAGTCCTTATATTCACCTCTACATGAAAAAATGGTAGTTATTGGTCTGGATGCCGTATATTGTTATTGAATGCATTAATAAAGAAGCACATGAAGGGGCGCCTGGGTGGCTTGGTCGGTTAAGCGTCCAACTTCGGCTCAGGTCATGATCTCACGGTCCGTGAGTTCGAGCCCCGCGTCGGGCTCTGTGCTGACAGCTCAGAGCCTGGAGCCTGTTTCAGATTCTGCGTCTCCTTCTCTCTCTGCTCCTCCCCTGTTCATGCTCTGTCTCTCTCTGTCTCAAAAATAAATAAACGTTAAAAAAAAAATTAAAAAAAAAAAGAAGCACATGAAGAAAAAAGAAGCACATGTATTACTATATCACACATTTGTGTGTTTTTAATACTTCAATAATTATATTTTTATAATTGGTTTCTTTTGTAAATCTACGTATTTTATGTTATGCATTTTTTTAAGTTTATTTATTTTGAGAAAGAGAAAGAGAGACAAAGAGTGCAAGACGGGGAGGCACAGAGAGAGAGAGAATCCCAAGCAGGCTCCACTCTGTCAGTGCTGAGCCCAGTGCAGGGCTTGACTGTGAGATCATGACCTGAGCCAAAGTTGGACGCTTAACCAACTAAGCCACCCAGGCACCCCTATGTTATACATTTTCAAGCATTATTCTGAGAAGGGTCCATAGGCTTCACCAGATGCCAGAGGCACACACAAAGAATGGGTAAGAACCCTCCTTTAGATTTCACACTTTGCCCACATTCCTGAGTAACCATGTCATTCATTTTTGCAATATCCCTAATGCTTGTAGGCTTTCAAGTTGACTTGTTTAAGTTGAGTGACCTTTCAGACTACTTTTTTTTTTTTTTTCATTAGGAGTTGTGTGCTATTATCGCAGGTGATACCATGGTCACCAGTCATTTTATCATTCATCTGTTTTAAATACCCCTAATGACCTTTATTAAACCTTCTGCCAAGTATTGGGAAAGATTATCAAATGAATAAGACATTGTCCCTGCCTCCAAGATCTTAGATTTTAATAAGAAGTTTATTGTGCCTATAAACTCCTTATTGAATGATAAGCATTCCACGCGATTATTCCCACCACTAGCAAGGTCTACACCTGAGTAGCAAAGACACCCCATCCAGGCTTATGCCAGGTGTTGTCCAGGGGCAGAAATGTTTTTCATGTTCTTCGGGAAATTGCAAAGACATTTATCCAACAGCCACTTATTAAGTACCAGTGGGCTGTGTAGGCAAGAGAGCTAGATGACTCCAGATGACTCTAGAATTCCTGGCCTGAGTCTCCAAATGAAGAATGCTACTTTCAACAAGAAACAGAACATGTGTGAGGGGGAGAGATGAGATAAATATTGTGGGGGAAGGAAACTGTTGAATTTTGAAATTGGTGAATTGAAAGTTATAGGATTATAGTTGGATATATGGACCCAAAACTTATTAAAAAGTCTAGGCTCAAAATCTAAATATGGGAGTCGTCAGTTGTATAGGTGGTAAGTAAAACCACTGGCAAGGATGAGTTTACTCTTTTAACAGGCAAATATTTATTATTTGAAGGGTTTCAAGTAGCTGAAGACAATGACAGCTATATAGTAAGTAACCTCCCAACCCCTCCTTCCAGCAGAATACAAAATAAATTCAGAACTACAAAATCTCTATGCAAAACCTCAATCTCAATACTACTTGAAGAAAACGCTGAGTGCTAAAAGTGCTAAAAAAGAAATTGGGGGGAATAAAAAGAGAAAAAGAAACAAATCCCATGCCCTTCTGCCCCTTTCTTTTCCCACCAGAGAGCTTGGCTATAAGCAAAGGCAGACCAATAAAACTGCTAGGAATCCAGAGGAGGGGCACAGGCAAGAGGACCTTAGGGAAAGTTAGAGAGTGCACCAGAATGATTATATAGAGCAGGACTTTGGGAAGGGGATTTCAAAGTATGTGTCTTTTAAAAGGGAGGCAGTGGGAAGGGCCAGACACACAATTTAAAGGGATAGACACAGCTGAAATGAGCAAGTGTGGTGTAAAGGGACTGTCTTTCAAACACAAAGCCTCTAGGAGGAGGGGGAAAAAAAAGAAAGAAGAAGAAGGAAGAAGTGCCCTTTAGCAATTTAGATGGTGAAGCAGAAGAGAAGAAAAATGTAGGGTCCTGCAAGAAAAATAAATAAATAAATCTGCAAAATTGGTGGACTCATAATCCCTCCCCCCCCCCACCAAAACAAACAAAAACCTGCCAAAGTACCTGAATTTTACTAGACCAACAGTAAAGAGTGCTATTTAACTAGGAACCGTGTAAAACGTTCCAATATCATAAAAATGAAAGGCAGAACAATAAACTCCAAAAAGGGCTATTGCAGAATGAATTTTCACACAAATCAACTGAGGAAAAGCCAACCTCTCCCCAAAAAAACATGAAGCAGAAGGAAACTTTAAGTTTACACTCAATACCGAATTAAATATATCCTAACAAGCATTTGAGGATATGAAAAACCACTTCAAATTAGAAATTCAAACACTGAGAACAGAAATGGACAAAAGAATTAAAAAAAAAAAAGCAGGGAAAAATTTTAACAAATAGTTGATTGAACTCAAGGAAAAAATACGGAAGAAAAGAAATATCTCAGAAATAAAGAAGAAATTACAACATGCCCAAGAAAGAAGAGATTCAAATGGCAATTTAACAAGGGACATCAAAGAAAAGCAGAAAAACAACCAAGAGGATGAAAATGACACAAAGGAAGATATAAAATGGGTCAGAGAAAAATAGTGGCAACAGAAAACAGGCAAAGAAGGAATAATATTTGTATTATTGGAGTCCCTAGAGAACAAAAAGAGAGAACAAATGAAGCACAACTAGTATTAAAATTACAAACCAAGAAATTTTTCCAGAGATAGAAAAAGACCTGAATCTACACTCTGGAAAGGCTTATTAGGTACCTGGGAAAGTTAACCCAGAATGATCAAAATGGAGACAAATTCTAGTAAAAGTATTAAACCTCAAAGACAAAGATATAATCTTCAAGACCTCCAGGCAAAAAGAACAAATAATTTTTGCCAAAAATTTTTTCTGCAAAATAACAGTGACAGATTCAACTGGCATCGGTTTGTAAAACCAGCATACAAAGAAGGCAAGGATGGAGTAACACTGCTCAAGAGTTCAACGAAAGAAATTGTGAAAAAGGGATTTTATATACAGTCAAGAAGTCCTTGACTACATCCATCAACATTATGATATACCAAATATATCAAATAACAATGTTCACTATACAGGAACTTATGGAATTCTGTACCTTAAACGGTCCTTAAAGAATCTACTAAAGGGGCGCCTGGGTGGCTCAGTCCCTTAAGTGCGGACTTCAGCTCAGGTCCTGATCTCGGGGTTGATGAGTTGGAGCCCCACGTCGGACTCTGTGCTGACAGCTCAGAACCTGGAGCCTGCTTCAGATTCTGTTTCTCCCTCTCCTCTCTGTGCCTCCCCTGCTCACACTCTGTCTGTCTGTCTGTCTGTCTCTCTCTCTCTCTCAATAAATAAATAAATAAATAAATAAATAAATAGAATCTACTAAAGAAGGAGCTTCATCGAACCAAATCATGACTGGGAAAACTTCAATGAAAGGACAGACACAGAGCATTTTAAAACATAAAAATGTGCATATAATACCAAAACAAAGATGGGGATGGGAGTGAAAGGCTACCACACAGCTGTTGTGTCATGTGACAAAGTAGAACCATTGCAACTAAAAAATAGGAGGAGAAGAGAAAGGTGGATATGCCTGCATTGCCATGTAGGCATTAGATGAATGGGAAAGGATCGAAATCCTGATCTGGGGGAAAAAAAATTTTTTTAAATAGATAAACTACTAGCTAACTTGATCCCCCCTTAAAAAGGGACAATGTACAAAAATGCAAGACAGGAAAAAAAACGAGATGAAATGAAAGGAGGGAAATAACCATTGAAATGGAATTTTGTTCAGAATTTTTTTTTTTAAATTATAAGAGACTAAGTTGCAGACCTCTGTGCCAATAAATTCAAAAACCTAGATGAAATGACTAATTTCCTAGGGAAATACATATTGATTTCATTAGGGTTAGAAAGCTTACACGGAGCAATTTCCATATAAGAAATATAGACAGTTATGAAGGAACTCTCCCACACAAAAAATCACCAGGCACAGATGATTTCACAAGACTTTCTACCAAACCTTCACATTCTAGCTAGTCCCAATGCTCTATAAATTGCTCCACAACATTGAAAATGAAAGAAAACTTTTTAATCCTTTTTATATGCAAATATAATATTCCTAGCTGAACAAATAAAGACAATACAAGGAATAAACCCACAGAGCTCTACACTCACGAATACCAGTGCAAAAATTCTAAACAAAATACATATCTTCTTCCTGGGGTTACATCCTGATAAAACCAGTAGAAGTTGAAAATACCAGAAGTCAAAAATGTATTTACTACACCTAACCTACTGAATATCGTAGCTTAGCCTAGCCTACCCTAAACGTGCTCAGAACACTTACAGTAGCCTACTCTTGGGCAAAATCATCTCCCATGAATCCCATTTTATTTATTTTTTTGTTTATTGTTTTAAATGTTTATTTATTTTTGAAAGACAGAGTGTGAGTGGGGGAGGGACAGAGAGAGACAGAGGGAGATACAGAATCTGAAGCAGGCTCCAGGCTCCGAGCTGTCAGTACAGAGCCCAATGCGGGGCTTGAACACACGAACCGTGACATCATGACCTGAGCCGAAGTCCGACAATTCATCTGACTGAGCCACCCAGAAGCCCCAGCATAAACCCCATTTTATAATGGAGTGCTGAATATCTGATGTAATTTACTAATTACTGCATTGAAAGTAAAAATCAGAATGGTTGTGTGGGTACACAACAGTTAGTGTATCTGTTGTTTACCCTCATGATCGAATGGCTGACTGGGAGCTGTGGCCCCTGTCACTGCCCAGCATCATGAGAGAGAATCATACAACATATCACCAGCCCAGGAAAAGATCTAAATCTGAAGTACAATTTCTATGAATGCAAACTACTTTGGCCCCATCAAAAAATTGAAAGATTGTAATTCTAAACAGCCTACATGGGGGGCCATCCATTTTAGCAAACATGATCCAACACGCTTAAATCTCTTCAACACCAACAAAAGGTTGTCCAGCCACATCCTTGGCCTTCTCTCACAGAGCACACACTCCTAATCTCCTAAATTCCTAAATCCTCTTCTATTTGGCATCATTTGCTATCAAGATAGGCTAAGAATTTCCCAAATCATCATGTGCTGGTTCCTTTTTGGCTTGACAATTCTTTTCTCAATTTCTCTCTTTCCTTTGTCATTTTCCTATGAGCAACAAGAAGAGACCAGGCTGCACCTTCAAGGCCTTGCTTGGAATTGTCCTTGGCTAAATATCCAGCTTTGTCACTTACAAAGTCTGCCTTATACACAACTGTAGGACACAATTCAGCTAACTTTTCTGTCACTATATAACAGTGTCCAATAACAGTCTCCTTATTTCCTTCTGGATCTTCACCAAAAGCAACTTTAACATATTTCTACTAACATTCAGTTTAAGGCAACCCAGCCTTTTCCTATCATGTACCTCAAAATTCTCTAGCCTCCACCCATTATCTAATTTTAAAGCCACTTCCGCATTTTTAGGTATTTGTTACATCTACACCTTTCTTCCGGGTACAAAAATCTCTGTTTTCTATGTCCAGTCTTATAAATTTTCCCAAACTCAGTGGATTCAAACAACAGGAATTTATCCTCTCCTAGTTCTGGGGGTGAGAAGTCTGATATCAAGGTACAGGGAGGGTCACTCTCCTCCTGTGTCTGGAAGAATCTACTCCTTGCTTCCTCCAGCTTCTGGTGGCCACCAGCATTCCTTGGCTTGTGGCATCACTGCCATCTCTCCTTCCATGTCATATCACCTTCCCCTCTGTGTATGGTCTAATCTCACTCTACCTCTCTCTTATAACCACATGTTTTATGCATTCGGGGCCCACTTGAATAACCCAGGACAAATATAATATCCCTAAGATAATCATCTGAAGAGCTTTCATTTAATTGCACCTGCAAAAACTTTATCATATAAGATACTGTAACCAAACCAATGTGAGTTCACTCCTTGGTGAATCAGAATCTGCACCAGGTTGAGTTGTCACACAAAGGAAAATTTACCTGCAGCAAATAAGGAGATCACAGGGAGTAGCTTCCAAAGCCAAGTCCCCCAGCAAGGGTGGATGAGCTCCTTTTACTTAGAAAATTTTTTGATGTTTATTTATTTTTGAGAGATAGAGAGACAGAGAGAGAAGGGGGAGGGCAGAGAGAGGGAGACACAGAATCCAAAGCAGGCTCCAGGCTCTGAGCTGTCAGCACAGAGCCTGACACAGGGCTCAAACTCACAGACTGGGAGATCCACCTGAGCCAAAGTCAGATGCTTAACCAACTGAGCCACTCAGGAACCCCAGGTTCTTTTTATTTAGGGTTAGGATGAATATTTAGAAAAGAAAGCCTTATCATCATATGTAGAGTGCATCACATGTAGGTCATGCATGCACCTTAGGGAAACATGCCTATATACACATTTGGTATATAAATGAGGCCTGTGCTCCTCCTTGGGCAGAGATTTTAGTATAATAAGGTAAAGGTAGGTGCCGGTCATTCTAGAGGTCACTCCATGGTCCACCTATGATCTGTGTAGGTGATTCGGGGGTTAAGCTCAAACTGGTCTGGGTAGTCTGGGCCAGATGGAGTTCCCATCAGGGCTGTCGCTGCTGCTCAAGGGCCAGTTTCACTTTCTATTTTCCTGAGTTAGAGATAATCTGGAAAGAAGAACTTACGGAAAAATGTGGAACAATGGTCAGTGAGTATAAGTTGGTGGATAGTAAAGGTCAGGTCTTAGGATCTAGTTGGTGACAATAACATTTACAGATTCTGGAGTTTAGGGCCTGATGGCTATTATTCAGCCTACAACACATGAAATAAGCCTCAAAGGGAAAAAAATTATGTAATCTTTTCCCATAGACACTGAGAAAGCAATCGACAACATTTACACACATTCATGGTAAAACTACTCCAGTGTATCGAATTGATGCACACTTTCTCAATACAATGATTAGTTCTAAAGCCAGTATCTTATTTAATGGAGAAATACTGGAGCCATTTCTCATATGATCAAGAACAAGACACAAATGTCCACTATCCCCACTACTATTGAATTAGCCAATGCAATTAGACAAGGAAAATCAGTTAGAGGCATAAGATGATTAAGGGGGGGGGGGGGTAAAGCCTGTATTTGAAGATATGATAATATACCTGGAAAATTCCAGAAAAATCAATAATAAAACTAACTCAAAAATAAAAGAATTTATTCAAGTAATATAGAATATAAAATTAACATATAAAAATCAATGGCCTTTATGCAAACAATAAACAGGACATAATAACAGAAAACCCCACTTACAACAGCCTCAAAATGTAGTCAATACTTACAAAGAAATTTAACATTTAGCATGCACACCTGTACCAGGAAAAATTTCTAAGCACTCCTGAAAGACCCTAATAAAGGTTTGAGTAAATGGAAAGACATCTCATGTTCCTGGATAGGATTATATAGCATTATAAAAATATCAGTTATCCCTAAGTTAATTTATAAATTTACTACAATTACAATAAAGTACCAACAAGCTATGTTCTAGAGTTAGACAATTTGCTACTAATGTTTATATATGGAAACAAAAATTGCAAGACTGGTAGACCACTGAAAAAGAAAAACAACAACAACAACCGTGTGTGGTACCAGAAAATAAAGCATTCAATAAAACCTTGATAATTAAAACAGTATGGTGCAGGAACATGAATAGAAAAAATAGACATACAGACTAGTAGAGTAGAATAGCCCAGAAGTAGACCCAAATTCAAATGGAAATTTAGTATATGAGAAAAGTGGCATCTCAGATCACTGGGGTAAAGATAAACTTTTTAACAAGTAATTCTAGAACAACAAGGTAGTCATCTGGAAACAAATAAAATTAAATCCGTATCTCACATCATATGGTAGAATATACTCCAAGTAGATTAGGATCCTAAATGTAAAAACTGAAACCATACAATATGGAGGAAAACGTAGCTAAATTATTCTTTAACCTTGGTAAGGAAAAGGTTTTCTATGATTTAAAACCTAGAGACAATTTTAAAAATTAATAAATTTGACTACATGCAAATTAAGCTTTTTTTTCATGCCACAAACACTATAAGCAAAGTAAAAGGAAAACAGACAAATGGGGAGAAGATATTCTAGCATATACTAGAGAAAAAGAGCTAATATTCCTCATATATAAAGAAATCTTAAAAACTGAGGGACAAAGGACCAAAATCCTGATAGAAAAATGAGGGGAAGACATAAACAGATAATTCACTGAGAAAGGATTAAAAATGGCACTCCACCTTGTGAGAAAATTCTCAAACTCACTCATAATTAAGGAAATCCATTTCTCACCTATCAAACTGGCAAAACTCTATAAACATCAGAGTACTTTCCATTAGTATAGCTCTTTGGTGAAGCTATGGGGAAACAGGCACTTCCATACATTCCCAGTGGGAGCCTTCTGGAGGAACATTTGGCAATATCTAACAAAATCACATATACATTTTCTTTTTGACCTGGCAAACCCACTTCTAGGGAATGTATCTCCAACAATACAAAAATGCATATGCACAAACATATTCATTGCCACCTTGTTTGTATTTGCAAGGCACCAAAAGCAACTTAAATGCCCATATGTAGGAGAGTGCTTGAATAAACTAGTATATCCATACAATAGAGTACAATACAACTGTATAAAGGAATGAGGAAACCCATGACATTCATTATTAAGTGAAAAAAGGCAAAACCCCTGTTTCAAAGAAACAATAGTCCCAAAAGAGTCCCTTTTGCAAAGCCCGGCCAAGACTTAATACCGAACCTATGATAATAAAGGGAAACCTCACTAAAGAGGACTCAGGATGCTAGAAGGGGAGGCTGGAGGGAGGAGCCCAGGAATGAATACTATTCAACGTCAATTACAGGAAGAATTGTCAATAATGGGCCCCAACAGGAAAAGATGGACATTGCATCTTCTATGGGAAACCGACCACCTCTGCATCTGAGCCAATAAGAAATGGTCATCACCCTTAACACTTGCTTCTCTCCAATGGGCTTCTATTCAAAACAGTTCCCAACTTCCTCCTTCTCTATAAAATAATGTTCCTCTCTTTTGTTGGTTGGACTTGCCTATGGCTTTCCCATAGCTTGCTTGTCCTGGATAGCAGTTCTCTGCTATTCCTGAATAAACCCATTTTTGTTGGTAAAATAACGAAGTTTTATTTTTAAGGTTAACAAACCTAATTACCGGTTCAGCCTCTCCCAAGAGTGGAATTTTAAACCTATCAGTCTGGAATTTCCTTGATCAGCACTAGTGAGGTAATCTGCATGATAAGACCCCCTGCCTTCCCCTAAGGGAAAGTAACCTTGCCTGAAATAATCCACTCTTTTAACTTCCTTATATCACCTTCCTTCTTCCAGTAAAAAAGTTGTCCATTTCGTAGGACTCATGGCAGCTCCTTTCTACTCTAGCTGGGATGCTGCCCGGTTCATGAATCCTTGAATAAAGCCAATTAGATCTTTAAATTTACTCAGTTGGATTGTTGTTCTTTAACACTCCAAAGAGCATCGAAGAGTATGTGATCCTTTGTGTCAGAATTTAGACATAAGAAAATACACAGGTGGCTGCTCCCTTATGGAAAAGAAATTCAAAACAAATAAACAGGAGAGTTGAATAAGCTCAAAGTATCTCCCTCAAAATACTTACCAATGCAAAAGGAAAAACAGTAACCTTATAGTGGAGAAACCAGCAGACCCCAGCCTAACCACGTGATCAAGGTAAATATCGCCAGTAATAAGACATACCACATCATCAATCTCTTGCCATGATGTGCTGACAAGAAACACAGTATCATTGTTGTGGTATTCTTGCCAAAATACCCCAATTGTGAGAAAGCATTAGACAAGCCTGCATTACAGGGTATTCTACAATATTACTGATCACTACTCTTCAAAAAGTGCCAAAGTCAAGAAGGACGAGGAAAGACTGACAACTGTCACAGGTTGGGGGTAAAATGCAATGTGGGGTCTTGGAAAGGATCCTGGAACCTAAAAATGATCTTTGCAGGAAAATTAGTGAATTCCCAATGAGGTCTGTAGTTTAGTTAAGAATATTGTACTCATGTTAATTTCCTATTCTCCATAACTATCAGATGGCCATAAGAGTTGTTAACGTAAGTGGCAGCAGAGTGAGGGACACAAAGAAACACTTGATAGTATTTTTTTCAACATTTCTTAAGTCTAAAATTAGTTCAAACTAAAAGGTTGTTTGAAAGCCAAAAATAAAGAAATAAATAAAATGGTTGTCTTAACTTCTATCCGGGGTTTTCTGGAACCCTCCACCTTTCCACAGCTCTCCTATAAAAGTTTCAAACGTTTCTAAAACCACATACCACTAATCTTAAGCTTAAGATGATCAGCAGGGCAGCCTGGAAGGTTGCCAAATTAGTGAAGAAGAGGAGAAAGCTGGAAGGGGCATCAGAGGAAATGGAGCATTTGAGGGAGAGATTTTTAAATGACCTCTTTTGTGTTGCTAAATTTATTCATAACCTGGAATGGGCTACAACCATCACAAGGACACAAAACTCATCAGGTAAATTCAAGGACGTTTTAAAAATGCATCTAACCACCTCCTGTCCAAAACATTCAAGCTTAACCTTTCTTTCGAAAATGCAATCTGCTCTTTCCACCCTGCCCGCATACCAGACTCTGAGACCTAGATTGCCACACGAGCAGAACCATCACCTTGTCCTGATTCAATAGGTTCTTGTTGTTACATTATCAGCTTGAGATCCTAGGGGTATGTGGAGATGTGCCTGTTCACTGCTGAAAGAGTTCATGCACAATTTATGTCCTTCGTATAACTTTGGCTTTAAGAGCTATTTTTGGAACCCATTTCAATCATGTTTTCCCAACAACTCTATCAGAAAGCGACTGTTTTTTCTTCATATTAAAAGTGAGAGAGATGAAACAAAGATCCCAAACAATTGAGTGTGCTCAAGATAGGAAGATTTGGAGAAAAGTAACACCAGCTCTAACATCGCCAGCATCGGCAACCTCTTTTTGGTCTAGAAGACTGTGCCGCGCTGGCAAATGTGTCCATGGAACTGGTGACCGCTGGTAATCCAGCTGACATGATTTACATTTGCAATATAGTGTTATACTTTGCCCCACTTTACACCATTCAAAGCCCTCTTCACAGATCTGACTTGATCTGATCCTCAAACCACATTATAATGTAAGTAGGATAGATATCTTTTTTTTTTTAATTTTTTTTAACGTTTATTTATTTTTGAGACAGAGAGAGACAGAGCATGAACGGGAGAGGGGCAGAGAGAGAGGGAGACACAGAATCGAAAGCAGGCTCCAGGCTCTGAGCCGTCAGCCCAGAGCCCGACGAGGGGCTCGAACCCACGGACGGCGAGATCGTGACCTGAGCTGAAGTCGGACGCTTAACCGACTGAGCCACCCAGGCGCCCCTAGATATCTCTTTTTAATAATGATGTTATGGTCTGAATGTTTGTGTCCCCCCCCAAATTCATATGTGGAGATCCTAACCTGTGAGGTGATGGTATCAGGAGGTGGGGGCCTTTGGGAGGTGATTAGGGCAGGAGGGCGAAGGCGTCACCAACAGAATTAGTGCCCTGAAAAAAGAAGCTCCGGAGAGCAAACTTCCATCCTTCAACCACATGGGAGCCTCTGGGATTTTGTGATAGCAGCTCAAACAGACTAAGAGAAATAGAGAACACCACTCAATAGCCAATGATACCATTCCATAGCACTTTAAACCGTGTAAAGTCTCTTATTTGCGTTACCTTATTTAGGAGCCACTAAAAGAAGTATGAGTTAATATTGTCCCCATTTTCTAGGCAACAGGCTCAGAAATGGACCCATCCAACATCGCTCAGGTAAAGAGGGAAGATGGGACTTAAGAGCAAGTCTTTTGACTCATAATCCAATCATCTCCTTCACCATGCCACAACTGCATGCCAAAATGAGGAGAAATCACAAGTTTCTGACTATGACTCCAAAAATGAGAGCATGCATAACATTATACTAGAAGCGAATCTAATGGGGTCATTCTGCTTAGCTGCTGGCCACCACTGTTGTCCCAATGGGGCTGGGCAGAAATCGAACATGGGTATAAGTCATGCAGGTATAAGCTGCACCTGATCAAGCAGCAGGCTAGATTCAGGCAGTTATCTGCATGGATACCTGTGACTCATTTCAGAAACATTCTAAGGACAACAGGAGAGCCAGAAAAGATATACATTAATTCATTAATTAGAAGCTCAGAAGGAATCATTAGGTGTTTGAGGTAGGACACAGTTAGGCTTACAGTAGCTCCTATCATGCAAAGAAGGTATGGAGCCAGCTCTCTATGCTTTCCTGGAAGCTTAGACTAAAGCTCTATGCTTTACTCCTTGCCCTGGTATATCTTAAAGATATGGGGCTCACCTGGCGTAACCCAGGAGAACAGGGTTTCATGACTAACAGGGCTCCAGGATCACGCTTGACCCTTCAGCATGCTGCTGAGACCCATGATGTTCCAGAGCCCAACCACTGATTTGTGACTTCAAAACCAAACAAACCAACGAGAAACCTTACAAGGAAGGGTACTGCAGTCAGGAGTGAGAGGGCCAGTCAGACAACCACTTTGCTTCCGGTTCTGGCAATGTCAAGGATGGTGCCCAGTGGCACGTTCTGGCCACCCCTGGAATGGCCCCATCGCTCAGCTGGACAGAACTCGCTCATCTGGCACCAGTCACTCTACTTACAGTGACATCACCGACATGATGGATTCTACCGCCAGAGGCCTGGACTCCGCGTGCACTCCTGTGCCACAGCTGGTGACACTGACCTGCGCGGGTGGAACCCACCTGCCTCCCCGTGGCCCCTGCCAGCCAACGGTCTCAAGGCCTCTCCCTCTGGGTCTGTGGGGGTTGCGTTCACCTCTGTTGGTTTTTATGTGACTGCATTTGGGGGAAACTTTGCCGTGTGCCAGGCGGCATTCTGATAAATGGTGGAGCAGAGTCTTGGAGCTGAAGGTCACAGGGAAGAAACCAAAACCGGTAAATTCGGGGATGTTTTGTCCCCAGCTTATAAATCCAGACAATCTCACAGTTATGAAGTGGAAAGTTTGTGGGGAAAAACAAATGCTTTGGTTATTACAGTGTTACTACATTCATAAAATATATTTCATTAGGGGGGAGTTTACACAGGGGGTAATGAGATTTTTGCTTTATACATTATTTATAACCGCTTAATCCAGGTACTGTGGGTTATTTTTTTATTCCTTCGTTTTCACAGCTACAAAACACTTCAGTATTTCTAATTTATTTCTGCTTACAATACAGATGTTCTCAATTGTGTTTCTAACTACATTTCAACCGTTATGATCGTGTTTATTTGTGTCAGCACACGAGCAGGGGCTGAATGTGCAATACACAATAGTGAAGCTTCAAGGAGCATGTAAAAAGGCCTCTTGTGCTTTAGTTATCAACAAATTAAAGTACGCTGCACAGCACTGTCTTTATCATTGGTGGTTTCAGTCTTTGGATAATTCCCCTGCAGTTGGACAAGCAGGGCAACAGCTCTCTCTCAGTGCAGAGAGGGTGCACGCCTTCAGACAGCACTTTTCAAGATGACCATTTGGAAGCAACATTTGGAGAACATTTGGGTTATGTCCTCTAACTGAATTTCCAAGCTGTTGGTAACGGACTAAAGAAAACGCAGCCTGTACTGCATCCTAAGAAAGCAAGAGTGTAAGAGCCTTGAAGGTCATGTGTAAATATTGACATTTTAATTTGATTTCGCATACCAAAGTGGAGCCCTTGTGTTGCTTATCTTGCTATAAAAGCTCACCCATTTGCCCTGCCCTGCAGATTGTCGGGGGAAAGATCTGAAACGAGCAGCCTTGGGTGCTCTTCCCTGCCTTGGCTAACAAGGCTGAGTTTTGTTTGCGCAAAATCTGAGTCAGAGGGGCGTTCCTCCCCTCTCCTCTCCACCACGGACTGATGCACCTGATTAGATAACAGCAATCTGTGGGCTGAATGTTCATGTAGCGACATGAAAACCAAGATGCAAAAACACTCAGGGAAAAGAGCCTCCCACTCACTCACAGAGTCAAGTCAGGTGTCTGAAACTGGAGTTATTTGGGGAACCAGTAACCGGCTAATTTGACCAGAACACCCTTCTGTGTCCTCAAACGCAGGATGAGGAAGAAATGCCAGCATGTCCTCAGGCTCTGTACCCTTCTCACAAACCAGGACTCCACCTGCATAGATTAATTTAATCAGGGCCAAATTCTGAAGGTGAGAGGCAAGTGCCCAGTCGGTCTCCCCGCCAACAGCAGTGGTTGGGGCCCCCCACGCGCTTCACAGCTTTGCCAAGACGCTTGAGTGGTGACCTACTGTGTTACCCTCCTACGACAAACCAAAGACTCCGGCTCGCGGAGCACAGCCTGGCAGTTTGATGAGATGCCAGAGGTTCCTGTCTCCCGAAAGTGAGGTCACGAGAATCATTTCCCTCCAGAGACGTGGTCAATTGACACGCAGGCCCGGTAGAAATGAAGCCCCGGTGAGTGAAACATGGAGGAACCAGGGCCACCTCAAATGGCCTTTGACCTGAAAAGTTGTCTTTTTTTTTTTTCTTTCCTAAGTGAAAAGAAGAAAATTGAATGTGGAAACAAGATGATCTTTTTTTTTTTTTAAATTTTTTTTTTAATGTTTATTCACTTTTTGAGAGACAGAGTGTGAGCAGGGCAGGGGGCAGAGAGAGAGGGAGACACAGAATCAGAAGCAGGCTCCAGGCTCTGAGCTGTCAGCACAGAGCCTGACACAGGGCTTGAACCCACAGATTGTGAGATCATGACCTGAGCTGCAATCGGACACAACCGACTGAGCCACCCAGGCACCCCAACAAGATGATCTTTTAATGCTTCATAACTCAAGCTCTCTAACTTACCTCAAAAAGGGAGAAATGGTATAAAAGACCGAGCTCTGCCATCTGTGTTTGAGTTTTGAAAGGTGCTCCTCAAACATTAATGATCTTGCCTCTGTGCCCAGATAAATGTTATGATTTACAAGCTGTAACTCACACTGTACTTGCAAAGCTAACCACTCTTCTCAACTCTAGCTCTAGAAGTCCTGGTCATCTCAGAGCACCCGGGTGGCTCAGTCGGCTCAATTGGCTTTGGCTCAGGTCATGATCTCGTGGTTCATGAGTTCAAGCCCCACGTCACGCTCTGTGCTGACGGCTCAGAGCCTGGAGCCTGCTTCAGATTCTGTGTCTCCCTCTCTCTCTGCCCCTCCCCCACTCACGCTCTGTCTCTCTCTCTCAAAAAAAAGTAAACATTAAAAAAAATAAAGGAAGAAGTCCTGGTCAGTTCAACTATTGAAATAATGCAATAGGTTAAAGCAACTCTCAAAGATACATTGTGTGTTGTGTTTTGCTTTGAAGTTGTACTCAGTGGGCAGAGTCAGCCCCAATCAAAATTCCCAAGCAAGCAAGGTGTGTCTGTCCACTCTGCCCTCCTCTCTCTGTGCTTTCCCCAAACCTCCTTAGCAAACCCCCCCATCACCCCACTGATGAAACTCCAAGGTTCTTTCAGTTCTGCTAGCCCCTTTTAGCCATTGGAAAACACAGCTGATAACCACCTTAGTGTGTTTGCCTTTAGGAATCAGTTTTGTGTTTTGCACAAACCAAGAGAATTTCCATTTTAAAGGAAGGGGAAAAAAGCCAAAGGAATAAATCTTTAGAGGTGGAATGTCAGACCCCATGACACCTAGATAAAATGGAATTTGGGCAGGGAAATGTATTCTCTGCATACCTTAGGTAGAGGAATCAGTCAAGCCAGTACCCATCTGGAAGACCTGGTCTCTTTCAGGACGGGGCACTCCCTACCCTGTTGCCCCCCTCATACACACAACTTCCCACTGTGATGTTTTAGGCAGAGTGTATAAGAGCTGTACTTACCCACCTACTCAGAACCTAATACTAATTAATTCTAATTAACCTAACACCTAATGCCTGATTACCTGAACTAAATGAAGAGTCTGGCTGTTCTGGTTTTTCTCAAGACACTATTTATTGCTTTCCCGCCTTCCCAAAAAGAATGAAGCAGTGGCTACAAAATTGTCCAGAAATGAATAAAAAAGCATGATAGAGTTTCCTTAACACATCTAAGTTAAAGTTACACGATTCATTGTGTTTATAACAAATTGGATTACCCTGGTTAGCCCTGATTTGTTTCAGCCTAAAGCTTAAGATGCCTCCTTTCTAATTTGGTTTTCCTCCTGTACGTGAACCTATCGCAGTGGGAGGGGAGACAGATAAGACTTGTTTTATTTGGGCTTGTGAAAATGATGGCTTTTATCAAGTTCAATGTCATAAGTTTTCTTCCACAAGAAGGGTGAGTATACTTCCCGATAAGCGATAGTTCTTTATTACATAGAAATGGTTCCTAATACTCAACAGATAGAGCATTTGAGAAAACACGGGTATTCTCCCAAGTCACAAAGAATAATGGGATGGTCAATATGATTGAATGCTGTACACTTTCATAGCCCATTTCAGACTGAGATCCTGAACTATGGGAAAGGAACAGTGCCTGCTGGCCATGGGAGGTCATGCTGGGAGGGGGAGAATACACATCCCAAAAGGCTACCAGGACAACCATCACTTTCAATATTATATTAAAAGTAATAAGGTGGGGCACCTGTGTGGCTCAATCTGTTAAGCATCCAACTCTTGATTTCGGCTCAGGTCATGATCTCTCCATTTGTGGGTTCAAGCCCCATGTTGGGCTCCATGCTGATAGGGTAGAGCCTGCTTGGGATTCTCTCTCTCCCTCTCTCTCTGTCTCTCTCTCTCTGCCCCTCCCCCCACCTCAGAATAAATAAAAAGTTTTTTAAAAAAGTAATAAGGTAATAGGAATAAGAAACTTAGACTTTGTTTACTGGATTCATAAAACAATCCCCCAAAAGAGGGAAATTTCAATTTTCCATGAAGTTTGAAATCTATAATTGTCTGGCATCATTTCCAGGCATGCAGAAAAAAGTTCTTTTTTAAAAAAATCTGGATTAGTGTATCTCAATCAGTGTGCACATCAGGAACACCTAGGGAATTATGTGTTGTTTTATTTCTCTCTTTGTTTGTTTGTTTGTTTGTTTGTTTGTTTTCAAAATATGTGGTAGTACCCCACCACAAATTTCTACTGGAGTCTAATTGCCTAGTCTGGTGTCAATGAAATGTTTATCCTATGGCCCTCTCACCATCTCATCCCACATATTTGCCTGGATGATCCTACCTATCTGCTTGGCTCCAACCCCATATACATTTGGCTCCTGAATTACACAGACCAGGTAGTTTCAACAATGGGCATCTCTTTTCTGGAAGTTCTGGAGGCTTGAAATTGGAGACAAGATGTCAGCAGGGTTGATTTCTTTTGGGGCCTCTCTCCCTGGCTTGTAGAAACTGTCTTTTCCCTGTGCCTTCATGTGGTCTTTCCTCTATGTGTCTCTGTGTCCTGATTTCCTCTTCTTACAAGGACAGCAGCCATACTGGATTAGACCCCACCCTAATATTCTCATTTTAACTTATTACCTCTTTAAAGACTCTATCTCCAATATAGACACATTCTGAGTTCTTGGGGGTTAAAAACAATATACGGACTTGGGTAGGGATACAATTCAGCCTATTACACCTCCGAATTCTAGAATACTTAGCCCTGCATGATGACTGGCTCATATATTTGAGGTACTATCACATGAAACAAGAAACAGGATACCTGTATTGCTTAAGGGATCAAAATAAGGACCAGTGTGTGGAAGATAGTGGTTGAAATGTTCAGCTGAACATAGGAGAACAGGTGTGTGACAAGAAGGGAGGGTTTAGTTATCACGGGCTGCATCCTCTGACCACATGTCCCCATCACAGGAAGGGCACATCAGAGGCTGGACGGGTGCCCAGTGGGCCTGTCTTCAGAGAAATCTAGCATGGGCCTGCCTCCAAGGTTCTTCTTCTTTCCTTGATTTGATGACTTTAATGAAGGAATATGAGCTCACAGGGATTAAACCAAGATGATCAAAATAAAGCAGTAGAAAATCAAAAAAAGTATATGCATAGATGTGTCCATAAATACGGCATAATCAGATATGAGAGTCTTTGCATTGTTTATCACATCTGGGTTCCCTGGGTAGTATTTAGGGGTGACTTGGGGTTTTCTCAGTATCTCTCTCCATTATCTCCATCTGCTCACCTCCAAAATATGCCAAAATCAGCATTCAAGCTAAGTAAAAATTTTATGCTTGTTCAGCAAAGCAGCCTCAAGACAGGGCCTCCGTCCTCCCCACCTTCCAGATTGCCACCTAAGTCATGCTATCTAGGAATTTTGGATTTGCTGAGCGCCCAAGAGGATGGATGAGAGTGACAAGTGTGTGTATGTCAAGTCCCTGTTGAGCCGGGTGAAGCTGGCATATGCAGAACTGCCCTGGCTTCCCAGGGGCCCTCCTGATACATTTAGATCAGATGGACGGAGGGGCCTGGGAAGCCTCACCCACCCACCCAACCCACTACCTTCTACCCATTTCCACAAGAATAAGTGGCACAGCCAAAAACCAAATCTGGACTATATCTCTAAAGCCCTTGAAGCCCTAGATAAGAAAATGAGACATTTATGGAAACCTTTAGAATTTTCATCTTTAAAAAAAAAAAAAAAAAACTTTTTTAACGCTTATTCATTTTCTGAGAGGCAGAGAGAGACAGAGCATGAGTGGCGGAACAGAGAGAGAGGGAGACACAGAATCCGAAACAGGCTCCAGGCTCTGAACTGAGAGCACAGAGCTCGATGTGGGGCTCGAACTCACAAACCGCGAGATCATGACCTGAGCCGAAGTCGGACGCCCAACCGACTGAGCCACCCAGGTGCCCCTAGAATTTTCATCTTTTCTTACACCCCACTAATCACTGTCACTGAGTAAGTAGCAAAACCAGTTTTTTTCAAGTCATTATTGCCTGCCTGCTGCTAGACTTCCCTACTGCATCTCCAGATTATGACCCCTCAATCATGCAGCCATGGCCACACGCAGTCTGTGGGTTCTCAATGGACAACCTGATCCATCTGAAGCCAGGAAAATACTTCAGTCAGTGAGGGACAGCTAACATCAGGTGACATTTTAAGGCAAACTCTTACAGCCTACACTAGTTTTGTTTTCACCAAGGATACTTGTAATCTGATCAGTAGAGTGTAGGCAGCACCCTCTTTTATAATGTTTTTGTAGGAATCGATACAGTGTAAGCAAATTGGTCTCAATAGGTTAGATTCCTTATTTGACATTACTGAGACTTTTCATTTCTTCGTTGAAAAACTATTGGTTTGCATCATGCCATTTGACTTCTAGTTCAAGTGCTTCCAAAGACACTGATTTTTAAGAATGCATCCTTGAAAGCCCGACATTCTAACAGTTGGGAAATCTAAGTCAAAACTACATGACATACTAAAGGTGGATGAGATAGGAAGGTTTCAGGGTAACTAAAGACAATAATATGAAGTATATAAATATATGTTTGCCAACAAACGCCAGAAGCGCAAATGGAACAATTAGTAATTAAAGGGGGCAAGTACATTTTGATTTTGATTTTAATTTTAAAAAGCACTCAGTGTCCCAATACTTTTCCCATTAAAAAAAAAATGTAGCTACTATTCAGAGGGAGGGGGAGAGAGAGAGAGAGAGAAAGAAAGTGTGTGTGTGTAGTACGTTAGGACAAGAGTTCCGCGTCAGCGTCTGAGGCTCATAAGCAATTATCCTCATCATCTTTTCATTTGTGCAAGGTTTCACAGTCTACAAAGCACTTTCCCAAATGTTATTTGTTCATCCAACAGTCATTGAGTGCCTCCTCTCCGCTTAAGCATTGTGCTAGTGATACCAATATAAAGAGATAATACTTACCTTTAAAGCCCACAGAAGCAATCTCCTACCCTGACCAAATATAAGGAAAGGAAAGTCTTTATAAACAGCAGAATGGGACAACGACTTTTTTACATGCAATTTCTCCCCTAGAATTCCAGAACCCCAGTAATGACAAAGGAGGAAAAAGGATCACCAACTTCCCAATATTTTAAGAAAGCCATTTCACTACTTCTCATTCATCAGCCTCTCTTGCTAATCACTTGCAAATTTCCTGCAGTTTAAGGGGGCCACTCTCCTAGCCCTCTCTAGAACTTTCTAGGGATGCCCTAAGACCTACACACATCTTCTCTGTTTGCCATATACTAGACTGAAAGGGGGGTGTTCTTCCTCCTTAATTGTAATAGGCTAGGCGTTGGTTTACAATTTGCAAAGCAATTCGTGATTACTTATGATTAGTCATGCACTATGATAGGAATTATAAGAGATGAGTAAAAGCATACCCCTGACCATAAGAAGCCCAGGAGAGGAGAAAAACATACACAGATCTAAGTAAAATATGAAGCGAATACTCCACAATAAAATTAGAGTGGTGCCCCAGGATACACTTTATCACCTAACTAAACTTCTCAACCTTCTCGCTGTCCTCACCATGCCACACGTGGAAGGGTGAACATCTAAAACAACAGACATTTGTCATGTTTTAGTCACTATGCTCTGTTTTTCTTTAAAATCTTTAAAATTCTAGAATAGGTTATGAAAATATGTCCTCTGAGGACTTTAGAAAACAAGCCAGCCTAATTTTACTTAAAAACGAAATGACATCAGATCAGTCTTATTTTGCTGGGAATACTGAATTAAGTAACTAGACAGATCTAGTGAATTTTGACTTGAACAAGAAGTCTGGGAAGATCTCAAAATTTCTTGCTGGTCAAGTTGAAACAATAATTTGTACCAAATGATGCCTCAAGAGGAATTCATAATGATTAAACTACTATGCCCTAAGGGGGCTGATCAGCCTTGAAGAAAGTTTCCAAAGACGGTCCTGGGGCCTATGCCCTTAGCCCTGCCTGCATCATCCAACATGTTATACAATTTGGATGAAGATATAGAAATTGTGTTCTACTGAAACTTCAATGAATTCAAAAAACTCAGAACATAGCAAACAACTGTCCTTGTGCCTGGCCTGTTATAAATGTATTTTTGTAAGTTTCTATAATGAATGAATGAATAAATAAATGGATTGCATAGGTTTGAAAGAGGAATCAACACTAGAGAGATCACATGTAATAGGATAAATGTAAAGTCCTATAGCAAGATCTAAAACTAAATACCAAAGTACAGCAGAGAAGGAGAGATTTTACTCAACTGTTTGATTGGGCAGACATTCCTCCACCTCACAAAAAGATAAAATAGATATAGAAAAAATTTAATACTCTAATTGGTTACATCAATAGAAGTATAGAGCCTAGAATGAAGGAGATGATAGTTTACTTTGTCCTATGGGGACATATCTGGAGCATTTTGTTCAATTCTGGCTACTAGACACTGAACTGATTTAAACAAAAATAGAACTGTGGGTAGGCTAAACATGTCATGTAAGAAATAATTTATTACGTATGATTATCTTCATAATTATAAAATGAACTAAGTGCCAAGTGTTTACATCCATTTTCTCATTTAGTTGTCACAATTTTTTGCCTCTGGGGCAAGTATTATTATTATGCCCATTTCACAAATAAGAAAATAATGGCTGTTGGGGCACCTGGGTGGCTTAGTCAGTTAAGCATCCAAATTATGCTCAGGTCATGATCTTGCAGTTTGTGAGTTTGAGCCCCATATAGGGCCCTTGCTGTTAGCATGGAGCCTGCTGTGGACCCTCTGTCCCCCTCTCTCTCTGCTCCTCCCCCACTTATTCTCTCTCTCTCTCTCTTTCTCCAAAATATACATTAAGGAAAGGAAAGAGGAAAGGGAAAGGGAAAGGGAAAGGGAAAGGGAAAGGGAAAGGGAAAGGAAGGGAAGGGAAGGGAAGGGAAGGGAAGGGAAGGGAAAAGAAAAGAAAAGAAAAGAAAAGAAAAGAAAAGAAAAGAAAGGAAAGGAAAAGAGAAGAGAAGAGAAGAGAAAAGAAAAGAAAAGAAAGGAAAAGAAAAGAAAAGAAAAAAAAGAAAAGAAAAGAAAAGAGAAAAGAAAAGAAAAGAAAAGAAAGGAAAGGAAAGGAAAAGAAAAGAAAAGAGAAGAGAAGAGAAAAGAAAAGAAAAGAAAGGAAAAGAAAAGAAAAGAAAGAAAAGAAAAGAAAAGAAAAGAAAAGAAAAGAAAAGAAAAGAAAAAAGGCTGTTGATTTAAACTCAGGTCATAATCTCCTGGTTCATGAGATCAGCCCATATGGAGCTCTGCGCTAACAGCAGGGAGCCTGCTTGGGATTCTCTCTCTCCCTCTCTCTCTGCCCCTCCCCAACTTGTGCATGCAAGTTCTCTCTCTTTCTCTCTCTCTCTCTCTCTCTCAAAATAAATAGGGGCGCCTGGGTGGCGCAGTCGGTTAAGCGTCCGACTTCAGCCAGGTCACGATCTCGCGGTCCGAGAGTTCAAGCCCCGCGTCGGGCTCTGGGCTGATGGCTCAGAGCCTGGAGCCTGTTTCCGATTCTGTGTCTCCCTCTCTCTCTGCCCCTCCCCCGTTCATGCTCTGTCTCTCTCTGTCCCCAAAAATAAATAAACGTTGAAAAAAAAATTATAAATAAATAAATAAATAAATAAATAAATAAACTTAAAAAAACAAAAACAAAAAACTTCTAAAAAAAAAAAAAAAAAAGAAAAGGCAAAAGAAAATAAAGGCTGAGAGAGGTCAGGCAATTTGTCCAAAGTCAGAGAGGTAATAGATAAGGGCAGTCATGAATCTCAACAAGGCTCCTCTGGTTCTAGAGCCTACACACATAAGAAGAGGAGAGAACTATTTAAAAGACTACTACATGGACACAACATTGAAACATATTCACATTGGCTTCAAGACAAAGCACCAGAACCAAACAATGGAAGTTACTGGAAAAATTGGCTCATTATGTGAACAAATGTAAAATTCTTTTAGGTTTCTCACACAGATCCCCTCCCATGCTTTTCCACACCATTTCAAATCAAATTGACCATTTCCTTAACGAGGGTGATTATATTAATTGCAAAGAGTTTTCTGTTTTCTATCCACAAGGGCTCACAGTTCAGATTTTTTAAGGTGCTGTGTTTCTGTTGGCCACATTTCTATGTCTCTTTATATTTCTATTCCTAATAACTACTGCACAGATCTGGGTAATTCAAGTATCAAAGACGCTTAACTTTGACTTTACAAAATGTACTAGCTCTAGCTGCCCTCGAAAACCAGAAACTGCTCCTCCCCTCAGTGCCACCCTGACCTCAGGATGAAAAATGTAGGAGTCACCCTGAGTTTTGAAAAGAAGCAATCCGTTTCCAAGTTGCAATCTACTTGAAATAATCTCCCCAATTACATGGAAGTAATTTACTCTATATTTACTTTCTGTTTTGGACTATCAAATATCTCTTCCTCTCACCCCCGGGGGCAGCAGCTAGGATTAAAAGTTCTACCAGCAGCCTGGCTGGGGTTTTATTATTTAACTCTTGTGTGCCCACTTAGGCGTGGGCAAAGTTTGCACCGGAGGGTGATTCAAAGTCCCTTCTAGCCCTCGGAGGTAGTCTTGCTATATTAACCTTATTTATTTTAGATCCAGTCTATTTCCCAAACTGTTTATTATTTTTAGTACACATTCTTCCTCCAGCACTGAGGCTGACCTATGTAAAGCTAAGCAGTTGAAAAGAAAAACATTTAATCAAGTGACAAGTTGACCAATGCAATGCCACACAGACAAATTTATGTCTTGTTTGCTACAGGGTCAGACAAAACGTAAGTGGCACTAAATCTGGAGTCCCCTCTCAGCTGGGCCAAGTCTCACTTTCTACCCCTACCAATGGAGGCCACCAGAGCTCAGAAGAGGGTACGTTTTCGTTTCTAATTTCCTGTTCTGGGTGTAGTCCTCCGAATCTCTGTGCTTCCTCCTGTTCTGCCTCGTATGGAGAGGGAGAAAGAACTTTTTCAAACACATCTTGGCTTCTCACACCCAGAACCACGGATGAACAAGACTTTTCACTTGGTTTTCATAGGAGGCCTTATATTTAAGGGCTGTTTTAGGTTCACAGACAAACTGAGCAGAGAGCATAGAGTTTCCTGCCCCACTCCCCATCCCACAACCTCTCCCATTGTTAACAGCTGGCTGTGAGCTTGACTTTCGGATCCAGCCCGTCCCAGTTACAATTCTTAAGTTCCCTTAAGTTATCCTTAAGTTAGGATAACAAAGAACACGATCAGGCCCATCCCTGTTCCAAATAGAACTCACTTCGGAGGCCCTCAGCAGCTGTGAGGACAGGCCATTGCCCCCCCTGAGAACTCTGGGCCGCCACAACAGGAACCTGGCCCAGAGACAGCCTCCCCAACAACCCAGCCAGACGGGGAGCAGAGCGGGAGTCAAGAATGGGCTTTGGCAAGAGCCTGAGGACAGCAAGTTTCAACAGGGTACTTTTGAAGAGATTGTGGCGACATTATCTCATTTAATTACAGTGGGATCATCCTTACATGGGTAAACTATTTACGAAAAACAATTCGGCAGACATCACGGTGCTGTTATCGGTGACCGTGGCCCCCACAAATGGGTCTGCACCAGGGTGCTGTGCTAGGATGAACCTCTGCCTGCTGCCCAACTCTTTTTCTGCACCAGCTTTTAATTGCTAATGAATTAAACTTTCCAAGGAGATAAGAATAATGGTGTTTTGTTTGCACACAGACTGTATGACTAACAAGGACGATATAAATAAAACCATTCCGAGAGCTTTATCTGCGGGTGGACGCACAGTGCCTGTGTTCGAGTGAAGCCTGGGATGGTTCCCACACAAGATTAGGCTGTTATTGCGGAAGCTGAGGCTTGCATACTGTTAAAAGCCCGAGCTAATATGTTCACTTAAGACATTATGCCTAATTATGCTATTTGTCAGTAGGGGAACCTGTTCCCCAAACCTTAAACCATCCTGATGCACCGGTGTGGGTCTGAGCTCTGTAAATATGCCAAGAAGACTCCGTAGGATTCTGAGCTAACTATGCTCCGTGATGTTTATGAAAATGGGCAAAATCTAGTCCCTGTGTACCCTCAGGATATGTATTTCTTCTTGGTCCTGGAGCTATCCTAACAAATAAATGTGAGGGGAAAGGCTTGCGCTTTTATTTTTGGAAACTTGCTGTAGTGTCGGCAAGCACCCCCTATGGGTTACAGAGTTCTCTGTCCACCCAGTTGTTTGAGGGTGTTGGTGGGGAACATGCTTATTTCTGGGTTTGTTGCAAGTTCAAAAAAAGGGCTGCCTCTGTGACCAGGAGAAATGACTGGTATCTAGAGCTCTGAGTCACAGTTTGGCCATGGCTCATGACTTGGGGAGAGGTGAACATCGTGTGGGTTGCATTCCTTGTCTGTAAGCAGGTGCGGTACGCTACAATAAGGAAATTAACCACTGTTTTGGCTGTGTGTTGAGTGCACAGAGCCACCTGGTGATGTAAGAACATCCGATGTGTATGTGCCCGTGCGCCTGTGGGTATCTTCCTCTCTGCCCCAATCCCACTGACGTAGGGGAAGAAAGTCAAGTCAGCCAGGGTGGAAATCTGATGCACTGGTAGCCACCAGTCAAGAGGCTCCAAAAATTAATTTAGAGTAAACAGAGATTGAAATCACACATCAAGGCCTTAGGAGATGAGGCACTAAATCAAGGGGGGGCATTTCATACCTCAAGTCTTTCCTGTGGCTTCCAGGAAGAACCCATAATCTCTGGGAGCTTCTGAGGCAATCGTTGACCCCCAGACACCTCTGGATTCTCTACCTTCCAAAGGTAGGAGGCTAAACCTATCCAGCCATCCACATCTGTACTCTCAGCCTCCTTTCATATATATTTCCAAATACCTAAAATCACTCTCCATGTCCCTTCTACCACTTAACACTCAACACAATAGTTTACTTTTAAAAATCTTCGACTTGTCTAGAAGTCGCTCATGATTCCGTCAAACAAGATCGTTTTCCCTGCATTCCACATTTTTTCCTAGAGGACTCCCTCTTCTCTCGTCTCCCTTATACCAGACTTCGAACCAAAGCCTGCTGATGCTCACTGCTCTCTGCCTGCCAATTTTTCATCTTCCCCATCCTCATTTTCACTGCTCCGCGCTCTCACTACCTAAATTTCCAGTCTCCCCTGATTCTAATCCCCTCATAAAGATCGTATTTATCTTGTCCACATACTCAGTCAAGACCTGTTCTTCTGTCATATCTGGTTCAGCTCTTCTTTTCTTGCCTCTGTGTCAATCTGGTTCCAATCTTCCCCCTATGATTCAGCCTTTCATCCAGCATCCATTTTTCTATCCATCCACTTCACAAGTATTTATTGACCACCTAATGGGCACCAGGTACTGCTTTAAGCACTGAAAAGAAGGAGAAGGATGAGACGCAGTTCTATTCTCAGAGAGTTGACAGGGGAAGGTAGATATGTATGCATGACATGTGTTAGGTACCTCAGTGGTAAAAACAAGAGAAAAGCATGAGACACAATGGAGGTCCAGAGTGAGGTGGAGGGAAAACAGTCAGGCTGTCATTTCCTCCTCCCCTCAACCCTGACACCTTGCCTTGGCTCATATGGTCCACACTTTATACCTTAAATGCCCTTCTTTTCAAATCTTGCCTACTTTACAAGATCATATCCCATCAGGTTTCAGTAACCATCTCCAAACCACACTTACCCTGACCACGGTGAACTTTTAGACTTACCATTTATAGGAACCAATTAGGAATTGGTTTTTGTGTGTTGCTTTGCCTTCCCAAATAGCTTTCAACCTCTAACTTGGGGGTCTGTGATGGTGTCTCAGTACGTTTTTTTTCTTTTATGTTTACATATTGGGGTACCTGGGTGTTAAGCATGTTAAGCATGCAACTCTTAATTTTTGCTCAGGTCATGATCTCACAGTTCATGAGTTCGAGCCCCGCCTCAGGCTCCATGCTGACAGGGTGGAGTCTGCTTGGGATTCTCTCTCTCCCTCTCTCTCTCTGCCCCTCCCCTACTTGCGTGCACACTCTCTCTCAAAAATAAATAAATAAACTTACACAAATAAATAAACTTAAATGTAAAAAGCAGTCCTTTTTTAAACTTGAAATAAATAAACATATTTATTTATTTTTGAAAGAGAGAGAGAAAGGGAGTGGAAGCAGGGGATCAATTCCACAAATCTATGAGATCATGATCTGAGCAGACATCAAGAGTCAGATGCTTAACTGACTCAGCCACCCAGGCATCCCATGTCTCGGTATTTCCTTTGCATTCTTCACAGTGTACCTGCTGGGAACACAGTAGGACCTCAGCTAAAAAGACATCAGATGGAGAATTGATTCTCAGACTTCCCTGACCACCTTCCTCCTCCTTTTATAACATGAGTAACACCACATCTACACATAGTAGGCACATAACAAAAAGAAGATGGTGTGAAATATAGGCAAGAGCAGAACCTTGAAGTCAAACAGATCCAAATGCAAATCCCAATTCAACTACCCTGGCTCTTTGATCTTGGGCTAGTTTAACTTTCCTGAGCCTTAGGTTTCTAAAATAGAAAACAAGGACTAGTAATACAAACTTCTATTTAGAGGAAGAGAAAAGGATTCTGAGTATGTAAACTGCCTGACATAGTGCTTGGCACATTTTATGAGACCAAAATATGCTAGCTCCTGTCTTCTCTCCTCTTCTCTCTTCCTTCTCTCCATCCCCACCCCTACGCACCAGGCAATTTTGGCAAAAATCAATAGAGCCATTTCAAACTTCTTTAACCTGTGTGCTTTGGGTCACAGTACCGCACTAAACATTTTTCCCAAGCCCTCAACCTAAAGCCTAGTGAGTACCTACACTGTGTTCATCACACCAGCTTGTCATGGGGAAAATGCCGGTTTATGTATTTTTCACTGTTATTATGTGGTCATAAATGTAACACAAATGCTAGGATCTTTGAGTTCTAGAGCTGTCAAAACCATGTGATACTCTGTTTTCATTGCCCTTCGTTCAGGCAGCTTGAGTGTGAGAGCCAGGGAAATCCCTGCCCATTCTTCTACCCACACAAAGGGTTAAACATTCCTGCCCCAGAAGGACTCGGTGTTCTAACTCTAAATGTCATGGGAACATGGCCTGGAAAAGCTGAAGGCCATTGCATTATACAATTACCTATTTACTGGAGACAGTATATTTAATAACTAATCATCTAATCTAATAATACTGAAGAATATGAGACTTAAAGGTCAAGTGTTTAAGATTAGGGAGAAAGCAGCCTTAAAAGTGCATTTAAAAGGGCCTCACGGATCAACAAGTCAACCTTAGATGCTACCATGCTACCATTACTCCCAGGCCTTCAGGGGGCTCAGAAATGTCACTATCTTGCAAACTCAGAATATTTATTTCATTCACTCTACTCATAAGGGTTTTATTCCATGACGTCTCTCAGGTAGCAGTTTAAAAATGATTATTCCACCTTGTATAATGGCATATTAGCTCTATGAAGAAAAATGTTAGAGTAGAACTTTTTCAATAGACCCTTAATGAGAACTTTTGCACCAAGTGTCATTTTTTTGCCCTAGGACTTTCTTGTGACAAGCTCTATTTGCTTCTACTTGTGGTTCCGGGCCTCTTTCTCAGAGACCTAAGTGGACATCATTTCTAGAGATGCTCATGGTACAGTCCTTCATTTTGTTAGTTCCTAAAAACTTCCTATTGAGAAGTCACCCTTGAATGCTCACGTTTGAAAGCCTAGATGGACACTGTTGCTATTCTGTAATAAAGGAAAGTCTTGTCACGGTTCGAGTTGTGTAGATGACTCCCAACAGCTGATGATACAAACTTGGCCAACAAAACATTTATTTTTACTCCAGATATTGTGCCCTTTTTCATAATTTCTCTCACTTCAGTCCCCTGATGGCTTCTAATCTTTGAAGCTCACAATTTTCTTGGCTTACAATTTCTCAGAGTAGACCATTTTTGGAGACAGACAGATCTAGATATCCCTTCCTCTTTCAGGAAAAAATGAAAACATAAAAATCCTGTAAGTGTCAGGGTAGAATGGTTCCCACTGAGGTGACGAATTAACCCCAAAATCTCAGTAGATTGTCAAGACAAAGGTTTATGTTTTTGTTCTAGCACATATTCATCAGGGAGGTGCTCTGCTCGTATGGTTACTCAGGGACCCAGGTGATGAAGGTTACACCATCTGGTCATGTCTCCACAGCAGAAGGAAAAGGAGATAGGAACTCATCAGAACCTGCTAAACCTGGACCCAGAACCGACCTCATTCCACTTCAGCTTATAGCTCAGTAGGTAGAACTAGTGACAACCCCCACTTTGTACCAGGAAATGTGTTCCTCTCTGAGTGCAAAAATAAGAAGAGAACCAGATATTGACAAGAACCAGAAATGTATAACACACACACATTAGTGTCTACATTAAGATTTTACGCCTCAGGGAGAGCAAAGTCAGCAGAAAAGTTTGAACACAAAGGAAGTCTCTAAGCCTGGGCCCAGAATCGTGAAAACAGAACTAAAGCACTATGTTCTTTTTGTCAAAATGAATGTAAATTCTTACTCTGCTTTTATTTCCTGAAGGTTTTTTTTTTTTTCCAGTATTCTGTCATAAGATTTTGCATCAAAGTTTTTACATTTTAGGTAATAAAAGAATTGCCAAGGAGAATGACTGATACTCACTAATTTAAGAGTGTGAGGTCAATGACAGCTTGGTTCACATCAGATTCCCCAGCAGATCCCAAGTTCCCATGTGTGAGTTTGGGCTCTGTATTTATTTCCATCATTTCCCTCAGCTTGTTTCTCTGTTCTGAAGACAAATTCATATTCAAAATAGTGCCCAGCACTGAGCCTGACATACAATGGATGCTCAGTAAACATAGCAATGCTTAAGGAATAACAAATGAATTAATATGAAATTAGAAGCATTTATGCCAAGAGTATACAAATTTCTAGACTTACACTCAATGCCACTGCAATCAAATTCAAAATCGATGTGCCCTATTTATTGCATGTAGGGCCGAGGGCAGTATAGATTGCAGTAAAAGAATAATTAAGAAAAGGATTTTTCTGTTTTCCTCCAATTTTGACTCTGTCCCCCTTGTGTTCCCTGTTTGCAGATTCTTATGCTATACAGTGTTCATTTCTCAACCCGGTAATGTCACCCCAGCCTCACACCAGGGGAAACAACTCTGCTATCTTCATTGCCTGTCTCAAAGGGAGAAGCCACTAATCTTCCCCGCACCATGAGGTCCTGCTGAAAATAACTGAATGTGGCGCATCTCTTAGCAGAAGAAAATGCTGACCAGAATTGAGCAGTGAGGTTCCCCTATGTTGGAAGAGCCTGACCTATAACTCAGCCATTCTCTGCTACTTATAGGAGCAAAGCTATGTCAAAAAAAAAAAAAAAAAAAAAAAGTAAGCTAATACGAGGCTGAACATTCTCCATTGCAATTGGACTTTTCGGCATGAAAATAAATAAATAACCCCTAATGTTCGGCATACTGCTTTGTACCAGGCAATATGCTGAGTACATCACACATATTATGCTTCTCCAAAGTGGGGCTATGCACCTCAGGAGTTGTGCAAGATGGGAAGAAAGTATTAAATTATTAATTTCTGTTTATTTTGTAATCTATTTAATTTCTACTTTTGTGTATCATATTATCTATCTAATATATAATACAATAGGACTGTATAAAAAATAAATATGTATTCACACTCATATGTTGAGAATATCTGAATGGCAATTTGCTCAGTTGTTTGTTTGTTTGTTTGTTTGTTTTAGCTGATGAGACAAGATGATGATGATAATGATTCCTATTTACAGAAGAGGAAACTGAGGCTTAAAAAAAGGTTATAATGACTTGTCCAAAGTGTCAAAGCTGGTAAATGGCAGCACTGGAAATAAAGCGTCTAATTCTGGAGTCTGTGTCGTCTGGCAGGATCATTAAAGGAATTCCTTGTGTTCAAAGACGGGTGCTTGAAAACCAAGTTCACTTGTGCCTGCACAAATGCCAACCTCTGGAGTAGAAGAAACTCCATGCTTTGATCATCTTCCACAGTGAATTAGGAGGCAAAGAAACTAAGAGTACCAATGCCAGACAGATGCTAGGTACTAAATGCAGAGAATTTAAAGAAAGTCAGAATCAAAGGGAAATGTCACAACATTTGGTCCAACACCCTATTCCTCACCCATCCTTTTAAGTCTTTCTACAGAAATGAGATTCCTGGCACAGGAGATCCATTGTTTGAACATGTGGTAATGGGCACATCCAGATTCCTAGCACCCGGGAGTTGAGAGGCAATCAACATGAACTGAGACACTTTGAGTTTCATCTTTTGATCAAGCCCTAAGGGGTACGGGTCCCCATGTGCTCCCTAAAAGCTACACCCATGGGAGAAACATTTCACGTTGTTCCAAATACTCGGAGTTATGTCAGTTTTTATTGCTGTTATCTTCAGCTTTCTTAACTAGTAATGAGTGACCCTCAGAACTGTTAAACCAAAAAGCACTAGACTCTCTGTAGGACGTTCGTTACAGAAGGCTTTGAAGCTGAGGAAGAAGTTTGGAGCTTAGGGAAAAAATTTTGAAACAATCCTGTATTGTACACGTTTTTAAAGCGTACTAAGCGCAATGGAGTTCTTTACAGGTAACCAGGTTTCTCGGGACATCTTTGAGGCCGTGATAAAGCCTGAATTTTTAAAAATCACTATCAAACCCCTTTGTACATCATTTGCAAAGGTTCTCAAACAATGGGACTGTTTTCATGTAAATTTCTTTTCTGGGAGATTCCTGCTTTCTGAAAGCCAGCATAATCGTAGCTGAGATGTAAAGCAACATTTTATTGCCTCCTGTGGAAGATGCTTTGTGCTAATGATCTGAAAACTGGTGTTTCATGCTTGGTATTAGCTGCTCTGTGGTTCAAAATATGAAGAGAAAGAGGGGCCTTTAGTTTTTAGTTAATTACTTCTGACGAAGATGGGCAGGAGCACTTGCCGGAACTTTCTGGATCCTAGAACCCAGAAACCCACTAGAGAACCTCAGTGACGCAGCTGACCCCAACACAGGAGTGACCTCAAGAAAAAAAGGAAAGCGATTCAGTAACACGTTCCTGACTTCAGTGAGAAGTTTTCCTGTGTTTCAGAAATCTCACTTTTTTCTCTAACAGCCCTTGTCCCCTTGATAGCTAGAGAAAGGAAAACCAAAAATCAGCATGAATATGTAAAACGGTGAGGGTTTTTGGAACTACAGAAATCGAACTACCTGCCCCACAGGGAACAAAGCTTTTAGTCCACTGAGACTTGACTGTGAAAAAGAAAAAATTCTGCCCATTGAGTTCTTTTCCCAGACATCTCTATCTGAAAATTACAGTAAATCAATTAATCAATAGTTCTCCTCTGCCCCGTCTCTTCATTGTTTCTCAAGGAGCCCTGAGTTCTCTAATTCCGGAATACTCTTGGGGCAGTTCAGCCTACTACAATGGAATTTTTTTTGTGGTTGTTTTCTCGAACTCTGTATTAACTGCTCTGTTCAGATGCTCGGAGAGAACATCGCTCCTTGATCACGTTAGAGTTTCAAAGAGAAAAAGTTCATACCAGTTTAGATTACCCGTCGTCTGCAACGCACACAGCACAAAAAATGTCAGTCCTAATGGCAAAGTTCAGGATAGAACTGTGTCAGCTAATTTAATCATTTACCATGAAATACCAGTTATCTTAATCTTACGTGCAGTCCTTAAACCGACTGCATATTTTTGTGTAATTGAATACTGAGCCTACCAGGAAGAATTCAAGGATTTTGCTTTTTAATAAATATTGTTAGAAATTAAATGTTTCAGTTGGGGGGGAAGATGTTATTCAGGCACCGTGAGCCTCCTCCCAGTGCTTAAAGAGCTAGCTAGCATTCCAGCAGCTTCTGGCTTAGGCTAGTGGCTTTCCTCTCTGCCATCCACTCATCCCTTCTACTCCCCTTTTGTTTTTTATTTTCCCGCGACCACATAAAGCATTCTATTTCCACGGACTTCGCCTAGACCCCTGGGGAAAGTAAAAGAGGGGTCCGAGGGAACGGGGCAGCGGGAACTGGGAAACAGGCACGGGACCCCAACCACACATTCTGTTTACGTGCCTCCCTTTACTTCCCAGATACCTGATGAATGACTGGGGAAGCAAACATAACGAGGCCAAGACGTCTTCATTTCCGATCGAAGTGAGGCCTCAACTACAGTGTGATTGAAGGCCTGGATTTCATGCCAGCCGGTCAGAATACACCAGCAGCTGCGGTGAGCAGGGCCAAGGCGGGAAATGGGAGACTTCGGGCGCCCATGAGGGCCGAGCCTATAGCTCCGTGTGTGAGTGCAGCAGAGAGAGGCCGGACCGAGGAAACTCCAGCAGCAAGGGAAAAACAGATTGACTCTCAGTGACTCATTTAGCTCCTGGATTGGACAGATCTCTCCCCTGCTGGCAATTTGGCTCTGCATCAATAGTTCGGATACCAGGCTGAATAGCTTAAAATAATTAGGGGGAAAAAAATCTGCAAAACTGTGAGCCATCCAACTCTTTGCTCTGCACTGAAAGACACAGGACAAATGACATCTAGGTTATTAAATATGAAGTCACTGGATTTGCTACCCATTTGGTCCAAAAGCAGAAAACTGGATAAAACTCAAATTTATAATTCAGTGTAGATGGCCTGTTTGTCCTTGAGGCAATCCATGAATTTTGGCTGGGCGGGCACTGTGACATGTGGAAATAACATGGGGTGGGGGGGGGGGGGGATGAACAATGTTTGATTGCGCCCCCACTCAGCTTCCACCCCCTGGGGAAAAAAAAATGAATACGTCAATAAAAAGTGTGAATGCGAAGAGGAATGGAATCTGAGCCCAGAGTTTAGTAGCTGACAGTTTAAACTTTATATACTTGAGGCTGACAGGCTGCTGGATTTCCTGTACTTTATATCCAATGTACAAAAACAGAAGCAACAGGCTCATTTGGTATCAGTAAAGGTCAGTTAAAATTATAGAGACATCCTTTGGAGCAAATCCCCAGTCTTGTATTTGCATATTTATGAACTAGAGATTATGACAGGCCATTCCATTTATTAGAGCAGTGCTGCTATAGTTAATAGTCTGTCAGCATTTCCATTATAAACCCCGTTTTTCAGTGTTTTAATATCTCAGCTGTTAGAAATCACATCAGGCTGAAAAGTGGTCCTCAGCCTCTCCAGGCCACAGCAGGGTAAGCTGCTGGTGGTGGCGGTGATGGGGCTTTGAACCCAACAAAAGCACTTAAATCAAGCCAACGATTTTTACACTGGATGTTAACGGTAAATACAAAATCAAGGATTTGGGGAGGGGCAGTGGAATTATTCTCCTCGCCCACCTTCCCCTGTCTTGGCACCCTTGTCAGTATCGGGGCTTTCCTTCTCTAGTTAAGAAGGAGACTCTTTGGGGGGCGCCTGGGTGGCGCAGTCGGTTAAGTGTCCGACTTCAGCCAGTTCACGATCTCGCGGTCCGTGGGTTCGAGCCCCGCATCAGGCTCTGGGCTGATGGCTCAGAGCCTGGAGCCTGTTTCCGATTCTGTGTCTCCCTCTCTCTCTGCCCCTCCCCCATTCATGCTCTGTCTCTCTCTGTCCCAAAAATAAATAAAAAACGTTGAAAAAAAAAAGTTAAAAAAAAAGAAGGAGACTCTTTGGGATTTTAGGGCAGAGATTCAAAGTTTTAACTTGGCAAAGTGGTCTCCTCCCATGTCACTGGAAGTGGGGTAGAGGGCGGGGTGCAGAGTACTATAGCAAAGCCAAGATGCTAGAGGTTCATTCGTTCACAAGGAACTGGCTCACACAGTTGTGGAGGTTGGCAAGTCCAAATTTTGTACGGTCAGTGGGCCAGCTGGAAACTGAGGGAAGAGTTGATATCGCGGTTTAAGCCTGAAACCGGCAGATTGGCCTCTTCTTCAGGGGAGTTCTTTTCCTTAAGGCCTTCAACTGGTTAGATGAGGCCCACCCACAACCTGGCACATAAAATCAACCATCACAGAGGGTAACCTCTTCAACTCAAAGTCTACTGATATAATTGCTAAGCCCATTTAAAAATACCTTCATGGCAACATCTATACATATCTGACCAAATATCTGGTTACCGTGGCCTGACCAAATTGCCATATAAAATTAACCATAACAGAAATGAACAACATTTTTTAAGCATCTCCCAAATATTACACCCCGGGTTTAACTCCAGAAATATGAAATTAGCAATGCAGTCCTTGTCCTCAAGAATCTCATAGCCTACCATCACACAGCGGTCAAGAGTCCACGACAAAAATATAAGGCCCAACGGAATCAATAGGTGGTTTCATCCCTTGCTTTCTCTTTTAAGTGACTCAAGATACCTTCCAATAGAGACACATTGGTGGGCGTGGTTGCAGCTGCATTCTTAAGAGAAGGCACTGGTATCTAGGGACTCCTTACCACACAGAAGACAGCCTGCTCTTTCCAAACCAAATTCTTGTCATTTTGACTTGATGTGAAGCTGGCAAGTAACTCAGCGATATTCAAAGCTCCCTTAGGATTTGAGGAGCTATCGCAATAAGAAAGAGGAAGCAGGTTGTCCTCTCATTAATAAGTCAATTGTTTAAAAAATTTTTTTTAAAAATTGTTGAAAATAAGTCAATTGTATTAGTTCTTATTATAGGTCTCCCTGATACATTTCAGGGGGAGCCGCACATATGTATCCTTGATTGGACAACCTCCACAGGGCAGGTGGAAAATTCTCTACTACTTGGTAGAGTTTTAAAGATTCTTTATCTACAGAATACACACCAGACCCAAAAGCATTCCTCAGAAGACTACCTTCAGGACAGTCTGACCCTAGGCGATCCCCATCTGTATAATCAGCTGTCCCCTCTATCTCTGATGTCGAGAGCTGCCTCATGTAATAGAAGCAACTCTCCTAGCCTTCTCCCCTCTGTTTCTTTTTGGAGTCCGTGACCTTTATTTTACTTAAGATGTATCACAGGCCTGGACACACAGAATAGGGTTTTAAAGTCATGAGATAGAGAATATGACCACTGTATCACCCAATTTTATGGAAAGCTTTAAAAATACATCTAAACACCCAAGTTACAGGTGTTGCTATTGTTGCTTGCTGGCTGGGGCAGGGTTGGGGAGAGGCTATAGGATGAGAAGGCCAAAATGTGCTGATTAAATCTCCTGAGAATGTGGTCCAATAGCCTATCAAGTGATGCGACCTTCTAAGGTACAGTTGCCCTCGGTGCCCACGAGCTTGGCCGTACTTTATTTCCACCCATTTCCTTCCTCATGAGATGAACAGGACTTACGTAATTGCTTTCAGCCGCATCTTTGAATGAAAAGAACCATTACGAAATAAGACAGACACTAGGATGTGTGTAATTGTGTAATAACAGCATGCCTCACCGTGCTAGGCTGATAGCCAAGAACCACCTAGTCATGCTATTATATTACAAGAACATGTGCCCTCAAGGCACGTTGAAATTATTTTGAGGATTTCTAAAGGAAAGTTTACTAATCAAAAGAGAACTTTAAAAAAAAAAATGAAATAAATAATTTTTAAAAGTCTGATCGTGATCCCAAAAGCTAACAGAAAAATTACACCGAAGCTGACAAACTGACAAAATTAGTGTAAAAATAGTGACAAAAATAGTGTGAAATTAAAACACTGTGTTATGATTCACTTACGTCACCACAGGATTCAAGATGACAGAATGTCAATAAGGAAGAAAACAGAAGCTGGGCTGTAGGTGACATGTTATTCTCTCCATAATTGGCCAGAATTCTGACCCAAGTGGAGCCATTTTTCAACCGAGAAAGTTCCACTCTTCAGAGCCTACCATTCCCCAGCAGAGACACTCTAAAGTCTTTTTGACTTGCCACACTTTGAACTCCTTTTCTGTTGTTCTGATAGCTATCAAATCAAAAAACAATCTCAGAAATGTGAGAAGCTGAGATTTTATTTTGCTGTTGAACCTTCTCAATGGTACTTTCCTTCAAGGGCAAGTATGTGCCAGGATAAAGTTCCCACACCTTACTTTTACAGTGCAACATAGAAACATATATACACTATGCCATTCCAACTCTATTTTTCTGTATATACAACTAATTACATTTCCATCTCTCCTATTCTTTTTTTTTAATGTTTATTTTTGACAGAGAGAGAGAGAGAGAGAGAGAGACAGCGCTAGTGGGGGAGGGGCAGAGAGAGAAAGAGACACAATCTGAAGCAAGCTCCAGGCTCTGAGTGGTCAGCACAGAGCCTGACACAGGCCTCGAGCTCACAGACTGCAAAAGCCCAAGTCAGGCGCTTAACCGACTGAGCCATCCAAGCGCCCCCTCTCTCCTATTCTTCTAACTCATTTAGCAGGAAAAAAACCTCATGTGTCAATGATGAATCAGGATGAGATGAGGGGAGGGGTGGGAAGGATATTTTTGCAATTTGTAAGATTAGTTTGTCATTTCTTTTTTCTTTCTTTTTTTTTTTAATTTTTTTTAACGTTTATTTATTTTTGAGACAGGGAGAGACAGAACATGAACAGGGGAGGGGCAGAGAGTGGGAGACACAGAATCTGAAGCAGGCTCCAGGCTCTGAGCTGTCAGCACAGAGCCCAACGTGGGGCTAGAACTCACGGACCGCGAGATCATGGCCTGAGCCAAAGTCCGCCACTTAACTGACTGACTGAGCCACCCAGGCGCCCCTAGTTTGTCATTTCTAAGAGGAGATTGTGTCCACTTCATAATCAATACAAGTTATCATACCAAGGCGAATATAGAGGCACAATTTTAGACATACTCCAAGTCCATAATTGGGGTTTTGTTCTTTTACTATGCTATTAGAACCTTCGGATACAGAAACCTTGTTTGTTATTGTTGTGGACTGAATTATATTCCCCCAAAATGCTATGTTGAATTGCTAACCCCTAGTATCTCGCAATGTAACTGTATTTGGAGATACAGTCTTTAAAAAGGTAATTAAGTTGTAATGAAGCTGTTATGCCCCAAGGCCCGGTGTCCTTATAAGATGATAACTTTGGACAGAGAGACACCAGACAGAGAGACAATCACATGAGGACACAGCAAGAAGGTGGCACTTTGCCAGCCAAGAAGAGAGGTCTCAGAAAAAATCAGACTGGCCAAGACCTTGATCTTGGACTTCTAGCCTCCAGAACTGTGAGAAAATAAATGTCTGTTGCTTCAGCCACCCACTTTGTGGTGTTTTGTTATGGAAGCCCTACTAAACCAATATAGCTACTAATTTAATAATTCAACAAATGTATTTTGGATAACTTTGTAAATAATCAAAATAGAATGGTGGGCAAAACAAGGTCTATGTTGTTTTAGGACTTACCATCTACCAAATGAGTAATTTTGACAGGGCATGCATAGGAGACACCAAATATAGGTGTGGGTTTGAATCTGTCATGTGGTGGCACCATCAAAATGTCGTTTGAAAGATGATTTTGAATACCTCTAGTGATCTTAAAGGATATATATATATATATATATATTTAAGGTGCAGAACCCAATGTAGGGCTTGAACTCACAACTATGAGATCAAGACCTGAGCTGATATTCAGAGTTGGATGCTTAACTGACTTAGCCACCCAGGGGCCCCCTAAATGTTTTCTTTTTTTTTTTTTCTTATGATCTTAAAAGATATCAACTGAATATGAAAGTCACCTTAATGACCAAAGTATTTAATGATTCAACAAATGGCCTACAAATAATGACTCCAATTTTGTATGTAAACCCAATCTAAATCCCTATTGAGCTAAATATGAAACAATACCTACAGGATTATTGGTCCCTCCCTGTAGGGTGTCGGAGCTCGCTCGCACCCACTCTTGGGGGCAATTATGCACATCTCTTAACTCCACGTTCAGTAATATTACAGGAGTAGCTGGAAACGGGCCTTGGGGGTGTGTTTACACCACAGAAATTGTGAAAAGTTGCATAGTAAGTCCCCTTCTCCTGAGCCTATTGTTAAACATTTGCCAGCACACCCCTCGTCAGCGGGAGCCCCTGTCCACGAGATAGTTCAAAGCCATTCAGAAAGTGAATCCATGATTAAGAAAATGTTACAAGGGTGAAGAGGGATATAAAATTATCAGGACAAAAATAAATAAATAAATAAATAAATAAAGTAGAAGATTCTGACCTACTAAGCTAGAGCAGTGATTCTCAAACTTTTTGGCCTGCACCCAAACCACCAGGAGACATGGGGAGGGGCAAGGGATTTTGCAGGCAACACTTTGAGAACTACCGCACTAGATTGCCGGTATGGCCATTGCTCCCACTCTGCTTTCCACCCTGCTGAGGAGAGGGTGGGATTGCTTGACAGGTGGAGCTAAATTCCATTGGGTTGGCAGCTCTTGGTAAAGAAAATCAATGGCCATGTATAAACAATGTTTAAGCTGAAGTCCATTGAAATACTCCCTAGGGACCCGCAGGCTGCTTACAGCCAGGAGGTAGCACTGTCCAACACTGTATATAAATATAATACATGCCAAACACCTCCATCTATGCCTCCACAGGTTTTTAATCCACCTATGTGGAAGGTGGTTTGCCCAAAACAGTTTGAATCAGCCCCTGTGGGAAGATACCAATTTAGAGTCACAGTGAGTTATTAGTCCGGGAGGCAGGACCCCATTAAGACAATGGGTGTTGTTATTCACATTTGGATTACCACAGGGCAAACCATGTCCCCAGAAATGGAAACTACAAGCCACAAAGACGGGGAGAAAGCTAAATGGCATCACTGGTAAGGTGGGTAGGTAGTTATTTGATCTCACAAAACAAGGATGATAGAAGTCTTCCTCTGTGTTCACATTTCTTAGCCTTTGTAATGTTGAAAATCTGAAATTCGGTTGCAGATAGATCAACAGATTTTTTTTTTTCCAAATTACATTCTCAGGAAACAGATTAAACCTGAATACAGGTCAAAGTTGACTCTTCTATAAATATGCAGCTGGTGATAACACTGTCAGAAATGAAAAGTCATAGATGATTAATAAGAAATTGTTCAAAGAAATAATTCCTGCCAAACAAAACATCAATGAGATTGAAAATAATTTTCATTGACAAAGCATGTGCCTGTTGGGCATTCCAGAGGAATGCGATGGGAATAAACTTGATTGAACCTTTAAAAGAGTTTCTACTTGTTGGGTCAGATCTTCCTGCTAAATCCCTCATTGTTAAAATGCTGTTTTGCTTTTCCGAACTGCTCTGGGCACACCCTCTCGCAAACTATGTTATAAGAATCTGAGGATCGCATTGTAAATGAGTTCTCCTGGATTGCTCAAGAAATAGTTCGGGCTATAATTTTAAAAAGGTTTCTGCTTGCCCAGGTCCCCTGCGAGAAGCTCATCCAAAACAAAAACAAGAAATTAACCTCAAAAGCAAACTTTGGAACCACTACAAACAGGGAAGCCATATGTACAGCATGTTGTCAGCATTTCCTGAAGAAGCTGTGTGTGGGCTTCACTTCTCTTGGATGATAATCTGGAAATGAGGAAGAATCTTTTATGCATTTTATTGTAGTAAAGGCCTAATAAAAGTTAAGTCTTATGAATGTTAATAATGTGCTAATTGTAAAGTAAAACAACAATATGATATAATTTTTCCAACCACAAATTGGCCAAAAAATTTTAAACTAAGAGCACAGTATTTGTCTAGGAAATAAGGAAATGAGTGAACTCTCAAATTCTCAGTTGATGGGAGTATAAATTGACGCAATCCTTTTGGAGGACAAGTTGGCAGTGTCTCTCAAAATTTCAAATACACCCACCCTGTGAGGAAGCAGAGCTCAGGAGTTAAGCACAGACTGGATTGAGAGAGCCTGGGTTCCGATGCTGACTCGACGAGTTACAGCTGTGAGATCTCAAGCAAACTACTTAATCTCTCTGAGCCTAAACTTCTCATCTGCAAAATGGAGACACTAATAGTATCCTACAGAACGAAAATGTTGATATTTGTAAAGTGCTTACAGTAGTGCCTGGCACATGGGAAGCACCCTGTAACCTAAAACCCCAATTCTCAAAAAATGGTCTCCCAACATTCTAGCCAAATGTCCAAGTTCAACACAATGCTACTTCTCACATCATGTGAGTGGAAACTAACTCTAGATGTCCATGGCTAAGAAAATATGTAAATAAATCATGGTATATCTGTGTGAAGGAATAGTTTACAGCCCTTTAAAGAATGAGATAGAGCTATGTACCCCAAGTACAATACACTGCTGAGTATGAAAACAAATGGTAAAATAGTTTTTTCCATATAATCCCATTATTGTAAAAACAAACTGTGTGTGTGTGTGTGTGTGTGTGTGTGTGTAAGAAAATTCATGCCATATTAAGTGTGTTTATTGACTTCTGAGGAACAGGATTAAAGCAGGGAAGAGGAAACTTTCCATCCTTTTCACTGTATACCTCCCCATTGTTGGAATTTTTGACAATAAACTCAAATTACTTTTACAGTTAAAAAAGATTATAAGTCATTAGTCTGAGCATAGTTTAGATTTAAATAATTGTTTGCTTTTTGTTTTTTGTTTTCTTTCTTTTTTTTTTTTTTAAGATTCACTCATAGCTGTGGCGTGGGTACTACTGTTATCATTGATATAGATGACCAGCCAGGAAATTAGATTGTATAAATAGTCCATTTAATTAAATGTTTTGGCCACTCAGATCTATGTGAGCATAAAATGTGGAAACATTTATGAAATAAGCTTTTGTTGTACAGTGAATAGAGGGTAATACGATTTGGTCAGGCTGTCAGAGACTTAAACCCACTCGATCCTTAAAGAAAAACAGGTCTGAAATATTTCAAATGTGAGGTTATGTTAAAAATCATGGTTTCAAACTGTGAATGCAAACAAATCAATTATCTTAGTTTATTGTCTTAGGGAAATGTAATACTTGAAGGAGAACCAAAGAGAGGGTTCCCATTCTCAGCAAACAATACTTTCATCAAGACTGATACTTTCATTTGCCAAGTTATCTTCAGAGGTACTGCCTGACTGAAGCACGTCTGCAGTAAAAGTGTCTCCATGCCAGTGAATGGAATTGGGAAATGTTAAGTTGAAAGAGGCCTTAAGGAGTATTTAGGTCAGTGTCCTCATTTTACAGAGAAAGACACCGAATTCTAGAAAGGTCATGGGACTTTGTCAGAGCAAAACCAAACTACAGTGTGGGACAACTGATCACCAGTATAATATGCCTTCTGTTCCTTTCCTTGCTCTTTTTGCTTTTTTAATGTAATGGTTTCAAAGTGCATATAGTAAAACTAAATATAATATAAAATGATATTATATAATAAATATAACACAAAAGTACCCAGTGAAAAGCTTTCTTACTACTCCTATGCTCCGAACCCCTGTTCTCCTCTTCAGATAGAAGCACTGTTAGCGGTTCTATGTAGAGACTTTTAGAGACACTCTATAAATTTCTAAGTGTGTGTGCGTGAGTGTGTGTGTGTGTGTGTGTGTGTGTGAGTGGGTGGGTGTGCATGAAGCGTAGCATATATACTCTCAAGCTTCTTATTTATTTTTTCCACTTAAACATGTCACAGAAATTATTCCATAACTATACATATACATTTTCTCACATTCTTGGTAATGGCTACATAGTATTCCATTATGTGATATATCATAATTATTCAATCAATCCCTTGTTGATAGATTGTTTCTAGTATTTATTACAAACATGCTACTATAAATCAATATTCATATATATATGAATATATATATTTGAACACTTATGCAAGTATATGCAGAATGTAAATCAGATTAATTCCTAGATGTGGTATTATTTAGCCAAAGGGTATATACATATTTAATTTTAATAAAAATTATAAAATTTTCCTCCAAAGAGTTCTGGTAATTTATACTTCTACTAAGAAAGCATGGAAGCCTAGCATTTACAGTATCTCACCCACAGAATGGTCATTGTTTAAAGTTGTGTGTGTGTGTGTTTTCCCTGCCCAATAAATGATAAGTTTCTTGAAAACAGAAGCTATAGCTTATACAACTTGATTCCAATGCCCATGACCATTTGTATAATCATTATTCAGCAAATATTGAGGGACCAGAACTGTACTAAAAGCTAAAACACAAAAATAGAATTCTACTTCCTATAGTAGTAGATTTGTTATCTCAGATTAACCCTCTGCTGAGAAAAAGTAAAATAAAATTAGGAAAAATATTTTTTAAAAACTCACACCTTCCAAAAGCACCAAAGAATGAGAAATTTCCCAGCCAAAATCCAAGAGAAAATGGAAGTCCCATATTCAAATCTGTTGTTCCCTAAAAGCATTTGCCTATCTGGAAGAAATGACTATAAAACTGCATTTGTTTTTGGAGGTCTTTGAGGTCAGAGAAAACAAAAGTTCTGAAGGTCCACCAAAGGCTAGGACTCATAAAAACCACCTACCACTCTAATGTCTCAAAGTATTCCTAAAAATAATTTATCAAATACATCACACAGCACATAATTTTTAGAAGTGATGCACATAGGAAATAAGACACCATGAGTGAGAACCAGTCAAAACAATTAGACTTTAGAAATAGATCAACAAAGAACTTCACTTATTGGAATTATCTGATACTGACTATAAAACAACTATACCTACCAAGTCAAAGGAAAAATAAACGCCAAGCCTGAAAATTTCAGGAAGAAACTGGGGGAAAAGTGAATAGTTTTGAAAAGGAAAAATATAATAACAAGTTAAGAATCAATTGAATTGAATGGCAGATTAGACATAAATGAAGAGAGGATTATTGAGCAAAGAAATAAGTCAGAATAAACTTACTATAATATAGCACAAAGAGACAGAAAGGTAGAAAATATAAAAGAGAAGAGATGAGACAGAGGATACAATGAAAAGGTCTAACACACAAACTTAATTGTAGATATAGAAATAAAAGCAAGAGAGAGAGATGGGCCAAAAACAATATTTAAAACATTATGGCCGAATGATCGAATTTTTCAGGGGACATTTAACAAAACCTCAGAATCCCAAGTAGGATAAGGTTAAAAAAAAAAAAAAAAAATATATATATATATATATATATATATATATATCACTATGAAACTATGAGAAACTAACAACAAGTGAAAAATGTTTACAGCAGCTAGAGAAAAAAGAAAGATCTATTTTCAAAAGATCAACAATTAAATTTCTCAAGGGCAAAAATGAAAACCAAAAGAAAATGGGAATACATTTTTAATGTTCTTATAGAAAATAAAAACTACTCATATACACAGCAAAATATACTTTAAGCATGAAAGTAAAATACAGAAATTCTCAGGTAAACAAAAACTGAGAGAATTCACAACCAGCAGATTAGACTGAAGGATCAGAGATGTGAGAAGAATTAAAGAATTTAAAAAGTGGAAACTTTGTGGGCAAACATAAATATTGACTTTAAAAGCTATAATATGAACGCCTTAAATAGTTCTAAAGCCTAGACAATTAAAATTCATGGTAACTATATATTGTCAACTCTAAGTTGGGGAGAAAGTGGGAATTTAGTTAAATTATTCTGTAGTTCTTGTATTTGTTCCAGAAGGAGAGTCAAAGTGTTGGTTAACATTAGATTTTGCTAAGTGAGGGATGAATGTTGTAATTTCTAGATTATACTAGGAGAACAGAAAAGAGTATATGATTTCCCAATCAATAAAGAAGAAAAAATACATAGTAAAGAAAAAAAAAATCAATCCAAAAGAAGTTAAGAAAGATGAGAAAAAGAGACATAGGCCTGGTGGATTAAAGAAACAGCACAAAATTAGTTGGTTAATTCTAACCTAAACTCAACAGTATTTACATTACGTATAAATGACCTACACACTCCAATTAAAATACTAGACTGGGATGATAACAAAGGTCTTTTGAATTAGATGTCATTTATAGGAGACATATCTAAAATATAATAATGCAGAAAAATTGAAAGGAGAAGAATGAAAAAAGTAAACCATGCAAATACTCACCAAACAAAAGAAGGCATACCTACGCTAATATTAGACAAAATAGACTTTAAATAATGACTTGTTCACTGAAATTGTGTGTTGGGGGTACAAAAAATGATGCAAATATAAGTAAGGCTCCCTGACCACAGTCATGTTAATGCAATGAGATGAGTCCCAGGAGAGGTAAACATGAAATACTTTGATGGCACAGAAATAGGAAAGATAATGTATAACTGTGCCTGGTAGTTAAAAGCGGCTTCTGAGAGGAATTGGCATTTTATCAGAATTTTAATGTATTAATTCATCAGGTAGCTCTGAGTGAGGAAAAGACAGTCCACACAAAGGAAACAATACGCACAAAGTAGGTGTTCATAACTATGGGTCAAAAGCATCGTTTGATTTAAGGACAGTGAGGACCACAGAAGTGTAATGACTTACCCACCTGGTAGCACTAGAGGATGCTCGGATGCCCTGCCCAGGGCCCTGCACTCTTCTCTTGAAGACACATCTTTTCCCAGCTGGGAGAAAAGCTACCGACTGATGGAGTCCCTCTACAGGCACTGCTCTCTCCTAGTACTATGACCCCTCCCCTGGGGGGGCAGCCCGAGGCAGTGACTGGTCGATGCAAAGGTTCAAAGTCCTGGCCCCTTTGCCTACATTTGGGGCAGTTCTGAAAGGACAGTTCTCAGCTCCAGAGCTCCCGGTGGGGTCCGCCGAGGCCTTTGTTAGAGCACATCACACTTCACCTTCTGACTCAGCCTTTAGCCTCAACACCTCGCAGGTGTTGCTGAGAGCATGCCTCGGTAAACCTCCTGCATAGCAATCTCCACATGAGAGTCCGTTTCTCAGGAAACCTGACATTAGATAGCCAAAGCAGGGAAAAGCCCAAAGACCCCAGCTCCTGGCCCAGTGTCTCACTCCCACACTCAGCTGATGGCAGGTAGAGTTTACTATGAAGTTCTCTGGGACCAGAGGCAAACATAGATGGCTCCTAGTATTTATCAGCTGTTTGTTTGTTTTCATTCTCTCTCAAACGAAAGGACTGGTTTTGCTGAGGTCCAGTTCCGCTTACACTGTTCTGCAAATAGTAAAGAATAGTAGAATTAGAGGGAAAACACCTGTTCGTCGTATATGTACAATCTGCGAGATCCTTTTTTCCATGAGATCTGTGCTTGAGGGTGGTTAAATGACCAGCCATTAAGTGGCAGAGCCCATATCTGAACTCAGAGTCACATACGGCTGTCTCCACCGCTGCCCCCCCAAGAGAGGAATATTTAAAATGACCTAAACTGAACAGTACAGAATGTAAAGGGAGAGAGATTAAGACTGCTTCTTAATACTGATTAGGCCTTGCTGGCCTCCCTGCATAGACTTCTGGGTTAGTAAGTGTTCTTTCAGCCCCTCCTGCCCTCAGTCCTGAACCTGAGCTACATTTAAACTTTTCAAATATCCTTTGCTCTCGTTTCTTGGTAAACACAAGTTCCATGTGGATGACATCACTGAAAACCTTTTATCTCATGGTCCTTGTTGAGACTTGATTCTATTGATGGATTTGACAAGCTTTTTAACAGTTTAGAGAAAAGTTAGTGTTTGATACCAAGGTTTTGATATCACCAATTCTTCTTGTTTCCACAACCCCCCACTCCTTACAAGAAGTGAGGCAGGGCTGGGACTCTGCGGCCAGTCCCAGACCCACTTGTTGTGTGTGGCAAGACTTGGAAAATGAAAACCAGAGGCATCTCAAAGAGCATTCCATTTGAACTCCGGGGCAGTGCCTGGGCACTCTGCCAGACCAGCTGGGAACTCTGGTGAGGTACTTTGATGCAAATGCCCAGCTGGGTCCAGTTCATTCTGTATTTACCCCACAGGGCCGTCCACAGGGTATTTGTTCTCTGTACCACTGGAACACATGGAGACCATCATCATCCTGCAGTATGCACGGAGAACTAACAATATGCCAGCTGCTAGGACCAGGATGGCAGTATACGATCCAGGTGAGAACCAACATCTGTAATTAGAGCCCTACTGAATCCTGGATCCAAGACTCATTGCTGTGAGAAGCTACTTTAATCTGCTAGCCCCAGAAAACTCATGCACACAACAGGAGAATACCCCACTGTATTGATGGGAATCTTCATGGAACACCGAGTGTCAAGATATTAACACAGTGCTTGACTCATAGAAAGCGCTTCGATAAACAGTAGTTGTCAGGATAGTCAAAGAATATTTCCTTCCAGCTAACACTGCCGGAGATAATGCTTTGGAGATGCTCTCCATTTTGCCCTTTTTCCTTTCAAGCTTGTCCATTGGAGCACGACGCTTGATCGGCAACATCCTAATGTGGGATAAACAGCACCATTAATTCTGAAATTTTAAGGGTTGGTCTTGTGCTCAAGCAGAAGATAGAGTACAGAGGTCCTTTGCAGTCTATCATTTGTCATTTGTCCTTAACTGACCAGATTCCTGCTAATGAAGCTTACATATCCAGATGATGTGGATGTTTTTAAAAGTCTATTCTCTTGAGAAAAATAAAATTGGAATTGTAAGAAATGTTAACATCATTCCGGTCCTAAGAGGATTTTCCTGAATTATCCAATTATGTGCCTGAATTCTCCATGGAGGTTTGACAGGGAAATTCCCAGCCTTGCTGTGGCACTGAGCACATGAACTTCGCCCTGGTCTTCTGCCCTGAAAAGGACTGTTGTGCACTGACCTCCATGAAAATCCCCTCCGAAATGTTGCTGAAGCACAGCATGAGTACAGAACACTCACGATTTCTGGATTCCATGAGTGAAATTTACATCCCTGACTGTCTCCGGGTACTCTCTATCTTCCAAAAATACCACAATAATGACACTAATGATTGCAAGCAGCACCTTTGTTGTATCTCATTTATTTTTACCCCAAATTATGGAGGCTTGAAAGAATTTACTGACTGCTTGGGTTTTCTGACTAATTGGGGTAACTCTATGTTATAGCCATTAGGAGATTTAAATATAGCTCATCTTGAGCAATACTCTTTATTGGATCCCCTGTTATCCTTTAAATATCTTGGTGTGCAAGTGGATAAAATTAGAAAGAATTTGTTTGCTTTAAATTACCAACCTCTGCTTGATAAAACTATTAGCGATTTAGCTAATTGGACGGCTCTTCCATTATCATTAATTGGCAGAGTTAATACTATTAAAATGGTTGTTTTATCTAAATGTTTGTATTTATTTCAATGCTTTCCCATCAAGCCACCTAAAAATGCTCTAAAGCTTTGAGTTCTTCAATTAGTTTTGTTTTATAGGCTACAAACAGAGTTAAGATTAATCTTAAAACTACAACTACTCTAGGGGGCCAAAGGATTAATTCTTCCTTTTCAGGAATAGATGAATGTTGGACTTTCTTGATCAAGCTTCGTCCATTGTTCCTGGATATCTTTATTAAGAAGTGCCAAAGCCCAAAAGTAATTGAAAAGGGATTCTTGTTAACACTGTTTATCTAATAAAAACTTTACAAGAAAACTTTATATCACATCAGTATGTGTATTCACCCACACGTTCATTCATTCAGCAAATATTTATTCTGACTCTCTTATACCCACCAATCACTACACTAGATCATGGAAGACTTCCAAGGTGAGTAAAATACAATCCTTGCCCTTAAGAAGTTCAAATACTGAGGGTGGAAAGAAAACATAAATAACTATGAGGTAATGTGGTAGGTGCCACACCAGAGAATTGCCCAGCATGCTAGGGCAGAGCAGAGGGTGTTGCTAAATCCAAGTGAGGGACTCGAAAAGGCTTTCCAGAGAAGGAGACATCCAAGCTGGGCCTGGAAAGATGGGGCTCCCACAGGGCCCTTCCAAGATTGAAAAGATTGAGTGTTTTCTTCTGAAAGATTCCAAGATTGAGTGTTTTCTTCTGAATAATGAGGTAACTTGCTTTGTGGGACAATTAAAATGGTCCACTCAGCTAAAAAGTGACCATCTTCTCTTTGGTGGATCAGCGAAATTCCACACACAAAAGGTATCAGGGCTTCAGCAAGACAAGAGATCAAGGCTTTCATGATCCCTTTGGATGTTAACATTGGGACATGTGAGCAGAAGGATGACACATTCTAGCTGGTTGAAAAATCAACACCAACGTGTCAATGACTATTTTAATCTAACCCAGGTAAAGGAATCCCAGGACTATGTCAGTGGATTCTCTCTTAGGCTGTGTCTTGTTCAGAATTTTTAATAACTTAGATCAGGACACAGAGACTTGCTCAGTAGATTTGTGGATGGCACTAATTGAAGACAAAGACACCCAATATACTGATAAATCAATCAAGGGCTTATCAATCCATCCATCAATCAATCAATCTCAATCGAGAGGCAAAGGCAGTCACATATAACTAAAAGGGCAAAGGCAGTCACATATAACTAAAGAGGAAAAAGTAATGTCCTGCCCTTTGTTCCACTTGCTAAATTAGAGGCAGGTAAGTCCTCTCTTATTATGGCATTGTGAAACAATAGAAAGTGTTTCAGACGTGGGTGGAGTCAGGTCTAACTTCAAGTCCTGGCTTGACTAAATATTACATATGCAATTTCAATACACTAAACTTCTCTGAGCCTCAGTTTTTCCATCCATAAATTAGAAATAATAATACAAGTTCACAGAGCTGCTGTGAGAATTTAAGAATATAAAAGATTTTGGGGGCACCTGGGTGGCTCAGTGGGTTCAGCATCTCACTTCGGCTCAGGTCATGATCTCGCCATTCCCGAGTTCAAGACCCACTTTGGGTTCTGTGCTGACAGCTCAGAGCCTGGAGCCTGCTTCAAATTCTGTCTCCCTCTCTCTCTGCCCCTCCCCCACTCAACTCTCTGTCTTTCTCTCTGAAAATAAACATTAAAAAAATGTAAGAATACAAAAGATTTTGTACCCTATATATCATTCTCCAAAAGTTATCTTTTATAATGCTTATAATAGCATTAATAATAATAATAATAACAGAGGTCTTAGTTAAATTCTAACATAGAGTAAATTAACAGCATGAAGTGACTTTCAAAATAGCTATAGAGTCACGGACTGCATTACTGAAACAATGGGATCAGAACCATATCTCCACAAGGTTCACTTAGAGTCCAGCTGGCGTCTGGTCTGAGTTTAATTCCGGTCACTGTGTGGTCTTCTAGTTTGACATATGTAGTGGGTGCTCAATAATATTTGTGGAATAGATTAGTTTTACTAAAGATGCTACAGCATGTCTGAATGCAGGTAATGAAGATTCTAAGAATATGGAAACCACAAAAGGTGCTCCTAAAAGTGAAGTCTTTTGTGAGAAAAAGAGACGATTTGCACTGTCATCATTTGTGAAGGAACAGGTCAAATATGGGATCTGTCATACTTGGAGGACAGTTACATGGGGACAGGGGAAAAGACCTGACATTTACTGAACACCATCTATCAGTTACACATTTGAAATCATTTTTCTGTTGCTCTGGAGGACAGATTGAGGTCAGTGGGTACAGGTTACAGGAAGTCATAATTTGGCCCAATCAATGCAAGAACTATCTAAAATTATGAGCCCTCCAACAAGGGAAAGGCTGGCTTTTGCATCCGAATGTTTAAGCAGAATGTTTTGGAAGCGATTCCTAACATCTAGGAGGTCAGACTAGATCACTGGTTCACAAACCTGCTTTGATACTGCCTGTGAAGCTTGTTAGGAATGTAGATGTATAAAATGGAATTCGAATCTAAGAGCATGGTTCCCACCACCCAGACGTCTGCATTTTCAGCAACGTTTACAGACAGTTCTGACACATAACCAGGACTGAGAACCAGTGGACTGGTTCTGTTGCAAACTTTCCTGATGATAAAAAATAGTACATTGGTTGAAGAAAGTTTCTGAGGCCCCACCCCTGGAGGCTCAAATTCAGTAGGTCTGGAATAAGAACCAGGAATTATTACCATCAGTCTGAAAAACACTGGACTCGATGATCTCTAATATCTTTACCAATGTCTAAGATTCTGAAAAATGAATCCAACTACAGCTAGCTGCTCTTTGGTTCTGAATAACGGTTTTGAAATGCTTGGATTATAGGAATCCAGCCCCGTGCAAAAATATGTATGCCTGTAGCTGGCCATAATATTCTTCATATGGTGTCTCTGAGGAATCAAACATATTTTTTAATAAACTAAATAGCAATGAACATGTTGACTTTCCAATTAGCTGCAATTTACTATTTTGGCTGATTCCAGTAAATATATGTACACATGTAGGCAAACGACAAGTGAATCGCTTTCATTAAGGAGTTACTCAGTATAAACAGACTGTAAGCGTTTGATCAGTTAGAAGTTGAGTGTGACACATTAAATCAATATTTTATAAATATTTTCATTTAAACATACTCCGTTCTCTGAAAATGTGAACATGTAAGTCACTAGAGTTTCATTCTAGACACATTTAAAAAATTTTTTCATCTAATATTTTGCTCTAAAATAGAGGTGAGAAAGCATACAAGTGTCTGAGTGCCGATCTGCCATCACACTCAGCAACTTCCATTAGTTTTTGATAGGTTCACCTGAATCAGCTAAAGAATAATGTTCCATCTCAATGATCCCCAATCTAGATCTTCCCCAAGTCTTCGCTCCTTTCTTCAATGCCTTACAGCTTAGAACCACAAGCAAAGCTTTCTATGTATGGGGGGGGGGGGGAGGGGGAGGTGTGGAAATGGCTGGGAAAAAGGATGAAAAAAAATTATTACAGAGCAGCCAAAACGTGATTTTTGCATTTATGCTTTTCTTCCAGAGCACGGTTCCCTGAATCCAGTGGGAAATGAATGGCTCAGGCAGCGGCTGCAGCCCCAGATTCACTTGCATCTCTACCCAGGGTAGGTGATGCTCTGAGGGACTGATGGTCTTGCACATTCAGCTTATAAGATACAGGTTAAGGATAAAGATACAGATGGAAGACAGATAAGTCGCCAGGAAGAGAGGAGAGCAGGCTGAGTGTAACAAAACCTTCCATAACTCAGACAATAGCAACTAAGCCACGCCTCTCATTTAACCCAAAGGGTTAAAGAGTGTGTTCAGTTTTGAAATTCTTTAAGCTGATAATAGTAGTTTCTGTTCCAAAGGTGAGGGGTGGGGGTGGGTATCAAACGTGTTTGAGAAGAATCAAGTCATATTATTTGGGAATACATTGACAAAAGCAAGTAAATTTGAGAATATACTTTTCTTTAGGTCTCAAAATGTGGTCAAGGAGACTACGCAAGGTCAAAAGAGACATTAAGAGGATAATTATTCTTATCATAAATGATGATTTGCTTTAATGAGCAAACACTTTGGTTTAAGGACAAATTCAGGAAGCAAATCTTCCGCCCAAAAGTGTGTGTGGATATATTTCAGATCTTTCCCTAAAATGCCACTCCCCTCCCCCACAAACTCCCACCGAGTGGCAAAAATTGCAGATTGTCTTTTCCAGCTCCTGCAAATTCCCTAAAGAACAGAGCTGGAGAATCCATGCTATTCCCAACAGATTCTAAGCTTCGTCTACCTCACAGAATGAGAAAAAAGCCTGTAAGCAACAGACCCGAAAAGGCTGAACTGCAACTCTTTCTCCTGGTGGTAAGAGATGAGGGAGAAGGTAAAAAGGCATCAAGAAGGAGGAGAGAGGGGTGGCCAGAGAGCGACGTACCCTGACTCATTGCTCTGGGCACTCTCTTCCCCCGGTGGAGAATGGCTGGTTCCTCTCGTTCTCACGCAACCTGTCTCTCAGCGTGCCTGTCACACCACCTCCCTGGAGAGGTTCAACCAAACTGGCAGTTTATCTTACGTTCACTTGCCTCGTTCACGCCGAGTCCTTGTACCCTTGGCCCAATTCAGTTCAATTCCCAACACGTTTGCTGAGCACCTACAGGTGCCAGCCTCCCAGACAGGGTCGTAGCACAAAGGTAAGGATTTAGTCTCTGATCACTCAGCCTGCCTACTGTGCTACGCACAGGGCGGCACAGTGAGCTTAATCACAAAGACTCTGCACATCATACAAAGCTATGACATTTGCCAAGGAGGAATGGATGTGGAAACGAAATTGGATTTCAGTGCACCAGTCATCACTCGGGGGGCCCCTTTCTGGTAGATGCGCCTTTATGGTAATAATGATATTCTACATGTGTATAAAGCTCGAGAGTTTACAAAGTCTTCTCATAAACATGATCTCATTGTGAAATACGGAGACTTAGCTTTTCTTTCTTAATTTACAGATGACAAAACAGCCTCAGAAAAAGTAAGGTCATGCTGCACCAAGAGATTTCATAAAATAATATTCTTCAACAGCCAAAATACACACAGAAAAAAAATTAGGCTGGCTCCCTATTATAACATTACACCCTTAAGTATTTCCACAATGTAACTTCAGTTACCCCACAGAATAGGGTTTGGAGACAAGAAGATGCCAAGTATTAAAAGCACATATTATTAATGGACAGGAGGAATTAAGTCACAGCCTTCACACAGTGCCCAGGAGATAAGACAATCATACTACTTCTCAGTGTCCCATCTGGAACATTCTTCTCTGGGTTGCCATGATAAGAGGCCAGTAGATGGAGTTGAATATGGCTTCCGGTGACTTCGGCATCGGAAGACAAATCAAAGACCCCAGGAAATTTCCCAAACTGTGCACTTACTGGGCAAATGAGTTAATCAACTTGGATTTAAATAGCATTATCTCCAGGTGGGAGCAGAGATTAATAAGCTTGTCTCTCAGGAAGGTGTGGAACTAAGGAGTTATGACTTCACAAGCACCCATCTGAAACACTGTGCTGTCGTCACGGGGTGTGCCAAGCTTTGATGAGGCCTTCGGGACCAGAGAACCTGCCTGTATACATTGAAATAGGCTGGAGCCCCTCGGATGAAAGACATCTCTATAAGACATGTGGATGTGCATTTGATAATCTTTGACATATGTTTAATATTTAGATTTCCAAGATTACTCATGTTAATATCCGCTGCACATCTTACTTTTTTGCCTTTTGTGCACACTGGGAGATGTGGGTTTGGACACGTTTCAAGCCAGATTTGTTCCTGTTGCTTTATTGCTGCTAACCACGGGGTCACTAAAATGGGAAAATCATCTGCGTCTCCCTCTACTGAACTTTGAATTCAAAACTTACAATTCAAAAAAAAAAAAAAAAGGGAGGAAAGAAACAAGTGAATGAATAATGAATGCAGTAAAAATAAATGTGTGGTTCTGGGACCCATTTAATTTTTCTTAAATGACAGTGTTGTTAATGCTATGAAATATTTTCTCTGATAAATGTGAGTTAGCTAATTTGCATGAATGGCTAGTCTGTCACTTTTTTAGTCTGTTGAGTTATGGGTTTTTAAAAATGGGTTATTTTCTGTATGGCTTTTAATACATTGTTATTATATGTGATCACTGAGCTTTCCTAATGGCACATTGAAAACAGGGATTTCATCTTTTTTTAAGAAAAATAGAAATTAATTTTGAAAAAGTAATTTATGCAATAATGAAGTTCTTCAGATAAATGTATTTATAAGGAAAACCCATTTACACGTTATTCAGTATTCCTTTTCAATGCAAAAAAAAAAAAATCTCCTTTCTGCCAAAGTCTCAATCAAAGAAAACTTGGAAACTCTACATACAATTAAGCCCCCTAGAGTACCCCCCACCCCAGTGCTTAAGGTTCTGAAATTTCCCAATGACTCAAAAAAAAAGGTTCAACAAAACTTCCCTGTGCACCTGTGCCACAACAGCCTGAAGAACTAAAGAAAGGTTATTTGATTCTGAGCCTGAAATTTTGCTATAATCATGCAAATTAAATAATGATGTACATGATACTTTCAGAGAGCCTTCCTTTGAATAGAGCCAGTAAACATAGAGTCAATGTGCCAGAGTACGGGAGGAATTCCAACCACGGCATCGCCCCCATATACTTTTTCTTCTTTGAGTGTTTTTAAAGTAAGCCCAGTGCCCCCTGAAACCTTGAGGCAGATGCCTATGCCTCAAAATTGCCCAAATGCATGCCAACAGCGGCATTTGAACACTGATGAAATCGTACCGCGTGAGGCAATTACTTCAGAGCTATAAGCTTTAGAAAATAGCATTGTGTGACACCGGAAGTGCCATCTCAGCAGTCATCGAGTGTAAAGCACTAATGAATAAGTATCTCTGGCTGCCTTGGCTCATAAATGACAGAACACTAAGATGAGGGAATCTGATATAAATCCACCAGGCATTGAAAAGTAGAGGTGTGTTGGTATAGTGCAATGGCCATGGCATGGGGATTTGCTTCAGCACAAAATGGAAGGCCTTAGAGTCTAGGGTATATAGACCCAAGTTCAAATCCCCCTTGGCCACCTACCTGCTATCTTATCTCCTCTGGGAGATTTCTTTCCTAGCATAGAGTAAGTTCCCTCTGTTCGCTATCGTTACTAAGGTACTTACACAATGGAGAAACTAAGAACCACTTCATGGCACTATTTTGAAGATTAGTGCTAAGACATTTGTAACTCCAAACACAGCGCACGGCACTTAGGTAGTTGCTACTCTTCCTACCATTGTGTCATTATCTTTGGAATGATTTTCACTAGAATGTAACCTACTCATTAGAGCAGGGATTTTGTCTGTGGAATTTAGTGGTGTGGCCCCCGCACTTAGAGCAATGTCTGGACATAGAACACTCTACTCAATCCTCCTCTCCTAAGCACTGATGTAGTTCAGACCACATCCAATGTTTGCTTGTTTGCCTTTTAAATATAAGCCTTTCGTTTCAAAACACATTCAGACCCCACACTAGAGTGACCTGCGAAAGCTGTGAATAATTTGGTTGCATGTGGCCGGTTCAAAGTAGCTGCAGGTCAAGAACAAGCTTTGGAATCAAAAGACAGAGACCTAATGTCCCTCTGGTGTTTGTGGCTCCATGCCTTAATGCAATGACTGAACATTCCTGAGCTTCAGTAGACGTATGGATGGAATGAAGACTGATGATAGTACTTGGCTTACCTACTCCAGTTCAATCGTTTTGAGGGCCAAGTGGGATAATATATATATAACAACAGGCAATGTTTAGTGTTCTACAAATATTACTTATAATAAATATTACTTATCATCATCCACCAATGCTCTCGGTCTCTAGACAAAAGGAACTGTGTAGACCTGTGGTCAGAAAACTATAGCCTGCAGCCCAGATCTAGCCTCTGAGCTAAAAACGGGCTTTACATTTTTAGAGGGCTGAAAAAAAATCGCAAGAATTGTACTTCATGATACCCCTGCAAAGCCTGCGAATATTTATTCTCTGGATCTTTACAGAAGAAGGTTGCCAAACCTTAACTCTAAGAGTTTATGTTACTGATAGTTTTCGTTTCCTTTAGCATTAAGTCTTAAAGGAGGCAGAACATAGGCACGGAACGATTAATGCTAGGATTAGCAGCAGCTCAGGTAGCAAGAAGAATACCTTCTTAATAGCAGGTCCCCGATGTGCCCCACTGGTCTTACGAACTCCCTTAAATCCTGGAAGAAGTTCTAGCCTGCTCACCTCTCTGAAACCCAGGTTAGCCCATCACCCGTGTCACCAAGGTTAGTGCCTCTCTCATTCACCTCTTTATTCTTAACACCTATGGTATAGCACGGCTTTCCTAATGAATGAGGAAATAAATGAATGAAGTCCACATGTCCTGGAGTCTTAAGTCCTCCTGATCCAAGGGAGGTAATGCAGGGTCTTCAGACACTCTTGAACTGTCGCCCATAATCTTTGTTAACAATCGTCTGGTTGACTCACTTGCTATGTGTTTGTACTTTGGTTCTTCCAATTAGATGATAAAACTAAGTGTTAGGTCCAGGATGGCTCCCAGCCTCCACATCTGGCTTCCTGCTCAAAACATAGCAGACGAATCCATCCACACTTGCAGCAAAACATATTAAGCTGCTCTAACCCCCGCATCTATGACTCAACATAGAGACCTCTCACGGCTTCTCTGCCCTGGACTTCAGCCCCTGACCTGAGCGCCAGCCTGCTACCTCGAACTCTAGGGTCCCACCTTTCCCCGTGTCTTGGGTACTGGCTTTCAACATTGTTCTTTTGTTTCTGGGCCCCAGTTGTGGTCATTTGAAGTGGTGCCTTGCTCTTACCTGGAGGAGAGGAGCAGGAGGAGTCCCATCTCTCATCCTCAGCCTGGTGCTCGGGGCCGCAAGATCTGTACCCACTCCTGCCTGCTGGAACTTCCAGGAATCGGCTCTCGGGCTCCCACTGTTGGACCATTCATTTTAGACTATATTTACAATTATTTGCCAGTACTGCAATTTCCAGGATATTACACTTTCTCCATTCTCTTCTGGCCTACCTCAGCCTGTGGTAAGTCACCAGGCCCAATTAGAATAAGATCTGAGCTACAAGATTTAGAAAAGAATCTGTGATGCTTCTTTTTCATCTGCCACATGCAGATATGGTGCTTTAAGCACTGCAGGCTTAGCACAGGAACTCAGTAAAGATCCACTGATTGATATAAATAAATAAAATATAAATTTAAAAATATAAATGTGTCTAAATATAAATAAAATAATTACATATATTTTATATAAATATACTTACATATTTATGTTATATATCGATATAAATATCTGTATTTTCATTTTTTAATTTTTTAATGTTTATTTATTTTTCGAAAGACAAGAGAGAACAGAGCATGAGTGTGGGAGGGGCAGAGAGAGAGGGAGACAGAATCCAAAGCAGGTTCCAGGCTCTGAGCTGTCACCACAGCCTGACGTGGGGCTCGAACTCACGAACCGCATGATATCATCATCTGAGCCAAAGTCAGACACTTAACCGACTGAGCCACCCAGGTGCCCCATATTTATATTTACTTTTATATATTTATATTTAAATATAAAGAAAATAATTAAAGATGGTCTCTCGTAACATGTCATATCTAAGTTTCTTGTGTTTGAAACGCCACGGTTCTCACCCATCAAACTCAGCATCTCTCTTTTTTTTTTTTTTTAATTTTTTTTTCAACGTTTATTTATTTTTGGGACAGAGAGAGACAGAGCATGAACGGGGGAAGGGCAGAGAGAGAGGGAGACACAGAATCAGAAACAGGCTCCAGGCTCTGAGCCATCAGCCCAGAGCCCGACACGGGGCTCGAACTCACAGACCGCAAGATCGTGACCTGGCTGAAGTCGGACGCTTAACCGACTGCGCCACCCAGGCGCCCCAGCATCTCTTTTTTTTATTCTGTTTTTTATTTTAATTCCAGTGTAGTTAACATATTGTGTTATGTTAGTTTCAAGTGTACAATATAGTGACTCAACAATCCTATACATTACTCGGTGCTCATCGTGATTAGTGTACTCTCTAAATAGGTGATGGGGATTACAGAGTGCACTTACTGACACCTCTTTCTATAACAAGTATTTCATAACTCACCCCTTTACCATCCTAAAATAAAATTCGTAGAACATATATGTTTTAAATACAGTGTATTCCCTAGACACACATTTTGAATCAATATAATTCCCTAATATAATATAAAGAAGAAACAAAAGGAAAGCAATTCATAATAAAATAATGTGTATTTAAACATGTACATATGGAAAGCATGAAAAAGTAATCAAATGCTTGCACTGATGTGTGGAATGACAGCCACAAATGCCACTCAAATAGAGCAGCATTGCTGCTAGCGACGTGATTTTTCTCCGTGTCCAATTCTTGGCAAAGTTTTGAACAAAACAAAATATAATCTTCCCTTAATATACATGGTAGTTGTAAATTCATGGAAAATTTAGCACGTATTAAACTGGGCAGCAAAATATGTAAATTGTAGCTAGGTTTTAGGCATACATAATTATAAGCAGGTTTACCTACATGAATGCCTGGCGGGACATTCAAAGGCCATGTGGGATGCTGCATGATTTTTCAGTGAGTGGGGACTGTCCTGAGAACAGCAGAGGTCTCACGTCGCTGGCTCCCACCTTGTTTTGTGACCCCCAAAAAATGCTGCTGGGAACTGCCAAAGCACTCTGTAGGGGGCAGTATTATCCCCATTGAGAACTATTGGTGGAGCCCAACTATTCAAAATTATCCTGCACTCACATCCCGTCTCAGGCAGAACATCTCTTCTGACCTGCAAGGATTTGACTAAATGCCTGTCTTTATAGTGTTGCCACACCCCAGCTCCAAGGGCTAAGGTTGAAGGGAGCCAAAGACCTCAGCGCTACCCAGTCTCGGGGCTATGATGTACGGGGTTACAGGAAGAGGAGATTTAGTTGCATGGTGGAAATACTGAGAGTTCCCTCCAACCAATGAATTAGCTTAAAAGGCAAAACCATCAGCATTTCCTTATTTCACCCTATACTCACTTTGCTCTTTAAACCACTGAATTTAAGGGTGGGCGGTAAATCTATCCCTCTGCACGCAGCATTTGGACGCATCTCTAACACTTCCATTTCTTGTCTACCATGTCACCCTTTCCTTCCTTCCCATCCTCTGCCATTTCTCCTAATACCATAGATTCATCCCATATTTGAAATATTTGGGGAGATGGTCTCTGGTGTCTCCTTCTGCCTCGCTTCCTTTCTCCTCATCTGAAGGAGAATTCCCTCAGGAAACCAGCCTGCTCAGAGGAACACGTTCCCCTCTATCAGTTGCAACATCAGTGCATTGCAAGTAGAGCTAGAACTTTGGAGTGGCTCTGAAAACATTAACTAAGACAATAATAAATTAACACAATAGTCAACTAATAGCACCGTGATGCTTTCATGTATGAATTGGAATGTGAACGCTGAGATTTTCATTTCATGGTTGAAAAATACACGAGTTGACCCAAATACTAATGTCTGCATTTCCGTCATTTACATATCATGGGTCAGTAATCATTTCTTGCCTAAATGGCTTTCCAAATGAAAAGCTGTAATATTGTAATGGTTTATCATATTTACAAACATCGCATTGTGTTACCCACTTGGTGCTTTGGATTCGCAAACAAGCAGATCCCATTCTCTGAGAAGACACGAGCAGTGCGGGAGAGGAGCGAAGGGAGTTCCCCCCACCCCGAGGAGCGACCCATTTGTTTTTTCCTCCCTAACCTTCACCACCCCAGGATCCACTGAGACCTCCTCCAGCCACCTCATTTCTCCCGCGTGCTCTTTGGTCAGCAGGGGCCCGGGATGGGCTCTGCCTGTGTCTTAGTGATTGTTCTTCTCTCTGGGGCCAAAAAATCTAGCTGCTTGAAATGTCTCCTTGGGAGGTGGGAACTGCAGAGAACCGAATGTGATATTTGGGAAGCGTAACGCAACCTGATGTCTTCTATTAAAGTTCGGAACAACATCAAGTGAAATGTCTAAGGTGATTTTTTCCCCCTCATTTTCATGCTAGCATGATATAAATCAGCACATGACTTAACTGGTCTTTCACCTAAACCCCATCCTAGACGCCAAACTTCTTTACCATGTCCTCAGTTACCTGCTCCGTTAGGGATGTCGCTGTTGTCATCGGGCGCTGTGTCTCTTAGGAATCTGTGTTTTTATTTTATTTATTTATTTAACATTTATTTCGTTTTGAGAGACAGAGGGAGACAGAGCGTGAGTGGGGGAGGAGCAGAGAAAGAGGGAGACACAGAATCCAAAGCAGGCTCCTGGCTCTGAGCTGTGAGCACAGAGCCCGACACGGGCTCAAACCCATGAACCGAAGATCATGACCTGAGCCGAAGTCGGACGCTTAACCGACTGAGCCACTCAGGTGCCCTGTGTTTTTAAGAGATAATATAGAGTTAGAACCACACATTAAACAAGGAGCTGGAGTAGCGATTACACTTGGTCCCGGCAGGCTTGGTTTACACGTCGGCCTTGCTCTTTAATTATAACTTGGGGTTGAATGTCAGCAGCAAGCATTTGTGAGGACAGACCCCGTTCCTCATTCATACACACACACATACACACTTGGCCCAAGGTGCTCCCTAGCCAACACCTCCTTTGCCTGGCTTCTGTTGCTCCTGCTTTGGCACAAACACTTAAAAAGAAACTAAAGAAAAAATGTTGAGGTCATTTATTAGACTCTCCTGTGAATTTGGTTTCAGGACTAGAAAGCAGTGCAGTAGTTGTATGATTTATGAAATCCCTCCCACTGCTGCTTTTTCTTATTTTTAGGGTGATGTACAAGAAGTGAGTTAGCTAAGAGTTGACCGGTCACATTTTACACCATCGCCTCTGAGCCCTAGAATGGAGGGCATAAAAACAATAATGTGGACAGAGAGGTGGTAGGGAGGGACTTAGCTGTTAATGGAAATTTCTCCTTCAGACCTTCTGGAAAACAGGGCTACCTTTTGAAGGATGAATCGCCCCTCTTTTTTTCTACCTGGCCCCTATGTTTAAAAACAAGTTAAAGCTGTGTGTGTGCCCGCAAGTGTGTGTGCATGTATGTGCGTGTGTGTGCATGTGTGTGTGTGTGTGTGTGTTTTGAGAGGATCAGGGTGAAAGGGAGGGAGTGGAAAATGATTGTTATCATCCCAAAGTCCTTCTTTTCTAGCTGGCTGCAGCTCTGTTTATGAAATGCCATAACAAAAGTGAGCTCACGCCTGTGCGCTTCTATGGCACAAGGTTCCTAGGTGCCAGATGGGCACTCTGTGACTGTGCGAGCGTGGATTATTTCATTTCCTACATCTGGGACTCCAAATGGCTGCCCAGAATGCCACAGGAGAGAGGCAGCGCTTCTCAGCTGGGGGAACCCACCTTCACCAGGGATCCCAGGAGAGCAGAGGGGACAAGGCTGGCAGTTCCCAAGCGCAATGTAGAAGTTCACACACACCAGGGCCCTGGGGAAACTTTTAGAACCCAGATCAACATAGATATAAACAATAACCAATAATGTATGTCGGCTACAGTTTAAAAAAAAGAAAAAAAAAGGAAAGAACAAATGAAAACAAACCACAAGCACTTTCCTGTCTGGCCTCCGAAGAGGTTTTGGGAATCATGTTTTGTATTTCAGTTTAGAAATGCCACTGTGACCTTCCAGTCACACACCTCTCCATGTTGCTAGTGGTACAGATAAGTGAACTGAAATGGTCTGAGGAATGCCAGCATATACCACAGCCTTTTGGCCTCTTTATCACTTTATTTCGATTAATGGGATGGGGTATATTGGGGTGAAATAGTAGCAATAGTTTCCTTTTCCCAAGTACTGTACCGAAATTGAGTGTACCACTCGCAGAGCACTTAATGCTCTTCAGAGGAATGCAAAGGACAGAGGGTCTAAAAAAGCAGGTTCTTCCTGTTTTTAGGTTTTATTGTTGAGAATCCTCGCCATCGCCTCCATTCCTTTCCCCTCAAAAATCGTTATCCCGATCACTCAATTTGTCCTGCAGGGAAAGCAAATTTTTACAAGAATATGTGACAATGTTAAAAAAAAAAATCTGACAGTTGACTTAAACTCTTTTGCATAAGATATTTACAAACCACAGCAGATTAAAGGGGGGTTTTATGCATTTTCACATCCTGCTTGGTTTAAAGCAGCAATTTTCTGCAAGGACAACAGAGAAAAAAAAAAACATGCTTTACACTGCTTATATTAATTACATTTTTTCATTACCCGTCATGTTTTCTGCAGGCTTGTGTATTATTACTGCAAAATGTAATGAAATAGAAAAGGAAAAAAGAATGGACTTCTGGGAAATTTTCCAATTCTTGAAATGCAATGTTAATTGAGAGCTATTTTTAGGGCTGCACAGACAGTGCAGGACCCAGTGCCATCAGTACAAATGGGTCCAGTCCAGGTGCAGCTTCCCCAGCGACAGCCCGGGTCTCTGCCGCTGGAGAGCTTGAAAACCTCCATCTTGCTTGGTGCCAATCTAACGAAGGGCATGGAAGGATTTCTGCAGATGAGCCACCCACCAAGGTAATGACGAGGACGACCACAGCAACAACTCGTGAGGGGAGCTGAGGGTGGAGCCCTGTGAAGCTCAGACCACAGTGATTCTTGGGAGTGAATCCCAACCTTTCCTTCAACTTCCACTCCATCACAGTGAAAGAGAACCAACTAGTATTAAGGAAAATGCTGACCCAGAATGAAACGGTTTCCAAGGCCCTGAAAACGAAGAATCCCCAAAGCGCCCAGGGGGTGGTGACGGACAAGACCCTTTGTCAGGAACCTTTTTCTGCTGCTGGAGAATTGCAACTTCTTAGTCCTGGGCATGTCCTACCAAGGACTTGACGGCAGTTGTCTGAGAACCAGGAACTTGATGGATTGGAGAAATATTGTTCCTCTCATTGCTAAACTAAATAGACCATAGAACTGACTTCCTGTTTGATTAGTCTGAATAGGTGACTCTGGAATCCATTGATGTCTTTCTGTATTACTTCTGTGCCCCAGAATTCCATTTCCTGATGCTGTGTTAGAACCAACCTTGCAAATGATGGAGAGGCCTCGTAAATACATCTACAGGGGCCGAGTATTCTTTCTAGGAAGTGTCTCACAATGGCTTCAAGGAATTCAGGAACTCTGAGCTCATTTGAAAACTGTCAGTCTCAACATACCAGAAAGCATTCGAGGCTGTCTGAGTGTCCTAGCCACCCCTAAATATTAAACTTTTGCAAATGCAGTCTGAAAAAAAAAAAAAAAAAAAAAAATTAACAATAACAACTGCTAACACCCTTAAATTCCTACAATTCTTATGCTACTTCCACTTTCACCAAGTAAACACAAATGTCCATAAAAGTCATCAGACCAAAGCTTGCTTTAGGCTATCAGACTTAGAAATCCAGTTATGAGCGAGATCCACCCCCCCCCCCCTTACAAGCAGCAGGAAGGAACAAAGGTTAGTATTTTGCAGCCAGTAGTCTTCTCAGAGCTCTGAGGCGAATACCCTGCTTGCCCATCCCATCTGCTCTAGGCTGTCCTTCCAGGATCTCAGTCAGAGTCTTGTGCTTACTCTGAAGTCAGCATATTGTGACCTCTACTGCAATGTTGTCATCAGATGCAAGTTGGCTGTCTCTCCCAAGACCACTGCTTTAGCACGGAGTGACACATTCTTTGGGGTAAAACATGTAATCGAGAAATTCCAACATTCTAGGAGTTTCTTCCAGTAGCGAAAGTCAATTACAAGATCAATTGGTAAAAACAGTGGTACGCAAAGTGGGAAGGCAGAATGGAAATTGTGCATGAGAAGCAAAAGTTTATAGCTGGGTAGAGAAACATGAGTTTCCATTCCCCATTGCCTAGATTCAAATGAAGATTAACCCACAGAACGCCTGTCTAGCCTGACCCACATTCAGTAGCATTTAAGGCTGAGCTAACTGGTAAATATTTGGGGCTTCTATCTCCTGCTCATCACAATGATAGTATCAGGCAATCTTCTAAGCTGTCCCTGGTTTACTCCAGCCTCTCCCCATCTTAATCACTTGCTGCTCCAGATTTTGCCTTTTTGGACTTCTGTGCTTATATTAATTGGTATGTCCAATAGTATATCCATAGTCTGTAGAACACCTTCCTGGAAAACGCAGTCCATTGTGATTCCTGGCTGAGATGGTCTTTCCAATAGCTACTCGCCCACAACACCTTTCTTCCCATCTGCATATACATGGGGGAAAACCAATTTTCTCTGATTACAATCCATCCCGCCACAATCACCAGGACAGACTGAAATGTTCAAATAGCCAACTGACTAAAATGGTTTCATGAGAGTTGTTTAAAACATATGTATATTCAATGTACTACATGTACATGATAAAATAAATAATGTCATAGGGCTTATAATAAAAAGCCACAATCTTACTCTTTTCATTCTCAATGCCTAGCCCCTCTCCCCACACATAATCATATCTAGTAATTTATGTTTGTTTATCTATTTGTTTACAATATGCTAGTGCGTATTTTTAAAATTCTACTGGGGTTATATCTTTATTTTTCTTTGTATAAATTTTAAATAATAACTATCTACTCCTTGCAATGAATGTGTAATTCCTTTACATTTTCCCCTCCCTCTTTATCTCTTTCCACCTGCTAATACCTATAGCCTTAAGGTTCTCAGATTGGTTACATTTGTAGTGTCAAATAATATACCCAATGTCTACTTCTCATTTCAGCAACTTCATATGTGTTTGATAAGGATATTGTTGGCTCTGTCTTTCCCTCTTCCTCCACACCTCCTCCCATTCCACATCCCTGTATCTGTTAACTCTACTTATACATATCCATTGTCAAAATTGATAACATTTATGTTCTCATAATGCAATCATAATTAGGTCTTAAATAAGTTTGTGTAGGGGCTGATTATAACAATTAATAACGTATAATCTATAATGCAGGGTTTATGTGATCATAATTATATAAATACTTTCACTTGTGACTGATTTCTTTCTTTCCTGAGACATCCACCCAGCTGCCTCTGAATTTCTGCTCCCACCTGGATAACTTGCTCCCTAGCTGCTGCCCACTCGCCTGCTGACTTCCTTCCCTGTCCTTCTAGGTGGGAGCTATTCTTTCCTGGATCTCATGCCTTCCTCCTTCATGGTGTTTTCCACTTTACTGGAGCTCATTCTCAGTTTCCTTCTTCAGAAGTCTAAACTATCATTGCTTACATGTTAGGTATGTCATTCTCTTCTCTACTTGGTTAGTAGTTTGGCTGGATATAGAACTCAATGGTCAAAATTATTTTCCCTCAGAATTTCAAAGGCATTGTTCCATTGTCTTCCAGCATCCAGTGTTGCTAGTGAGAAGTCAAAACCCTTCTGATTTGTGTTCCCCAAAAAGTAACCTGTGTTTCCCTGTACTGTTTCTCTTAGGAATTTCTTTTTTCCCTTTGTATTCTAAAGTATCATAGGTATGTGTCTAAATATGGACAAAAAGTAGTTTGAAGGCCTTTTTATAGAAAGATCTATTTAAAAAGGGTTAGAAAGCGAAGCCATGTTTTGTTTTCTGAAACTCACATTGATATTAGGGAAGAAATAAATCATAAATGCACATTAACATGATTTTTTCTTATCTGACAAATCGAATTTAGAGTGTGGAGTTCAAATATTTATAGCCAAGTAAATAAACCCACCTCTTGGGGAAATGCCAAAGTCACTAATTTTATAGTGTTTTTGTTTTTGTTTTTTTAAAGTCCTCAAAGGCTATAAAGTAGAGGTTATCCATTCCTCCTTCAGAAAGAGCCTGGGTGAGAAGGAAAGAACATGCCTAAATTTCTGACATGTTCCTAGATTTACCAAAAAAAATCAAAATTATTTGACTACATTTTAAGGGAATGATGAATATAATCAAGAGGGCTTAAGGAAGAAAGAATGTAACAAAGCATTTCCTTGGATGTGTTTTGCACAAATACCTCATCATATAGTAAATGAACCTGGATTTTAGATAATACAGATCTGGAGGGGAATTCTGGCTCTGCCATTTTTTCGTTATGTGACTCTTGAGGAAATTACTTGAATTCAATACATGTTAGTTTCCTCCCTCACTTACCCCTAACTCTACTTGCTCAACGTTGAGGCTTGGGGAGTTATAAATATTCTGTATCCAGTGTACCATGATGAGGTACAAAAGATGGGTTTATAAATAACAGAAAGTTAAATTAGAAGTTTTGACTGATGCACCAAGATACAACTGATGCCGCATTCCAAAGAAAGTGCTAGACCATATGCAGAATTTCCAAAAGGAGAAATACAGAAGAACCAATTGCATAATCCTTGAAATCTGTCATTCCCATTGAAGATGTAAAAGGGCCCTGAAAGTGGAACTTAAGGAAGAATTTCGTGAGAAGGATTTTAGAAGACGCTTTGGGATTCTGGGACTCCTATCCTCCTAAGGAAGGCTAGTGAGCTCTGGAGACCTTGATGCATATCTCCTGCAGTTAGGAAACAAGTGGCTAGTGCCTAGGTTATATCTCAAGAAGCTAAAATGGCCCTTGGAAGCAAGGTAATAGACTAATGGGCTACATGTAAGTATTAACTACTAGGGGTACTTGAGTGGCTCAGTCAGTTAAGTGTCTGACTTTGGCTCAGGTCATGATCTCACGGTTCATGAATTCAAGCCCCATGTCAGGCTCTGTGCTGACAGCTCAGAACCTGGAACCTGCTTTGAATTCTGTGTCTCCCTCTTTCTCTGCCCCTCTCCCACTCACACACACAAACTTTCTCTCTGTCTCTCTCAAAAATACATAGACATTTTAAAAAATTTAAAAAAAAGAAGTAACTGCTCACCAAGGTTTGTAAATACTAAGAATTGATGTAAAAGTCTGTTTGTAAAGGGATCTGACAAAGGAGTGGTTTCATAGACTAAGGAAATGCATAAGAATTTTTTTTCAGGTGCCTGGGTGGCTCAGTCGGTTAAAGCGTCCAACTCTTGATGTTGGCTCGAGTCATGATCTCACGGTTCCTAGGTTCAAGCTCTGCATCGGGTTCTGCACTGACACTGCAGAGCTTGCTTGGGATTCTCTCTCCCCCTCTCTCTGCCCCTCCCCTGCTCACATCTCTCTCTCTCTCTCTCTCTCTCTCTCAAAAATAAAATAAATAAATATTTTTTAAAAAAGAATTTTTTTCCTAATTTAAACACATCTATCTTGAGCTCTAGCATGTTTATTTGCACAATCCTCTTTTTTCAGTATATATTTCTATACTTCTCAGAGTTAACTTTGTGATTCTACATTCATAGGACATCTGCAACAATTCTAAGCTAGCACCTAATTGAAACACTGGCCAGCATTCATTGAGAACTTTTCATGTGCCAAGCACTGTGCTAAGTGCCTCATACCCTTTAACCCACATCAGTCATAGCAGTAGACATTTTTACTGCCATCCTGATGATGAAACTGAGGCAAACAGAGGGTAATTTGCTCACTGATTCATAGCCAGGACGTGGCAGAGCTAGGGTTCAAGCCAGGTGGTCCAGCTCTAAGGCCTGAATTCTTAGTCATTATGACGTTTGCTCTCTAAAGGCTTTGCAAGAGCAGTTGCAAAGCAAGAAGTGCCCTTCTTTCTATTTTCAGCAAATATGGCAGTCTTTCATCATTCCAACTCATCTTTTTAAGCCTTCAGAAAAATTCGTGCTGATTTGGAAAGCTCCTCCAAAACAAATAAAATGAAAATTTCAAACCTCATGGAATTACTTTTCAAAATTAAGGTTGTATAGGAATGGAATGGGAGAGAAAATAAATGAGTAAATACGGTTCTTGGTGTCCAAAACTGGCCATTCATCAAGACGTGTCAACAACACGCAACTTAAGTTTGATGAGTTCAATATTTTCAGGACTAGCAGAACTTCTCTTGACCTGTATAATTGAGCAGAACTTCTTGGTTAAGATGGGCCTGGGGCTGGACCTCAGCTCTCAAGGCTAAATTTCTTCATTCCATAGTTCTTCCAGGTCACTGTCAAAACCACTGGTAATTTTACACTGCAGTGATCTGTGCCTTTTCCTGGCCTGAGGATAAATAGAAAACTTAACAGTTCTGAGAGCTGTTGACACCATGTACTCAGAAACACAATCAGAAAATGTTAAAAGAAACCCTTGAAGGATGTGAATGAAGGATGTGGACATTCGCACATGGAAACTCCCCACGTGGTGCCAGCTTTGCTCCCCAGCTTGGTAGCAAAAAAAAAAAAAAAAAAAAAAAAAAAGAGGTCAGAGAAGGAGGCAAGGTGTATGCCTGAGGCTTTAATGGAACACAATAAAGGATGAGCACTTCTAGTAAGGATTGAAATGCCCATTCATTGGTAACTAGAGGATTCTAGGGTGCTCGAGAAAGACGTTACAGTGATACAAGGGATGACTTTGGGGTGATTAGGAAAACCCAGTCTCTCCCTAACCACTGTCAAAAGTAGCTATTGGCTCTCCTATTTGGCAAACACACCCTGATACATTTTAAAACTCATTTTCCCCTTTTAGTATGTAGCCCACCCAATCTGAGTTCACCCACTTACAGAAAAGCTAGAGAGGTGAAGACGTTTTCTGAAGCCTACAATTGGATACTTGGTCTGACAACAGGACTGCCTGTTTGAACAGAGAACAGTTGTAGTAACTTGTGGTCTCTATCAGTAAGAGCAATAAGAAAAAGTTAAGAAAAGGGAAGGGACGGCTGAAGGTAGAAAGAAAGTGAGCTATAAATCCTGGCTTTGAAACACACACTAGACAGACACCCAAGGGCTCAGATCTAAATCCACTCCAGCCCTGGATCCTGCTCCAGTACCCTAATATCAATATCCCCAGAGTCTTCTCCTCTTTACAATGAAAGACTCTTCGTTCTCCTTTCATAACTATAAGAGTCTCAGGATGTTTCCCGTCTTATTTGCCAGGGATAGATGTAGACGGCAGCATTGTCCATTTAATTACTATTCACTCAAAATAAATGGCTTTTGTTCTTTCATTCACTTACTCAAAATATAAATACCAAGTGCTGATCTAGATACAGGAGATTCCCAGATAATTAAGCCATTATCCTAGTCCATGGAAAAACAAAGGATGTATAATGTGTTACATGTGAAGGCAATAACAGAGGTATATGTATGATACAGTGACTGCAGACAAGAGAGGGTAATTAAATAGCGGGGACGGGATTCAGGACCCAAAGTATTCTGATAAATAATGATCTAGAAGGAAAAACAGGAAGGGTCTAAGGCTTTTCTCTCACTAAAATAAGGATTTAGGACTGGGTGAATACCCATCTGAGACTTCCTCCTGCTGTCAACACGGGTTGTATAGGTCTTCTGCTAAGCCCTTGGATTCAGATGCAACGGGAGTCTCGGAAACAGGAAAAGAGGCTGTTTAAGTTTTTTTTTTTCTTTCAGGGTTGAATAAATCAACAATGGGACAAGGAGCAATGACCTTTGACAAATCCTTGTGCCCAGCTCAAGTGCAAGGGAGCACGTTGCTTAAGTGGAGAACAATACACCTGCCCAAGGTCCATCCTGGAGGTGAGACACGGTGAGGGAGCACTTCCGGTCTTGGCGATGGGCACACTGAATTCTGCTCCACAGCAAGTTGAGCCATGGAGAGGATTCTACTGCAGCAGCTGAAAACGGATGATTAAGAGGCAGCATAAGTTGCATGGATCCTGTCCTAGTATTATGCTTTCTGAAGATAATGATGATGAACGAAATGACGAATGAGCTATGATATTTCTATAAAAACCCTCCTGTCCTCTCTAGCCTCCTTTTCTTCTCCTATTCTCTTTCCTGTCTCCAAATCCATTTCTCTAACTCTTTGATGATTCAAACCCCTTTTCCTATAAAGACAACCTGAAAATGTCCTCCACATCGACTCTGGAGCCACCTGAAGTCTGTCTCCCTTGCTAATGACGACGCCTATCCAGCTGACACAAGCCATTTTTACATGGAGTATTTGATGGTTCTGTGTTTTGTTCTGATGATTGTTAGCTCTTTTGGTTCATTGGTGTTGGAAATAAATCACATCTAACCTCTTTTGTACTAAAATTAACTGTCTCCTTGGACTGATTATCTTGCCCTTGGTCTCCGCAGAGTTGTACCCACAGGATCTTCAACGTGCCTGGCAGCCCAGAGGGTTCGCTGAAGTTACACATTGTGGGAAGAAAGGCTGGCTTTCCTAAGCTTCAGTCAAGAAGGCTTAGCTACTCCTAAAAACAGCAGAAGTGCTTCAGCGAAGTTCAGAAACAAAGCAGGAAAGAGAGTCCCTCTCACATACATGTGCAGCAAAGACTCTGGTGGGGCAGGAAACTAGAGTGTTTTCAACATGTTCATCTGTCTAGTTACCAAATGGGTTTACTTTTCTCAACAATATATTCTAATTCCCCCTTTAGAACTTGTCAGAAATATATATATATATATATATATATATATATTTTTTTTTTTTTTTTTGCTGGTAAAATTATTTTCCTTGTAGAAGAAAGAGCATAATTCAAGCACAAAACAGAAAAAAGTCATAACTCTCATCATTTTAAAACCGGGTAAACAGGTAGAGGCTTTGCCACAATTTAAGGCATAAACAAAGTTTCTTTTTCAGAGGGTGGCAAAAGCGGTCCATAAAAAAGACACAGTTTGATGGCCTCAACAGGGGAGGACACTTCCTTGACCACAGCAGGGGTGTCGAGTGACAGGCAGCTCCTCCACCCATAATTTCAAATACTGACTCTAACTAAACGAAACCAACATGCACTGCTTACCTCCTGAAGTTGTCACCCTTGCTGTGGAGGCAAGGACGACCACACGAAGGCCTGAAGTTTCTTTCCTCTCCATTTCCTATACCATTTGCATGTTCCACCAACCTCTCGGACTTCCCTCCCAGCTCATTCTCTGGCATGTTTTGCATGTCCCTGATTCTAAATGTGGACTTTCAAATTGAATGCAGCATGATCAAAATCCCAGAACCATTAAAAAAAGTTAACACTTCTTTCTTCTCTTGATTTCTTGATTCCTAGTAACAGCAGCACCATTCTGCTACACATTATGACCCTCTCCTGCTGAAAATTCCACCCATGCCTCCTTTTCAGTTCTTACATGACAATGTTCCAATTGCTCCTTTATGATTCCACAGTTTAGGCAGATGTTACAAGGCCTCTCTCATAAGCTAGCCTCACACTATTGAAGGAATAGTTCAGCTCTACCCATGCCTAGTGTCTAGCTTATTGCTAACTCCCAAGTCTTTGTTCATGCTGTGCCCTCCATCTTGAATGCCTCATCCTTCTCTTCATATATTTAAACCCTTCCAGCTTATCATTGTTTAGCTCAAGATCCAGCTCATCTATAAAGCTTTGGGGGCCACTCAAGTCCGTGGTAGTCTCTCCCTCCTCCTCTGAGCCTCCATGGCAATTACAGTCAGCACTATTCCCTTGGCATTTATCATTTACTCTCTTGTATTACCATTAATCCAGCAGACATTTTTGAGCACTTACTATCTCTGCTATGACAGGCTCTGTGGTATTTGCTGATCATAAAAGGCTAATAAGAGACAAGAAGCATCAAAGAGAAGGGAAGATAGGCAGAACAAGCAGGTCCAAGGGAAGGAATCTTTCAAATGAAAGGGATGTGAAGATATCCTGAAGCATAGGAAGGAGAACCAGTTAAAGTTGTCTCTCAGCAACAAGCCCACCCTTTTATCCTCTAGCGGGCATAGAGTGGTGTCTTGGGAGGAGCAGGGGGAGGTGCAGAGAGGCTGGTTCTATGAATTGGAAACACTTCAAATAGATTTAGCTGCCGCTACCAGAAGGAACTTCCAGTGATGAAGTGAAGAAATATGGCTGGGGTGACACTCATGGGAACCACAAACAGACAGGAAGCCCACAGGAAGCAACAGGTAGTAGACAGGAAGGAGCAAGTCCTTTCTTCCTCCTCCAGCCTTTGCCTTCCTCTTGCACTCCCTATTAACATGCTTCACAGGAAGTCAACTGGCAAAGCAAAAATGATGTTTACAGAGTCCCAGCCCAGCATCACAAAGTGGAGGATAAAAGGGTGCGCTTGGAGCTGAGAGATAACAACTTTAACCGGTTCTCCTTCCTATGGTGCAGGATATCTTCACATCCCTTTCATTTGAAAGATTCCTTCTCTTGGACCTGCTTGTTCTGCCCATCTTCCCTTCTCCTTTATGCTTCTTGTTTCTTATTAGCCTTTTATGATCAGAGTCTGTCATAGCAGACATAGTAAGTGCTCAAAAATGTCTGCTAGATTAATAGTAATATGAGTTCCTCCTCAGAGTCTGGATCCTAGCCTTTTTCTAATGCAGAGACATCAACATCAGCCAAATATCACCTTCTCTTTGGAGGTCTGACTTTCACCTCCATGGGATTCCACCTTTAAGCTTCTAAATTTTAATAATTGCAGTATATTCTCTTTCTTCTCTCAGCCCTAAGGGTGATAAATGCTTCCTCCTTTCATGATATTTTATAGTCCCCTTTGTACTCTTTCAGTTACCTAGGTTACACTTTTTTACAGTAAACTCTCTATTCAAGAACTGGTATGGTTTCTATCTCTTGATTGGACCCTGACTGATAATAGAAGCAAATAGTTTAGGGGCATAGATTAATATAATGCAAAGCGACATCACTGAAAAGCCAATAGATACATTAAATATTCAAACAATTTAGAAAAAGGAATGAAAGGGAATGAGAGGAATAAAATTCAAAGGGGACAAATTAAATCCAGTTCTATCACTAATTACATTAAATGTTAATGGATTAAAATACTCAATGAAAATGCAGAAATGATCAGAATTGATTTTTTTAAATGTAAGATCCTATAATATTTACTATATAAGAGACAACTTCAATATGATGGCACACATAGATTTAAAGTAAATGGGTGAAAAAAGGATATAGAATACAAATGGTAGGTATAGAAAGACTGGAGTGGTTATATTAATAACAGATAAAATAGGCTTCAAGGCAAAGAGTATATCAAAGGTAAACATGGACATTTTATAATGAATAAAGAGTAAATCCATAAGAAAGAGATAATAATCATAAATTTGTATGTGCATAATAACAGAGCTTAAAAATACATGAAGCAAAAAATGACAGAATATGCAACTACAATTGTGGGAAACTAAGCATAATTCTCTCAGCAATTAATAGAACTTAAAAAAAAATCACTATGTACATAGAGGGTCTGAATAATACTATCAACGTGACCTAATTGTTATTTATACAATGCATCATACAACAATCTATTTCCAAATGCAATTATATATTCACCAAGATAGCACATATGCTAGGTGATAAAACAAGTCCAAAAAATTTAAAAGAATTGAACACCATGATAGTAGCAGAGGATTAAACAACTGACATACAATTTCAACTCAGCCCGAGAAATTAATATAATAACAACATCAACAATACCAATATTACCAACCACCCTTCCCACACAACAATATTCACACCAAATACGTTACTCTGAATGCTCAGATTACCTGGGATAGAGTAGAATGTAGGATTAATGAGCAGATCACAAAAGCTTCTAGATGAAGAAAACTAGGCTCCTTATAAAGAAAGTGACCCAACTGACATCAGACTCATCAACAGCAATACTACATTTTTGAAGAATGGAACAATGTCTTAAAACTTTAAGTGGCAATGACTTTCAATCTAGAATTCTATTCCCAGTCTGTCATTCATGTGGAGGAAGAATAAAGACATTTTAGACATGCAAAAATTAAAACATTATAATTCTTTAGAAAGTTATCAGACAGCTTTAGAAGGTTATCAGAAAGCATACTTCAACAAAAAAAGAATTAATCCAAAAAAGGAAAAAGAAAAAAAAAAGAAAAGAAAAGAAAAGAAAGAAAGAAAGAAAGAAAGAAAAACATATAAAATCAAGAAAACAAAGGGGCGCCTGGGTGGCTCAATCAGTTAAGCATCTGACTTTGGCTTAGGTAATGATCTCTCAGTTGGTGAGTTCAAGCCCCACGTCAGGCTCTGTGCTGACAGCTGGATCCTGGAGCCTGCTTCAGATTCTGTGTCTCCCTCTCTCTGCCCCTCTCATGCTCTGCCTCTCAATGATAAATAAACGTTAAAAAAAATTAAAAAGAAAGAAAACAAAGAAAAAGAGAGGGGTGCCTGGGTGACTCAGCCAGTTAAGTATCTGACTCTTGATCTTGGCTCAGGTCATGATCTCATGGTTGGTGAGTTTGAGCCCCATATTGGGCTCTGCACTGACAGCGTAGAGCCTGCTTGGGATTCTCTGTCTCCCTCTCTGTCTGCCCCTCCTCTGCACTTGCTCTCTCTCTCTTGCTCTCAAAATAAAAAAAAATAAACCTTAAAAAAAGAATAAAATATTCAACAAAAAAAAAGGAAGAAAGAAAGAAAGAAAGAAAGAAAGAAAACAGACCAAAAGAGAGACAAAAACATCGTATAAGGACTCCTGTGTCAGAAAGAAAAAAGTCCACATTGGAGCAAGAGAGGAAAGTTTCTGAGAGAAGTTGTCTAGAAAAATTAAAGCTGCTTTACTTGAGTCCATACATAGAATGTGTTATTTATAGTAGAAGTATTGAAACATTTGGAAAATTAATCATAAGACTATAGAAAGAGACATAGGAAAAAAATGAAGCTATTTTCATTTCCAAGAGAAATAAAGGGCAGGAAAAGGAAGGAAACACGGTTGTAATGCACTAGTTGGCCCATCATTGAACAATATTTGCATGTAGATAATGAAGAAATTAAAATGACTTTATTTAAACAAATATGTGGAAGGAAAAAAAAAGAGTTGTTTTTCTCTACTATGGCAAAAATACGGTAAAATATTTCTAAAATTTATCAGTCAAGAAATAAGCATATTATTTAGATTAAATGAGTTAATAGCACTTGGAACAGTGACTGTTACGTGGTAAGCACTGTTGGCTGTTATTAGAAATATGAAGTTAAATATCAGGGGGAAAAGCTAGAAGAATTGAGAGTGGTTGTCCCATGGGCATAGTATTCAGAATGAGAAGTAAAACCATTCTGCTTCATTAGAAGCTTTTTAGTACTACATGACTTTTAAAATAATATACATGTATTGCTTTTATAAAATAAAAATTAATAATAAAACAGCTATATTATAGAATAAAATATAAACATAAAAATGTGAAGGCATTGTAAGTAAGGAAGTAAAAGGTAATTTATAAGTACGGGGAATGTAAATTTTAAGAAACAAAGGGTGCATTGTAAAAACAAAAACAAAAAACCATATTAAGCTCTTTCATACATTTTTGAGTTAAAAATAAAAGAATTTTTAACAAATCAGTCATTCTCAAAAACAAGAAATCTATTCCACAAATGAGCAAATGAGACCAAATAAAAAACCAGAGATGGAGAGGCCTCCCTAAAAAGAGGTACTGAAAACAAGAGAAACGGATGGGAAACCAGGGTGTTACGTGAAAGCTGAAGGTGGATATCCAAGGCCCAGCATGGGCACAAGTCACCCATATGAAGCTAGAAGTCAGGACAGTGCTTTATAGTCATCAACAGCGGACAAAATGTCTCCATTTAGCAGCCCAAGACGACTGCAATAAAGAAGTCTCCTGCCCATAAACAGGAGTAAGCTCTGTCTTAGAACTAGGACCCCACCCTGCACAGCATTCAGGGAAAAGACCTAGAATTGCACCATCTCTGCAGGGTGATAGGCCCCACCAAGCCACAAAATGTGAACTTCGGTCAGAAATAAACTGTAAGTCTGGGGCAGAGGCAGTCATGAAACCTTCCCCATAAGGAGGGCATCAGGTCATAGGAAAATTTAAAAAATTAGTTAACAAAGAGAATTAAAAAGTGTATTGTTTAAAATGCACATCAAGGAGAGAGAGCCAAAAAACCAGAGAAGTGGAGAAGTTAAACCCAACGAAATGGCGATATTCAAGCAACACAGAAATGACATGAAAATGAGCAGAATTTTAAATCTTCAAAAAGATAAAAGAAGGAATGATATCCATGAAAAAAGACCAGGAAATAATAACATTTTTTACGTTTATTCATTTATTTTGAGAGAGACAGAGACAGCACGAGTGGGAGGAGGGCAGAAAGAGAGGGAGAGGGAGAGAGAGAGAAAATCCCAAGCCGGCTCCACACTGCCAGTGCAGAGCCCAGCGCAGGGCTCAAACCCACGAAGCCACAAGATAACGACCTGAGCCTAAACCAAGAGTCAGGTGCTTAACTGGCCGAGCCACCCAGGCACCCCAATAATAAAACTTAAAAAAACTTGAAAAGTAAAAATATTTACGGGGGGCACCTGGGTGGCTCAGTCGGTTAAGTGGCTGACTTCAGCTCAGGTCATGATCTCACAGTTTGTGGGTTCCAGCCTTGCACCAGGCCCTGTGCTGACAGCTTGGAGCCTGGAGTCTGCTTCGGATTCTGTGTCTCCTTCTCTCTCTGCCTCTCGCCAGCTCGCTGTCTCCCTCTCTCTTAAAAATAAATAAACATTAAAAAATTTTTTTAAATATTTATGAAATAAAAAATGTATAGGTTAAAAAGTTGAGTCACAGGTGAACCAGTAGAACACTTCAAGTAATTACCCAAAAAGCTATCCAAAAAGATAAAAATCTGGAGAGGGAAAGGAAAATTTAAGAGACATAGAGCATAGAGAAATGATTAAAATGTTCTAACATGTATCTCAGAAGAGTAGTTTTACAAGATAGCCTAGAGAGAATGTTGGGGGGTGGGGGTAGCAGAGAGAGGGGAGAGCACAGAGAGACAGTAACTGGGAATCTTCCAGAAGTGAAGAGAGTCATGAGTTCTGAGACTGACAGAGTCCATCAAGTGCCAAGAAGGGCAAAGTTTTAAAAATCGGCACCTAGGCGTGCCTGGGTGGTTCAGTCGGTTAAGCGTCTGTTGATTTCAGATCAGGTCATAATCTCACAGTTGTGAGATGGAGTTCCACATCAGGTTCCACACTGATCTTGGAACCTGTTTAAGACTCTCTGTCTTTTGAAGGGATTTCTGGCTGGCTTATTAGCTGAGGTCATGATCTCAAATGTCATGAATTCAAGCCCCACATTGGGCGCTCTGCTGTCAATGTGGAGCCTGCTTTGGATCCTCTGTCCAATCCCCCCCACCCCGTACCTCCCCAGTTCACGCTCTCTCTCTCAAAAATGAATACAAATATTAATATATATATATATATCCTCTCTCCCTCTGCCTCCCCCACCAAATCCCCACCCAAATACATCATAGTGCAAGTGAATAATATCAAAACTAAAGAAAGTTTTAAAATAGAAACAGCCTATAAAAGAATGACAATCATGTTGACAGCAGACTTGTCATTAGCAGCAATGACTATAAGACACTTATGGAATAACTTTCAAAGTGGCAACGAAGCTACTGTGCATCTGGAATTCTATAAAAACTACCATTCAACAGGTGGGATTCAAAAAATTATTGACCACAAGCTCTTTCTTAAAACAAAACAAAAAAGCAACCACTAAAAGATGTATTTGATAAGTGAAAAAAATTAACCATGAAGGAAGAAGCAAAGGTGTGGAAAAATTCGGTAAAACGTGTTAGTAAATCTAAATAGGTATTGATTGTAGATAACAATACCAACAATTCCTGTGCTTATAAACAAAGTATAATTCCAATACCAGATAATTGTAATATAGGATCAATGGAAACTTACTCAGATGAAAGTTAAAGCTTCTGGGAGGAGAATAATAGAGACACTGATTAACTATAAGCTTGTCTGGGAAAAAATGCATATTTAAATATATGTGCTAAAGTCTAGGAACATTCATTAAAAGGATAGAAACAGTAAGCGTAAGTTCTAAACCAGTAGAAGAAAAAAGAAGAAAGAAATTTCAACCAATCCACACAACAAGAAAGAAGGAAAACATAAAGATATTTAAAAAAAAGCATAGTAAATAGAAAACATAAAATAAAGTAGCAGAAATATGTCTTAATAAATGTAGATAATTTTCAATTATATTTTTAAAAAGAAACCAGTCTCTCGGAGTCTCTGAGACTCTCTGGGTGTCTCTGAGATGAGGTAAAACTAGTAAGAAATACAGTTGAAAACAGGTTGCACTTCTGGCTAGAGAGCCTCTATTTTCTTACTAAAATGTAATAAAGGGAGGTGGGGGGAGCAGGATAGGATTGACAACTTGAGGTGCTGCAGTCATCTCGTAAAAGCTTTTGGTTCAAAAGTAATAGAAATCCATTGAAGGAAACTCAAGTTAAAGGCAGTCTATTTAAATGATACAGGAACAAACTGTCAAAAGAAAATCTGATTGGCAATGTTCAAAAGATTGCCCAGTAGGATTCGATACCAGGTGTTCACCCTTTCTCAAACATTTGTGTCAAGGTGAGGGTGGGGGTGGGGTATGCACATGCCAAAAACTACAGCCATCTAAAGACAGCTCCTAGGTTCAAGCCCTGCGTCCAGCTCTGTGCTGACGGCTGGGAGCCTGGAGCCTGCTACAGATTCTGTGTCTCCCTCTCTCTCTGCCCTTCCCCCACTCACACTCTGTCTCTCTGTCTCTCAGAGACATATTTAATAGATAACATTTAATAAATAAACACTAAAAACATGTTTTCAACGGACAGCTCCTAGGGCGTATTAGGCATGCCCACCAAACCTGTCTCCTACAAACAGGTATGGCCCCAGCGTGTCAGGAAGGGATGAGAAAGCAAGTCTAGCAGACATGAGAGAAAGGCCAGTACTGAGGGCTCAACTTCAAACCAGACACTGTAAGCAATAAGTGGAATTATTAGTCAAGGTTGTTCCATTTTCTCCAGTGGAAGGAATGGAAGAGGTTGAAGGTTGGGAGTAGAAGGGGGCTTAGCAAGAGTGGTAAGAGAAATTCCACAGGATCCTGACTAGATAGAGGGGAATAAAACTTAGGACTGGGAGGGTAGAATGTTTTAAGTAATGGATGTCTCACTCATGGCTCGAGGGAGGGGACAAGGTAGGGGTAAGAGATGGCCACTAGGAAGAAGAATGTCACAGTTGGAGGTTTCAAAGGCCTCCGAGGATTCCAAAGGTTCTGCAGGTAACAAGAGACAAAGGTTGTCCAGGTGGAATAGAGTGATAAGCATTAGAGCAGAGGAAGCCAAAGAGCTGTTTGTCATAGGTGCTGACAGGAGACCAGGTGAAAAGGACTCTGAGAGCAGGCTGCTGGGGTGCCCAGCGAACCTGAGAGGTGCGAGGGAGACAATGTGATCAGAGCCCACAGAAGTGGTGAGGAGAACCAGAACACTGACTCAAACCTGATTCCTGGGCCCAGATCTATCAATGGCTCTCATCACTCTGAAAGTGATGAGATTGTGAAATTCTAAGTGGTGAAATTCTAAGCCCTCAGCATTTATAAGACCTTCACGATGCTTCATTTCCACCTCATCTCCCACCCTTTCCCTCAGGTTTGTCACTCTTCTACTGAACTGCTTTCTTCCATCTGCGCATGTGGATTCTTCAACATGGAATTTCTTTTCCCTACTCCTTTACCCAGCGGACTGCTGTTCAGTTTTCAGAGCTAAGCCCAAGTCATCTCCTCTGGAAAACCTTCTCCAAGGGAGTTCCCAGTCTGAAGTGAATGTCTCCCCCACCCACCCTGCGCTCCTTGCCCTCTGGGTGCCCCTGTCACAGCACTCACCTCATCACAGCAGTTTCTAACAGGTGTGGCTGCATCCTGCCTATTTTGGTGTCCCCAATACCTAGTGGGGGTCCCTGGTACATAATAGATTCTTAATGCGTACTTTTTAAGTGTATGTATGATTCAGGAAGTTTGGAAGAAGTAGTTTCATCACAATTAAGGTGAGGAAATCAAAGAAACAATAAATATCAACAAATGTCTCCAAGTGACATTCAATAAAATGAAGAATCAATACGGTGCAGGGCCAGCAGTGAGGAGGGGAGTGAGCAGAGGAAGTGAGGGCTGCTGGAAAGGAGATCACATTGACTAATGAGATAGAGATGAGACAAGATGGAAGAGAGCTCCCTAGATTTGTTTGCACCATGCATGTGATTCTGGGTCACAGGGACAAGAGACAGAGAAGCTGAGAAGCCACCAACGTTTGGCTGTCCACCATGCATAATCTCATGTCATCTGCACGCTAGACCTCTAAGATGGATATTGACATCTGCATTTTAGTGGAAAGCCAGCAACAATGTTCACCATGGAGTTTAAGTGGAAAGTCATGATAAGTCTGTGGCATTTCCTTCCCAGGTGTAGTGAGATCAGCTGATTATGTCAGCCTTGAGCTTCCTTGAGCAGGAAGTTCATACAAAGTCCTCCAAAGGCAAAGGGCCCTGCCTTTTGGGTCTTCATATGTCCTATAGCACCAAGTATGTGTTAGAGACTTGTTAGGACTCAATATATATTTGGTGATTGATTGAGTGAATGAATGAACGAATGAGTCTGTGAATGGATGAAAGCTGAACTGCACTAAGTGTAAGTACTTAGCATGCATTATTATTTTATTTAATCCTCATGACATCCATAATTATCCTCCATTTTACAGATGATTAAACTGAGGCTTAAGAAAGTTTAAGAAATTTACCCAAGGTCGCACAGCTTATAAGTGACAGAGCAAAAATTTCCCTAGGTCTTTCTGCCTCAGAACCCAGGCTCTTAACTACTCTGCTACATTGCCTCTCAATGAATGGATTCCTTTGAATTAATGGATTTCTCTGGAGATCTCAGCTTCCCCATATGAAGATAGATGGTCCCTGATGTTCCAGCACTATTAAAAAAAAAAAAAAAAAAAGCAGAAAACATTGGGAGTTGAGGGTGATTAGTTCAAAATGGAGAAAATCTAAAAATACATTGGCTTTACTTTTAGATATTTGTCCGACAGGGGTGGGACAACCTTAATTAGTGTAATAGGACAATAGGAATTAAATTGGCTTCATCACAAGACTTTTACGGGATGACACTGATGGTATTACTATCCAACTTCAAAGATTTGGAAAGATGTTCCTGCTAACACTGGAGAATAGAAACCTGTTTTTCATCAACTAGGCTGGCCTGACAAATTAAGTCTGTGGAGTCATTAGATTAAGATAAGAGCTTATCTCCTAGGCTGACATTTATTCAGAGGTTTTTATACTGCTCAGCTAGTAATTAGTGCTGTTGAATTTTTAACACTGCTTTGTCCAGTCATTCAAAAATTTTAGAGGTGTGTTTGCATCTCCCGTGTGTGTTTTTGGTTATTAAAAATAGAAGAGGAATGCAAGTGAATTACTTTAGAAGGCCTGAATAATTCTTCCAAAAGTTATTCTGTGGAGAAACATGCAGCTTAATGACTTATTTGCAGAAGAAGGGAGCAGTTCTCCCAAATTGATAAATGCAGAATAAGGAGTTGCCTTTTACTCCAGGATCTATAATTTATTTCAAGGCATACATATTATAAGTTTATTATGTTCTAGTGGAATCATTAAAATTATGATCACATGCAATAATGGTTTCCTGCTGCTTCGCACCCCCAATTCAGCAAACATACCATACATTCAGGGAACAGCTCAATGTTGTTTTTCTAGTTTCTTTCCTATGGTCGATCTGACTGTGAAAGTTATTTTTCCAGTTTTCTTGTAGTTATAATAACAACTTGATTGCTTTAGAACAAGCTAATACACTAAGCCCGCACAAGCTTCCCGACAGTCTGTCAAACAACCAATGCACACATTTTTAAATGCTTGGTTTGCAAAATTCCAAGTTCTCTGTCGAAATACTAATTACTAATCAGATGGATAAGACCCCTGGTTTGAAACAAGTTCACCACTTGGTTAAAGTTGCATCCTGTTACCATCACATCATTTATTTTGTCCTAAGTGGAGACATCTCTCAACGTTCAACATATTGTATTTGCCACTTTTCAAAAACTGTGGCGGAGAGAATCCCACAGGGACAAGAAGAAGTGTTTGATGGTACTTTTTCATCCTAACACCACCCAAAAGGAAGCCTCAAAGAAAACCCTGCATATTTCAGAGATCCCCTTTGGAAGATGAGTTCTCTTTCATTAAAATGTGGCCCGAGTGATTTTGTAGTGAACAAATTTAAGTCAAGTCTCTTGCTAATCAGCGCCCGGGCGCGGTGGGTACAGCACTTGTCATCCGAACCCACTGCCAGAGGTGAACGGCCTCGGAAAAGCATTTGTAAGTCTTCACATCTGTTATGGAACACACGCATCTTTGCAACACTCCGGGTAAATTCGACTACACTCTTGAAATCCCGGGAATGTACTGTAGTGAAACATTTGCCACTTCAACAAGCCATTGGGCCTCAGTTTCCTTAACTGAAAAATACAAGTTTGCTCAGGATAATCTTTTTTTTTTTTTTTTTTTTTTTTTAATTTTTTTTTTTTCAACGTTTATTTATTTTTGGGACAGAGAGAGACAGAGCATGAACGGGGGAGGGGCAGAGAGAGAGAGGGAGACACAGAATCGGAAACAGGCTCCAGGCTCTGAGCCATCAGCCCAGAGCCCGACGCGGGGCTCGAACTCACGGACCGCGAGATCGTGACCTGGCTGAAGTCGGACGCTTAACCGACTGCGCCACCCAGGTGCCCCAGGATAATCTTTAAAGAGACCTGCCAGGGTCCTGAATCTCAGACCTGTGATCCGACCCCCAAGGTGGAAGAATCCTGAGAGGACAGAGAAAATTATGAGAGAAGAAGACACCACTGAGTTGAGATTCATCTGAGGAAACTGTAGAATTAAGTTCAAAACAGTAATACAGAAACTCCTAAATTATGCGATTAGACTTTGGTGTAGAAGAGTCACAGTCGATCTGTTGAATACATGAAGGAATGAGTGAACAAGTGAATTAGCTGAGGAGTAGCATGGGATATTGGGATTTGGAGTCAGACACAGCTGGGCTCACTTCCTAACTCTGCCATGTACTTGCTTTGTGCCCTTGGAAAGTACTTAAACCTCTCTGAATCTGCTTCCTCATTAGTAAATCAAACACAATAACCAGCCCGTAAAGCCGTTGGTAGAATGAATAAAAACCCCCAAGATACGTGCTCAAAACACATTTGGTCTCCTTTCTTCCCCTCACCCCAGGCTTTTTTTGCTTTTGCTTTTTGTCTTTTATTCTCTGGTCCCACATACAGTAGGTTGTAAACACATTACCATCCGGCTTCCAAATTCATGTATTCTCAACTACCACTGGTACATTTGGTATGCATTATTATTATCTTTAATGTGTAATGACAAAAGAAGAGGAGAAGAAGGCATGAAGCTTCCCTTCCAGCTCCCCATGGGTAATCAGGCCAGGGGAAGGTAGGCGGCATTCAGTGTGTTTACAAGGTACTCCATCTCAGTCCTCAGCCTTCGTTAACTCATCCACCCCCACCCCCAGCTTGCCGAAGAGCAACATGTAATTAGAGCACTAACGAGGTCATTTAGCAGAAACCATGGGTAGGGAGTAATGAATGTGCTATCAGGCTCGGAGAACAGCTTGGGCAAGAATCCAAACAGTCCATGTTCAACTCTGATGAGCCGACCTAAACTTGGAAAACAGAGCTTGGAAAAAGGTTAATAATAGGACATCAAAAATGAAAGCCCCCCCCCCCTTCTAGAGAGACCCAGAGCAATATTTTGAGTACAACCCTTCAGGAGCCGGCCCGTGCGGGTAGTGGGCTTGGAAGGAGGAGAAGCCAGGGGGGCACCCGAAACTTGGCAACATGGCTTGGGTGCATCAGGGCCATTACTGGGGGGATCTGTACTAGACAAAACATGGAAGGGACTTCGGAGGTCATCCAATTCCATTTCTCCATTTTACAGATGAGTTTGGAGTGCTCCAGAGAGCTGCATGGGCTTCACCAGCCAATCAGAAATGGACCCAGACTTAGTACCGAGGCCTCCAGATGGGCAGGGCAGTGTTTGATTCACTAGTCTGCTGTGTCCTTGCCTCTGAGGGTGACATTCAGGAGACCACTTGGACAGTGTACAATGATACTTCACGTGGGGCCGGTTTTACTTGGACCACTTCAGGAGTAATTAAGTCCCAGAAGAATAAACCACCCATTCACCGTTTGCATTTGGAATTAGCACTCCTAATTGAGTTGCAACCGCTAACATCGCTGTAGCTTTCAACTGTATAGAAAAGGAAGTGGAGGAAGACAAACCCAAAGGAGCCAAATACCTCCAAATCCTTCCTTTGCCCATGGATTCCCAAGCTAGAAATGTGCCCACCCTTCACTGCGCCTCTCAGCTCCCGGAGCGGGTAGGGGAAGGTCTTGTCCTCATCTCCGCAAACACCAAGCACTGCCGGGAGGCAGGTTAAATACCGGGCCACAAACTCTACTACTCTTTACAGGTTATAGATGTTGTTGAAGTGGACTTTAAAAATTACTACCAAAGCATTTTGCCAGTGTGTTTTCCCCCCAATTAATAGACATTAAAAGTACAACCGTGATCATGTGGAGGGGTCCGTGAAGGGTTTTTTTGTTTGTTTGTTTATTTGTTTGTTTGTTTGTTTTTTAAGATTAAAAAAAGGATTTTTCATAGTCACAAAGGTAGGGACACTTCTGTTTCGGATATTTAAAACATATCCATATCTATTGCTGTTTTTCACAGCATCATTTTTAAAAACATGTTCTAAACATTCTAAGTACAGAAAAAAAAGAACTTAGTCACTACCAGTACTTAAAGTGTTAAGTACAAAAGTATTAACGTTCACAGGATGGATTTTGTTCCAAGGCTTATTTTCATTTCAGCAAGTGTTTATTAAGCAAGTACTACATGTACAGCACTACAAAGCAGTTTGGGAAAAACAAGATAGAACGGACAGTCTCTGTCTCGAGGAAACTACTGTTGATTTGGGCAGGTCCAACATACCTACAAAGATAGTGGAGAACAGCTCATTATAAGAAAACATATGACAAACCCTAGAAGTTTCTTACCTCTCATTAAATATATTTGTGTCTTTCATTTAAAATGGTAACTGAAGGGGTGCCTGGGCGGCTCAGTCGGTGAAGCGTCCGACTTCGGCTCAGGTCATGATCTCGTGTTTCATGAGTTCAAGTCCTGCATCGCGCTCTGTGCTGACAGCTCAGAGCTTGGAGCCTGCTTCGGACTCTGTGTCTCTGCCTCTCTCTGACCCTTCCCTGCTTGTGCTCTCTCTCTGTCTCTCAGAAAATGAATAAATGTTAAAAAAAATTTTTTTTTAAATGGTAACTGAAGAAAGTGGCTTTGGAGAGGCCTTTGGAACCAGGAGGCATTTATTTGCTCTTTTGATCATGTGTAGTGCCTCTCCGGGATCGCTATTCTGGTAACAGCCCCTCCATACAACCGGGTGTTCCCAGGAATTATACCCCAGGAGTCAAGTTTTTGCCAAGGGTTCTATTCCTATTTCCTGGGCATTTTATATTGCTCATACCCGGATCCCACACACATGCCCCCTTTGTCCTCCCAGAGCCAATAGGAAGCAGGGAGAAAATCTGCCTGACAGGGGGATGGTAAGTGTCAGTAGTATGGTACCATGCCAAAAATAATGTGAGGGCGATAGCCGTGCCTCGGGGCTGGGGGCCCGGGGTGGGCCGATCTCATGCCCTTAACATAGTCTTCCTTGTTTGACTTTGAAAACAATGTTGTGATAAGAGAAAGCTCTTCAAAGCTCTAGAGTATCAACGAATTCAGGTCTCCTTATAAAACAGTATAGAACAAAGATTCATGGCCACAGCTGCTTCCCAGTTGTCTAACACTAAGGATTTAATGAGAAGTTTGCCTCCCCTAATTGCAGGAGAACCAGGTCAGAATCTGATGATGCTCTGGTGGTATGAGAGATAGCTTGCTGGATTGGAATCCAAACCCTGGGGACAGGTAGCCCCCGGTTCAAATTCTCACTTTGGAACTTCAGAGCTGTGTGACCTTAAGTAAGTGGCTTACCCTCTCTGAACTCCGTCTTCCTTACTGAAAATTAAGATGCTAATGATATCTTCTGGAGAGGATTACTATGAAGATTAAATGTGACAAAAGATGTCAAGACGCCTGACGCATTGTAGGTGCTCCATGAATCTTCGTCATGGTGTTTTCAGAGCAAAATTCCAAAACTTTCTTCTTCAGAAGGGAAAAATAAAACAAGCCACCTCGTCAGGAAGCAACAGCTGGCGCCAGCAACAAACGTAACCACATCAGGGGAGAGTGCCGCCCATCCTCAGAGTCAAACGTACTTTATGGAGATAGCAATTTGCATCTTGTCAAATGTTCCCTAACATTTTGCAAAAATCCCCAAATGTCAAATTAGTGAGTAATCTGTACAGTACTGCAGATCTTGTTATCCTCTGCCTGATTCATAACATATTTTGGGTGTCCCAGACACCAGTCCATGTAAATGTTAGTAAATAAGGAAAATCACATCTCCCCTCAGAAGGCTCTGAAATCAGAACCAGCTTCCACTTGCAAAGAAAGAATATAAACCTTGAAGGCCAGAGAGTGACGCGTATTTCTTAGGGCTGATTAAGCTGTCACCAGTAACTACATACCTGGCATTGACCATATGCCCCGTCCCGAGACAGGCCGGAGGTGGGGGCAGGGTGCAGGCATGGGGCTGCAAATCTCAACCGCTTACTACATACGGGCCAGTTGGCTTCATCTACATTATCTTACTTGACCTTCTAAAAATTCCTTTTTATTTATTTAGCAAGTACTAAAATCGTGCTTGCTGAGTGTGTATGCTTCCCTGAGGGCCCACTTCTTGGGCAAGTACCTCCATACAAGTGCATTATAAATGCTTTACAACCTTCATCACAACCCAATGAGAAAGGCAGCATGCCACAGTTATCCCCACTTCACAGGTTAGGAAACTGAGGCTTGGGAGGTCAGGTAGCTTTCCTAAGGCCACATAGTGAGTGACAGAGTTAAGGTAGAAATCCAGACAGTCTGGCTCCAGAATCTATACTCTTAGCCATTAAACAACGGCCTCACAGGGTGGGCACAATGCAAATCCCCATTTTACAGACAAAGAAACTGAGGCTCTAGGAGGTAAAGGACCACTACCAGGATATCCTACAGCTACTGGGCGGTGACAGAGCTGGAGTGTAAAATGAGGTCTCGCTGTATAACCCTATCCCAAACCAATAGGTTATAACCCATACGGAGGCTAAGAAAAAAGTCTTACCTGAAAAGTAGTTTCTACTTTTGCTGGCCAGGCGTCGAAAAAGATCGAGACTGAAAAAGATGGTGACCCTAAGCAACATATGCCAAAAAAGCTCCACCCTTACAGGTTCATTAATATTACAATAAATCAGTAGTCTTGGCTCTTAACTCCTGAGTCAGGGACGCGATTCTCAAAATGGGGCTAAGGCTGTCCTGAAAAATGCCTCTCTGTTTTGTTTTTGGTTTTTTTCACTTTCCCTGACTTGGAGAAAATTGATACAAACCCAAGTTGCTGAAGCTGCAGGATGTATATTTATATGCTTTCTTTATAATGTGTGCCTAAACCTTGTTTTTTTCACTCTGTTAACTTCTCAAAAACTATTAAGAAGAAGAGCGACAAGATGCTGGTAGGGGGCAGGAGAGGGAGGGAAGGAGGGGGCTGGCAGATTATACACCAAGCACAGTGAATTTCAGGAGAGATTTTTCTATCCTGCTTCGGGCTCCTCTTTGTCTCTCGGGAGCCTGGCACAGACAGGTGCTCAGTGACCGCTGGCCTGAAGTTTTGAAGACGACAGAATCTCAGTTTTATCCGCTGCTGTAGACTCTACAGCAGCATAGATGAAGACTCTAACGAAGATTCTTGAAGGGGACTGGAGTTAGTAGCTGGAAACTTCTAGGAGCTAGGGAGATTTAACCTGCACATTCTTGCACATCAAGCACAAATGTTGGAAAAATCTTGCTCATTGTTATCCCCTTCAAGGAAGGGCCCCTACTGGGGTACCTGGGTGGCTCAGTCAGTGAAGCAGTTAAGCGTCTTTTGCTCAGCTCATGATCTCTCATGGCTTATGAGTTCCAGCCCTGTGTTCAGCTCTGTGCTGACAGCTTGGAGCCTGCTTTGGATTCCGTGTCTCCCTCTCTCTCTGCCCCTCCCCTGCTCGCACTTTTTTAATTTAATAAAAAAGGGGGGGGGGCCCTACTTTCTTGCCCCATCTCCCCATTCAGTGTCCAGTAACACTGGCTGCAGTCTGGCAGCATTGACCTAAGACAGACAGACCAAAAGAGATTGCTTCACTTTGGGCCTCTGAACCCCCTCCTCATCCCTGGTCCTTGGCGTGAAGGCCAGAGAGCTCTGTGTTGCATCTAGCCAGCTCCCCTGCACCCTTCTGGACTCCACACTTAGCTCCCCAACATACAGTTCATCTCCAAGCTCTATTGTTCCTATTGTTCAGCCACCCTCAAATCGAAGTAAGTTTTTCCATTCCCACTGCCCCTGTACTGCTCTAGTCACCAACGTCTCTTCCCCAGCTCCTGCCGCAATGCTAGCTTGTCTTTTCCGCTGCCAGTCCCGCCCGCTTTAATCACCATCCACGTAGCAGCTAAAGCAGAAATCTGATTGTGTCATCAGAAACTCTTTGCCCTCAGGACTAAGTCCAATCTCCTCAGCTTGGTTGACCAAGCTTTTGTGTGATCTGGAATGCTCCATTCCTACTCAGTGCTGCAGGTCCTTAAACACAAGCTCTGCTTCCTCAGCACCTCCTATTTCCCATGCCTTGCGCAGCTCTTGCTTAAGCTGTTGCCTCGTCTTCTGGGTCCACGCCTCCTCCCTCTGCAGCCCGGTGGCCTGACCTCATGCCGCAGCCAGTGTGATCACTGCGTGCTGAAACCCTCTCTTACAAAACAAATACACAAACATCAAATGGATGAATGACACGGATGATCTTTTAAAAAAATAAATCAGACCACATCGTTCTACTCCTCAAAACTCGAATTTGCACTTGGGATAAAGGTGAAACACCTCACTGTCTACAAGGCCCTACTGAATCTAGCCCCTGCCTGCCCCTCCAATGTACTCCCATACACTGCTCTCTCTTGTTCACTCTGTTCCAGCCACAGTGACCTTTCTCTTCCCCAAAGCACATGCGTGTTGTTCCAGCCACAGGGCCTTTGCTCTTGCTGTGGCCTCTGTCTGGAACACTCTTCTATCAACCCTACATATTGCTCAGGTTTCAGTCCAAGTCACCTCGTCAGAGAATCCTTCTCTGACCACTAACCAAAGTAACACCTCAGATAACTTCTGTCACCTTTGTAAAAAGTATTGTTATCTAAAATTATCTTGTTCCTTCTTTACCAAGCTGTTTACTCTGTCTCCTGAACTCAAACTTAAGCTCCTTAAGAGCAGGACTCTTCCTATATTATTCTCAGCTATTCCTCCAGTGCCTAGAAAAGTGTTTGACATTAGCAGGTGCTCAGCAAATACTTGTTGAATGAATGAAATGATGAATGAATGAGAAGAGATGAGGGGCGATGTTGGAGGACTAGGAGAGGAGATGAGTGACGT